>NC_057413.1:17220735-17820735 GCF_019320065.1 Cervus canadensis | reverse complement strand
GAAAAAGACAATTTAATTTTTCTAGGCTTAAAAATGAAGAATTCATGTTTCTGGATAATTCACTAAGAATAGCACTTTATTGTCAGGTTCAGTTCAGCTCAGTCATGTCCGACTCTTTGCGATCCTGTGGACTGCAGCACACCAGGCTTCCCTGTCCATCACCAGCTCCCAGAGCTTACTCAAACTCATGTCCATTGAGTTGGTGATGCCATCCAATCATCTCATCCTCTGTCATCCCCTTCTCCTCCTGCCTTCAATCTTTCCCAACATCAGGGTCTTTTCAAATGAGTTAGTTCTTCACATCAGGTAGTGAAAGTATTGGAATTTCAGCTTCAGCATCAGTCCTTCCAATGAATATTCTGGACTGATTTCCTTTAGGATGGACTGGTTGGATCTCCTTGCAACCCAAGCAACTCTCAAGAGTCTTTTTCAACACCACAGTTCAAAAGCATCAGTTCTTTGGCACTCAGCTTTCTTTATAGTCCAACTCTCACATCCATACACGACTACTGGAAAAACTATAACTTTAACTAGACAGATCTTTGTTGGCAAAGTAACATCTCTGCTTTTTAATATACTGTCTAGGTTGGTCATAACTTTTCTTCCAAGGAGCAAGTGTCTTTTAATTTCATGTCTGCAGTCACCACATTGTCAGGTGATGGTAAGTAAATGAGGTAATGGATTTCAAACCTCTTTATGTAGAAGTAGAAATAAATAAAATATTGGAGCAAGTGAGCTTTCTCACAATATTGAGCAAAGAAATTTTTCTGTTTTTTTTTTTTTTCTATAGTTTTTCCTGATCTTATACACAGCTCAATCTTTTCACAAAGTTTTTAACAGAGCCCTATAAATAACATGCAGTATATTGGTAATCCACAGATCTCAGGTCTAGTTAAGCCCATGACAGAATTGGAGAACTCATGGATGAAGGCATAGATTATCTTCTTTGGCCTTGGTTTCCTCATTTTTAAGGGGGTTGGATTAGATTAACATTACTAACATGTGAATGAATTTTATTTCAGCTTGACCACAACAGAAAACTGTAATGTGGTATATTTGAGGAAGGATGGGCCATGTAAAATTGAATAGAATTATCAGTTACAGTACTTCTTGGAGCATTTAAATGCTAATGTACATCCAAGAAGATATAGGATGCCGTATTCCTCAGCATCCTTTCTCAAACAACATTGGCAAATGCTCATTAGGATCCACCCTGGGTCTCAAAATCATAATATCCTTTGACCATGATGTTGTTGTTTAGTTGCTCAGTTGTGTCTGACTCTTTTGTGACCCCATGGACTGTAACCCATCAGGCTCCTCTGCCCATAGAATTTCCCGGGTAAGAGTACTGGAGTGGGTTGCTGTTTCCTTCTCCAGGGGATCTTCCCAACTAAGGCGTCAAATCCATGTCTCTGGCATTCTTAGGCAGATTCTTTACCACTGAGCCACCAGGGAAGCCCTTGACCATGATTGAAAGTGAAAGAAAGTTAAGTCGCTCAGTCGTGTCCAATTCTTTGTGACCCCATGGACAGTAGCCTACCAGGCTCCTCCATCCATGGTATTCTCCAGGCAAGAATACTAGAGTGGGTTACCGTTTTCTTCTCCAGGGGATCTTCCCGACCCAGGGATAGAACCCAGGTCTCCCACATTGGAGGCAGATGCTTTAACCTCTGAGCCACCAGGGAAGCCTTGATTAGAGTCACATTAAAAAGCCTCCTTGTGGTTCTCTGGCTGTTCACCCTCTAAGAAAGAGGAATCATGAAGGATCCTCTAAGAGGTTGACACCCCAAAATATATGTTTTAAGAAAATGTAATTAAGCTGTACACCCCAGAAAATATGTGATTTAAGGAAGAGTTGGTGAAGGCTTTACACTGTAGCTCTTAACTCCAGAGACCATTCTTTCCATTATCAAGAGACTTTTCTGTTAGCTGAGAAAACCATCCCTATTTCAGTTTATTAATCTTAACATTTCCTCTTTATAAATATATAATGTGCTATTTGTTTTGATGTTGCTCTTTGCATAGAATACTGTGTTTATATAAACAATGAAATGGACTCCAAAATTATTTGGAAGGAAATGCAGGAAACAATGGGCAAGTGACTATAAATAGGAGTTCATCAGGATTATCTAAGAGACAACTGAAGCACAGTCAGAACCCCCAAGCCTAGTGAACAATGTTCTATTGAAGGACGTATTATTGGCTGGCATTTTGGTTCTCATCATGGAGGTATAATACAAAACAGACAAGTCCTTCCTTAGGATTGATGCTGAACTGTATACTATAGCTGACTTAATTTAATCTACATTAAATGGTGCACAATTTACTAGGTTTCCTTATCCTCTCTTTTCCTAGCCTTAGTAGAAACCACTTCAGATGGACTTATTGACCGTTGATCATAAATCAGCCTTTTATTGGTGAAGAGGTGAGGTGGGTTAACAATGGATTTACTTGTAAATTGAGAAGAGATAAATCTTTGCTCCCTCAAGGGTAACAGTGTATTTATGGGTTGGAAGGCAGCACCACTTTTCAAAAAGCACTTTATCGGAAGGTAAAGTCTTCAAGGCCATGGGTGTTTACGATCTCTGAAGCTTGTGTATCTGCAGAATTGTTGTAAAATACACTAATAAAACAAAATAGGATGTTGCTTTATATTTGCCTGAATTACCACTTGAAGTACTTGTACAGGTAGAATAGAGGCTCCATAAAATAAACTCATAAGCTGAAATTTAATTCTTTGGGGAAATCTGCCACTTTTATTTACAGGTCTGTAAGCTGAGCAGATAAAAATAACTAAGAGAAAATATTACAAATATACTTCATATCACTCCGCTGCCAAGGTTCCTGGATGGTCTGTAAGCATCTCCATCCCATAACCCTGTCTGGCAATCATTGTCGACTTGAATATGTGAAATTAACCTCCTCATCAGCAATAACCTAAATCTACTTAGAAGAAAAGAGAAATATGGATAGGTTGAGTCTTTAGTTCGTTTATGATTGTATTATGACATACTGAAATGTTCTTCTTGACCACAAAATGACCGAATAATTATTTTAGAAATTTGCAATATAGAAAGCAAATAATCTTGGGATATGAAATAATGATAGAGATTTCAGAGCAATGTTACAGTCCAAATTACATTAAAAAAAAAAAAGAAACATGGAGAGTTTTTTCTAACAAAAATCAAACACTTTAAACATTTTGAAAGAACTGGCTAAGTGGGCTTTTGGATATTCTGGTCTATTTATATTCCATCCAACTTAACTTTTTGGATATCCTAAGGTATTTCTATTCCATCATAGGACATACAAACAAAAACACATTTGGTAGAATCTCAAGAATTTGAATATGAACTGATCATTAAATATGTAATATGTTCTGCTCAGATACACTACACTGAGTCATTCATTCACATACTAATGGGATAAGTTGTATTGTTAGGTGGAAGATTGGCAACGCGCTCCATGCTGGCAACTCTCTAGAGTGTCTACCTGACATCTCAGACTTAAATCATTTAGAGCTGACTTCCTGATCTGCATACACTCTTGGACACCTACACCACCCACAGCCTTCCCATCTTAGCTGATGGCAGTTTCATCTTTCTAGTTGCTCAGGCCAAATATCTTGAAGTTATTCTTGACTTTGCTTTTCCCCCCTCACACACACATTGATGGGTCATCAAATCCTGTTTCATATTTAAAGCAGCATCCTAATGTGCTATACCCCCTCGGTTCAGCCTCCATCATCTCTAACCTTACCTCGCATGGCTTTCTTTTTGGACTCCTTGCCCTCCTCCTTCACCCACAGATAGAGTAACCCTTTCAACACAATAGACAAAGTGATCTTTATAAAGCTCAAGTCAGCTCGTTTGTCGTCTCTGTTTAAATTTCCCCAGTGACTCCCCATTACACTCGGAAGAAGCAGTCAATGAACTGTCACCTCTCTATCCCTCCATCCTTGTCATCTCCTCTTGCCTGGTCCCTCTGATCCAGACACCTTGGTATTCTTGTTCTATGCCACATACTCTCTGGCATTTTGCACTAGCTGTTCTCTTTTTCCTCAGCTGTCTAAATGGTTCAACCCCTCAATCTTTGCTCAGCTGTTACCTCCTTAATGTGGTCCATGCTGATTATCACATTTTAATTACAGTATAACTGCTCATTGTCATGTCAGATCTCCCATTAATTGCTCTTTTTTTCTTTGAAAAATAATTACCACTTTTGAACATACTATCCTCATTAATTTATCATTTACTTATTATGTTTATTGCTCATTAGGTTTTTCTTCTTATTAGAACATAAGCCTCTTAAAGGCTCAGTTTTTCTGTTTGTTTTTTTCCCCACAGTTTGGAAGAGCTTCGTTTCCTTGCGTGCTTAGTCACTCAGTCGTGTCTGACTCTGCGACCCTTTGGACTGTAGCCCGCCAGGTTCCTCTGTCTATGGGATTTTTCATGCAAGAATACTGGAATGGGTTGCCATTTCCTGCTCCACGGGATCTTCCCCACCCAGGGATTGAACCAGTATCTCCTGTGTCTTCTGCATTGCAGGCAGATTCTTTACTGGGTGAGCCATTGAGGAAACCCTCATTTACTTGTCCTAGGTGTTTAAAACAGTATTTTGCATATAGTAGGTACTCAACAAATTCCTTTAATTTGGCTTAAAACTCAACAGTCAGAAAACTAAGATTATGGCATCCGGTCCCATCACTGCATGGCACATAGATGGGGAAACAGTGGAAACAGTGGCTGACTTTATATTTTTGGGTTCCAAAATCACTGCAGATGGTGATTGCAGCCATGAAATTAAAAGAAGCTTACTCCTTGGAAGGAAAGTTATGAACAACCTAGATAGCATATTAAAAAGCAGAGACATTACTTTGCCAACAAAGGTCCGTCTAGTCAAGGCTATGGTTTTTCCAATGGTCATGTATGGATGTGAGTGTTGGACTATAAAGAAAACTGAGTGCAGAAGAATTAATGCTTTTGAACTGTGGTGTTGGAGAAGACTCTTGAGAGTCGCTTGGACTGTAGGAGATCCAACCAGTTCATCCTAAAGGAGATCAGTCCTGGGTGTTCATTGGAAGGACTGATGTTGAAGCTGAAACTCCAATATTTTGGCCACCTGATGCGAAAAGCTGACTCCTTTGAAAAGACCCTGATATTGGGAAAGATTGGAGACAGGAAGAGAAGGGGACGACAGAGGATGAGATAGTTAGATGGCATCACCGACTCAATGGACGTGAGTTTGGGTAAACTCCGGGAGTTGGTGGTGGACAGGGAGGCCTGGCGTGCTGCGGTTCATGGGGTCGCAAAGAGGCAGACATGACTGAGTGACCGAACTCACTCTTTCACCTTCATCAAGAGGCTCTTTAGTCCCTCTTCACTTTCTGCCTTTAGAGTGATATCATCTACGTATATGAGTTTGTTACTTCTGACAATCTTGATTCCAGCTTGTGCTTTACCCAGTTTAGCATTTCTCATGATACACTCTGTTAAATAAGCAGGGGAGTTAAATAAGAAGTTAAAAATGACAGCCTTGTCATATTCCTTTCCCAATTTGGAACCAGTCCGTTGTTCCATATCTGGTTCTAGCTGTTTCTTCTTAATCTGCATACAGGCGTCTCAGGAGACAGACAAGGTGGTCTGGTATTCCTATGTCTTTAAGAATTTTCCACAGTTTGTTGTGATCCACACAGAGTCTTTAGCATAATCAATGAAGCAGAAGTAGGTGTTTTTCTGAAATTCCCTTGCTTTCTCTATGACCCGGCAGGTGTTGGCAATTGGATCTCTGGTTTCTCTGCCTTTTCTAAACCCAGCTTGTACATCTGGAAGTGTTCTTGTTTTAAGCTAATTGTTTCAAAAATATATTTATCCTACTTTTTTTGAATTTGAATTTAATAATACTTAGTGTTGCAGAAACCTCAAAATATATGCTTTTATTGACTGTTATTATGTGACCAGTATTTCAAAATAAGTCTATCCAGTTAACTTGCTTGAGCTGAGCTGAGTGAACCTGTCTTCAAACTCGATGACAAATAAGAAGCCTCTCAATAAATAAATGAGGTGCTGCCCTCAGGAAGACAATTATAATCCCTTCTGTTATAAAATATAGTTTTCTCCGATGAGACTAACATTCTAGCTTAATTTCATTTCAAAACTATTAAAATTCTCTTCCTTCTGTATGTTGCCAAACATCTGTGATGAAACCTGGAGGGAGGAGGGGAACTCATTCATATTTTCCCCCTCGCTTCCAGAAAGAAGATTAACACTTTAAACATAAAATTGCCAAATAAAATTGACAATATTCAAGCATGTATTTGGCAAGGTTTGCAGACATTGCTGCCATGGAAATAAATAGCAAGACAATGCAGGAAAAATACATGTAATTCCCTGTTATAATCAGCTTTTCCCAGGTTATTCTATAGTTAAAAAAAAAAAGTTATTTCCATGGTAACAAAACCCTGTAAAATTCAATACCTTACAACAACCATAATTTACTTCTTGACCACAATATGTATTCATCATGGGTAGGCTGAGGTTCTATTCCAAAATTCTTCATTCTAAATCCATAGAGCTCAGCCCCTATTGGGTTATTTTGGCCTTGTGGAAAAAGAAAAGAAAAAAAAAGAAACTACACAATTTCTTTTAAGACTTTTGGTGGAAAGTGATATATTTCAGGTTCATTCACATTTCACTGGGCAAAGCCTGTCTGACTTGCATGTCTCAGGGAGGTATAATTCTCTCACAAGAAGGGGAAGCATGTGATGGTGAATAGTAATAAAATTTGCCACACATCATGCAATGTACAAGATTATGGTTATTACTTCATGTTCACAAAAAATTTTAAAGTCAATTTTTTCCTTAGAGGCGGAATCAAAAAAGTGGGTTCAACTAGTGGTATTGCTGGTAATATTTAGCTCATTATTAGTAAGTAATGTTTGTTGACTCCATCCTGGGAATAGGGCTAGTGCATTCCATTCAGAACTAGTATTATGACACCTCTATTTTTTGGTGAGGACACTGAGCCTTCAAGTCTTAATGTCTAGGTCAGTTGTCTAAGGAAATACAGAAAATAAATGATAACATCTGAGATTATACCCAGACAGCCTATTTTTCTTAGTCCATCTGAACCTTAGCAGGTCATAAAACCAAAAAAATAAAATAATTGAACAAGATGATTTTTAAGCTATCTTTGGTTTAAAAAATCTATATCACTATCACACTCATAATATATGGTGGTGATGTTGGTTTCGTTACTAAGTCATATCTGATTCGTGTGATCCCAAGCACTGTAGCCATTTCCTTCTCCATTCATAATATATATTGGTTTTCAAATGGATGAGTTTAGAATTTATAGGGTAACTATGTCTTTGACTAATTATTAAAACACAAGCCATCTCTTCTGAATCTGCTTTGTTGCCCAGAAATAAACTCTGTAGGCCCATTGAGAAAACAGCATTGATTCATTAAGTGTCTTTCATACATTTCACTTCCTACCACACTTCTAGGCAAAGAGGAGGTACTCAGTCGATCTTTATGGAATAGAATGAGAATATGAATTAATGAAAGAATGCCTGATGAAATACATATATAATTACTCTTTCCTTATGTCCAAATACATATATACAAATGTGCTATATTCAGAACCACAAAACATCAAAATATATTGAAGGATTAATAGCCATTAACAGTGATATAGCTATCATTTTCCAGCAAATAACTGTGCACTAACAGGCTCAGAAATAGGTCTGAAAAAGAGAATCTTTCAGAAAAGTTATGCCCTAATAGTTGCAATTATTAGAAAACCAAGAATCAAGTGACAGAAATGTGTAAAAGTAAATTAAAGCTTTATCTATGAAGAAATTGGATATAAAACATACATAAAATTTAAAAAATGTGGTTTCTTTAACACTTTACATCAATTATACTTTATACAAAAGATAAATATTTAGATCTAATTTTTATCTTATGTATCAAATATGTATTACATATGCCATATGTATTTCGTATGAATAATATATATAACTGAAACAAATGGAAAATATGGTTAAAGAAATTCTGTTTTAGTTTTTTTGTTTTTAAAGAAATTATATCTATGTATAACAGCATTCAAGGATAACAAATATCTAAGAATCTAACAAGTGTTTTGAAATAAAATACAAATGTGCTTCTACAAATAAAGTAATAAAATATATTAAGATATATTCAAAATAATTGGAGAGATAAGTCATGTTTAAGAAGAAGATAGTATGTTTAATAATTTAGTCCTTCTGAAAGTGAGTGACATGCAAATCAAGACCAAAATGCAATGCCATTTTATACCAATCCCTTGGGTAAAAATTAAAAACGGTGACAATACAACTCATACAAAACAGTTGAAAGTTTTTCTGAAGAACTGAATAGATATTTTTCCAAAGAAGACATATAGGTGGCCAACAGTCACATGAAAAGATACTCAGTATTGATCTTCCTCAGAGAAATGCAAATCATAACCACAATGAGATATCACTTCATACCTGTCAGAATGGCTGTCATCAAAAAGTCTGCAAATAACAAATGTTGGTGAGGATGTGGGGTAGAGGGAACCCTTGCACATGTTGGTGCTAAAATAAATTGATGCAACCACTATGGAAAAAAGTATGGAGGGGCCTCAAAAAAGTAATAGAACTACCGTATAATCCAACAATCTACTTCTGGGTATATATCCAGAGAAATAAAGTCACTATAAATAAAGAGATATCTACTTCCCCATGTTCACAGCAGCATTATTTACAATAGCTAATACATGGAAACAACTTAAGTGCCATCAAAGGATAAATGGATCAAGAACATAGGGTCTAGATATATAATGAAATATTACTTAGCCATTATGTGTCAGTAGTTCAGTCACATCCAACTCTTTGTGACCCCATGGACTGTAGCCCACCAGGCTCCTCTGTCCATGAGATTCTCCAGGCAAGAATACTGGAGTGGGTTGCCATTTTCTTCTCTAGGAAATCTTCCCAACCTAGGTATCAGACCTGGTGTTCTGCATTGCAGGCAGATTCTTTACCATCTGAGCCACCTATATAATCAAATATTCTTCAGCAAGAAGGAATTCTTGTCATTTGTGACAACATGAATTGAGGACATTATGCTAAGTGAAATAAAATAGACAATTAAAGGTAAATATTGTATGATGTCACATGTGGCATCTATTAATAAAAAAATCAGACTCATAGAAAAAGAGAACAGATTGGTGGCTGCTAAAAGTTGGAGTGGGGGGTAATGGGTAAAGGTGGTAAAAAGATAAAAATTCTAGTTATAATATAAATATGTTCTCAGGCTGTAATGCACAGTCTGGTGACTATAGATAACAAAACTGTATTGTGCATTTGAAAGTTGCTAAGATAGTAGTCAGTCTTAAAGTTATCAGAAGAAAAAAACTGTAATTATCTGAGGTGATGGATATTAACCAAACTTAGTATGATAATCATTTTATAACTTACAGGTATATTAGATCATTATTTTGTACACATTAAAGTAATACAATGTTACATGTCAATTGCCTCTAAATAAAACTCAGGGGAAAAAACATGCAGCTTATTTTATGTCAATTGCATCTCAATAAAGCTGTGAAAAAAAATGAAAGAAAAGATAAATATATATTTGGGAGGATGCTGACTCCAGTAGAGAGAGCTGGATATATACATTGTGAGAAGACCTTATGATTAATTGCACTTTATCATTAAGATTCTAGCTTTTGTGTTAAGTGGCATGTTCACAGGTGTTTTTATATTATTAAAAATAATATAATGATTAGAAAATAGCAGGACAGAATGATTCAGTGATGAGATTATATTTTAAAGCAATGGTTGTAATGTTAATCTGATTCTCTACATTTCCTCTTAAAAGATAATAATAATTTCCAGAACCTAGTCAGAAGTTGTTAAACCTTCACAGTAAATTACAGCAACAAATTAAGTTTTACATTATCTTGGAGTAGATGATTATTTTGAGTTCTACTTCAAATTTTGATCTGGAGGGAAATAGTAAAAACTGCACTCAGTTTCCTCAAAGATATATTTTTAAGTATTTTGGCAGTTATACTCCTGAATATTTCTGTGTTTAATAATGGTCAAGTCTAGTACAAGGAGAATGCCACATGAAAAATCGCTTTTTAAAATGGGTTGCAGGATGATGTTGCTCACCTATGACCTATTGTTAAGTTTCATTTCTTTGTGCATTCAGACATGAAACTTAACAATCTCATCTGCGAAGAATGGCTTTTAATGCCCCAACTTTGGAAAAGGTGGAAAGATATTAGCCTTGTATTTCCTTATTTTTTTCTGGTGGTAAAGGGTGGAGTGAAATGCGGATGTGAGATATTTTTCTGAGGTTTCTGGCCAGTATCACACCTCTTTCCATGATCTCCCCCATGATCTCAACCAGGGGACTTGAGCCAAATATTCCCCCGTTGGTTTTTCTCCTCTAATATATGGCTTGTAGCAGACCTTAAATCATGGTTTGGTAATGTATTTAAAGCTATGACTTTAATAGTCCTGAAATGCTCAGGTTTTGCTAGAAAGATAATGAAATAAACTAATAGCTATGAACTCTTCAAAACAGATGTTGGTGGAGGTCTTCTATTATTGCACAAATCCAGGCAGAAATTCACATAGAATACAATTTGGAAGATGACCCTGGAGTTTTAAACCATTCAGCCTTTGATTGTTAGAGAAAAGCTTAAGCTATATTGGAAGTCAGTTTATGTTGATTACTAAATTTTATTCTCTAGGTGTAAAATTTATTGGTCGTTAGTCAGGAGATCATTACATAAACTTTCTGATTTTATGAATCCTTGTAATTGGTATTTTTAGTAAAATGAATTGGCAAAATGATTTCCTAACAAGTATTGAACACATAACTTACTGTTCTTAATTTTGAAAATACTCAAAATCTTGCACAAGAAATCATGGAAATAAATCGTCATATTATACCCATCAGTATTGTCATTTCTTCCCTCCATTTTTCAAATAATAAGTGATTTAACCTATGTTTTCCAAAACAAGCAAAATAAAAATAAAAAACCTCAGCAGCTGAGAACAGAGTTCTGAGATGGGGCACAAGAGGTTTTTCAGTCCAACCTTGCCTGCTCCTTCCTTGTACCATGTATATCTTGTCTATCAGATGGCCTGCTTCATGGAATGATCATGCCGTGATCATTACAGAAGACACAGAAAATAATTAGTGGAGCAGATACAGTCTCCTCTAATACAACTGGCCTTGTGCCATACTTGATATCATCTATAAGTCTAATGCTCACCTTATTTTTAATTATTTCATTGGGTTAAGCAAGGAAATGCTTATTTCTAGAGGCAGAATTACTATATATAATGAAATTTACAGTTTTCATGTCATTAGTTTTTCGTAATTGCCCATTGGAAAAATTATACTTCATTGATGGTAAATGAAAAATCAGTCTTCAATTCTAACTAGCACTGAGCCTTGTCATTTTTGCCACTTCTATTTAATTTACAGATAATAAAACCCAGAGACTTAAGTTATTAGGTAGCTTGGTCATGTGTCTTCTACTACAACAGTTAACATGAAAAACTCTCTAATTGACTAGCACTTAAATATGAAGTTTGGTATTTATATATCAAAGTGTAATGGAAATATTTACCCAGAGTTTTCTAGCACTTGGCAGAAATTCTTAGTTTAGGAGATTAAGAATTCAGATCCTTTCTCTATTTGTCAACTTGATATCTCTTATTCTTTAACATGATAATTTCTACTTTCCTTAAGAAATAGTTTTTAGTGTTGACCGATACAGTGTAAGTGAATATGCATTATTTATAAGTCTAATAACCAACATGTGCTCCACCTATTATCTGATAGCAACATACAGTGCCCCACAGTGATGAAAACTCATCAGGATATTGCAGAGAAACTGGTGTCAAAATTCAGTAAGTCTAAAAATTCATATTGGATTAAATAATAAAAACGAAAATAGTATTCAGTAAGAAACCAAACCTTAGTCTTTAATATTCTCAAGATTGATAAATTGCAATGATATGAGTATGGAAGAAGTCACAGAAAATAATGACATTAGTTAGATTCCCTTTCTGCTAGAATTTTTACTTAAATAATAATCAGTGAAATATTCATGCACATGTACAAAAGGATATTTGCATGTGTGGAAGTGGGAAATAGATTCAAGGGATTAGATCTGATAGAGTGCCTGAAAAACTATGGACAAAGGTTCGTGACATAGTACAGGAGGCAGTGATCAAGACCATCCCCAAGAAAAAGAAATGCAAAAAGGCAAAACAGTTGTCTGAGAAAGCCTAACAAACAGCTATGAAAAGAAGAGAAGTGAAAGGCAAGGAGAAAAAGAAAGATATACCCATTTGAATGCAGAGTTCCAAAGAATAGCGGGAGAGATAAGAAAGCCTTCCTCAGTGATCAATGCAAAAAAATAGAGGAAAATAATAGAATGGGAAAGACTAGAGAGCTCATCAAGAAAATTAGAGATACCAAGGGAAATTTTCATGCAAAGATGGGCACAATAAAGGAAAGAAATGGTATGGACCTAACAGAAGCAGAAGATATGAAGAAGAGGGGGCAAGAATACACAGAAGAACTGTATAAAAAAGATCCTCATGACCCAGATAATCACAGTGGTGTGATCACTCACCTAGAGTCAGACATCCTGGAATGTGAAATCAAGTGAACCTTAGGAAGCATGACTATGAAGAAAGCTAATGGAGGTGATGGAATTCCAGTTGAGCTAAATCAAATCATAATAGATGATGCTGTGAAAGTGCTGCACTCAATATGCCAGCACATTTGGAAAAATCAGCACTAGCCACAGAGCTGGAAAAGGTCAGTTTTCATTCCAATCCCAAAGAAAGGCAATGCCAAAGAGTGTTCAAACTATTACACAATTCCACCCATCTCACACGCTACCAAGCAATGCTCAAAATTCTCCAAGCCAGGCTTCAGCAGTACATGAACTATGAACTTCCAGATGTTCAAGCTGGGTTTAGAAAAGGCAGAGGAACCAGAGATCAAATTGCCAATACTCGCTGGATCATCAAAAAAATAAGGAAGTTCCAGAAAAACATCTACTTCTGCTTTATTGACTATGCCAAAGCCTTTGACTCTGTGGATCAGAACAAACTGTGAAAAATTCTTCAATAGATGGGAATACCAAACCACCTGACCTGCCTTCTGAGATATCTGTATGCAGGTCAAGAGGTGTCAGTTAGAACTGGACATGGAACAACAGACTAGTTGCAAATTGGGAAAGGAGTATGTCAAGGCTGTATATTGTCACCCTGCTTAGTTAACTTACATGCAGAGTACATCATGAGAAATGCTGGACTGGATGAAGCACAAGCTGGAGTCAAGATTGCCGGGCGAAATATCAATAACCTCAGATATGCAGATGACACCATCTTTATGGCAGAAAGTGAAGAACTAAAGAGCCTTTTGATGAAAGTGAAAGAGGAGAGTGGAAAAGTTGGCTTAAAGCTCAACATTCAGAAAACTAAGATCATGGCATCTGGTCCCATCACTTCATGGCAAATAGATGGGGAAATAGAGCAAACAGTGACAGACTTTATTTTTTGGGGCTCCAAAATCACTGCAGATGGTGACTGCAGCTATGAAATTAAAAGAAGCTTTCTCCTTGGAAGGAAAGTTATGACCACCCTAGACAGCATGTTAAAAAGCAGAGACATTACTTTGTCAACAAAGGTCCATCTAGTCAAAGCTATGGTTTTTCCAGTAGTCATGTATGGATGTGAGAGTTGGACTCCAAAGAAAGCTAAGCACTGAAGAATTGATGCTTTTGAACTGTGGTGTTGGAGAAGACTCTTGAGAGTGCCTTGGACTGCGAGGAGATCCAACCAGTCCATCCTAAAGGAGATCAGTCCTGGGTGTTCATTGGAAGAACTGATGTTGAAGCTGAAACTCCAATACTTTGGCCACCTGATGTGAAGAACTGACTCATTGGAAAAGACCCTGATGCTGGGAAAGATTGAGGGCAGGAGGAGAAGGGAATGACAGTGAATGAGATGGTTGGATTGCATCACTGACTCAATGGACATGAGTTTGAGTAAACTCCGGGAGTTGAGGATGGACAGGGAGGCCTGGAGTGCTGCAGTCCATGGGGTTGAAGGAGCTGGACTCGACTGAGCAACGGAACTGAAATGAACTGAACACACATGCATCGACACATATACTATCTCAAAACTCCAAATATCATCTGCCTAAGTTTTTTATCTTTTGTTGGACAAAACACATATCAACCTTTTTTCAGTTGTGTATTAAGTCTTGGGTATTTTATGTACTTGATAAGCATTCTAGAAAGGGATGGCTTAAATATTTTTCTCCCATGTATCTAACTATATGTGATTTTTGAAATCATTCCTTTTGCTCCAGCTACCCTTTTCTTTCTGTGATGTCGAGTTTTCTCCAGTGAGTAGTTTTGCTCATCCATTCTGACATTTCTATTATCAGTGAAATTGCTAAATAAGGTGCTATCGATGATTTGCTCAAAAGTATCAGAAATATTGCTACAATCAGAATGCTTAGCTCTAATTATATTCTGGACAGACCGATCTTTAGGTAAGAAAGGCTGTATCATATCTTCTATGATACAGGACTTTGAAATATTTATCAAAAATATTTATTTAGGTGGGATGGATGAGAAGGAGTTTAACTGAGAAATACCCATAAATAGGTAAATTCTCCCATTTCATTTCTCATCTTTCTAAAGGGTTCATTATTATTAGAATTAAAACAAGGATACGCATTTGCAACTTCTTTGATTCCTTGAATATTTATACATGGCTGTAGCATTCCTATTGCCCCAGAGCAATTTTGTTTCTTAGTTTCCATTTATTGATAGAAATCTGGGAAAAAGATAATTAGGCAACTTATAATTATTAAGAGAATTAGGTAATTGGTCCCCAAAGTTCAAATATTCTTGGATTGCTGGGGTTTTCTGTGTTTTAAGAAATAACAACCAGTGACTCACTTCTGGTATAACCAAGAAATCTTCTACAGGATCTAATCCTGCTGCAGATAAGAACTATGAACTCTGGACAATTTTTTAAAGTAAATTATGATGCTAAAAGTGAACAGCAGACAGTCTTTCAGGAGTAAAATTTTTGAGAAAAAGGGAAACTCCTATGATTTTCTATTTCTAAAGCTTTTTGTCAAAGTTAGCTGCATATAAAGCAACTAAAATTTTGATAGAAAACATAGGAACTTTTTGCTTTGAAGAATGAGAGAACAGAATTTGAGCAACTAACAGCTGTTTAAAAGTGAGAGGGATTCAATAAAGGTGAGAACTAGTGATAGAAATAAACTTTGTATAAACTGTGTATAAAGTTTGCCTAAATCATTTCACTCCTGAACCACACATGCTTCTGATAGTCTCCAGAAAAAAATAAAGAGCAAACTAAGCTGAGATCTGAGATACAGAATTTGGAGTTGAATTCCTACAAGTAAATATCCTGCTAAAATAACAAAATTTATATATTTTTTCAAATGAATAAAACAGTCCTCCAACTTCACAGCATATCAGTATTCAAAATACAATCCAAAATTACTCTGCATATGAAGAACCAAAAAGATTTGACCCAGTTTGAGTAGAAAAGGCAATCCTGAAATAATCTGTATTTTACAATTAGCAGGAAATAACAATTATAAAAATATTCAAGAATATAAAGGGAATTATGCTCACAATGAACGGGTAAGAAATAGAAACTACAGAAACAAATGGACATTACGTGAAAAATATAGTATCTGAAATTAAAAAAATAATATGGAAGAGAGAAAGTCAATGAACATGGAGAGAAAAAATAGAGAAAATTTGGAAAACAAACAAACAAACAGAACCTCAAGAAAATGTGGAAGTATATCAAAAGAACTCACATACATGTACTTGGAGTCCCACAGAAGACAAGACAGATAATTGAGCAGACAATGTATTTGAAGAAATAATGTCCATCATTGTCTTCATTTGGTGACATATATAAATTTAAATAGGCATGAAGTTTTGCAAGCATCAAGTGGGATAAATATAAAGAAAACCATGCCCAAGGCACATCATAGTCAAAATACTAAATGCTAAAGATAGAAAAAGTCTTGAAAGGAGACAAATAAAATAGCACATTACCTACAGAGAAGCAATGGCATGAATTTCTCCTCAGAAAATATAAAAGTGAGGAAGCAATGAACCAATATCTTGAAAGTTATTAAAGAAAACAATGAATTGTATATTCTAAAAAAATTATCTTTTAAGAATAAATTTGAAATGAAACCATTTTCAAATAAAGGAGAAAAATTAAGATAATTTATATCCAGCAGACGAGCTCTACAAGAAATGCTAAAGAAATCTTCAGAACTGTTTAGAGAAAACATTACTACATTGTCCTGCAAGGCTTATATTTTCATGCATGTGTAATATATATGACAACTAGAGCTTTAAAAAATGGTTGCACAATTTCTCCATTTTACATAAAATGGTATAATATTAGCATTCAGTAAGTGGAATGAAAAATAATGTTTACTGCAATCATTACAGCAACCACTAAAAATAATGTAAAAGGTCAAGCCAAAAAGCCAATAGATACATTAAATTGAAATTCTAATGATACTTAATCCAAAAGAATGAAGAAAAAGAATAACCAAAAAAAAAAAAAAAGAAGTAACAAATAGCAAAGAAAGTGAAAGTGAAGTCGCTCAGTCATGTCAGACTCTTTGCGACCCCATGGACTGTAGCCTACCAGGCTCCTCCATCCATGGGATTTTCCAGGCAAGAATACTGGAGTGGGTTGCCATTTGGATATATATAAATCACAACTGTGTCAATAATTACATTATATATTATGGACTAAGCACTCCAATTGAATTTATCAGAATAGGTAAAGAAATGAATACAATTCAACTATCTGTTATCTATAAGTGTTTCCCTTTAAATATAAAGACACGGAGAAGTTGCAAGCAAATGGATGGGAAAGGGGTATGCCATGCTTACAGTATGCCTAAGAAGGTTGGAGTGACTATGCTAACATCAGATGACCTAATCTTTAAGAGAAAAGTACTTCTAGAGGTTGACAGAGAAATTCTCATAGGTAACAGATAGCTGTTTATGTGGTTTATACAGAACTTCAAAACTATATGAAGAAATTGACAGAGTTATAGAGACAACTTCACACTTGCCATTGGAGATTTTAACACCTCTCTCTCAGGAACTAATAGAACACCTAAACAAACAAGCAAAATCAATAGGTTGTTTTAGTAACTGTGTCACCTGCCTTGCCCTAACTTATTTATAGAACACTGTACCCAACAACTGGGAAAGACATTCTTTTCATGAGCACTTAGTATGTTCACCAAGACAGAAATTATGCAAGAATATAAAGCAAATCAGATTAATTTAATAAAATTAAATCATTCAGAGTATGTTCTCTGGCTACAAGGGGTATATTTATAAATCAAAAACCATAAAATATCTAGGAGAACCACACATATTTTCAAATTAATCATGACACTTCTAAATAACCCATGGGTCAGAGAGGAAATGATAAATGAAATTGAACAATGTTTCAAAAATGAATGATACTGATGAAGCAGATTGGAATTTTGTGGTATACAGCTTAATCAGTGCTAAAGGAAATTACAATTTAAAGTGCTTATGTTAGAGATGAAATAATAATCACTCTATATCAGAGATAAAGGAGAAAGGCAACAGAATGAGATGAATTTTAAATTCCCCCAAGGCTAAGACAGGTTACTTGATATTTTGGAGAAAAGGTTAGCCTTTTAAATTGGACTTCTTATCCTTTCAATATCTCTTTTCTCTCAGCCCAAGAAAGTCCCAATACTTAGTTAAGCAGCTAAATTTGGATTGAGTGTACCTACTTCTTCCATTTCTTTCTACTTCCTTTTCTTATGGAACAGCCACTTTTAAAAATTGTATTTACTGATTGATCTATTTGGCCTCACCATGTGGCTTGCAGGATCTTAGTTCCTCCACCAAGGATCAAACCCTCCACCTATGCATTGATAGCACAAAGGCTTAACCACTGTACTGCCAGGGAGGTCTTTTTTCTTACTTCTTTACTCCTCATCTCCTATCTCAGGTGCTTGATTGATGCTTCATAAATAAATCAAGCTGAATTAGTCCTCAGATTCAGTGGTCTTCTGGTTCTGGTATCAATACTAGTACTCTGGTTGATGGACATTATCAGTCCTGCAGATTTTCTTAAAGATTAACCACTCTGAATGACTAAGGTAGGCTATTCCTACAGGGATTCCTTTCCAAAGCCAACGGTGAAAACAAATCTGACTCAAAGATGTCCTTCAACTGAAGTTAATCATTAAGTTCAGAACTTAACCTTGTAAATTACTCATTTGAATACCTGGATTCAGGATGAGGAAGAGAAACTGTATGGTCCTCACATCCAGTGTTGATGTCTGAGTCAGGAGAACTAGCCCAGCCGTGATCAAGGAAGCATCATTTCCAAATTACAGACACTAGGCAAACTCACAGAGATGAAAATTGGACTAGCATTTTTCACCTTTTAAATTTTGACAAGCTAATAATCAGTTTATCTTATTTCATTATGCAAATTTTATACAAACTTTTTTTTTCTTTTGGTCACACCAGGCAGCAGACCAGGGATGGAACTAGCACCCCCTGCACTGGAAGCTTGGAGTCTTAACCACTGGACTGTCAGGGAAGTCCCTAAATTTTGAATAGTGATGAGAGACATGAAGCCTAGAATACACAAAATACTGATTTTAACCTCTATCTTTTTCTGCCATATAAACATAAATCACATAACATCTAAGATGGTCCTCTATCTTTACGAGATGTAATATACATAATGCAGTCGAAAGAAGTTGAAAGTATTAGTCACTTACTCGTGTCTGACTCTTTGTGACCCCATGGACTGTAGCCGGCCAGGATCCTCTGTCCATGGAATTCTCCAGGCAAGAATACTAGAGTGGGTAGCCATTCCCTTCTCCAGGGAATCTTCCTGACCCAGGGATTGAACCCGTGTCTTTTACGTTGCAGACAGATTCTCTACTGCCTGAGCCACGAGGGAAGCACAATGCAGAGCTGGTAGTCAATATATTCTTTTTCCCCATTTTATTTGGTATAGAAATATCATGTATGGCACATACACAATGTAGCTTGATGGCTGTTGTGTATTTAATGGACACATTTACTTCCCCAAAATGTCATTTTTACTTTAAAATTTGTGAGAATATACACCTAGGCTTATTAGGTGCATGCTAAATTTTATTGCATGAAAATTATGATATTAAGGGAGTAGGATATTATTATCCTATGACCTATTAGGGAAGATCTTTTATGAGAGTATTTCACTGTGTGTTTCAGGGAAAAGAACAAAAAGATTTAGAGTGAAATTATTTCTTGGATTTAAGTATATTATTTACTGCTGTCTTACAAAATAGTCTTCTCCTTAGGTGTCTCTCATAATGCCAAGTTATACTTAGTTTAGGAGTCTTGGGAATGTTAGGGAGAAAAAAAAGGATTATTTAAAACTAGCATTTGATTGAAGTAAGAAATCTAGAAAGACTAGATTCCAGGTGGAAAACAAGATAGCATCTGAACCCTGTGGCCAAGATTCAAGGGATATACAATTGATCCAGGCCTCTTTTATCTGCAGCCTATTTGCCATGGTCATAGAGATATAGCTTTATGAGCTTGACTGATTTTAATATCATTTCTCTTTGTTTTTCCATTTTTTTTCTCATTTGGATGTGACAGTGTTAGTGACCCTAGGAACCACTGCAATGAAACAAACTCTTAAGAAGAGTAAATCAGAAACTGCTTTTAGATTCTATTTTTCTGACTTGGAAATCTTATTCCTGTAATAATTATTTGCTCAAGTAATACATGTAGATACTTTTGTAAATTTTATTACTGATGCTATTGTCACATATAAGTATTTTTTATATTACTCATTTGCTTATATTCTAAGAAATTTTAACATATGAAAAAACAAAATAGGGCTAACTGGCAGAGGGGAAGGTGGATCAAAGTGAACATTTCCTTTAATGGTAGGCTTATTTTATATTTGTTCTAAATGCTTTACCTATATTAGTTAATCACTACACACACACAGAAAACCTATATTACTATAAGAGTAGGTAAAATAGATGGGGGAAAAGTGGAAACACTGACAGATTTTATTTTCTTGGGATCCAAAATCACTGAAGATGGTGACTGCTGCTATGAAATTGAAAGATGCTTGCTCCTTGGAAGAAAAGCTTTGACAAACCTGAACAGCATATTACAAAACAGAGACATCACTTTGCTGGCAAATGTCCATAGAGTCAAAGCTATGGTTTTTCCAGTTGTTGTGTCTGGGTGTGAGAGTTAGACCATAAGAAGGCTTAGTGCCAAAGAATTGATGCTTTTGAATTGTGGTGCTGGAGAAGGCTCTTGAGAATCCTTTGGGTACCAAGGAGATCAAACCAATCGATCCTAAAGAAATCAACCCTGAATATTCATTGGAAGGACTGATGCTGAAGCTGAAGCTCCAACACTTTGGCCACCTGCTACAAAGAGCTGACTCATTGGAAAAGACTCTGATGCTGGAAAACATGGAGGGCAGGAGGAGAAGGGGACGACAGAGGATGAGATGGTTGGATGGCATCACCGACTCAATGGACTTGAGTTTGAGCAAATCCCAGGAGACAGTGAAGGACAGGGAAGCCAGGCGTGCTGCAAGTTCCAAAGAGTTGGACATGGCTTAGAGACTAAACCACAGGTAATATAAGCCTTCTAATTTTACACATGAGGAAATTGAGGGAGAGATTTATTTTTTTTTATTTTTTCTTTCCCCCCCCCCCCAATTATTTTTATTAGTTGGAGGCTAATTACTTTACAATATTGTAGTGGTTTTTGCCATACACTGACATGAATCAGCCATGGATTTACATGTGTTCCCCGTCCTGAACCCCCCTCCCACCTCCCTCCCCATCCCACCCCTCTGGGTCATCCCAGTGCACCAGCCCCAAGCACCCTGTCCTATGCATCCAACCTGGACTGGCGATCTGTTTCACACTTGATAATATACATGTTTTGATGCTGTTCTCTCAGATCATCCCACCCTCGCCTTCTCCCATGGAGTCCAAAAGTCTGTTTTATACATTTGTGTCTCTTTTTCTGTCTTGCATATAGGGTTATCGTTACAGTCTTTCTAAATTCCATACATACGCGTTAGTATACTGTATTGGTGTTTTTCTTTCTGGCTTACTTCACTCTGTATAGTGGGCTCCAGTTTCATCCACTTCATTAGAACTGATTCAAATGAATTCTTTTTAATGGCTGAGTAATATTCCATTGTGTAAAGTGACTCCCCCCTGCAAAAATAGTGACTTGCCCAAGAATACATATATATTGGATAGCACCACTGAAATATGCTCTTTGGCAGTTTAGTTTCAGAGGCCATATTCTTAACCACTATAATATTGTATTAATATTAGAAGAGTGTCCTTCATAAGTTTTGACATTCTATGAAGATCATGACAGTAACGTTCAGTTATTGGCCTCAATAAACAGACCTCAAACTCCTCTGTTGAGAAAATCTCTGTTAACAGCTTGTAAGTCCTAGGATGAATCACCCCATTCTCTACATTGATTTCTTTTCCACCAAAAACAATTGAGTTATTTAAGTACATGATTATTAACTATTTGAGTGCATAAAATTCTATAGTTCTAAAAACAATTATCAATGTCTCATTTATCTAGCTTTTGATTTCTTGTTATTTAACTACTTTGCATTTTTGATTTTGCATTCAGACACAGAAGAGTGACCCATGGTCATATAAATGTCAAGAGTCTGCTTGTAATGTACTCAAAAAACATTTGTGGAAAGGGAAGTTGAAAATATTACACAAAAATTATCACAGTAATGCCATTGGTTAATTTATTCAGTTACTACTATAGTTCTAAACACAAGCTTCAATATATAAAGTATAATGATAATAATGTAAATGGAAACACAAGAATCATTTGTAATAGTGACATTGAACAATATGCACTATTTTATTCATGACCAGTGTGAATTTTTCTAGTGATTATTTCACACTGGTTCTTACTATGAACAGAGAAAAGTCTACCAGAAGCAAATGAAGACAAATTACAGCAGCACATATATTTAAATGCCAAAGCCTACTACAAAGTCATTTTCCCATGTGAAAATCTGTAACACATTCACAATGTATGCAATTTTAAATTGTCTTTGTTTTAATATGAAATCATGGATTGTTTTGACCTATGTGTTTTATTAAATCCAATTGCCTTTGATATTTCAGATTTGCAGGATTTCATTTAGGACTATTTGACCTAATACTATTTTATATTCCTAAATGTATTTAAACATACTGAATCATGGTAAACTATATAAGTTTGCAACCTGCAATTTTTATCTTCTGACATAAACCCCTCCAGGATCTTATTAACCATGGCAAACCTTCTTTGTTTTTTGTATGTAATTGTCCATACACCTTTAAAGCAACTTCTGCTGCTACATAGCATTCAAAAGCATGTGCCAAAGTAAGGGATAGGCAAATGTTTTGGAAATTGCTTGTTAAGGTTGGAGGAAGTCCCTGATTAATAAAAGAACTTTCAAAGACATTCCAATAACCAAGTTCAATTTCAATTAAAGTGATTGAAATGCCCCGAATACCAAAGCCTTTTTTTCCAGGGTTGTCCTGATCCTATATGCTATCTGTTCTGTCTTAGAGTAGGATTTACCTTCTACTTTTCTTTTATCAGTATCCAACCATCTTCCCTCCCATTTCCTCTCTGGGCAGTCTGCTGGCCCAGCTCAATTAAAGGACAAATCCATTGCAGTCTGCAGTGTAGGAATTATAATGAAGTCAGCTGTCAAACTCCTATCTTGCAGCTGCCCCTCTGTGGGTAATCTGATGGCCACTTGTCAGCTGTTTCACCCAGTCAAACACAGACAAAGTGTCTCTGATGGCCTGCTTTATTCTAATCAATCTACATGGAGGCAGATGTTGAAATCTCAGCAGGAAAAGGTGTAATTTGACTTAGCATTCAGAACTGCCTTCTCCTATTGATAGATCCTATCTCTCTGAACTCGATACCCTTTTGCAACCATGGGGTAAATAATTTTGTGTTTATTTCCCTCATTCTGTCATTAAAAATAATGCTTTGGAATGATATTTCAGAGTATAGGACATCACCCAATGAAGCATAATAGAATGCAATAAGTTAATTGGTCTCTCCAAGTGGAAGGAATCTAAGTAACTTAGATTTTGAAAGAGAGGTCTCTAATTTCCTAAATGTACTGAAGTGAGCCAGAAGAACTAGTGAGCTATTCATTCACTCTTATATATATATATATATATATATTTTTTTTTTTTTTAATTCTCTGCCAACCAGAGTGGAAATTAGAAAGAAAAAAAATTTCTCTTTAGAGTAATTAGGCAGAAAACATAAAGCAAGATTGACTCAAGAAAAATAAAAATAATACTAATTATAATCTGATTAATACCAATTATAATCTTTTTCCCATTCTCCAACCACAAAGATTGTAGTGAACTTAACTGCTTTCTTAATGAAAGATTACTCTTTTTTAAATAACTTAAATCAGCATATTAATACATACTATTAATTGTACTCAAAACTTTAAAAAATGTGTAACTTTGATTATGCAATTACAAACTTTGTCACTCTCTGACTATAGCCATTTTATTTCCAAATTTCTGAAATAAGATACACAAATCTAGGAAAATTCAGCCTCAAACAAAATGGTTTGTCTTTTTTACTGAATTTCTACAATTTCTATTTCTAATGACTTTCCCAAAGTGGTAAATGCTTCTTGTTATTACTCAAATATTGAACACATGGAAGGAATTATTTATTAAAGATATGATCACAACAATAGACCTTTTATGTTAACATCTGCTTAAAAATGAAAACAGAAGTATTAGTGATTTTATATTGAATTCTTTTAGATTGAGAATGAACATCTTCTGTAACCCAAGTCCTGCTATTAATTTATTAAATCAACTTTACTAAAACCTTTTATTTAGATTTAATTTTTACTCGTTATCAAAATGCAAGCTTTATTTTTTATTAAGTCTTTAAAAGTCAATGTAATATTGAAATTCTGATGTACAAAAGAAGTGTATATTTTCCCTTCATATCAAGTTGCTGAAGGACATTTTCAGGGATTTCGTACTAACTGTGCAGTGGTTCTATTATTGTTTAAAATATAAATCTCTTTCTAAGAACAGACTATTTTAGAATGGAGCTCTGCCCCCAAGTATTTCAATTGCTGATATTAGAAGAAATATGAAGAGATACTATAAAATTGTAAGAAAATAGGGCCAAATCTTTGGTGACAAAACATTCAACGACACAATAAAAAGAATCACATCTAATACTAGACAAAATGAGCAATTATAGAAACCAGTGTGATTTAAAAGTTTGGAATTCAATACCACAATTCTCATACTAAAATAGTTTCAATGAATGCATTATTATGTTTGAAGACCAAGATGGGGTGTGTGTGTGTATTGTTTACATCAGATTATAAGAATGACAATGGTTTGATGTCAAAAGAGAAAACGAGGACATACCCTTTCTGACATTTCTGGTAAAA
Source organism: Cervus canadensis (assembly GCF_019320065.1). Taxonomy (NCBI): domain Eukaryota; kingdom Metazoa; phylum Chordata; class Mammalia; order Artiodactyla; family Cervidae; genus Cervus; species Cervus canadensis. The sequence goes on along the minus strand of NC_057413.1, from coordinate 17,796,059 downwards.
TCACTATCTGTGAGTACAATTCTGAGATTGCTTTGTTCTAAAGGAAGAGTAGTCTGTCAAAAGGTAAGAATGAAAATTTATAATTGCTTCTGGGTTCCTGTGTGAAAATGTTGGTTGGTGGCAGGATGGGGAAAGGAATCTGGCCCCATAATTTTGTGCATTATCCAAATTCAGAGGAAGAAAGGAGATTCTTTGACTCTGAGATAACTGCCCTCCCCACAAAGGATTATATAATGCCTTCTTTCAAGAAAAATAACATATTTAAACATATCTAGACTGTTCAACTTTTTTCTCTGTGAATAGTTCTCAAGGTTTGTTTGGGACTCCTGGGAATCTCAGAGATCCTTTGAGGGTGTCTGTGAGGTCAAAATTATTTGCATAACAACACTAAACTGCTGTTAGTCTTGTCACTCTAATTTCCCATGAGCAAAAAGAGGGGTTTTCTAGAGACCTAATAAATGTTCACTGTATATTCTGTTTTAAAAATTCCTTGATTTTAATTTCTAATATAGTAAATATCAATGAATATTGATATAATGGATATTGATATGTTATATCCATTTATAAATGGATATAACCCAAATAAACAAGAGCTCTTTGGTATCCTCAATATTGTTGAAGGGTATTGCTAGGGACTGAATTGTGTCCCCTTACATGCCCCACCCCCACCCCATAATTCATATGTTGCAGCTTGATCTCCAATGTCACTGTGTTTGGAGATAAGGCTTTCTTAGGAAGCAATCAAGGTTAAGTGAGGTCATAAGTGTGAGGTCCTATTCTGATAGTATTAGTGGTCTTGTTAGAAGAAGAAGAGGGAGCATGCTCTTTTTTCCTACACACACACACAGTTAAAAGGTGAGATTTGCTGCTGTTTAGATGATATCATGCAAATGAATCAGCTAAATACATTCATTTAAATTTATCTAGAAATAATTGAAGTAATTCTGAAAAAATAGAGTGGGCCATTTCTTCCAACAGAGTAGACAACTATAGAAGGTTGGATAAAATAATAACTAACACTTATGACATGCTTTCTAATTCATCAAGAACTTGTCATCATTTTCCTTATTTAATCCTAACAAGAATCGGATGCTATAAAAGGCTAAGCCCAAGGACTGGTTTCAAATCTCAGCTTTTACTTATGTGGGGTAAGTAATCTTAGATGTTTACTTAACTTACTTAAGAAGTTTAATTAACTTACTTAAGAAGTTTACTTAACTTCTCAGTGCCTTGATTATGTTTCTTATAAAATAGAATAATAATAATAACCCTGACTTGTATAAAGCGCTTAAAGCACCACCTGACTCACAGTAACCTTGTTAAGAACATTAACTCTTATTTTCTTATTTTGTTAATGAGACTTTGAGACTTGAGGAGGTTTACAAAAAAGTTACCAAAGTTTGCAACTGGTGAGTAATACAAAGTGTAGTGACAATAAAACTTTATTATAAACATTAAACTTGCCAAGACACTAAATCTTAATTGTGCCTACCAGTAGAAGAAATAATAGTTATTGATGCAATAGAAGTGTTAGCTAATGTTACAGTAGCAATCATTCTGCAATATAAAAATATTAAATCAATATGTTGTGTACCTTAAACCAGTGCAATGTTACATGTCAACTATACCTCAATAAAAAAAATAAAATAAAATAAACTCTTATGTGCTTTAATTGGAATTCAAGTCCAAACAGTCCAATTTCACAATTCCTATTTATAACCTCTATTCTAAAGAATCTTCCTCAGAAGTGAAACAGAAAGAGGAGGGAATGTTAGAAAAGTGCTCTTACATAAGAAACCATCAGAAAGAGCTGAGAAATGAAACATTTTCTGCTGTATCAGTAAATAAGTCATCCTTGGAGGGAGCAGCTGCAGTCAGGAAGGAGAAGAATACCTGTGATCTAACAGGCATTAGGATCTAGCCAGTCTCTATGGTGAGCCTCAAGGGAGCTGAGGATGTGAAAAACACAGGATGTTGGACCCAGGTAGCTGAGATGCATATGAAAGGAATAATTTCAGTGAGCCTATATTCTTGCATCTTCCCATACATAGAAAAGCACTAAATTTCTTAACTTGGAATATCTGATTTTCTTTAATTAATAATAATCTTTTTTGATGTTCAGCCTACCTGTCCTCTGTTGCAAAACTTCTGTTTAACCTGGCTCCTCCCCTTGCCTCCTCAGAGCTAACATCTCACCTAAAATCTGGCAGGAAATTCAGGACTGTAAATATATAGAGATCAAGACAGAGAAGGAATCTTGACCTGGCTCTGGAGGTGGGGCTTGGGGATGGGGATGGAGGGGTGCGGGGGTGAAGAACTTGCAATTCTGAGCTCTACAGAACTCTAACCATCAGAGCCCCGGGTGGCGCTAGTGGCAAAGATCCCACCTGCCAGTGCAGGAGACGTAAGAGATGTGGATTCCATCCCTGGGTGGGAAGGACCCCCTGGAGGAGGGCACAGCAACCCACTCCAGTTATTCTTGCCTGGGAAATCCCATGTAGAGAGGAGACTGGTGGGCTACAGTCCATGGGGCTGCAGAGTTGCTGCAGAGAGAAGAGGAAAGCTAAGAAAAAATGCTTTCATGGAAAACGATGACAAAAGCGTGTCATAAAAAAACACATCAGCCTGTATGGCAAAGGCTGCTAAGAGTCTGTGCCCAACAAGCTTGTGTGTGGGTGCTCAGACGCTCAGTTGTGTCAGACTCTGTAACCCCATGGACTGCAGCCCGCCAGGCTCCTCAGTCTGTGGAATTTTCCAGGCAAGAATACTGTGGTATGGGTTGCCATTTCCTACTCCATGGAATCTTCCCAACCCAGGGATTGAGCCTGTGTCTCTTGCATTTCATTCACTGGCAGGTGGATTCTTTACCACTGAGCCACCTGGTAACATAATGAAATATAAACTTCAATGACTAACTTTAATGGTCTTTGATAACCTTGAGAAGAACATTGGTATAGTGGACATTGGAAAGTATGGGAGAGAGAATGGAAGATAAGGAAGTGAATTCAGAAATTCTCTGTAAACAGGGAATTGGCATTTGAAAGGAGGATGCTGTGGTCAATGTTGGTTTGGTTACTTTACAATGGGAAACACAAGCACTTGCGTAGGATGATAAGAATGATCCAGTAGAGAAAAGAAAAATTAATGATGTCACTGAGTGAATTCCAGGGCAGAGACTATGTATAAATAATGGTATGGCATAAATATAAAATAAGCTGCATTTAGAATACAGCATACATTTCTTTTTTTTTAAGCTATTTTTGAAAAAAAAATTAAAATATTGTATTTTGAAGTTTATATTTAAAATATTGGGATAAGTGAAAGAAAGAAGAATCAGAATGAAAAAAAAGTTCGATCTGCACAAAGAATTTAAATAAATACTATTAAGTTTCAAACCATGGGCTAATGGAGCACTAACCAAGAGAATAACAACTGTACAAGCTTGAATGAGAAAGTAAAAATAATTTTTTATTAACGTAACACATACTGCCGCTTTATATTACCTGCCAAGTAATTCTTTAAAGTACTGTAAAATCAATTTGTTTTTCTAAGTAAGCTAGACATCATCTTCCTCTCCAAACACAAACTGTGTTTATGTGTTTGTTTATTTTTTAGATCGAGGCATAGAGAAACACAGGTCACATCTATATTTGAATTAGGACAAATTTGAGGAAAATATCTAGAGTCACTTAAATGCATTATAAGGAGGACATTATGCCAATATAAATTACAATTATGGTGATGATCAATATTTATGTTGCCTCTGCCAGTCGCCTGAGCACATTCTGTGGCATTCGGAATGAGGGGGCTTATTTATAAGAAATGCTGTCTGCAGCAGGCTATTGAGTAAATCACAATCATAATATCATGACATTAATGCAGGCTGAATGATGATCGGTTTCCACTTCAGTGATGATAGAATTGTGGATGGCCCAGTTTCAACAAGAGGAGGAAACTCATTATCTTTATTTATCAGATATCGTGGGTTGTTGTCACCTTTCTATGCAAAAGCTCTGCTTTCCAGATGAACTGCATAAGAAGACAATTGAGAAATGACAGGTAATGGCTTTTTTTTGTTGTTGCTACTGCTGTTGCTTCATTTCTAAATAACAAGATAAGATACTGCTTGAATTTTTGTTCTTTGCTTTTGGATTGTTCAAAAATCTATTTCAACTTGTGGGGTATAAAATAAGGCCAGATATATTTTTAATATTGCTGACATTTGCCCTAAGAATTTAAAGGTGATAAAGATCCAAAACCCAAAATGGCACTGCCCTGTAGCTCTGGAGATAAGACAGAAGTAGGGTCTAGAGAAGAAAGCAGGTAGCTGTCGTTGTTCAGTCACTAAGTCGTGTACACCTCTTTGCAACCCCATGAACTGAAGCACGCCAGGCTTCCCTGTCCTTCACTGTCTCCTGGTGTTTGCACAAACTCATGTCCGTTGAGTTGATGATGCTATCCAACCATCTCATCTTCTGTCGTCCCCTCCTCCTCTTGCTTTCAATCTTTCCCAGTATCAGGGTCTTTTCCAATGAGTCAGCTCTTCCCGTCAGGTGGCCAAGATATTGGAATTTCAGTTTCAGCCTCAGTCCTTTGAATGGATATTTAGGGTTGATTTCTTTAGGACTGACTAATTTGATCTCCTTGCTGTCCAAGGGACTTTCAAGAGTTCTCCTTGCACTAAACCTAAAAGGGTAAGATCAGGCTTTCACAGCCTCAGGAGAAACCAACCATAAGCATATTTTCTTGTTAAAGTTATGGAGTTAGGAAGGCTGGTAGGGAAATCACCAGGATCTTTGTTTCCCCCTAACTCTTCCCTCACACTTAGGCTGAAAATCCGTCTATTGTTGTTAACTGAAAGGACATTATATCACAGGCATATAGGCATAATAGAGTGGAGGAAAGCATGAAGCTTAGCATCAGAATACGTAGTTTGGAAATCAGCTATTATATGTAGGATGTGATTACTCAGTTTCTTCATGATTAAGAATTTTGATTTCTTCATAATTAAGATGGGTATCATCATAACACTAAGCATAACACATCTAGGAGATAATAGGGTTTGGGTCCAGACCACCACAATAAAATGAGTATTGTAACAGTCTTCCCCAATTTTAAAGTTATGCTAATAATATCTTGTTATTGTTTAGTCGCTAAGCTGTGTCCGACTCTTCTGTGACTCCATGGACTGTAGCTTGCCAGGTTCCTCTGTCCTTGGAATTCTCCAGGTGGGAATATTGGAGTGGATTGCCATTATCTCCAGATCTTCCCAACCCAGGGATAGAACCCACATTGCCTGCATTGGCAGGTGTATGCTTTCCCACTGAGACACCAGGGAAACCCTGCTTACACTATAGTCTATTATGGGTGTAATTGGATTATGTCTAAAAAAACAATGTACACAACTTAATTAAAATGCTAACCATCATCTGGGCCTTCACTAGGTCATAATTTTTTTGAAAAAGTAATATCAAAGAATGCTGATCACCAAGACAAATGTGATTATAATGAAAAACTTTGACATATTATGAATATTAGCAAAATGAGACAGATGGCACAAAGTGAGCAAATGATGCTAGGAAAATGGCATTATTAGACTTGCTTGGCGCAGACTTGCCATAAACTTTCAATTTGCTAAAAACAAAAAAACCCCGCATTGTTTGTGAAGCCAAATAAAGTGAAGTGCAATAAAATGAGATATGTCTGTACTTCATACAACAGTTTGGGTTATAGATACATGCCTTCTGCTTTCAACTTCCAGCCCTGTCATAGACAGGGTGCCTCACCTTGGAAGTGTCTCGATATCTCTGAGTTTCAGGCTGTTCAGTGTAAAAAGAGCATCAATACCACCTTGTTCACAAGGCTGTTGTTGCAAGGAAATAAAGAAAATAATAGATGTAAATTGCTGAGCTTTATATCTTCCAGATACTTAAATACTCAATAAATGTTCAACATCCATTTTCTCTCTAATTCTCCATATTTGTACCACTCTAGAAGCTACCAACATAGCCAATATTTCCTCAAGCTTGTGAAGTGGACTCAATGAGATACTGTAAATTACACTGATTGATTAGAATATTGGACTTCCCAGGTGGCTCAGTGGTAAAGAATCTGCCTGCCAATGCAGGAGACTCAGGAGACATCCAGTATTCTTGCCTGGAAAATCCCGTGGACAGAGGAGCCTGATGGGTCGCAATCCAGGGGTCACAAGGAGTTGACATGACTGAGCATGTATGTGCTGGCAGTACTGGTCTTATGATAGAATGTTAGGGAAGTGAGCATAGCTCCCACATATTCAGAATAATCTGATACAAATAGTATATATGTGTTTTAAAAATAACTAAAATTTCCATATCCATCAACAGATTAATGCATAAAGATAAATTTGCTTTTTAGATAACTGCCGATATTTCCCCCTCCTAACCTCAAACTGTGTATCTTTCAAGTTCAGACACAGACCTTCAGAGTCAAGTGAAGTGAAGTGGCTCAGTCATGTCTGACTCTTTGTGATCCCGTGAACTGTAGCCCACCAGGTTCCTCCGTCCATGGGATTCTCCAGGCAAGAATACTGGAGTGGGTTGCCATTTCCTTCTCCAGGGGATCTTCCCAACCCAGGGATGAAACCCGGGTCTCCTGCATTGCAGGCAGATGCTTTATCCCCTGAGCCACCAGGGAAACCCCATTGAAGAGGAGAAAAAGTGGCATCGGTGTGGCATAGCTTTCCTTTACTATCACTTCAGGTTAATTTTAGCCATTTTCATACACACAGACATAACTTTTCTTCCGTGTAATCTTGTGCACTTAGGTTATGCTTGTATGTGCAGGAATCATTGTTTCAGAAGAGTTGTTAGACATGATGGTGAAAAGTCGCTCAGTCATGTCCGACCCTTTGCGACCCCATGGACTGGGGCCTACCAGGCTCCTCCTTCCATGGGATTTTCCAGGCAAGAATACTGGAGTGGGTTGCCATTTCCTTCCCCAGGAGATCTTCCCAACCCAGGGATTGAACCCGGCTCTCCCGCATGGTAGGCTTTACCGCTTTACCGTCTGAGCCACTAGGGAAGTCTCGAGACGTTACGGTAAGGTAAAGCTTACCATTCATTTCTCTGCACCAGCCATAACCATGCCTTCTTCATGTCTTAACCAAGGGAGTTCTGGGAAACCCCTAGAGAGTAGGCCCGTTGCCCCTCCTCAACGCTCTCATGTCACTCTGGACTACCCTATCATTTATACTGTCTTACAATTGTTTTCAGGGCTGGATTTTCCTATCAGTAGAAGAGTTTTGAAAAGGCAGACACTATGCATTTCTTGTCCATCTTTTATCTCCGGGGTCTGTCTTGAACAGTCTCTAAAATGACTGTGCAATGAAGGACAGAATAAATGAATATCTAGATGAATGAACACTTGTTCAGCTGCTCAGTCGTGTCCAACTCTTTGTGACCCCATGGACTGCAGCACTCTAGGCTTTCCTGTCTTTCTCCATCTCCCAGAGCTTGCTCAAACTCATGTCCATTGAGTTGGTGATGCCATCCAAACATCCTCTGTCGTCCCCTTCTCCTTCTGCCTTCAATCTTTCCCAGCATGAGGGTCTTTTTCAATGAGTTGGCTCTTTGCATCAGGTGGCCAAAGTTATCAGAGCTTCAGCTTCAGCATCAATCCTTTCTATTTGGAGATGTAGAATTGCAGATGTTAGTAACTTGAAAGTCATAGATAGTTCAGTGGTGATAGTCATCTGACAAGAGTCTATAATTACTTTCCATTGGCAAAATAAAATTATTTCATTTATAATATCAATTAAACTTTGAGAGGAAAAAGTCCCTTTCTGTGAAAAAACTAAAATCTAGGTACACCTGATTCATTCTTCAGCTATCTGTTTCATACTTCCTAAAATCTTCTTGGAAAAATATTAAATACCTGAATGCTATTAGCTTCAACTTAGATTCCTTAAAGAAATGTCAAAATTTAATTTTTAGGTGAGTTTTTACATTTGTTTCTATTGTTAATTATTATAGAAGAACCTGACGTTTCTAAATGATTTTTATTTGTATCTATCAAAGATTTTGTTTTTATTTATTTTGGTAATTTAAAAGCAGGAAACAATGATATTTTTAGAAACTCAGAAATTATTATTTCCCCAGCTACCTATAATTACTTTATACACTTAGAGTTTACTTTCTTTTGAGAATGACTTAAAAAATAAAGACAAATGACAACCATCAAAGAAAGTCCAGATTCAATCTGTACTTTGGTTCTTTAAAAGAACAAGAGGGAAATTTTTCTAAGCTCAGGGACTATGATTCTGTTAAATTATTTTGTTGGTTGAACAATTGAAGTAAATAAAATACCTTTTTAAAAAAGGTGTAAAACTGATAAATAGTATTACAAAAAAGCTAATCAAAACAAACTTCTCTGCTTAGCAAAGCACTGAGTGGAACTGGCTTACTGTTTTAGTTATTGTAGAAGATTGGACATTGATATTTCACAGCATGGAAGAGTAATGAGACAATTACTGAACTCAGATTTGATTTTCCCTTGTATTCTTATCTGAGAGTCTTTGTAGTGGTTGGACCAGATAATGCAGATAATTCTAAAAACTTTTGACTCAATACCTCTTATTAGAAATCCAAATATAATTGTGAAATAAATTTCCTTATTTTCAAGGTTGTTAGTTTGCCTATCTTCATCCTTAATGTAACAATAGTCAATAAGAAGTGTGAATAGTATTTAATGATTAAGTTAAATGATTAAAACTGCCAAAAGCTTAGTGCTGAATTTATGACCTTTCTAAATTTATGACCTCTTCTTTGTAGATAATGAAATTATTAGAAGGATAACATGGACAATTTAGTAAAAGTTGAAATATGAGTATTTATAAAAAGAATATGATAAGTGAAAACCTTTTGTGATTATAATGGTGAATTTTAAAGGCCCACATTGCCTGTTTTACTTTTGTGTTTCAGCCATGATGGCAGTAGGGAAAACCAAGACCCAGGTAAACCGAGACTGTTCCAGTAAAAAATAGAATAGAATGGAGTCAAGAATGGAGACAGCCCCAAAGGAAGAGAGATTCTGAAGACAGGAAAAACAGTGTAGAAATGGAATTCAAGGTTTAATTTACGGATGAACAGAAGGCTTGATCTGTACTTTGTGCTGTGTTGTGCTCAGTCATGACTGACTCTTTGAGATCCCGTGGAGTGTAGCCTGCCGGGCTCCTCTGTCCATGGGATTTTCCAGGCAAGAATATTGCAGTGGGTTGCCATTTCCTTCTCCAGGGGATCTTCCTGACCAGGGATCAAAACTGTGTCTCTCGTATCTCCTGCATTGGCAGGCAGATTCTTTACCACTGAGCCACTTGAGAAGCTGATCTGTGCTTTTGAATCTCTAAAATACTGAAACAACTGTTTTAAAGGAGGGGGGCGGGTGGTACATTTGTCATTTAATTTTTAATTACACAAACAATCCATACTTACAAAAAATAGAAAGAACAAGTAAACATAAATCAGAAAATTGGTATTACCTGTTTCACATTTTGCAGTATAGACTTCTTGTCTACAAAACGTATTTGAGTATTTTTGCACAAAAATAAGATAATACTCTGGATATTGTGGGTTTTTTTTTCATTTTCTTTTACTTGTAATTAAACTACTTCTTTCTCTACTTCTTTCTAAGTCAGTCCATGTACTTCTATAACAATATTCCTAATAGCTTTATAGAATTCAATTATGTTTTTATGTCATCATTTAAATTCAATTATCTACTGTTGTTTTCAATGTTTTGCTGCTACAAACAAAGCTGTGATGAACATTTGTGTACTTGAGGTTTGTACAATCCTATGTTAGGAAAAATTCTTCCAGTTAGAAGAATTTTGAATTTTTAAAACTATTTTTGATACTGTATTCCAAATTATTTTTCAGAAGAGTGAAAGTAATCTACACTCCTCCAAAAACATGGATTAGCATTATATCTTCACTTTCCTCTCCAAAACCTAAGCACACTGGGCATACAGCTCTTTTTTTTTTTTTTTTAATTTCCAGTTTGATATGTAACATGTAGACTTTCGGGGATTTAACTTGCAATGTTTGACTTCTGGTGAATTTGAACATGTAAGTGCTTTTTAAATATACCTTCATAACACATATTCATTTGAATGCTACCTCTCCTAAGACTAGTAATGAACCCTGTCAGAGTGTTATAGTAATAACAGAGGTATGAAAGAGCGAGAAAAACACTCAAGGCTTCTGGAGCCTAGGCTGAGCCTTAGCACACCATCACACTGTGTCATTTTATTTGGGAGGGAATGTCACATGCCCAAATTCACAGTCTACTCACAGAGGGATGTCATCAAGACATTTCTTGGTAGGGGACATGGTTACTGGGAAAGAAGTAGAGCTAACAATCTCATCTACCTCAGTAATTATAGTGGTTTGTTATGATTCATGGGATTTTGGTGTACTTACCACTTTTTCTTTGAACAGCTTCCACATCGACACAGAAAGTAGGAAATCTGCATATCATCAGGGGCCAGAAGTGACAGAAACAGACTTCCCTGGTGGCACTGTGGTTAAGAATCCACCTGCCAATCAATGCAGGGGACAGGAGTTCAATCCCTGGTCCACGAAGATCCCACATGCTGCAAAGCAGCTCAGCCTGTGTGCACCACAACTGCTGAATCCACGCTCTAGAGCCCTTGAGCTGTAACTGCTGAAGCCCCTTCACCCTAGAGCTCCAAAACGAGAGAAGCCACCATAATGAGAAGCCCACACACCACAACTAGAGAGTTGCCCCAGCTTGCTGCAACTAGAGAAAGCCCATGAGTAGCAACAAAGACCCAGTGCAGCCAAAAATAAATTTGAAGAAAATTAAATTAAAAAAAAAAAAGTGGCAGAAACTATAAAGCATTTTGGAAGCAGTAGTGCCCACAGTCAACTGTCAATGACAAGTCTGCCTGAGGACAAATCAATCTGAATTTTAATAAACTCAATGCTGCCCAAATTAAACACCTCTGTGGATGGATTTGATTTGGTCCCTAGTATGAGACCTTGGGCTTCCCTGGTGGCTCAGAGGTTAAAGCGTCTGCCTGCAATGCTGGAGACCCGGGTTCGATCCCTGGGTCGGGAAGATCCCCTGGAGAAGGAAATGGCAACCCACTCCAGTATTCTTGCCTGGAGAATCCCATGGACGGAGGAGCCTGGTGGGCTATAGTCCATGGGGTCACAAAGAGTCGGACACGACTGAGCGACTTCACTCACTCACTTCACTCATGAGACCTTGATCAAGCTAAATACCTTATTTTACTGTACCCTAATTTGCCTACAGTGGTGTTTCTTGGCAGACATAATGGTAGAATTCACTTGTTTGTATCCAAAACTGTGATTTTTCTTAAGTATTGATACTTTATTAAAATGTAGTGAAGTTTACTGTATGCCTTTCACAAGTATAGTGAAAATTGAGACATCCAAGACTCATCACCTCTTGAATTCCAAGATATTTTAACATCTTCTTTGATAAGAATCTAGCACTCAATGGAATTTTTTAAAAAATCACTGAAACTTGTTGTGCCTGCTCTTAGTGACTTGGAAGCAAGTATAAGTAAAATTCCCCAGTCAGGATCAGCATAGATTCAAGGGGCAAGTGGTGCTGACTCTCAAAGTGAAAGGCACCCATAAATGTTTCATTCTTTAATCAATCTCCCTAGGGCTTTTGAGTGGAAAGTGTCCTTTTTTTCCTTCTTTGTTTGCGTTCATTATTTTTTGGCTCACATTTGTGCATTTCCGGCTGACTGTCATCCCTGGGATGTATTATAGAACAGTTAGGTTTTTATTCATTCCAGCCAACCGGATGAAATCTCAGCTTTCATCTACTTAATTCTCTCCTAGGATCTTTCCAAAACAGGAGGGGATCTAAAGCTTATTTTTAAGGCTTGCTTCTTCATTAAACACCAGGAAAAGAAAAAGTCAAGATAAAACCCATCCTAAGTGGATTTAAAACCACTTTTTTTTTCCCTCAAAATTAACTGCTGCTATGATCAGTACATAAAGTGGCAGTATTAAGTATCAGGTGAAGGTTCAGTTTCCTGAATCTGAATAATGGGTTTGCAATCACACCATCCACCTACTGTGCAGCTTTGGAGGAGTTAATGTTTCTATGCCTCAACTTACTTACCTGTAGAAATGGGAGAACAATAGTATATATCTCGTATGAGTCTTCCGAGAATTCAATGACATGGTAAATTAGCTACTTTTCATCCATCAACAAGCTAAGAGTATTGGTTGGTTTGTGGCTCCTGGAAGAACAGAAGCAGGCTTGTGTCAGGAAAGAAATGAATTCTGTTCTTTTTTTTTTATTATTATTGGATAATAATTGCTGTAATAATATTGGATAGTATAATTGCTGTACAATACTGTTAGTTTCTGCGGGACAGCAGAATGAATAAACTGTATGTATGCATCTATCTCCTCCCTCTTGAGCCTTCCTCTCATCCCCCCTCCATCCCACTTCTCTGGGTCATCACAGAGCACTGAGCTGAGCTCCATGTGCTCTATAGCAGCTTCCTACTAGCTAGCTATTTTACACACAGTAGTGTGTATGTGGATATATGCATGTATGTATATGTGTGTATATGTATGTATATGTATATGTCAATGCTACTCTCTCAATTTGTCCCACCCTCTCCTTCCCCTTGCCTGGAAAATCTCATGGACGGAGGAGCCTGGTAGGCTACAGTCCATGGGGTCACAGAATCAGACACGACTGAGCAACTTCACTTTCACTTTCTCCTTCCCCTGCTGTGTCCACACGTCTGTTCTCTGTTTCTGTGTCTCTATTCCTGCCCTCAGAGAAGGCAATGGCACTCCACTCCAGTACTCTTGCCTGGAAAATCCCTGGACGAGGAGCCTGGTGGGCTGCAGTCCCTGGGGTCACTAAGAGTCAGACACGACTGAGAGACTTCACTTTTGCTTTTCACTTTCATGCATTGGAGAAGGAAATGGCAACCCACTCCAGTGTTCTTGCCTGGAGAATCCCAGGGATGGAGGAGCCTGGTGGGCTGCCGTCTATGGGGTCGCACAGAGTCGGACATGACTGAAGTGACTTAGCAGCAGCAGCAGCATTCCTGCCCTGCAAATAGGTTCCTCAGTACCATTTGTCTAGATTTCATATATGTTTGATAATATACAATATTTTGATATTTGTTTTTCTCTTTCTGACTTACTTCAGTCTGTATGACAGACCCTAGGTTTATCTACATAACTGCAAATAACCCCATTTCATTTCTTTTTATGGTTGAGCAATACTCCACTGTATACATTCTTGACCCACCAAAAGTTAATGGGCTTTGCTATCTCTCACTCATATGCATCAGTCCTCTGGAGTTAATTTTCCATCTTGAAGAGTGAGGAGTTTAAACTATATGATTTCTAAAATTCCTTCCAGTCTTATACTTTTTATTATGAGAGGTAAGGTGATAGGTGCCATTTATTCCTGCCAGAGAAAGAGCAAAATAAACTAATCATTTGACTAAAGGTTTTCTTGGTTTGATTTGACTGGATTTTTGGACTTGGAAAGGAGAGTTTAAAAATTCTTATGACTATATCATGAAATTTTTTACTTTCATTTGTCAATAATAAACCTAATAGTAAAAAAAAAAAAAAGTATTCTATGAAAAATATCAATTGATTTCGAACTCAGAAAGAAACCACACTGACCATTCTTAGCACACACTTGCTTCTATTCTTTGGAACTGATTATTTCCATTTTGGCCTCAAAGGAATTCATGTGTTTTTTGATGAACTACCAGAGCATTAGTGCATATAAGGAATATAAAATAAATGAAACTATGTGTTAGACGAGGAATTATCTCAAGGTTTTAGAGTTAAGAATATAATTACGGCAGACTTTTCTTTCCAAGAGACACACTGCTTATATCGTGTGGCCAGTTAATTCTCTTAAATAAGATGATAAAATATAAATATTATAACAGAAATTCAGGATAGATGACAGTAGCTATACATGCCTATTAGGCTGTCAAACTACTAATTTTATTTTAAAACTAAGAATTGACCTCTAAAATTAACTCCCTGTATTATGAAACATATATTCTGTGGCAATGGAATAATTTTGGGAAATCCATTAATACTCAAAATGCACACAAGCTTAATGTAGTAAAGTTATAAGCAGCTAGGAGAGAAGACGGTAAAAACAAAATCCCACAGCTATTTCACTAATGAGTAATGGACTAGTGATTTTAATAGTGACTTTATGTTAACAAACAAATGTTTTCTGAATTGTCTTTTACAGGAGAGCAAAATAAAGACATTTTAAGGTGAAACCAAAAGTGATGGGTTACCACTGAAATGCCGTTACAAAAGCAGTTTTTAAGAAAGTATTTTAATAGGAATTTAAAAAATAAATTAAGGCAGAAATAATAAAATACAAGAATCATGATGAGCAAATAAGTAGAAATGCATGTTAAACTGCCTATATAAGAATACTCAATGAATTCCACCCAAATGAGAGAATTAAATAGATGAAAACGATATATAAATTGATAAGTGATAATCATGTGTTGAAGAGTCCTTTTTTTTTTTTTTCCTTTCATGGTGAGAATAGTGAGGTGGGACATTTTAAGACTGGATAATTATAGGCTCTGATAAGTATGTATAGATAACTAATTACAGAAAATTTCAGGTATAAATCGCAAATGACTAGAAATAGATTTTTAATCTGATTTATTTGTGTGTAGAGGAGGAGAAGGAATCAAAATAGTCAAGAGGTAAACTTTTAAAAATCTAAACAAAAGGAGAGGCTAGAAAAGAAGACATAGGGGAAAAAAAATACAACAGAAGAAAAACTAAAAGAAAATTGGTTAAAATAAGTTTACTTTTTGAATTATCACATGTTTATATATATGATATTTTAAAAATGTATCTTGTTTTACAAAAGACCTATACATAGAAAACTATAAAACACTGATGAAAGAAATCAAAGAGGACACAAACAGATGGAGAAACATACCGTGTTCATGGATTGGAAGAATCAATATTGTCAAAATGGCTATTCTACCCAAAGCAATCTATAGATTCAATGCAATCCCTATCAAGCTACCAACGGTATTTTTCACAGAACTAGACCAAAGAATTTCACAATTTGTATGGAAATACAAAAAACCTCGAATAGCCAAAGTAATCTTGAGAAAGAAGAATGGAACTGGAGGAATCAACCTGCCTGACTTCAGACTCTACTACAAAGCCACAGTCATCAAGACAGTATGGTACTGGCACAAAGACAGAAATATAGATCAATGGAACAGAATAGAAAGCCCAGAGATAAATCCACGAACCTATGGACACCTTATCTTTGACAAAGGAGGCAAGGATATACAATGGAAAAAGACAACCTCTTTAACAAGTGGTGCTGGGAAAACTGGTCAACCACTTGTAAAAGAATGAAACTAGAACACTTTCTAACACCATACACAAAAATAAACTCAAAATGGATTAAAGATCTAAATGTAAGACCAGAAACTATAAAACTCCTAGAGGAGAACATAGGCAAAACACTCTCCGACATAAATCACAGCAAGATCCTCTATGACCCACCTCCCAGAATATTGGAAATAAAAGCAAAACTAAACAAATGGGACCTAATGAAACTTAAAAGCTTTTGCACTGCAAAGGAAACTATAAGTAAGGTGAAAAGACAGCCCTCAGATTGGAGAAAATAATAGCAAATGAAGAACAGACAAAGGATTAATCTCAAAAATATACAAGCAACTCCTGCAGCTCAATTCCAGAAAAATAAATGACCCAATCAAAAAATGGGCCAAAGAACTAAACAGACATTTCTCCAAAGAAGACATACAGATGGCTAACAAACACATGAAAAGATGCTCAACATCACTCATTATCAGAGAAATGCAAATCAAAACCACAATGAGGTACCATTACACGCCAGTCAGGATGGCTGCTATCCAAAAGTCTACAAGCAATAAATGCTGGAGAGGGTGTGGAGAAAAGGGAACCCTCTTACACTGTGGGTGGGAATGCAAACTAGTACAGCCACTATGGAAAACAGTGTGGAGATTTCTTAAAAAACTGTAAATAGAACTGCCATATGACCCAGCAATCCCACTTCTGGGCATACACACTGAGGAAACCAGATCTGAAAGAGACACGTGCACCCCAATGTTCATCGCAGCACTGTTTATAATAGCCAGGACATGGAAGCAACCTAGATGCCCATCAGCAGATGAATGGATAAGGAAGCTGTGGTACATATACACCATGGAATATTACTCAGCCATTAAAAAGAATTCATTTGAATCAGTCCTAATGAGATGGATGAAACTGGAGCCCATTATACAGAGTGAAGTAAGCCAGAAAGATAAAGAACATTATAGCATACTAAAACATATATATGGAATTTAGAAAGATGGTAACGATAACCCTATATGCAAAACAGAAAAAGAGACACAGAAATACAGAACAGACTTTTGAACTCTGTGGGAGAAGGTGAGGGTGGGATGTTTTGAAAGAACAGCATGTATATTATCTATGGTGAAACAGATCACCAGCCCAGGTGGGATGCATGAGACAAGTGCTCGGCCTGGTGCACTGGGAAGACCCAGAGGAATCGGGTGGAGAGGGAGGTGGGAGGGGGGATCGGGATGGGGAATACGTGTAAATCTATGGCTGATTCATATCAATGTATGACAAAACCCACTGAAATGTTGTGAAGTAATTAGCCCCCAACTAATAAAAAAAAAAAAATGTATCTTGTTTTAGTCAACTTAGTGTTTCCCTGCTGTTTATATGATATGTATAAATATTTTAGCATTTAAATGTTAACATTTAAAATATGACCATAGTCTGATTAAAAATATGGAAAAAAATATGAAAAACAATAGCCAAAAGAAAATAAGAAAAGATTTTTAAAAGAAAAGATAGCCTTTAAAACAAAATTATTTTCAGGGCAGAGAAAATCAGCAAATGACAACATGTTCCACACATCAGGATAGTATATGCACTTAAAAATAGCTTTAAAAATATAAAATATAATGTACAGATTTATAGAGATAAATTAAAAAATATTCTGTCAGCTATTCATAGGTCTGTCTAGCATTTCAAAGTTTGATAAAGATATGGAAAATATTGCAACACTATTAATAACCTTGATTTAACTTTTTTTGTTTGTTTATTGTCTTCTTTCTTAACTTTATTAAGATACAGCTTACATACTATTAAATACAACTATTCCATCAAAGAAGAAATTATACAAAAATTTAAATACTTGCACATTGCCATACCATTTGAAATGGCAAAGGTAGGAAATTACCTACCTATCTGTCAATAGAGGCCTGGTGGCATAAGTATGGAATATAAAGCAAAATGTAATATCAGAAACAGTTCTCTATATAACGAATGTATAATTATAAATCCAGTGGCAGGTTTTTAGGTAGATTTAAATGTATTAACTTAATTCCTTGAAAAAAAAAAGTGGAATCCACAACTATTACTTCATCTGCATGACCATGTCTTATAGCGAAAATGACTTTTATCTAGCTGAAGAAAGATTACATTTCTCAGATTTTTCTGGCAAATTTTAAACAGAGATTGCCAAAGTAAGAAATAGAAATAATTTTGACTACTGATTTATTTAATACGGAATTACAATTACAACATTTTTTTTTTATTATTCAAAGATGAGAGCTAAATGATATCTCTATGGAGAACTGCATAACTAACCAGAATACTTATCCTACTGTATTAGCCATCAAGGTAACGATTATATAAAAGACCTTTCGTGCTTATTGAATAAATCATAAGAACTCATTAGAATTGGGTTATTAGAACACTAAAATCCTGACAGCATGATCCACAGATACAAAAGCACTTCAAGTCAGTTGTTTTCTTAGGAGAGGATTTACATTTTATAACAGCCAAGAGCTTCCTGTGCTTACATGTGGAGATTTTCTTGGCATATACAAGCAATCCCAGTACCCCTGGCTTAAAACGGGATTTACATGCACGCAGACCTTGTGTCCCATATCTCCCAGACTCACTTTGGGATCACGGTATGAATTCACAGTAATTATAAAAAATGGGCATAAATATTGAATGCTGCATTCTGCCTGGGTATTATCGCAGAGAGGGTAGAAATTGCTAAAACACCTTCTTATATTTAACTGGCTTCTAAATTACTTTGTGTTCCATACTCTTTTTGGATTGCAAGTCAAGCCTACTGAACCAGAAACTATTAGGAAAAGTGTCCCGTTATCATTTTGGAGGTGAAATAATATGTTCGGAATGTATCTAACTTGTCAATGGCTGCTTATCTTTTCTATTCATGAATGTGTTGAACATCAGTTACTTACTTATCACTTTTGCCCCTTTAAGAGCAAATTGTGGTATTTAGCAAAATTTAATGTATTCAATTCAGTAGATCGTTTATGTAACTGTAGACCATCTCTGTGAGTATCAGCATTGTTTAAGGTTATTAAAAAGAGTAAGACACAGAATAGACTTCTAATGCAGTAGCAGAAACAGTTCCTACACCACCATATAATAAAATCTTGATGATGCTATATTCAAGCATAGCAGACTTTCTTAATTAACTGGCATTTCAAGGAACCCAGAAGGAACAGGGTAGCTTTTGAAAGCAGACAAAACCAAGCGATCTAAAGACTGGACACCATTTGATTGGTCTGTTTTCATCATGTATTGATGAAGTTTATAGACGATAACTACATAAGAGTGCTGCGGTTTGAAACCACTTATTTGAAAAGATTGAAACACTTCAATATATATCATTAGGAGACTTAGAACCATTTAACTTCATGGAAATAATCTATAAATGGGAAATTGTGGCTTACGATGAATACATTAATGTAAAAAGAATGATAGCACATAAAACCAGAAGCAAGAGAGTCAACATTGTAGCCTGGAAATAGTGACCAAGAATTTATCCAAATTTGCCCACGTGGCACAGAGTTCGTGGCATAGAGTTGAATATTACCCCTCAGTATTAATCAGATGTTTTCTATGGTAGGATATGGCCATTTCTAATATTTCATGCATTCCAGCTGGCTATATATAATGTGTTTACTCAGACATGTTTCTTTTCCTGTCCTTTCCTTCCTTTCTTCTTTTTTTGATTTTTTTCTTTTTCTTTTGGCAGGTAAATTGATTGACTTCTTAGATACCACTTTCTCCTTCCCCAAATTTGCATATGCAATGAAAAAGAGAGACCTTCTTAGCTAGAAGGTAACTATCTACGTAAAAGATGACTATCTGTCATAAAGTCCTATGTGTATTATCCATGCTGTGCTAAGATTTTGCATGTTTAAAAAAATGTAAGAATTGACCCTTCTATAGGAGTATACCAGATCCCTACCCCTTCAACACTGTCTAGCCTGAGAATCCATTCAGAAGTCAAATAAGGATTTTTTTTTTTTAAAGAATAATATATGCAGTGTCTGATTATATTCTTCAGTATAGATGAATGAAAGAATAAATATACTATTTTATAAGCCCCTTGAGAAACAATACCGTATCTAATATCCTTTTAAGAGCATATTGTGATATTTAGAAAGTTTAAGGTTACCAGTTCAATTAAGCGGATCATCTATGTAACTGGGGAACATTTGTGTAAGTATTAGCACTGTTTAAAGGTCATAAAACAAGAGTTAAAAAACATTCTAGTTTACAGTTGTAATTTACTTACCCAGTATAGTGTCAGACACTAAGCAGGCTCAAAATAAATATTCATAAATTTATTAATCATTTATTTGTTTCTGACAACAGAAAATGACACTGGTGAAGAAAATATTATTGAAAAAAACTTAGAAACCACATTTTGTAAGCACATCTGTGTAGTGTATAAATGTTTGTCTCTTTTACGTGGTTTACAAAGATAAAACTTGCTCTTTCTGCAATAACTTATATAGAACTATTAAATTACAAAGATCTAACCAATCATCTAAAGATAAGCATTCAGTCAGATAGTACATATACCTCCACAAGAAAGCCTGCTTGGCTTTTGGTTACCTGTATTTCCTAAACAGCACATTTTAAAATTGACCCCAAATCTGCCTTTCTATAACTTCATTTCTTGCTTCTATTTCTGCTGTTCTCTAGTGCAAAGTAGAATAAATTTGCCTGCTTTCTTATCCATATTTATTCAGCAAACATTTATCTAGTGCCTATTTTATAACACTGCATATTAGGTGCTGGAGGTCGCTAAAAGACTTACATTTTTTATTGGTGCTTCTGGTTCAGATGCTGCTAGCTCAAAAGGTCATTGTTCTCATCTTTAAAATTAAAGCAAGCCAGATAGGTTACATATGTGTAGCTTTAAAACACATCAGAAAAAAGTAAGAACAACACAAGCATAAAACCACTGTTGTGACTGCTTCTCTGAGTTTGTCTGTTTAAAATTTCACATATATATGCTATCATGTACTATTTCACTTTCTCTGTCTGACTTTCACATAGTGTAGTGATCTTATACATAGAAAATTCTAAAGACTCAACAAAAAAAAAATTTTTTTTAAACTGTTAAAACTAATAAACTGTGAAAATTACAGGATATAAAAATCAACATACAGAGATCAGTTGTGTTTCTTTATATAAATAACAAAATATCTTAAAAGGAAATAAAGAAAAGATATCCTTCACATCAGTTTCA
Organism: Cervus canadensis; assembly: GCF_019320065.1. NCBI lineage: Eukaryota > Metazoa > Chordata > Mammalia > Artiodactyla > Cervidae > Cervus > Cervus canadensis. The sequence continues at coordinate 17,775,377 of NC_057413.1, read as the reverse complement.
AAAACAATAAAATGCTCAAGGATACATTAAAACAAGTGCATCAAAGATCTGTTCACTGAAAAATACAAGATTCTAAGGAAAGAAAGACACAGGCAGCTCACTGTAACTTCAGTGAGTCTTAAACCCTTGGCCAAGTCTCCTCTTAAAACATTGGTGTTGAACTAAAATTGGCATTTTAGTAAAGCCCAGACCTCAACAACCAAGCATATTGACTCAGTTCCTACTCTAGCAAACTGACAGAGAAAGGGTGTATCCTTTCTGGAGATAGATATTATTTACCAGATCTTTATAAAAACACATTCAGCCAACAATTAAAAATCAAAATATTCATAAGAGAGAAAGAAAAAATAATCAAGCTACACAAGAAAAGAAATGGTCAATAGGAAGAGCATAAGAAAAGACATAGATCTGAGAGCCATCAGAGTTTTAAATTGACTATTAAGGTAGAAAATGAAAATAGCATAAAAGGATGATAATATTAGCAAAGACATGGAAACTATGAATCCAAAGAAATGAAAAATAAAGTATGAGAAATAAAAAATTTAGTTTATGAGTTTAAGAGCAGACTGCACATAGCAAAGGATAGGGAAACAAGGAAAGCTCTAAAGAAAATATCCAATGTGAAACAAAAAGAGAAAATGATTTAAGAAGAAGAAGGGGGAGGAGGAGGAGGGAAACAGAGTATCCAATTTCTGGAAAAATTTCAGTGCATCATAATGCATAATTGGCATCCAAGAAGAAGACCACAAGAGAGGAATGGGACAGAAACAGTTAAAGAGACTATGACTGAGAACATTCCAAATATGAAGCCATATATCAAGAAGTTCAATAAACATAATATGAGATAAAAGTATCAGGTCAAATTGTAGAAAATCAAATATAAAAACAGCTAAAATAGTAAAAGCAGCCAAAGTAAAAGATTAAAGACAGAGAAGCAACAATGTGGATGTTTGTTGATCACTCCAGGGGGGAAATGGAGGTTAGAAAGACAATTGATTTACATTTTTAAAGTACTAAAAGTAAAAAAAAAAGCAGCTTTGATATTTTTATCGATCAAAGATATTATTCTTAAATGACAGTGAAATGAATGCTTTCTTTGGCAGTCAAAGATGAAAAATGGTGTCCAATAAACTCAAATGACAATTTATTACAAAAGCAGTTCTTTGGACTGGAGGAAAATAAATACAGGTGGGGCCCTAACCCTTTAAGAATAAATGGTGGATACCAGAAGGATAAATATCTCATAAAATAGCATTGATATGTTTTTACTACACATGTTAAACAGCAGTGTGTATGTGTGAGTAAAAATATAATTTCTTTAAAAGACTTTAAAAAATATAGTTTCTTTAAAAGATGATTTTAAGGCAAAAATCATCACAACGTACCGTTTGTGGTTCACAGCATATCTGCATATACTCCTTTACCTGTGTGTGATGTTTCCAAATGATTTAAGACCTTCTGTGTATAACCATGTAGCAAATTTTCGCATTCTTACAATAAATTTGTATGTTTCTTTCAGTTGGGTGATGAGCAATATGCAACTTCTAGAAATAGTAATACATCAACAATAATACACGTATTCCCCATGTGACACCGTTGTCCTTTAACGAAGTGACCTTCCACCAGAAAACACCAAAAATATTCCCTGTGTTAAATGAGCTGTTTCCCAATAAAAACGGATATGGCTTCTCTCTGTTTAAACTGTTTCTAGCTTCTTACTCTTGCTAAAGATTTCATTTATTTGACATATTATAGAGTTTTTATAGATGCAAGGGCAAATGAAACCTCTTACAATAACTCCACCTGTTAATTTTGGAGATTGTGACGTTAATTTACCTTCACAAAGGCTGAATGCCATACACCTACCTTTATTATGTGCTCCATAATAACTTCGAAATCATCTTTGTGAAATCCTGGTCGAGTACTTAATGTCTAGAAGATACAGTAACCACTAAGCTCCCCCTACATTTCTTAGTTTAATAAAAATAATATTTATTTCTGATGAATGCTAGCAAAGGTAAATTGCTCAATAAAATATAATTCCTCTAACAAGGAAAAGAACAGAAAGATTACTCTAAAACAAAGTCAGTCCTTAAAAAAATCATACAAAATTAGATTAACTATTGATTGTAAATGCTATCAAAACGAAAATTAGGTAATAGATGTTCTGAAAATATGTTGTAGATAAGACTAAAATGTTTCCTAAATCATGGGACTGGCCGAGGATGCCTCCTTAAATGGATCATGCCAACATAAAATGAAGATAATAAAAAAAAATAAAGGGAATTGTACATGATGAAGACATTTTTACAATAGAGGATAATGGTGTCTGTTAAAGAGGATAGAAAAAGAGGATTGTGTACATAGAATTTTTCAGGATCCCTTCAAAACTGTACCAAGATGCTATTCAGAGATTTTAGCCAAATGATGTGTACTGCTTACTTAGATTGAAATACAGTTGAATACACTAATTCATCAAATAATGTTAGCTTCATTCAGATAGCCTCTTAAAAATACTCAAATTTTATGCCCACTATATAGCACATTTTGAGCTCTTTAAATAACCATAACTGGTTATTTTGTTACATTCAGCTTCAAGGCCAAAATTTTAAAATTCCAGTTTACATGATCCAGTCTGGAATTAAATGTGATTCATTCACATGAATCTCTTTCCAAAATCCCTATGATTCATTGGTAAAATATTTCTAAATCTATAAAATTAAAGACTAACTCCTACATTTGCACTGACCCTGCCAAAAAACCTATAAGGTGATCTTGAAGCCAACTCTCTCTGTGTGTGTGGTATTAATGGGTGTGTATCTGCCTCTGGGTCTCTGTATTTCCTTCTCTCATGCTCGCGACCTGTCAAATACTCTACTGGTAACTGCAGTGGAGATTATGAAGTTATAACAAATCATAATTGACCATGTGACTTTGAATAGACAGAGAGTCTCATTTTGTGTAGCAGCAGTCTCTACTTTTAGAAGAATGTACTTAAAGGGGCATAGTAAACCTAATGTCTTGTTTTAGATGTAATCATCTTATCAATGAGAGAGCCAGTCAAATGTTACAACCAGTTTGAAAGAGAATTGGATGGATCACACTTACAGAGATCTAGCAGGAACGCTGAAATAAACTTGCAAAGAGATATAAAGGTTTTCCCATAAGCAGGGAAATCAATTATTCTTACTATGGACAGCATTCATTTGCAAATGGAAAATAGTGATTTGCATTGCTAAGAGTTATCTGCAACTTACAGAGTTGGAAAACAGTTCAACCTCAGCACATAGTTCTCTGTTGTGCTATCAGTACAAGATATCAGTAATTATTTTCATCCATTTCAGAGTTCCTCATATTTTTTTCTGATACTCTCAAAGACCATGCATAACTCAAAGACCATGCATAGCCTCCTTAACTTCTCCATATGGGTTATATAAGAAGACAATGGACATCAGTGGGGACAGAAACAGTGACGACATGCAAAGAGGAAAGGTGAAGCCTGATGAGACGATCAGTGTTGGTGGAATGAGTGAAGGGGGAGGGCAAAAGAAGCCTTCTTAAGTTCCAATCAGAGTATCCCTCTTTCCCAGTCCATGCTTCCATCTTCCTCCCTCCATACCAGAAGCTCAGTATAGCTCTCACAAAACAAAGATCAGTGAACAGGGAAAATTTGTAGAGACTGCTTTTCCAAAATGACAGCAGTTCATGAAATGTTATTGAGAAAGGAAAGGAAAAAGACTAATTAGGTAATTAAACAACATGGCAAATAATTTTGAAGCAGGAAAAACAGTAGGCTATCTCACCAATCACAGAATGCTAACACATAACTAATGCAGTTTTCCAGACTGCCAATGAAACAACAGATTCTTTTTGGCACATAATTCTTCATGTCGAGACAGCACAATGACACTAGAGGAAAAAGAACCTTGACATATTTCTCAAGCTCCTTTCTTCCTTCAGTACATTCCTAGACTAAGCAATTCCTAGGCATTTTTCTTTCTTTTCTTTGTAGCCTGCTTAATCAGATTAAGGGAAGAGGAGGGATATAATATGTATGAGTATTAATCAGTATCTTAGATGTCAACACCAGCTACTTATATATCTGGAAATAATGTGATGAATTTATACCTAAGTGGAACTTTTAATCCCTAAGATTTTGAATTTTTCACATGCTGTCTCATGAGGTAAGGTCAGACACTGAAATGTACACTATTCTGAAAATGAGAAGTCTGTTTTTTAACCCAGACTGTCCCACTAAATCCCAAGTCATGGCTGACCCTCAGTTTCTTATTCTTTAAAATAAGCCAGTTGCATTTATACAGTCTCTTCCATCTTTAAAATCTAGTTATAGAAGGATAGTCTATAGTATTTTCCTGAGAAATGTCATTAAAGGTTTTTTCTTTAAGAGAATATGTCAAGGAAAAATCTAAGGAAAATAAATTATAAGCAATATGAATAAATATTTGAGAATTCTAAAAATCAACACAGTGACTTTTTCTAATTGAATACATCTAAATACGTGGAAAACATCTAAAGACATTTAAATTCATGGAATATTGTATTTGTACGTATGTATATTTGTGTGTGTTTGTGAGATGGGTTTTATTTGACCAATTTAGCCTCTTTGTATAATATAGTTTCAATGAATTGTATTACAAACATAAAATTATACCATTAGTATTGAGATGGCAGAAATCTCCAGTGCTGTAATCAGTGACGGCATATTTAAAACAAAGCAGTAAATTCTGCCATCAGTACAAAAAAAGCAATATCAAATGCCTCAATATCAAACGAGTTTGAAGGTTTTAAAATTAACACAGTTTGCATTAAATTTGAATGTATGAATTATTCCTACATAGGTACCATACTCAGCAGCCAAAAACAATAAACATTTATTATCAAAATATATCTTCTTATAATCTGTGCCACTCTATTATATGAATAGAAGTGCTAGGTTATATAAGGGGCTTTAATATTGGATCTCAATGAAAAAGCTTCCCAAAGGTCTTTTTAACGACAAAATGAACATTGTAAATTAAAAAGATAGATATATTTTCTGATATTCTCATCTACCAATAAATTGTTTTACCCTACTTTTTAAAACTTTTTATTTTGAAATATTTAGAGACTCATGTGCGTGCATGCAGTTATGTCTGACTCTTTGTGACCCAATGAACTATAGACCACCAGGCTCCTGTCCATGGGATTTTCCAACCAAGAATAGTAGAGTGGGTTGTCCTGTCCTCCTCCAGGGGATCTTCCTGACTCATGGATCAAACCTGCATCTCTTAATGTCTCTTGTATTGGCAGATGGGTTCTTTACTTCTAGCACCACCTGGGAAGCCCTAGAGATTGACAAGGAGTTGCAAAAAATTTGCAGAAAAGTCCTTCATGCCCATCATCCAGCTTCCCCCAATGATGACACAGAAACCAAAAATTCATTATCAGCTCAGAAAACTGATCGGCATAGCAAAATCAACCAACTGCCAGCTCTTATTCAGTTTTCACCAGTTTTTGCATGCACTAAAATTTTGTGTCTCTTTGTATATTAATTTTTACTTTCAAAGATGGCGCGCCAACTTTTCCTTCTTATTCTGTGCTACTTTGAAATCCTAAGGGTTAAAAATTGTATTTTCATTTCCATGCTGTGAAGAAGCAGGGTGCTTTATAGGCTTAAAATGAACATCTAGACATAGAGTCAGCTATTTGGGAAGCAATGGTTAATACTTAGCTTACCAAAGGAGATTCCTAAGATATTGTAACTATCTGTGCTATATCTGGTGAGGGACTCAGTGTTAAATTAAATCCCATTTCACATTAGAGACCATTAAGATATTCATTGACTTAGGAGATGTTTGTTGAACAGTTTATTTTGAGAAAACACCACACTAGACAATATAAGGGATAAAATATGCATAAATATGGATGGTTCCCTATCTATTCAGGAACTTAAATTATATGGCAGGGAAATATGATTGTGGGTTGGGGGAGGGGAGTGGACAGCAGATATTGAGAAATAGTCCAGATGAGGGACAGGTATGAATGAGTGGCCTTGTGTTTGTAGAGAGTTTGACAATCTTCCTCAGTCAAGACCAAGAGATTTGGATTTATAAATCCAATTTAATATCTCAAACCAAGTACTCTCTGGTACAGTCTTGACTTGCAATTCCATCTACATTAATTTTATTATAGTGATTTAAAAATCTACTCCCATGTTTATTTTTATTGGTTACTCTTTGGTTCAAGAATACTAAAGTTCAAAACAAGGATAAATGCTGCACTGAAACATTTTTGTTGTTTTTTCTTTTGTTGGTTCATTTCTCACAAAATGCACACAGCCTTTCAGTGGCAGAATTGACACTTCTTGGGGAACACTAACTTTGTATCTATCTATCCTTATCCCAAGATCCAACTTTTAGTTGGAAAGACTGAATATGATCCCAAACTTAAAACCAGCAGCAACAATAAGCACAAGACTCTACAGAAATAAAGGAAAACAAAGGAAAATTCACATCTTTTTCAAATTCTTAGCAGTGACTACTTTGCCCTATATCATTATTCATTTAGTTTTAACCAGAAGAATAACTAATGTCACATCTAAGAAGAAAGAAATGAGTTAAATTCCAGCTTAGCATTGTAGATAAATGTTTGGGCTGTGGAATCACAGATCTGGCTGAAAAATCTTGGTTCCTTAAAAGGCAAGCGACTTAAACTCTCTGAGCCTCAGTGTCTCAGCAGTAAAATGGGAGAAATAGTAGTGTATATTTTTTGGTAGACTTGGTGCCCTAATGAGTAAATTTTAAATGTTAGTGCTCTAACCAATTAAAACCATGTCTCTTGTTCCCAATACAGTCTAATGTATATCCCTGGTTGGATGGCTCTTCTGCAAATGGGCTTCTTTATTTTGTGCTGTTATATTCTTTAGTATGTAGATTGCAAAGACACCACTTTGTGTGTTTGTGTGTATGCCCGTGCACATGTGTGTATGTTGGGTAAAGAGGAAGGAGCATCACCTTTTCATCCAGCTGGAAATAGAAAAGAGCATGGAGGACTGTTCACGGAAGGTGTGTACATGGTCCTGGACTAGAAGCAGGGAATTTTCACAGCTGTTCACATTACATTCGTTGAAAGTCATCACAAAGCATAGGTAACTACAAGATAGACAACAAAACGTAGTCAGAAAATAAGAAACCAGGCTTGGGTACACGTCTAGCAGCATTTTCAGGATTCTGTACTTCGAGGGTTTTATGAAAGTTAAATAGTTTAAAACGTGAAATCTTCGGAATTATGCCTTGAAACACAAATATGAATCACTTTTTGCACAGTTTAGTACTACTTTTTCATAATCTCTGGTGTTAACTTTCATAATCAATTCTAAAACTTGAGAATTCTACAAACAAGATGGCCAGTGAGTTACTACTCAGGAGATCAAGAAGCGTGCATCATCGGAAACTCAATTAACAAGGTATTCATTCAGCAACTTAGCTTTTAGTGTTTTAGGGAGACCTATACACCCAGATCAATTCAAAGAAGATACCACATATTTAAATATTTATATGAAAAAAATAGCCAGAGTAATGTGAGCCTTTCAACCCAACAGAATGGAGTCTCCATTGCTCCTGTTACCTCTGCTCTTAGATCCTAAATTATTTCTCTTAATTGATAGCACTTAAATTAGATATGTCTCTCTTCAGTGTCTCTTCAGCATTGGGGGATATTTTTATTGCCCCTTCCACTTTTTAAAATTAATTCTTATTATGTTATTTGGGGGCTTCCTAGCTGGCACAGTGGTAAACAATCTGCCTGCCAATGTAGGAGATGCAAGAAGCACAGATTCAATCCCTGGACCCAGAAGATCCCCTGGAGAAGGAAATGGCAACCCACTCCAATATTCTTGCTTGGAAAACTCCCATGTTATAGTAGCCTGTGGGACCCTGGGCAAGTTACATTTTCTAAACCTTAATCTCTCCCCTTGTGAGTGGAGAAAATAGTGGTACCTACCTGTGAATTTGGGGGTAAGCATATAGTGAGATTAAAACTGAGCAGGTAATAACTATCATAATATTTATCCTTTTCCTTCTCCTTCTCTCCACCCTTCTCCCTCATCTTCTTCTCCTGCTCCTCCTCCTTCTTTTTACTACTACTACTACTAGTAAATGGCTGAGGATTCTTGAAATAAGTAGGGTAAAGAATACAAATGTGCTTTGCTGACAGCTGTGTCCGACTCATTGCCACCCCAAGGACTGTAGCCCGCCAGGCTCTTCTGTCCATGGGGATTCTCCAGGCAAGAATACTGGAGTGGGTTGCCCTACTCTCTTCCAGGGGATCTTCCCAACCCAGGGATTGAACCCAGGTCTCCCACATTGCAGGCGGATTCTTTACTATCTGAGCCACCAGGGAAGCCCCCAAAATAAAAATAGACAGGAGGAAAAGAGTTGATACTGGAATTAAATAACTCAAGAATGCCCAAGTCTCCAGGCCTGATAGAGTAAATCCAGCAGTGGATTAAGCAAGCCATCACCTTTTATGGCCCCAGAGTCCTTTCACTTTCAAGATGCTAGATCACTGTTAAAGAACGTTGGAAAACTGCTAGTGGGTGGGATAACAACTAGGAGATTTTAGAAGAACTACGATGATGTATTTCCCTTCCTCTAGAGAGAGATACAGAGCACAGAGAGAAGAAGCACTTCTTTCCGTAACCTGGTTTTAAATAATCCCATGGAAAAAAACCAGGCAATGCCTCTATTTATGCTACTTTTGGAGGGGGAAGGCAATCATTATTCATCAGTATTATCTCAGGATGTGAAATAGGTCTTATATAAGTAACCTGACTGAATCACACAGTCCTCTGACATTCTGACCTGTTCTTGTTGACAACCTGCAGCATGAGTGGCCATTAGGAGCCTGAGCATTATTGAATTGGTAAAAAGCATTAAAACCAGCATAAGAGTCCTTAGCTCACTAGGGAGAGCTGAGAAGATGAGCAAAGTTTTCACTCTCAGCTTCGAGACTCCTTAAACTTCAACATTAAAAGCAGCCCTGAAAGGAATAATGCTATCCTCAAAGGAAGCCACCCTTTAAATAAAACATGATTTACTCCTCCTGTTTCCCTCGAGCTATTTTCCTCCATCACCTAATTTTTGACCTTGTAAAATTTGGCAAAGCTTTGTGAGCAAGGCTATTGCTTGTTATGGAGTAGAAATGTAGATGTGAAAGCTAGTTCTAAGTCATGGTCTCTTTGGCAGGGCAGCTCTAGGATGGGGGGCTATTTCTTTCCATAACTTGTTTCTTAGCCTTCTTCTGAGGCTCAAAATTCACACTGACTTGAAAACCCACAAAGAAGTCTTTTATGGATAACTTATGTAAAAAAAAAAAAATAAGACACAAATATGTTGAAAAAAAGTCAATTAAGAAGAAAAAATGAGAATAGTGTTGTTCCTTATATATTTGGATCTGCTTGAATGTCGTGGGCTTCCCAGGTGGCGCTAGTGGTAAAGAACCTGCCTGCCAAAGCAAGAGATGTAAAGAGACACAGGTTTGATCCCTGGATGGGGAAGATCCCCTGGAGGATAGCATGGCAACCCACTCCAGTATTCTTGCCTGGAGAATCCCATGGACAGAGGAGCCTGGCGGACTATAGCCCATGGGGTCGCAGAGTTGGACACGACTGAAGTGACTTAGCATGCACACAAGAATGTCATGGTTCTATTGAAACACACAAAACCTCATTTCAACCTCAGTCTCACTGCCTGGGTATAGGAGACACAGGTTCTACATAAGCTTACCTTAGGACCCAGACCATAATTTTGTGTTAAAATCGCATATAGATCATGAGAGGAAGATGAACAGCATTTGCCTCTGTTGGCCTCATGAACAGAGATGGGGAGCTGGCTCTCACTGAGCCCCATCATTCAGGTTTAAAGGGTTTGGCTCAGACAATGCCAAGGTGAGGGAGGGAGAGGCTAGTTAAGTGCTGGTCATTTTCCATTCTCTTCAGGGGGATTCTCCCTGTGCCAATCTCTGCAAAGGCTAGAAGACCCTGAGACAGATCTGCCCAGGAATCGCGCCAAAAAGGAAAGGAAGATATGGAATTTATCCCTTTCTGAATGTTTTTTATATCTGTGTCTCAGCCATCCAGGCACAGGTAGTGTATGTCTGACTGATAAACCTCATTATTACCTGTACCCAGCTCCCGTCCAAGTCACCTGAGGGCATTCATTCTGAAAGCACCAGGTCCTGTTAAGATGGAAATAATTAATATCTCTTCACAGATTTCCATTTTAATCAATGTTCTTTACTGAATGAATGCCCAACTGGTGGTAAACAAAGTTGGGAAAAGGAAAGGACAACACAGGGCTTCCCCCCTGACTCAGCGGTAAAGAATCTACCTGTCAAAGCAGGAAATGCAGAGTCGATCCCTGGGTCTGGAAGATTCCTTGGAGAAGGAAATGGAAACCCACTCTAGTATTCTTGCCTGGAAAATTTCATGGGCAAAGGAGCCTGGTAGGCTACAGTCCATGGGGTTGCAAAGACATGACTTAGCGACTAAACAACAACGATAAAAGACATCACATGGGTTTGTTCTGGAGACGTAGTTGAACCAAGGACCCATCCCAATAATACCAATACTTCTTTATCATGCCAGCAAGCAAATAATGAAATCCCTATACTCATTAAAAAAAAAAAAAGTTCTTCCTAAAGTAGAATTTTCCCTATGAGAAATGTCCAGTCTCATGGATGACATTTAAATAGGTGACACTTTGAGAATCCAAGGACCACAACTATAATCAATTCCAAACTCTGCAAATTACAGAGAAGAAAACTCAGACCCTAGGAGGCAAGACCCAAAGTCAAGGGCAGTGAAAGTACTATAAATAAGCCCCAGATCACCAGACACACTTTGCATTGCACTACTCTTCCCTAAATGCTGGAATTCATTGTGCAGGTAGCAGAGGATCACAGGGCTCAGGAACTCAGGTTCTTCAGTAGGAAAAACCAAGGTGTGAAATCCAGGTCAGCCATTGTATGAGCTGCTTCATCTTGAAGCCTTGCTTCTTCCAAAGAAGTTGAGAGACCAGCAGTACTACACCCATCACCCAAGGGCTTATTAGAGCTCTAGAATTTCAGGCTTCACCACAAACCAACCTACTGGGAAACTTCATTTTAGCCAGACACCCAGGAGACTGATGTGCACATCAAAGTTTGAAAAATGTAACTTAAAATTAGTGATTCACCTTTCTGGATTCTCATTAGAATCACCTGGGAACTTTATTTTTTGTTTGTTTTTGACATTGATTTTTGGGCTGCACCCCCAGAGACTCTTAGTGATGACATTTGGACATGGCATCAGCTATAACTTATTTTACAGAGTTATCAGGTGATTTCAATTATACAACTAATATGGAGGCACCTGTGGGCACAAGCTCTCAGCTCCTCCCATCTGCAGGTTCTGTTAAAAGATTACAAGGGATAGTGTTTATAAAGTACTTGGTATATACCCAGCATAGACTATGTGCTCAAATATGTTGTGTTTTTTCCCTCTTCTTCCTCTTCTTTTCTTCCTCCTGCTTTATAACATAATGTATAAGTTAAAGCAAGCATTCCACCTTGGCCATGTCAAAAATTTTGCTACTGGTCTACTCAATAATTTTTTTTTAAATAAATAAAATTTAATGAGTTCAATGGATGTGCTGGCACTGTTCTTTGCACCGGCCAAACAACCAAAAATCCTTATATGCCATAAGCTCTATGAAAACAGAAACTTGATTACTTTGTTTCTCTTTCCACTACACACCCAGCCATGTGTTCCTGAGTCCAATGTCTGCTTTATAACAGGAAGTAGAACAAATACATGTTGAAATACATAGCCCCCAAAGCAGTAAGGACTGTAATCAAGCATTTGGGGAGGGAGACAAAAATCTTTTTATTTGAATATCTACAATAAGGGGATGGTTAAATGATTTCTTCTTAGTTAAATTTCTGAAATTTTGAAAATTTGTTATGTTCCCCTTGAAATCAATGACAGATAGTGACATTGTCAAATAACCATCATTCCCCACCCAAAATAAAAATAGTATTCAGAGTATTTAACTAAGAAATCATGACTGGAGACCAAGCATTTTCTGGTCAAAGACACTATCCATTGAATTGCCCCCATCTCTACGGTGTGAATGAGAAGAACAGAAGAGCAAAGACACAGGCAGGGCTACTTCAGGGAAATTATGATCAAGGATTCATATTTTAACATTTCCACACTTTTGTCTGATCAGAAGATTATTATTCACTGTTTCTAATTGCTCCATCTCTGGATCTGCTCATAAATACACATCATAGGAACAGTTTCAAAAGCTCTGTCACAGGATTGTCTATTTTTTGTGCTTTTACATGTAAAAGCCCCCCAAAGAATTGTCAGCAACTCAAAATAATGATTATGTAAATGAAAAAAAAAAATCCTGCTTTTAAACCAAAGAAAGGCAAAGCTATTTAGAGCAAGAACCCTCCTCTCTTCACCAGGCAGGCAGAGCAGCCCTCCTCCCTCCTCTAGCTCCTCTCTTCTGAAATCCAGGGGACATTCTCTCCAGAGCACACCCACTGCACCCTTTAGTGGACCAAGGACCACTTGCCAATCTGTCCATTCACTCTTTGTTGTAAAACTTGACCTCTTCTCGATTCTCTGGCGTTTGTGTCAGGCCATCGAACGTTTGCTTCATCTTTTGTGGCTGAATATAAATTTTGGTTGGAAGAGAAAAAAAAGCCCTCCAGATATTACAATAAACACACACACAGAGGCAGAAAAAAATTTTTTTCTATCTCCATTGAGCTTAACAATCAGCAGGGCCCAAATTACCTCTTATTAACATTTATTTTACAAAAGAGGCAGGGTATAATTTGGTGATAGATTCAGATTTGGAGAGGAGCTATAATCAGCCTCCTGAAGGGCTCTGCCTGAAGTACATGGCTGCTATTTTTTGTAATTATATTTCTCGGTCCCCCTCTCCCCCTTCTCCCCGCCCCCATCCCCAGTCTGGAGAGTCTTTCACTCCCATCTTTGGTGTTTGGATGCCTCCCTCCCCTTCTCATCCCCTTATTTCTCTCCCCACCAGCCCCCCACCCCTTTCTCTCTCCCTTTCTCTCTTTAGGCCTCTTTGAATAATGCAGGCTTTTTCAATAGCTCGGGCAGGCTTGAAGATTAGGAAGCCTGTTTGTGGAGATGGCGGCTGGCTGAATGGAAGCAGGAGGCCCCACTCCCCTGGCAAACAAGGCCTTGGGAACCCATCCAACTGTGGAGAGCATGTGCGGGAGTGGGGCGGGGGGAGCGGGGTGGTGAATAGGCAAGCAGCAGGCTGGCCCATATGTCAGCCTGTACCACAAAGACGCCTCTGCGTATCTAGCATGACAAACAGGATTACCGAAGACAATTAATCTGGCACGCTTTATCAAAATCAAGCACTGACCCCCGACCTCTCCCCTCGGTGTGCAGCAGATGCCACGCTCCAATTCAATAGACCCTGAGTATTCCCTTTTCCACTTCTGAAAAGAAGCCGGGCCTGAAGAAGCCTGGCACGGACTAATTGCAACCGCTGTGTGATGGTGACCGTCCTAATCAAATAGGACGAGTCTACCTTTTCTCCCACTTTTAATGGAGAGGCTGGCTGTGGCTCCCTGTCTGTGGCAGAAGGAAAAAAGCCAAACGCATCCATTTTACTTCTCTTCTTGTCCTCTGGTGCCAGCAGCTCGCGGTGGGTGGAGAAAGGGACAGAGAAGCAGGTAGCTCCTCCTCTGTTGCTTATTGCCTGACGTTTGGCTGTTCCTTCTAGAGGGAGAAGGCTCGCCAGGGACTCAAGATCATAATGGTCTTCATGAATTTGTTCATCCTCCCCTGGTACTTTATGAGAGAAATACTAAGGCAGCAGGAAATTCACGGGGCCTCCAGAATCACAAAGTCTCAACTCTTGATTTCATCCAGGAGTTGTTGTACTGTTAGTTGTTCAGTTGTGTCCGACTGTTTGCAACCCCATGGACTGTATAGCCCACCAGTCTCCTCTGTCCATGGGATTCTCCAGGCAAGAATACTGGAGTGGGTTGCCATTCCCTTCTCCAGGGGATCTTCCCGACCCGGGGATTGAACCTGGGTCTCCTGCACTGCAGACAGATTCTTTACCATCTGTTCATTCCTATAATTTAATCCAATTTATCTAAATTTCCACATCTGAATTATTTTGTGACCCTGATGAGAGAAACCGCCCATTTGTCCCTATAAGGATATTCACACAGCTGCCTAGATCAGTTTAGAAATGAAAGCCCTCTGTAAAAAGGAAATGTTTGTCATTCTTTTCAAAGCCTTTAAGGTTTGTGAGACAAGTGAAAGAAAGGAAGCCTTTGGCCATATCTTTTCTTACCGGGAAGGGGCTGTGGGAGAACATGGAGCTTAGAACTGAGCATAGTTGACATTTAAATGGGGCTTCTCCGTGGCTCAGTGGTAAAGAATCCACCTGCACTGCAGAAGGCGCAGGAGTCAGGGGTTCGATCCCTGGGTTGGGAAGATCCCCTGGAGGAGGGCATGGCAACCTATTCCAGTATTCTTGCCTGGAGCATGCCTTGGACAGAGGAGCTCAGTGGACTACAGTCCATAGGGTCGCAAAAGAGTCAGACAAGACTGAAGTGACTAAGCCCGTCCCCAGGGCATTTAAACATATCTGTGTTCCTCACAGTTCTTTACCCAGAAACCAGCCCAAATACTGCAGAAGCAGGGAGCAGGATAATTCATATCAGTTGTTTTGACCCTGGTGACCTGTTAGACACCTGGACACTTTCTCAGTTTTGATATCACAAGTTTTTCTCTAACAATTAATGAGGAACTACTGCATGATGTAACACAGCTTTTCTTAAAACAGCACACTCAGACTATTTGTGTCATGAAAATCCATCAGAAATACAGATTGTTTGACTTCATGGTGAGACAGGAGGGAAGAGCATAGGCATAACCTTTAAAAGAATGACACAGCCCTTAAGGATACAACAAAAACTGGTTAGAGCCACCTGGGCCGGAGGAAAAGACACGCCCACCAGCGCCTTGAAAGTTCTGAGGATGACTGCAAAAGGCCGGGAAAGGGCTAGTGATCCAATTCTGAGAAACTCTTCCCCCAAATAGATCTTCCCACTCAGTGTGTGTGTGTGTGTTGGTTGCTCAGTCAGTCGTGTCTGACCTTTGCGACTCCATGGACTATCCCAGCCTGCCAGGCTCCTCTGTCCATGGGGTTTCCCAGGCAAGAATACTGGAGTGGGTTGCCATTTCCTTCTCCAGGGGATCTTCCCAACCCAGGGATCAAACCCACTTCTGTATTGGCAGTTAGATTCTTTACCATTGAGCTACCAACGAAGCTCCTAAGGAGTGTGTCTCTCTCTAAATAAACTTGCTTTCACTTTACTTAGGCTGCTCTTGAATTGTTTCCTGAAAAAATCAAGGATTTCCACTTGTCAACCTGTCCCAGACACTCCCTCAAGATCTAGGATGTGACCTTTCTAGAGCTCCCCCTTTTTCTGAAACAGTGGGACCTACGACCTCCAATGTTTTTAGTGTGAGCCTGTCTACTTCATCACCACATTCCCTAGATGATTTTCATGGACACAAACGTGAAGTAAAAATAGAATACATGCTGGGACCCACATCTGCCTCTGAGGAAATAGCCCACAGGCAGCTCACAAAACTGGATAAGGACCAGTCCCCCCAGGCACCCACTCAAAGGAGCTCCAGTTTTATTTCCATCTCTGGTGACTCAGCACATTGTAGCCAATGAGCACAGGCCTAAGTAACCTGCTGCTGACACTAACCAATGAGAATAAGCTCTTTGAATGTCCCCTTTTAGGATTGTAAACCTTACTGTTTTATTTCTGAGATGAGCTGCTTACCACTCTCAGTGTGAAGTCCTCTGTTGGCAAGTCTCTATACAACATTCATATCAGAAAAGATCTCTGCATTTTCTATTGACACTAATATCTGAGAATTGATGTCATGGTGAAAAAGATAAGATTCAGCTAGTAGCTTGGTTCTAGGTGTATTTGTAACTAAACTAGTTCTGACATCATGGCTGACTTATTCGTCTTTATCTGTAATGAGGACACTGGTTCAAGAGCTCCCCTGCCCAATCTAGCTTTGAAACATGTTGTTTCTCTTGATCTAATTTTCTGAGCGTTCCTTTCTGCCTTGGGATCTGCATGTCTTCCTGGCTCCCTTTAAGTCCTATGATTTAGATGCTGTGCAGGATGGCTAAGAAGGATCTAGAGTTGCAGGCTGTATGGTTCTGGGCACGGTTGCTGTGTGATCTTTCTGGACTAGTCAGTAAAATTGAGTGGAAATGATCAAAGCTCAATTATTGAGAGAAGACAGATTGTTGTTAAACAATATTTGAATAAACTCCAGAGCACCACGAAGTAGTGCTTTTATTCACTCAACTTGAAGAAATTGAAGATAAAAAACATTTTACTAAAAGGCATGAGGGTCCAGATATACAAGTGGGTGGGAAAATTGCATTTGCCTGAGTTGTTGTCACTTATGTCCATCTGAGATTTTCTAAGTCCTTGCCCAGTATAGGTGCTTGACTCCAAGGGCGTTAACCCTTGAAAAGTACAGGGATTCTACCCTCAAGGAATTGCTCTGCTGATATCATTTCAGCCAAGGCTGGAGGGAGATTACTATCTGTATGCATGTTCACTGTAGGATTACATAGCATCCTTACACTGAGATTCATTTGTCTTGGACACAGAATTTGCCCCTAAAAATATAAAAACCTTGTTTTACTGCATTATATGGGAAAATATTTGCAATTAAGTTATTATTAGTTTAGAAATTTGCAAGATCCAAGGTCAGTAAGCTTGTCTCCAACTAAGGTTAAGCATTTAGTATTATACATTAGACCCCTAACATACAGAAAAGTATGTCAAGAAAAGTGATGCATAAGTGAGGTTTTAAAAAAAGTAAGAACATAAAAATATTATTTACTTTACAAGGAAAAATTGGGAAGGGAGGTGGATTTTTTTCTTATAAGGCATACACACACACACACACACACACACACACACACACACACAGAGGCTTCCCAGGTGGCGCTAGTGGTAAAGAACATGCCTGCCAATGCAAGAGACGTAAAAAAACACAGGTTTGATCCCTGGGTTGGGAAGATCCCCTGGAGGAGGGCATGACAACCCCCTCCAGTATTCTTGCCTGGAGAATCCCATGGACAGAGGAGCCTGGCGAGCTATAGCCCATACGGTCGCAGAGTCAGACACAGCTGAAGTGACTTAGCATGCACACACATGTATGCATACATGCTTGTTTTGTATGTCCTGTAACAAGAGACATAAAACTAGAAAGATTGATGGTAGATAGATAATTTCAGACTGAAGAGAAGATTTGAGTGTAACCAAAGATGTATTAAGCACAGGGTTCTTAGTGAATACAAATTTGGTCAGTAAGCACTTAACTAGACAGTTCTGGCCTCCAGAGCTATTTTCCATTCCTGACTTTCCAGCTTTATTAAACAATTCTGGTATTTTAATGATATAAAGAGACCCAACTCACCCAGACCTAAGTGTACACACATGGATGGAGGTGGTCATGTGCCAGTTATTAAAACGATCCTGGGCAAAGCTAATTTTGCTGGGCTGTGTGACTGAGATAAAACCAAGCCCTGCCCTCACTTTGCAGGGAGAAGTTAGGGATGGGATTTCAGGCTGGCAGAGCTCCATCCAGATTGAAGGAATCACTATCGGGTGTCCTGTGATTGCTTCAGGGTTCTTGTCCTGGAGTAAATAATAGCTTAGTGCTGATAAAGCAAGAGGTGATTGTCCTTGATAAGCCAGCTGCTGCAGGCTTAGCTTGAGGGGATCATGCACTAGCTCTTTCATACAACCTCTCAGTTGGAGAAGCGTTCAGATGCTGGTGCTGTTCCCTTGTTCATAAATCTAGGCTCCTGTCCACGCTGTGTTTCATTTTTTTGTGAGTGTCTCAGCAGAAAATGCACCCGAGTATAAACCTAGAGCCCTTGCTACAGCTGGAAAACCTTGGAGTAACCCACTACCACTTGAGGGATGGAAAATATCCCTACCCCCATCCTCTTTATCTTCCCTCTTCTGAATCTTTAAAGGGCAACCCCCCACCCCCACCCCATGAATGCTGAGATAAACTGCGGCTTAGATAATTCACTGTCAAAAATATTGAGCACACTTTAGCGGGATGGCAGTCGTAATGGTCTTTTCAAGTGCTGCTGCACGAAAGCTGAGACTATCAAGATTTTTTGGCAGGCTTTGAGTTTAACTTGTCATGTTATATATTGCAGAAGTGCAATTCGGGATCAGTATAAATCAGCTTAGAGGACTCCAGGAAGCTGTGGGAAAGAATTGCGTCAGCAACACTTGGGCTAAACAGGAGGTGGCAGCATTTTAACACCATCAGGCCCATGCGCAGCACACACACAAGCCATTGCCATTGATCCTTGGGCTCTTCTCTACATTCCCGATAGGTGGTTTTCAGCTTCACACTTATCGCCACAATGAAGCAGAACAAAGTGAGATTTGTTTGGAGTGATAGCACTGGACAGTTAGAGGCTCAACTGGCAAAATATACAGCAAATAAGAAACCATGATTTTGGGCTGAAAATGTTTATAGTAAGTAGTGTCAGAAAGTTGCTTATTTTTCATTCTTAGTGAAAACTCCAGTGTAAAAAGGTAAATAATACATCAAATTAAACCTAGAAAGGGATAGGCAGTTTCCATTTTCTCTGCTTCCAAGAGAACTTTATGGAACTAACTTAGAATGATGAGAAAAACCCCGAGAATAAGAAAATTGTGGTCCTGTATGGATTCCAATGTGAATTCTTAGGTTATAAGGAAGCCAAAAAGCTTACATTTAATATTTGACTCTCAAGGTTAACTCCTAGCTTCACTACTAGCTAGCTTATGAAAAAGTGAAAGTGAAAGTCGCTCAGTCATGTCTGACTCTTTGTGGCCCCATGGACTGTGTAGTCCACGGAATTCTCCAGGCTAGAATATTGGAGTAGGTAGCCTTTCCCTTCTCCAGGGGATCTTCCCAACCCAGGGATTGAACCCAGGTCTCCCACATTGCAGGCACATTCTTTACCAGCTGAGCCACATGGGAAGCCCAAGAATACTGGAGTGGGTAGCCTATCCCTTCTCCAGGGAATCTTCCCGACCCAGGATTCGAACCAGGGTCTCCTGCATTGCAGGTGGATTCAGCTAGCTTATTGAAGCTAGCTTATGACCTAAGGCATATTCCTAAGCCTTAGTTTCTTCATTTGTATTTATTTATTTTAAAAAATTTTACTGAAGTATAGTTACTTTACCATGTGTTAATTCCTACAGCAAAGTGAATCAGCTATATGTATACATATATCCCATCTTTTTTGGATATCCTTCCCAATTAGGTCAGCACAGGACACGGAGTAGAGTTTCTTGTGTTATAGAGTAGGTTCTGATTGGTTATCTATTTTATACATAGTGATATATATATATGTCAGTCCCAGTTTCCCAATTCATCCCACCCCCGCTTTCTCCTCTATCTCTATTTCTGCTTTGCAAATAGGTTAATCTGTACCATTTTTCAGATTCTTCACATATGTGTTAATACACAATATTTGTTTTTCTCTTTTTGACTTATTTCATTGTGTATGACAGACTCTAGGTCCATCCACATCTCTGCAAATGGCTTACATTCCTTTTTGTGGCTGAGTAATATTCTATTGTACTAGAATACAACATTTTGTGCCACATTTTAAGCTGGGATAATAAATAAATATACCTCTGCGATAGGGCTCTGATGATTTTAGGTAGACCATTTAGGTAATCTCAGTGCACGGTTCAGAACAGGTGTTCAATAAATATTATCTTTATGGTCATTACTATTATTATTTTTATGACTATCCTCAAAAATGTCACATACATCATCTAATTTCATTCTTACAGTGATTCTGAAAAGTAGGTGGGAAAGTAATTCTAATCTCCACTTTACAGTTAGGATTGGGAAGCGTAGCCTAAGTGACATGCCCCATTGTAAGTCCTCTCCTCCCCCAGGACTTAGTTTTCTCACCATTTAAATGAAGAAACTGGGCTAAAGAAGGGGAATTTTACATTCATTCCAGCTTTAACAATTGCAACTCCTTTGTTTAGGTAACTTTATAGCTCAGTAAGGAGAGAGCTGGATAGGAAATTAATTGCATTTGAATCTCAATGATAATTTGTTATGAATTAAGAAAATGCCTGTTTGCTATGGGCACATAGAATTCTTCTGCCTTAGGAGTAGTAAAAGAAACCTTGGAACACAGGGGTCCTGTGAAACCCAAACAATGACAAAAGTCAGCATAAAGGGTGAGCACTTCAGAAAAGAAACCCTCCTTAATTTTATAAACAGACTGGCAGTTGACTATTTTAGTCAATCATAGCTCCCATCCATTAGATCCTTATTTGAAAGAGTGCTTCTTCTGAAGTTAATCGACCTAAATTTTTCATACATGTTCTCTAGTGAATGTTAAGTATCAGTACACTATTGAAAAGAATGATCTTTCAGGTACAACAAGCAAACATTAGCAGAAAAAAAAAAAGACTCAACTGACTCTGCCTGCTAAGTGAGGTGTTTTGTTTTGATAAAATGTCTGGAGTATCATAAGTGTCTCATATTAACAACTGCCACATCTAGGAATTTTTTTTTTCTTTTCTTTTTTTTTTGTATAGCACTTTTGTAAGATTATACCACACATGAGAAATCAAGCTTCATGCCTGACCTCAGCTATCGTGAAGATCACTGTGTATATTTCATTCCCTCACCCAGATGTCTTTTAATTGCCACATCTAAAGCAAGGCTATAGTTGAATTTTACAGATTTAAATTAAACCTTGTGTTCTAATGATAATATTTGCCTGAGTTCCAATAATTTAGATGTGGGGAAAAAAAATCTGTCATTCTAAGACTGTCGAAATAGAACATAGCAAAATGGGTTTGTGAGAAAAACTTTCTCAATAACAAATCTATTCATGATAAACATCTGGGCTGACTTTCTTTCTCATTTTGTGGTGGACCCTTGACATTTAAGAGATGCATGCCCCAAGATTTTTACAAATCCCCAAATTCAGAAGTTTGGAGTTGGTCAAAAAGTTTCCTAACAATCATACGGAAAAACCTAACAAACATTTTGGTCAACCCAATATATTAATGGCAGAATCCTGCAAGTATTACCCTGAATCAATGATGCTTATGTGTCAGACACTTCCTAGTTATCGAATATCTATGTGCTTCCTTCACATTTTTTAACCACCTTAAAGTTAAGATGATGTGAATATTGTATCTGGCCAATGGGCCATAATTGGAACTGATTTGTTTCTCTAATGGGCAAGACAATTTAAGACTTACATTGAAATTCTCCTTTCTCTTTCACTGTCTGAGAAAAAGATCACAGAACTGGCAGGAGGAAAATTGCCTAGATCCCCTAAGTCGCTGAAAATAGCTTCCTTATGGAGCTACTAACTAATCTCACAATAAACATTGTATGCATGATTAACAAACTTTTGTGTTTCTTACTAAGTTCAAAGCTAGCCTATCCTTACCAAAAAACAGACAAAAAATCCTATCCTCAACAACATTTCATGGTAAATAGCTCAAGGTCATAAGCTTCTTTCTGAGATCACATCTCTCTATCTAATGATGTCATTTCAGCAAGACAGTAACTCTTGGGCTAACCAGGCCTCTTATCAGATGATTTATGCATGGAGAAAACTTGAAAAGTAAATCTCAACTCTATGCACATTTTCAAACTACGTAATCTAAACCAACATTCTATTATATTTCTCTCAACTTCATTGAGAATCACCGATAATCAGTTAACTAGAAGAATATTACTTAAAATGAGAATAAAGAGTTAACCCTGAGAAGTGGGTCATTGGTGGTCAACAAAGTTTGCTTACTCACTACTAAGTGGACTTTTTCCATCAGCCTTGTAATGCACACACATTCAAAAGACATAGTCTGAATATTTGTGAATACGACTGTTCCTTAGATTCTACCTAATACTTGCTTTTGCTTGACTTGAAAATATCTCAACTTGCTTATAATTCTAACTCAGATATAATCTGACGTTAGGTATCAGATATATGGGATTATCTGTTGTCTAATACCTCCCATCCTATCCATCAAGGCCCAATCAAGAAATAGAAACCATGCTTGCTGCTGACAATATAATTGTTAACTGAGTGTAAAGTGGTTTAATAGATAATTCAAAAGGTAAGAAAAGAACACTGGGTATAACAGAAATACTATTTCAGGTAGTAGCCTCCATCTCTTGGGCTAGGGAACAGGAGAAAGAGGCTGAAACTATTGCAACATAAAAGCCTTGAGAACACCAGTGAAGTGGAAACAACAGACTCCCTCAGAGGAGGAGGTCTTCAGTCATAACTCAGCCTTCAGCAATTCATTGAAATCACCATGGAAGGGTTCCTACCAGTTTATGGCTTCAGCTGCATCTGCTCCAGGTAAACTCTCAGCTTTACCTCTGGAAGCACTACTATCTCTTTCTAGATAATAAGACAGTGGTTCTCTAACAGGTTTAAGAAAATCATTGATGTGCACTTTGCACTATGTTTAGCTTTTTCTTGTTGTGAGGATGAGAGTGATGATTTCTAGGTCTTAACGTGCTGGAGTTGAAACCAAAAGTCATAGCCAACATCTCTGATTTCAAAAATCAACAAATATGGATTCAGTAGCTACAAAAAAAAGTTACTCTAAGGGATAGAGTAATGAACTAAGGACCCTAATCTCTGCTGTCAGCATCTCACAAATATGAGACACCCAGCACCCTCAAATAGCTATGACTATCCTATATCCTCAGGTCTAAATTGTCCTTTCCTCCCCAAAGCTCTGGTCTCATAACCTTGAAATATATAGTATCTCAACTCACGTTAAGGAAAATCTACAAGGGTAAGAGATCTACTTAGTTTGAAGCTCTAGAAAAGATTCAAGTCTGGGCTCCTTTTTTTATCTGAAGTGTAGCTCCTTATAAGAGTTTTTCCAGCACTCTGTGTTAATCCTTACTGTAGCGTTAATTACATATACATTTCTGTCTTCCTATAATCAGCACTAATCAGTAAGTGCCTTAAGAAGAGGAACTCATTTTACTTAGATTTGTATCTCCAGAATATGGAAAATTCTATCAATTAGAGGAAGATCAGTAAGTATTTAATAAATAAATATATCCAAGTTACTATTATCAGGAAGTTTCTGTCTGTAAATTACTAAATATGATTTGACCACATCTCCTTGCCAGAGAGCCATTTTAGTTTTATTTTTAAAATTTTTATATATTTATTTTGGCTGCACTGTGCAGCTTGTGGGATCTTAGTTCTCTGACCAGGGAACGACTCTAGGCCCTAGCAGTGAAAGTGTTGAATCCTAACCACTGGACTGTCAGGGAATTCCCTCATAGAGCCTTTTTTGATGAAAATATGGGAATAAGACAACTGCAGGCAAGAAGCTTTCATAATTTTCAACTTCGATATTAATTTAAAATTTGTGGGGTATGAGGAAATGGTCAGCACCTACATGCTCAGCAGGCATTTTCATATAAGCTGGGAAATCTCCTTACCGTCTTCTTCAAGATCTTGCTTGTCAGCAATCTTTCTTTGTCTTACTTTCCTTCATACTCATATTTTGATTGTGCAGATCTCATGTATTTCTCATTTATACATTGTCTGCATTGGTAATTGATTAAGCATAGATTAATAACAATTCTCTTTTAGTTGTTGGTGATAAAACAAGAAAAAATATATGGTCTTTTGTTTTTAACTAACCTTAATATATGTAGCACAGGAAGGCTGGAAAAAAAGAACCACCTAAGATGGAAAAGGTATTGCAGGAAAAGTTTCATAGATGAGGTGATGTGAGTTGACATTTTGAAGAATGTGATAGTTGTATGAATAAAACACATGTACAGAAAAGTGCACAAATAATATTTGCACAACTCAGTGAATATGCATCAGGAAATGGAAAATATCATACCAAATGTATACACATACAGAGTTAAAAAGCAAAATATAACTATAACTCTCCCCAAATCTGTCCTTTTCAATCACTACCCTCCTAAATTTACCATTATCCTGATTTCTATTACCATAGGTTTGTTGTTTCTATTTTGAAATTTATGTAAAAGAAATCATAGAATTTTTTTTTTTAAGGTGATGCTTCCCAGGTGGCTCAAGCAATAAAGAACCCACCTGCCAATGTGGGAAACACAGGCAGGAGACTCAGGCTCAATCCCTGACTGGGGAAGATACCATGGAGAAGGAAATGGCAACCCACTCCAGTATTCTTGCCTGGAAATTCCACGGACAGAGAAACGTGATGGGCTACAGTTCATAGCATTGCAAAAAGTTGAACACGACTGAAATGACTTAGCAACAGGCACTGCTGCTGCTGTTGCTAAGTCGCTTCAGTTGTGTCCGACTCTGTGTGACCCCATAGATGGCAGCCCACCAGGCTCCCCCATCCCTGGGATTCTCTAGGGAAGAACACTGGAGTGGGTTGCCATTTCCTTCTCCAATGCATGAAAGTGAAAAGTGAACTTGAAGTTGCTCAGTTGTGTCTGACTCTTAGCGACCCTATGAACTGCAGCCTACCAGGCTCCTCCATCCCTGGGATTTTCCAGACAAGGGTACTGAGGCACTAGGCAGGTATGAAAAAAAGAGAAAAGAGTGAGGAATTCCAAGCATAGATACTAGCCTGAAAACAGGCGTGAGAGTCAGAAGCCCGATTCATCCAATGGCTGCATCCCAGTTCTGTGCCTGCTCCGGGTCTCTCCTTATATTTGGAGGGTTGAGGTACTTATTCTTAGTTAGTTCTCTGCTTCATCCATGCTCTTTTCTTCCCTGGGGACTTTTCTCTTGGAATGAAATTGAAGTAATAAGTTTCCCTCTCTATCCTCTGTTTGTTTTCTAGATATATTGTATTTATTTTATAATATCGTCACTTCTCATCTTAGATTGTAAGTTCTCACAGTTCAGGGCTGCAGTTTAAATTGATAATTTTTTTTTTTTGGTCACTCTGTGTGACTTGTGGAATCTTAGTTCCACCAAGGATTGAACGTGGGCCCTCAGCAGGGAAAGCACTGAGTCTTAACCACTGGACCACCAAGGAATTCCCCTGATAGTTTTTGAATTTAAACTGATTTTTAAAGAATTAAGTAAATTGCAGGCCCAAGAGAGTGCTTTAATATTAATATTTTCAATTATGTGATAGCTTCATATAGAAAAGTATAAATGATCAACTAAGGTTATAGCAAAAATCTCAGTATGATGTGTCTGTGTCCATGCATGTATCTGATGAAAGTCATAGTTACAGAACATTTAAAAGTTATTTTCATAAAACTGAACTACTATCTTCCTGTATACACAAGAATTAACTCAAAATGAATGCTGAATGTAAGACTAAAAGCTCCTAAAAAAACATAAGCGATAAGCTCCTTCACATAGGTCTTGGCGATGATTTTTCAATGACACCAAAATCAAAGACAACAGAAGCAAACCCAAACAAATGAAACCAGACCAAGCTCCTACAAAGCAGAAACAAAACAAAACAAGGAGCAATTTGATTAAAAAATGAGCGGAAGTTCTGCATACATATTTTTCCAAAGAAAATGTACAGATGGCCAACAGGTACATGAAAAGATGCTCAACATCACTACTCATCAGGGAAATGCAAATCAAAACCACAGTGAATATCACCTCACATCTCTTAGAATGATTATTGACAGTAAGACAAGAAATGACAATTGTTGGTGATGATGTGGAGAAAAGGGAACCCATGTGCCCTATTGGTGGGAATGTAAATTGGTAAAGCCATTATGGAAAAGATAGAACATGTATCAGTTCAGTTCTGTTTAGTTGCTCACTCTTGTTCGACTCTTTGCAACCCCATGGACTGCAGCATGCCAGACCTCTCTATCCATCACCAACTCTCAGAGTTTACTCAAACTCTTGTCCACTGAGTCAGTGATGCCATCCAACCATCTCATCCCCTGTCATCCCCTTCTCCTCCCGCCTTCATTCTTTCCCAGCATCAGGGTCTTTTCAAATGAGTCAGTTCTTCACATCAGGTGGCCAAAGTATTGGAGTTTCAGCTTCAGCATCAGTCCTGCCAATGAATATTCAGGACTGATTTCCTTTAGGATGGACTGACTGGATCTCGTTGCAGTCCAAGGGACTCTCAAGAGTCTTCTCCAACACCACAGTTCAAAAGCATCAATTCTTTGGCTCTCAGCTTTCTTTATAGTCTAACTCTCACATCCATACATGACCATCAGAAAAACCATAGCTTTGACTAGACAGAACTTTGTTGGCAAAGTAATGTCTCTGCTTTTTAATATGCTAAGTTGGTTATAACTTACCTTCCAAGGAGTAAATGTCTTTTAATTTCATGGCTGCAGTCACCATCTGCAGTGATTTTGGAGCCCAAGAAAATAAACTCTCTCACTGTTTCCATTGTTTCCCCATCTATTTGCCATGAAATGATGGGACCAGATGCCATGATCTTAGTTTTCTGAATGTTGAGTTTTAAGCCAACTTTTTCACTCTCCTCTTTCATTTTCACCAAGAGGCTCTTTAGTTCTTCCCTTTTAGCCATAAGGATGGTGTCATCAGCATATCTGAGGTTATTGATATTTCTCCATGCAATCTTTGATTCCAGCTTGTGCTTCCTCCAACCCTGCATTTCACATGAGGTACTCGGCATATAAATTAAATAAACAGGGTGACAATATACAGCCTTGACATACTCCTTTCCCTATTTGGAAACAGCCTGTTGTTCCATGTCTGGTTCTAACTGTTGCTTCTTGACCTGCATACAGATGTCTCAGGAGGCAGGTCAGGTGGTCTCGTATTCCCATCTCAGAATTTTCCTCTGTTTCTTGTGATCCACACAGTCAAAGGCTTTGGAGTAGTCAATAAAACAGAAGTAGATGTTTTTCTGGAACTCTCTTGCTCTTTCAATGATCCAACAGCTGTTGGCAATTTGATCTCTGTTTCCTCTGCCTTTTCTAAATCCAGCTTGAACATTTGGAAGTTCATGGTTCACATACTGTTGAAGCCTGACTTGGAGAATTTTGAGCATTACTTTGCTAGCATTTGAGATGAGTGCAATTGTGCAATAGTTTGAACAGTCTTTGGCATTGCCTTTCTTTGAGATTGGAATGAAAACTGACCTTTTCCAGTCCTGTGGCCACTGCTTAGTTTTCCAAATTTGCTGGCATATTGAGTATAGCACTTTAAGAGCATCATCTTTTAGGATCTTAAATAGTTCAACTGGAATTCCAGACATCCTGGAATGCGAAGTCAAGTGGGCCTTTGGAAGCATCACTATGAACAAAGCTAGTGGGAGTGATGGAATTCCAGAACATGTATATGATGTAGCAATTCCACTTCTGGGTATGTATCCAATGAAAAGGTAATCACTATTTTGAAAATATATCTGCACCCTTATGTTCATTCCATGTACAATAGCCAAAATATGGAACTAAGGAAGCAACCTAAGACTCCATCAGTTGGTGGAAGAATTGATAAAGAGAGTGCTATTCATATACAATATTGTAAAATAGAATATTGTTCAGTTATTAAAAAAGAATGAAATCTTGCCATTTGTGAGAACATAGATGGAGCTTAATGGCATTGAACTAAGTGAAATTTCAGTCAGAGAAAGACAAATATAGTATGATTTCATTTATAGGTTGAATCTAAACAGTAAAAACAAAGAAATAGATTAAAAAAAAAAAGCCAAGCTCATTGATACAGAGAAGAGATTGGGGTTGCCAGAGGCTGGGGGCTGAGGGCTGGGAGAAATGGGTTAAAGGGTCAAAAGGTATCAATTTCCAATTATAAGATGAATACGTCATGGGGATATGGGGATATAATGTACAACATAGTGACCATAGTTGATAACACTGTATTTCGTATTTGAAAGTTGCTAAGAGGGTGCATCTTAAAAGTTTTCAACATTAAAGGAAAAAAAAAAAAAAACCATTTAGCAACCATGTAAAAAAAAATTTACTAGAAGGTAAAATTCAGTCAACTAAGAAGTGAGCCAAAATAAATTACTTTGAAAAGGAAAAAAATTCCTAGAAATGTATAATAAGCCTGTATTTTTCTAAGACTTAACATTAATCCTATTTTCCTTGTTTCATTTATATTTGTGATGCTTACATTTTACTCAGGGCTTTTGTTTTCCTTTTCTATGGTACACTTTCCCATAATATTTACTGGTGTTAGTGAATACTAGAAGCAATAGACCATCATATACTTCAGACTTTGCAAGCCCCTTGAAATCCTTTCTCTTTCTTCCTTAAACAACTGAGTGGTTTCTATGTGTATTCTGAACACTGATCTTGGCTATGGAAAAATGCATATTAAAAGTTCCGTATTGCTTTATGGGCTTTCCAGGTGGCTCAGTGGTAAAGAATCTGCCTGCTAATGAAAGAGCCTCAGGAGATGGGGGTTCGATCCCTGGGTCAGGAAGATCCCATGGAAATAGAAATGGCAACCCACTCTAGTATTCTTGCAAGGATAATCCCAGGGACATAGTAGCCTGGTGGGCTATAGTCAATGGGGTTGCAAAGAATCTGACATAACTTAGCAACTGAGTGCCTTGCTTTATAATATATTGTATTTAGCCAAGAAAATGGAGATCATGTTTATCTCATTTGAAAATGCCTAGCTCAATGAAAAGATTTGGTTCATATTTATCATTACTTTCTACATCAGTTTATAATTCAGAATCCTGCACTCTGATGTGATCTTGTTGTGGTAATTTCATTATCTGCATGCTAAAGAGCAATTTGAGGGTGATGATAAATGTTTTCATGAATAGTGATCATAACAATAATTAATATTTATTGGGTATATGCATGGTCCTGACTCTAATTGCCTTATGAATTCATTTAACATTCACTGTAACTCTATCGAGTGGATATTACTATCATCCTCATTTTGTACATACAGAACCTGAAATACAACAATGTTGACATGTCAGGTTTGAAGTGGTAGAACTGGAACTCAAACCCAGGCAGTCTGACTCTCAAGCCTGTGTCCTCCACATTGAGGTCATGATTAATGTGTAGGATTGGAAACTCTCAGCTAGAAACCATATTCAATGTTTGAAAAATCAAATTTATCTTGAAGTAAACACTACCTGTAATTAAGTTCTTCTTGAGCCACTATCATATAGTCCTACTATGCCAATAGAAGAGAGAAGCTCCCTGGAATTTGAGAACAAAGCTACAAGGCCAATGCCCTGGTGCTCAACTTTGATGTAAAAAAAAAAATATGAAAAAACACTATTGCTATGATCATAAGCAGAGAATGCCATGGGAGTGCAAATCAATAAAGGGCAGCTGAATAGAAGAGGTAGCTGTTTGGTCAGGCTTTGAAATGTTAGAAGGATTGAAATAGGCAAAGGAGAAAGGGAGAGAGCATTTCAAAAAGATAAACGCCAACAGTCAACAGTGTTGTGAGCCTATTACCTCTGGGTTGCAAGGATACCCACAGCTTTGGTGCTGAGCAGGAGGCAGAAATAAAGATGAGTATGTATAAGACAATCAGAGAAGATACAAAATGAAACCTCAAAGTGGCAATCCCTTATTGTAAAAATGCAGAGTTTTCTTTTGTATAGATAGGCAATTGTAACAAATGTAGAGCTTGAGAAGTAGGTATCTAGCTAGCATTACTCATAGTCCTTCAAAAGTCAGAGGGCACAGCTAGAAACCCTAGAAGGTGTTCTCAACGCAAGACTGTATATCCCTTTCTAAGGGGATATTTTTTTCCAAAATTTTTTCCTAAATATTGTGTCCCCTGACTTTTTTCTACATTGCCTATTAAACTTCATAAATCTATTTAGAATTCATTTATAATGAAGGTACCCTAGGCTTTTTTTTTTTTCCTTTATGCTTTCCCCCTCCCCAATCATTTGATGGCACTAGTAATGACAGGTTTTCTTCAATGGGAATGTTTTTATATTTGGTGGAGTTGAAGTAGGGAGATAAGGACTAGAGAGATGATGAAATGTGCAAAGCCTTCAAATGGATGAATAGACCACTGCTTGTAGGGCCTCCTTTAATGAAAGCAGGTTGCCTTCATTAGCTATTCCAGTTTCACAAGATTGGCAGCTGTGGGAAGCCAGATTGCCTATGGAGGGGTACTGATGACCTGCTCAGCCCAGCAGACAGAAGGAGGGATGCCTGTGGGGTAGTTACACCTGCAACTTGGAGATAAAGCTAGACCTAGGACGGGTTTCAGACAGCAATCTAATTGGAAAAGACTAAACATGGCTGCTTATCTGCTATTTAAATCCTCACTCTGTCTAGGAAAAAAAAAAATCTCAGAAAAACAATCTGTAATATACTGTTTATAGTAATAATATTCATATATGCTTACTGAACCTATGGCTTCATGATATAACAAAAAGAAGCTCCAATATGAAATTCAAATCTCCATTCTTCATAAAGAAAAAAAAAATAGCATTGTTTAATTTGGATGAAGAGCTCCCTCCTCTTTTCCTCCTTTGTTTTCATCTAAAATTAATACTGTTTCAACCCAATGCCCCAGGACCTCCTTATCATGGTCATTTAGTTCAGAAGATGGAATGTATGCAGTTGAGGCTTTTAAGGCCATCATTTGACATCCTTGGAATTAAAATCTCAACAAAGGGCATCTGGTAGACTGCTCAAAGGTTGCTTTAGAAGTGAGAGGTATGCATTTCTATCTTGGTTCCTTGGGCCAGTTCTTTAGGCCATTGGTTCACCACAGTGGTCTAGTAAGCAGCAGTGTCAGAATCACCTGAGAACTTGTTAGATGCTCTCGAAGCCATCTAGACCTACTGAAGTAAACACTGTTGGGGTTCTGGCCTCCAGGTGATTCTGAAGCACACTAAAGTTTGAGAACTTTTTCTGAAATTTCTTTGAATTTTCCTTTCTTTTTTTAACTTTTATAAAAATTGAGATATAGTTGATGAACCAAATTGTAAAAATTTAGAGGTATACAACATGGTGATTCATAATTTTTAAAGGCTAAACTCCATGTATGTGCTAAGTCACTTAAGTCATGTCTGAGTCTTTGCGACCCCATGAGCTGTAGCCTGCCGGGCTCTGTCTGTCCATGGGATTCTCCAGGCAAGAATACTGGAGTGGGTCGGCATGCTCTCCTCCATGGGATCTTCTGGACCCAGGGATTGAACCCGCGTCTCTCCCATCTCCTGCATTGTCATGTGGGTTCTTCACCACTAGTGCCATCTGGGAAGCCCATACTCCATGTATAGTTATTATAAAATATTGGCTATATTTCCTGTGTTGTCCAATATATCCTTGTAGCTTATTCATTATTATTTATGATGTTATCAATATTTACATAGGTTTTAAGCAAAATAAGGAGGATGCAATTTGATTACTCTCCAGGTCCACCTAGCTCTCAACAACCTAAGATTTTAACCTTTTCTAAAATTCTCTTTACTACTGACCAAAATAGATTTGGCTGATTTAGCTGTACTTCGTGGTGAGGCAAGCAGAGGTCTTGAAATGTCCAACCACTGAATGACAGATAGCACTCAGTAAATTTCATGTTAAATATTAAGAATGTTACTCATAATTTCTTTTTTTTTTCATTTATTTTTATTAGTTGGAGGCTAATTACTTTACAATATTGTAGTGGTTTTTGTCATACATTGACATGAATCAGCCATGGATTTACATGTATTCCCCATAATTTCTTTATTCACATTATAATAAAGAAACTCAGCACTCTAAAAAAATTACTTCCTCAAAAGTACTCAGGATTATGTATACTGTTTGTAATAATTCTTTTTGTTGTTGTTTTGTTAGAAAAAAGCAAAGCAATCGAACTGCTAGTTTTTAATGGTCTGGAGACACACAGGACTGTATTTGGCAACTCCTAGGTAAGAATCACCCATTCCAGTGTTCTTGCCTGGAGAATCCCAGGGACAGAGGAGCCTGGTGGGCTGCCATCTATAGGGTCTCACAGAGTCGGACATGACTGAAGCAACTTAGCAGCAGCAGCAGCAGCAAAGAATAATTAAATATTTAACAAACACTTAAGATATACAAAAAAAGTATAATTAAACAAGTCTGACTATAACCATCTGAAGACCATGAAAAATAGGAACAGAGAAATGACTGAAGAAAAACATAACCTTTGCTCTGGTTGGAAACCACCACACGATTTGAAAGTAGGTATTGCATATAGTAATTAGCCTCCAACTAATAAAAATAAATGAAAAAAAAAAAAAGAAAAAAAAAGAAAGTGGGCATTGGAAGTCATACACACTTTTTCAGTAAAGACAGCAGGCAGCTGCAAAAATAATCACCCTCTTTATAAGCCAGAATTCAGAGGAGATGTCAGTTTCTGTTGTCTTTGCCAGGCAAGAGCACAGCCACCCTCTCATCATGCCTTCCAGCCCACTTCACAGAGTGGTTGGATGGAAGGGGGCACCAGTCAGCTGGCGAATAGATGGAAGACAAGACACAGCGTGTCAGACCACCTCATTCAGAAGTATAATCCAGTTTGTACTGAAAAAGCTTCCTGTAGTCATTCCTCATCTATATTCTTGTAAAACTACAGACTTAACTATTCAAGCTGCTCTTTAACTTATTACTTGTGGAAGTCAAAATTTATTTTAGGTGCTCTTGGCATTATGTTTGGGTAGTTGTGAAGTTTCCCTTGGGTTTTTATTTTTCCATGAACTATTAATAAGTAGGGCTTCCCAGGTGACACTAGTGGTAAAGAACCCACCTGCCAATGCTGGAGTCATAAGAGACACTGGTTCGATTGCTGGGTTGGGAAGATCCCCTGGAGAAAGGCATGGCAACCCACTCTAGTATTCTTGCCTGGAGAATCTCATGGTCAGGGGAGCCTGGTGGGCTAGAGTCCATAGGGTTACAAAGAGTTGCATACAACTGAAGCAACTGAGCATGCTCACACACACATGAATAAGTAGAAGTAAACTTGATTTCTTTATGTTGAAAGTGAAAGTTGCTTAGTTGTG
This sequence comes from Cervus canadensis, assembly GCF_019320065.1. Lineage (NCBI taxonomy): Eukaryota > Metazoa > Chordata > Mammalia > Artiodactyla > Cervidae > Cervus > Cervus canadensis. The sequence continues at coordinate 17,742,287 of NC_057413.1, read as the reverse complement.
TCCAACTCTTTGTGACCCAATGGACTGTAGCCTCCCAGGATCCTCTGTCCATGGAATTCTCCAGGCCAGAATACTGGAGTGGGTAACCTTTCCCTTCTCCAGGGGACCTTCCCAACCCAGGGATTGAACCCAGGTCTCCCACAGTGCAGGTGGATTCTTTACCATCAGAATACTGGAGTAGGGAGCCAATCCCTTCTCTAGAGGATCTTGCTGATATAGGAATTGAACCAGAGTTTCCTGCATTGCAGGTGGATTCTTTACCAGCTGAGCTACCAGAGAAACCATGGAAAGCAACAGGCTTATCTGACTGACAGGAAACCATAGCTGGAGATTCTAAAAGCTTTAAGAGTTTAAGGAAAGAGATCAGAAATGAAATAAAGAAGGAATCATCACACAGATACAGAGAAAATACGGTAGAGAGAAAATGTCCCTGAAGTTTTGAGTCCACTTACTCCTGACCTACACGGAGTAGAAGAAAGAGAGAAAAAGGAAGAATGGTGGGTCTGAAGAAATGCCTTTCAAAATGGATAAACCATCTCATCAAGAACAGTGGCCTAGTGAATTGCCCTGTTTCCTGACTAACAAATCTGGCAGCTTCTTCCTTAAGCAAGATCTAGCAAGTAGTAGTGTGAAAAGCCTACAATTATTTTTCTCCTTTCATTCCTCTGCTTTCGGTCCCCGCCTTTCTGAATGTTTTTAAAGGATAAGTTTATCTGCCATCATTGTGGTTGGTTGCTTAAGTGTGCGGCTGCCTCGCACAGATTTAATTGCTTTTGCCTCTTCATATAGCTCTCACCTACTCTTGTTTTTGGTGTTGTTTAGACACTAAGTCATGTCCAACCCTTTGAGACCCCATGGACTGTAGCCTGCTAGGTTCCTCTGTCCATGGGCCATCCCGGGCAAGAATACTGGAGTGGGTTGTCATTTCCTTCTCCAGGGGATCTTCCTGACACAGGGATCAAACCTGAGTCTCCTGCATTAGCAGGTGGATTCTTTACCACAGAGCCACGAGGCCAGCCCCTCACCTACTCTAGGTCTAGGTAAAAACGATTTCTCATTTTGACAATGTCCATAAGTTTTGTATGACTACCCATGTTGCACACTAGCTTAAGCTGAATTTGTATTTGCTGACAGGAGCTTGAATGACTCTGGAACCATACAGAAGGATTGCAAACCTCAACTCTACAGTTCACTAACTGTGCCATGTTGGACAAATCCTCTGTGCCTCACTCTTCTTTGTAGTAAAACAGGAATACTGATGGCAACAATCACATATAGTGGTGATTAAATACATTGATAAATGTAAAGTTCTTGAATGGCCTCTGGCACATGGTAAGATATCAATAAACATTAGCTTTCATCTTAGCCCATATCTCTGTATAAAAAAACAGTAAAATATTATATGCAATAAGAAGTTTTTACTTCTCACGTGTCTGAGGGTTATTGGGAGGAGCTCTGTTAATCTCAGCTGGGTTCACTAAGTTGTCTGTGCAGTAGCCAATGCCTGCCTGGTCTGGGTTGGTGTGTCTGGGAAACTCTGCTTCAAACTGCAGGCCTCTAAATTGTCAAAGTCCTGATCTTCGTTTGTTATTCATCTTCCTAGGTATGAATTCATCTTCCTTGGTAGTGCGCTACCTAGAATATGTTCTTCAGATAGTGACTGGAAGAGGTACAAGAGGGCATGTACAACCAAACAATAAATATTAGAAGTCCCTACTTGTATTATGACTACTTCAAGGAGACAAATATATCTGTTCATGAAAGTGAAGGGGAGGAAGGGTATGAGGAATTCTGAACAATAATTGAAACTGTGTGTGTGTTGTGTGTTCAGTCTCTCAGTTGTGTCCAGCTCTTTGTGATCCCATGGACTGCAGCCCTCCAGGCTCCTCTGTCCATGGAATTTTCCAGGCAACAATACTGAAATGGGTTGCCATTTTCCTCCTCCAGGGGCTCTTCCCCAGGCAGGGATTGAACATGCATCCCTGGTGTCTCTTGCTTTAGCTGGCAGATTCTTTACCACTAGCACCACCTGGGGAGTCCACACAGCTTTAATGATCATATACATCTTTAAACTAAATTCTTGTTTTTGTTTTTTTTCCTCTCTCTCTCTTTTTTCCCTCATTGTGCTTTACAAAAAGAACTTTGAAACTGTAGAGCACCTACCATTAACTATTACCCATAGTCTCATAAGTTTTGGGATTTTGAAGCTAGAAGAGAAAAATACAGTTTTATTAATCAAATATATTTGTTGTAGTTTGATTAATTGAGCTGTTTATCACAGAATAAAGAATATACTTTGGCATTATTGCTAGACCAGCAGTCATGATTCATTCATTATCATTGTTAGTTGCTATCAAATATTAAGCTAATTTGCATTTTGGGGCGAGAAGGAGAGATTTGTAGGAAATACCAGTAATATTTTTTCCCGTAGATAAATCTGACATGCATTTCAGTTCCTTTTAAAATAAAAATACATTTCACATATTGCAATGTGTTACCTTCCATGTCATAAAAGAAACTTGAGATGGTATTAAAGTTGTAAGAATCAGTCTTGAACTTTAAACTCCACTTTTCATACTTTAAGAATAATTCGAGCACAACAGGATAAGGGAATTAAGCAGCCTTTAAAAGAGGTATGAGATAAAATAAATGTTCACAACTATGAAAGAAAAGGGAATATTTTCCTTCAGTTCAGTTCAGTTCACAAATTCTGGCTTCCAGAGAATTGAGGCTATCTGTGCTCAGAATAACTGATTTTATAACTATGTTTATGCCAAAAGAATTAGTTCATCTCTGATTTTCAACAGACTTTTCACAGTTGCAGTCATTATAATGAATTTAATAATGTGTCATGATAGACTATTTTAGACAACCTACTAATAAGGAAATATTTGGCCAGTTTCAACCAACATATAACTAAAATCCATTCAACAATCCACCAGACAGGATTATATGGAATAATCTCATCTGAGCTTGTATCAATACATATTCATAAGATGCATATGAAATGTCAAAGGATAATGCATGCCAGGTAAGAGTTATTTAAATAAAGATGATAATGTTCCTAAAGGAATTGTCTAACCCATCAAGCCTCCCTTTTTTTGTGCAATGGATCCAAACTGTAGTTTCTAACATCTGTGATAATATAATTCAGTTTTCCAAGTAAGTCATAATTTAACATTATATGTCATTGACTTTATATCCTTTTATTTATATTAAATTTATAAATAGTCAATTTCAAAAATATACTAGTATATAACAAGTTTTGGGTTTGCTTTGGTATTTTGTTTTAGAAACTTTGGGAAAAGAATGACTATATTTTCAACAATTAGATATCAAAACATACATCGAGACATCACCCTGAAACAATGGCAGCTTTCTAAAGGTTATAAGCATACATATTTTTATAAGACATATTGGATTTTAATAATACTGTGTAGATTCAAACCACAGAAACAGCCACCATACATAGAGATGAGAGGTTATAATTCATAAAATTAGAATGATTCCCTAGTTGACTTTTTCTACTGTATTTTCCTTTTAATTTTATAAAACATTTTTTTTTCTTTTTTTGCAAATCATCTCTGACTTTTTTTTGTTTCCTACACCTGAATCGTGTGATTATTGTTGAATCCAGTAGGGTTACAAAGAAGTAATGTGTATACATAGTGAAACTCCTTTCTGCCATTTAACTGATGTACATTTTGGGGCTCTTTTCTAATTAAAAGTATCCCATTGGGTTTTTTTTTTTAAGGGTCTTCCTGAATTATACCAACATGAATACTTTTAATGTTGAAAACTGGTAATTACAGGGCAGTTTTTCTGTATACATACAACTTTAAAGTTTATTGCCCTTGAGCTGGGTCAAGTCCCCTGGGAATCTGAAGATTTCAATCCCTAAGCTCCTGGAGCTCAACTCTGCATGATTTACCTGAAGAAGAAAACCCCAAGCAGATTCCTGTTCAGTGTGCGTTGTACATATAGTAAAAGAACACTGAACAAAATAACTTTTAGGGGGTATGCTGGTGAGTCAAGCAAGAAGGCAGCTGACAAAGGGGAAGAAAAAAACAAAGTGGAGATACTAAAATAATTATATATCTGTCAATTCCTTTTTTTTTTTTCCTGTTAAACACACACCTATTTTTTTCCCCTGTGAAAAGTTCATTTAAAGCTGTCTCCCTCCAGCTATATGAAAAAACTCACAATGCATTCAATAGTATAATACAAATCCAGAATGTTTTCAAATTTCCCTCTTTTGTGGCTTTTGAGATTGACAGCTCTATAATTAGGGATAACAAAGAAGAAGGGAATTAATAAGATTCAAATACAGGGCCCCAGTCAGAAATCTGGAGTGGAGAATAAGGGGAGAAAGGAAATCAAGGGGTGTAAATCATATAATCTTATTGTAGGCTGGAAAGCTAGACCTTCAGATTTTATACAGCTACTTATTTGTTTAGATTTTATACAACTAGTTAGATGTTCTGACTTTATACAAAATCTAGTAGGTCATAAGAACATTAAAACTGATCCTCAGACTCCAATGTATATATATGGACCTGAAATAAAATTTTGAAAAAATGCTCTATCAAATATTTGGTATGTTAAAATGTCTCCTGGGCCCCAGCTAAACTAAAATAAACCTCTTATGAGAACAAAAGGCTTCGGGACTGTAACACAAGCATCCTGCTATATTTTGGGAGGGAGGTGTTTACAGTATTTTTAAGCAAAAATTACTGGCTTTCATCTGGGAAGCTCTTCTTGTTCTTCAGGACATGTTCTTCATTTTTGCTTGTTGTTTGTTTTATTTAATTAACCCATTTGATGTTCTACAGGATATAAAAAGTCATGTGGAATATGTTTTTGTGTTTTAAAATTTTACCATATGTGCCATAATTGTACTGTATTTTACTGTGTTGTATAGCATTATATTTACTTCTACTTGTTTTATTTACTTATTTTCACCTTCTTCTCTTAGATGTCTCTGATTTAGTATAATAGATTTCCACGTCTGATCTTCTATTCAGCAAGTAAACAGGTGGTGATAATAGCACTAAGAATTATTTAGATGTTTATTTAGTCATTCATTCCATGTTAATGCAAATCACTTGTCAAAATGTAAATTGTGTGGGGCATCTCTTTAGCAAATAACTTTAAGGAATCATATGCAAAATTAAAATAAGTAGTTATCAGGAAACTTGGATTTTAGTTATCAACTCTGACAGTTTTTACACATGCTTAGCAATTCTTTTCAAATATTTCTTGACAATTAAAATTTCAATTATTAAGATACTAAAAACTTGTGGGGAAAATTAGCAACCAAGAACTTTGTAATATGATATAAGTTCCAAGAAATCTAAGACTGTGCACATAGGTAATGAGCCACAGAGAGGCAGATAAGAAAACTATTACTATCAAGAATGATTAGAAAAAGTTTAAGAGAGAAAAGACCTTTAGCCCAGAATTCTGCAACCCAGAAATTCCTTAGCTGATTAAAAGTAAAAGGGTTACTGTCTTTATGCAGAGGAATCAGTCTGGTCAAGGGCAAAATAGACATCCAAGTACAAGGTCAGAGGCCAGGGGGCTGATACCTGCCGTCTAGATATAGATGTGGTTACAGAAGAAGGTATTCCAAAAGATACAGTGCTATCAATGAAGATGCCACTGGGAAAGCCTTGCCTAGTGCGGAAGTCTTTAGCATGGATGCCAGTGGGTTTTCAAACATTAGTGTTATAAATTCACAGAGATAAATTTTGCGCTTAAAGCTATAGATAGCTTCAGGATTTAGGAAACCTATTTATCTTTACTGTGTTTTATTATTTTTTTAAATCCTTGTTTGTTTGTTCTGTATTTATAGCTTTCATGGTAAGCTATCCCCTCAAATTCTGAGTAAGAAGTAAACACTAAAAATATTAATACATCATCAGTGCACATTTTCCTTTGAAGAAGCTTCAGTAACACCTTTGCTATTTTCTCTGGCCTCACAATATTATGAGAGAAAAGTATTTACATGTTTCCTTGCTGATAGCTATACAGGAACTCTGGCTAATGAGTAAATCAATTAAGCTGCATTGACAATGGCTAAATTAAAATAAGAGTTAGGATCGGGTTATTGACTTGTTATGGATCTGTGACCTAGTCTTCATTAAAGAATAATAAATTAAGCATCTAAGTGTTCACTTCACATAGATCATTCAAATGAAACAAGCTTCCTGTCCAACTCAGTACGTAAAACCGTAAGAGGTAAAAATTTCACCACTAGTCTCATAGTTATTGTAAGTCAAGGTACATGTGTTTATTATTAATAGTATGTCTTTTTAAAGTAGATTTTTTTTCCTGCCTCAATTACCTCTATTTTTTTTATTGAATTCCTTTCTTTGTATCAATTTCTCATTTTCAGTCTGCACCATTCTAAACCTTATCTTATTTAATTCACTTTTCAAACTACCTCTTATTTTTTTTTTCTTTTTTCCTTTTAACTCCAGGTATTTCTTTCTGTTGCATTTTTCTTCTTTTTGTGTGGATTTTTTTGTTTGTTTCTTTGTTTTGATATATGGTCTGCTGAGAGTTTTTAACTTTTTTTTTCAGTCTATGATTGAATGACTCTATTCATTGTAGCACATTAAAAAATACCTCTTTTATTTCTTGATGCTTTATATCATCTAAAACATTCAAACTGGTCTTTATGTTCATTCAAGTGTTTTAAAATATTTTTTGTATGTATTGCTTATCATTCTTTAATCCCTCATTTTCTCTGTAATTTAACAACACATTGATTTAAATGATTTATTTTATGATCTTGACTCTTTTAACTACGAATATTTAGAAACTGTATGGGCTGTTTTATAGGTAGCTCTGTTACCATACCTTCAAATCAAGGACTTCTAAGAATTAGCTGTGTGATCACTGCTTTTCTCCCTCAAAGAAAGGTCATCAGTTTATATAAAAGCTACTTTGAGGAGACAGAATCAATACTAATCCCAATAAATGTGAAATACCAGAATTTAATAGAAACCAATTGTGATTTTGAATGTCTCAGGGATATTTGTTTGGTACTTGATAAGGTTAAATAATGCAAAATAATGTAGCTAAGACATTTTATTAATTCCTTTAGTTGAGTATACAAAGTTACCTTGAATCTGTCCATCTCAGAAATTAATTTTCCATAAATACAGATGGAAGACCAACACTGCATATGAACTATAAATTCATACACAGAAATGAAAGTCTTCTAAGGTTCTATCATCAGTCAATTAAACTGAAGATGAATGTTCTATAAATTTTTGAAATTAAAGAGAATTCATTAAAAAAGAGAGAGTTTGACACATGGTTGAAATCTTTGTCAAGGGGCTTAAAAGTCAAAGTCTATACTCAGATTATTGCTACCTATAGTAATAAAGTAATTTATAGAATAAAATCCTACTGCATCCCAGTGAATAATATATTTTGGCCTAAAATATTATACATATTTCTCTGATATTCCAACTCTTAAAATCATTAATATTTTTATTTGAAAGATTGAATTAATCTTTACCATGTCCCAAGAAGTGGGTACAGAAATTATCATCATTCCCATTTTAAAGTTTGAGAAAAGTGAAGCTAATGATTATTCAAATTATGTTGAGAATATATAGATTTTCCTTACATTAAATCAACAGTGTCAGCAAGCTCATTTTCATTATTGGATTTCAGAAATTTCATTTTCTTATAGATATAAAGCTGCTTGAGCAAAACACTTTGCAAATCATAAAACTTTACTTGATTTCTCTCTTTGCAGAGCTCTTAAAAATAATAATCTATTTCAATAAATTTAAAAGATAAGGCCAGGAAATACAACTAAATAAAAATACACTTGTAAAAGTGATATACCTGGTAATCACAAGAGTAATTCCCATGTTGCTGAAATACCATTTCTAGCTCTTAATTCAGTTATATTTATTACTATGAGATTCATAAAACTCCCTCAAATTTTTATAGATTTTTTAACACACCAATCCTTTGAATAGTAATAGGAGTGGTTAATATTTTTATGGAGTATTTGCTTGCTTGTTTTTTGAGGGCAGATTTTATAATATGCTATAATGCACCCAAATTTAGGTTCTAACATCAGACATTTAATATTTGTCATTGTCTTCCATTTGCTTAATAATCTCTTTCCCTTGGGATGTTTTACTTACCAATATAGAGGCAAGATTTTCACACAAATCACGAAGTGCTTGTTCAATTCTTTCTATTACTCTTCCCTTGCTTCTTAAGTTGTTGCTGCTATGTAATCAGTGTTAATTTGTTGTATGATATAGTGTTTAAATATCTTAAGTTTTCCAAAGAGCTGAAAACTTTGAAATTAGAACATTACTAAAAAACAAGCTAACAACAACAAATTAGAAAAAAAACTCAAAACAAACAAAAAAATCCACAAAAAAACAAACCCACAACCAAGAAACAAGCTACCTATTTGCCGTTTCATCAAAAGTTGTCTGTGTTTTAGTCAAGTAAAAATGTAAGTCAATACTTTTCTAGTAAACATATAGAGACCTGACAACAAAATTAGCTAAGTGAAACAAGCAAAAACAAAAAAAAGAAATACAGTCAAAACAACAATAAAACCTTTTCATTATTTGAGCAACCCATTTCAACATTTTAAGACAAGCTAAATATTGACTTACCTAGAGCCAGATATCCTGGAATGTGAAGTCAGGTGGACCTTAGAAAGCATCACTATGAACAAAGCCAGTGGAGGTGATGGAATTCCAGGTGAGCTATTTCAAATCCTAAAAGATGACACTGTGAAAGTTCTGCACTCAATATGCCAGCAAATTTGGAAAATTCAGCAGTGGCCACAGGACTGGAAAAGGTCAGTTTTCATTCCAATCCCAAAGAAAGGCAATCCCAAAGAATGCTCAAACTACTGCACAATTGCACTCATCTCACACGCTAAAGTAAAGTAATGCTCAAAATTCTCCAAGCCAGGCTTCAGCAATATGTGAACCGGAAACTTCCAGATATTCAAGCTGGTTTTTAGAAAAGGCAGAGGAACCAGAGATCAAATTGCCAACATCCTCTGGATCATCAAAAAGCAAGAGAGTTCCAGAAAAACATCTATTTCTGCTTTATTGACTATGCCAAAGCCTTTGACTGTGTGGATCACAATAAACTGTGGAAAATTCTGAAAGAGATGGGAATACCAGACCACCTGACCTGCCTCTTGAGAAACCTGTATGCAGGTCAGGAAGCAACAGTTAGAACTGGACATGGAACAACAGACTGGTTCCAAATAGGAAAAGGAGTACGTCAAGGCTGTATATTGTCACCCTGCTTATTTAACTTATATGCAGAGTACATCATGAGAAACGCTGGGCTGGAAGAAGCACGAAGCTGGAATCAAGATTGCCAGGAGAGATATCAATAACCTCAGATATGCAGATGACACCACCCTTATGGCAGAAGGTGAAGAGGAACTAAAGAGCCTATTGATGAAAGTGAAAGAGGAGAGTGAAAAAGTTGGCTTAAAGCTCAACATTCAGAAAACTAAGATCATGGTATCTGGACCCATCACTTCATGGCAAATAGATGGGGAAACAGTGGAAACAGTGTCAGACTTTATTTTTGGGGGCTCCAAAATCACTGCAGATGGTGACTGCGAGCCATGAAATTAAAAGACGCTTACTCCTTGGAAGGAAAGTTATGACCAACCTAGATAGCATATTAAAAAGCAGAGACATTACTTTGCCAACAAAGGTCCGTCTAGTTCAAGGCTATGGTTTTTCCAGTGGTCATGTATGGATGTGAGATTTGGACCGTGAAGAAAGCTAAGCGCCGAGAAATTGATGCTTTTGAACTGTGGTGTTGGAGAAGACTCTTGAGAGTCCCTTGGACTGCAAGGAGATCCAACCAGTCCATCCTAAAGGAGATCAGTCCTGAGTGTTCATTGGAAGGACCGATGCTGAAACTGAAACTCCATTACTTTGGCCACCTCATGCGAAGAGTTGACTCATTGGAAAAGACCCTGATGCTGAGAGGGATTGGGGGCAGGAAGAGAAGGGGATGACAGAGGATGAGATGGCTGGATGGCATCACCGACTCGATGGACATGAGTTTGAGTAAACTCTGGGAGTTGGTGATGGATAGGGAGGCCTGGCATGCTGCGATTCATGGGGTCGCAAAGAGTCGGATATCACTGAGCAACTGAACTGAACTAAAATATTGACATGACTACATTTCTCAGCTTCTGTTTTATCCACTGCTCGTTCATGTAAGTGATTCTAAAAACATAAGTTCAGGTACACAGATCCACAAAACAGCTTCTGTAGTTACGTGGACTCAAATTACTCCCACATATGCTGGGAAAGATTGAGGGCAAAAGAAGACGGGGGCCGCAGAGGATGAAATGGATAGGTAGTAGCACTGACTCAAAGGACATGAATTTGAGCAAACTCTAGGAGATAGTGGAGGACAGGGAAGCCTGCTGTGCTGCAGTTGGTGGGGTCGCAGAGAGTCAGACATGACTTAGCAACTGAAGAGCAACAATAACAACAACAACAACAAAATACCTGTTTCAGTTTCTTTTTTCTCAGAAGGAATTGCACTCTTCTGATTTTGTAGCCTAATTCTGCCTGTGGTTACAATCTCTACATCAGGATTTTTCATTACTTTCTTCCCTTTCCTTCTGAATCAATGATTCACTATGAAAGCAAAATCAGACTATTAAAATATACGTTGAAAGTGAAAGTTAGTCGCTCAGTCATTTCTGACTCTTTGCAACCCCATGGACTGTAGCCCACCATGCTCCTCTGTCCGTGAAATTCTCTAGACAAGAATACTGGAGTGGGTTGCCATTTCCTTTTCCAGGGGACCTTTCTGACCCAGGGATCAAAGCTGGGTCTCTGGCATTGGAGGCAGATTCTTTACCAGTTAAGTAATTTAATATATCTTTTACAACTTAACCATAAACACAGCCTCCACATCTCCTACTGATATTCAAGTTTATCCACAAGTTGATAAACTGTGACGTTTTCATTGTGTGCTGTGTGGAGGGTGGAAGAATATACCACCCCCAAATATGCCATTTTGACATAAGGATTATTTTGAGCCAAAAGGCCCTTGAAAAATAGCAAAAGCAAGAAGAGTCTTCTGACCTCTTCTTTGTCTTCCTGAAAGCAGAAGATAAAACTCACATGGGAAAGATACCCTCCCTGTATCAAGAGGAAAGGCACATTCTTGGTAATGGAGATGTGAGTTGAAGTGGAGAGGACTCTGTACAAACAGATCTTAATCAAAATAACTTTTATCTTCCATTAGTTTTTCCATATTTTTACTTTTCTATAATACTTTTTCCTTGTTCATCCTAGTATCAATGCATATAGATCTGGCATTTATCAGCTCTGTGATTTCTGTCTGGTACTTTAAAAATTTTCTCTCTTTGTTGAAATGTTCACTTTATTCTCCTGACCTTTTGCTGTTATTCAACCACTAAGTCATGTCCGACTCTTTGTGACCCCATGGCCTGCAGCATACCAGGATTCCCTGTCCTCCACTATCTCTCAGAGTTTGCTCAAGTTCATGTCCATTGAGTCGGTGATGCCATCCAACCATCTCATCCTCTGTTGCCTCCTTCTCCTCCTGCCCTCAATCTTTCCCAGCATCAAGATCTATTCCAGTGAGTTGGCTCTAGCATCAGGGTGCAAAGGACTGGAGCTTCAGCCTTAGCACCAGTCCTTCCAATGAACATTCAGGGTTGATTTCCTTTAGGATTGACTGGTTTGAACTCCTTGCTGTCTAAGAGACTCTCGAGGATTTTCTCCAGCACCACACTTCAAAAGCATCAATTCTTTGGTGCTCATTCTTCTTTATGGTCCAACTCTTACATCTGTACACGACTACTGGAAAAACTATAGTTTGGATCATATGGACCTTTGTTGGCAAAGTGATGTCTCTGCTTTTTAATATGATGTCTATGTTTGTCATAGCTTACCTTCCGAGGAAAATACATCTTTTTGATTTTTAATTCTAGTTTTTAAAGAAATTCTAAAATTTTTAATTTTAATTTTGTGGTGACAGTTACCATCCACATTATTTTGGAGCCCAAGGAAATGAAATCTACCACTGTTTCCACTTTTTTTCCTGTCTCTTTGCCATGAACTGATGATGAATGGATGCCATGATCCTCATTTTTTGAAAGTTGAGGTTTAAGCCAGCTTTTTCACTCTCCTCTTTCACCCTCATCAAGAGGCTCTTTAGTTCCTCTTCATTTCCTGCCATTAGAGTGGTATCATCTGCATACTTGAGGTTGTTGATATTTCTCCTGGTTATCTTGATTCCAGCTTGTGATTTATCTCTTAACCTTGGATGAGAGAATGTAGCAGGTTAATCACTTATCTCCTTTCCATTTAAAGCAAGGAGTTTTACCTTGCTCTCTTTTTTGGGAACATTTGCTTCTGTTTCTCCATTTTCCTTTATTCTCTGTGTTGATTTCTGCAGAGGTATGGATAAAACAGCCATATCTCCCAGTCTTGACAGAGTGGTCTCATAGAGAAGAAAAACCTTATCACTGAGCCCATCACAACCTCTTGGTCATCTCTCAAACCTTTGTGATTATCTAAGCCTCCTTCTTTGGTCTTAGTATCTCTGAGTATATGAAGGTGTGTCATGGCCTTTCAGGAACCCAATGGTAAGAACCTCAGTTAACACTTATGTGTAGACTGATTAGAAGCTGGACATTTAGGCAGCATTTTTAAGGTTTGCAAGTCAACCCTTTTCAGGAAAAAAACTTGGAGATGGCTGTTTCTGTTCTGCTTTCTGCACTGAACCACATTTTGGTGGGGATTTTTCCTCATTCATCTCTTCTGGAATCACTCAACTAGTTCCTGAATTTCTTTCAGAGGAAATTTATCCACATGCAGCTACCTATTCAGTTTGCCTGTGGGACAATATGAGTTCAGGAGCCTCCTATATATCTCAGTAAAACTAGGCAGAACAAGAACAACTTAACTGAATAATGCCATAAAAAATACTTTTGTAAAGATGTGTACCTTGATTTCCACACAAAGCAGGTGACATACTTTTTTTGCCTTTTGTGTGAAATGCAAACAACATTGTTGTTCAGTGTCCAGCTCTTTTCAACCCCATGGACTACAGCACACCAGGCTTCCCTGTCCTTCACTATCTTCTGGATTTTGCTTGGACAACATTGATGTGGGGGAAAATACCCAACCAAACAAAAAACAATCATTTGCAAATGGTTCTCATAAAAATGCAATCTCTTAAGTGCATGTAAACTTCAATTTTGATATAGATACCAAACTAAAACATAATATAGGGAATATTAGCTGATATTGTGTGTTATAAACATAAGAGTTTTGTAGCTTTGGTGGGTCACTTATCTCAGTTTTCTCTCTAGATAACTAAGGTTAATGTTAAAAATCTAACCTTGTTCCTTTCAGTGTTGTTGCGGTCAAGTAAAGTAATTCATAAAGATTATGTAACTCTGTATGGAGATTGTTGTTGTTGTTATTGTTATTGTCTTGTAATTGTTCTGTTCTTGTTGTTGTTAAGATCACCACCATCATCCAAGTATGAAGTTAAGTACTAATTATTCCTAGTATCTGGAAAGGAAATATATTCCCTTTTTGAATAGATATCAAGATACAAATGGCAATAATCAATCCTTTTCACCAGATTGGACAGTTCTTAAAGTGAAATTGTTCCAGAGACAATGCAGAATTTAAAATATCAGTGCTCAGCAGTACACTTTTGTTTTAAGATGCTTAACTGTTTTACTATATTAAACCTTTATACTCTTCCCTATTTCTCTCTTTACCATCTGGCTCCTCAGCTCATGTATTATTATTTTGTTGTTGCTGTTGTTTTTAACAGCTCTAGGTGGGGGTCAATTATGAAGGTCATAATTCTTATTTCAACTCCCACCTTTGCATGTGACACTTTCAACATTTCCAAATTTCTAATCAGAGGTGAACTAGAGATTCTTCAAGTAGCACGGATCTGTCAACTTCTTAAAAGTGTCAACTATAAATTGGCACTTGTCATGGATGCTTGCCATCTACCTTTACAAGGATTAAATCATGTGCTGCTGCAGCTGCTGACCTTCAACACCCCTTGAAGAAGTTCAGGGTGAAGAGCAGAAATGAGGCACTCTGTGCTCAGGGAAAACTGGCAGGACAGGTCTTTAGATAGCTAGATATTCTCAGGAGCTGATTTATGAGCCCAATTATTATATTGTCTCATATCTAGAAACACACTAAAATCCTTCATGGTGACGATTGTTTCTCTTGACTAGCAGAAGCTTCATGATTCCAGCAAAAACCTACAAAAAAATCTGTGCCTGATGCATGTACTCCCCCTGCACCAAAATCACTTGTATACTGACCATCCCCCTACCTCTTTGGAGCAGTTTCTCAGAGCTACCTAAGGTCCTGTCTCCCTGGTTCCAGTCCCCATTTTGCCCCAAATAAAACTTAACTTGCAATTCTCACATCGTGCATATTTTTAGTTGACAAAAGTAGGTGCAATAACTCAACACCATTTATATGAAGTTATGGGGAATCTTGGCAATTTTAAGCTATTTGATAGATATGAATTAAACTAATTCTATGATTCACAGTGTGCCTTTCTAAGGGAGTGAATTTCAGAAATACCATATTTATTCTTTTCAGCAAAATCCTAAATTAACCATCTAGGAAACGGAGTCCTTATTAAGCCACGTAGTGGAAGTGAAAGTGTTAGTCACTCAGTTGTGTTCAACTCTTTGCAATCCCATGGACTGTAGCTTGCCAGGCTACTCCATCCAGGGAATTCTCCAGGCAAGAATACTGGAGTGGGTAGCCATTCCCTTTTCCAGGAGATCTTCCTGACCCAGGGATCGAACCCAGGTCTCCTGCATCCAAGGCAGATTCTTTACTATCTGAGCCACCCAGGAAGGCCTATTCATCCATAGTTATAGATTATTATTACCTTAGTTGCTATTGTGGTCCAATCTTCAAAAGGAAATAATACATGACTACATTTAAAGTTAACCTTGGCACGTGATAAAAATGTGACTCAAAGCTTCTGGGTAGACGTTGTTTCTTAATGGGCATAATTAAAAAAAGAAAAGCTTCATTAACCTAATGAAGGGATTGATTCCCCCAAACAACTTCCAAACTGAATACCCAGCTTGGATTTAATATCCCCTTTTCCCCTAAAATAATGTATTCAGTTACAGCTTTCCTCCATAATGAAAATTTGTATGGATAGTTGAGCATTGATCTTCACGATCTAAGACCTAACAGATCAATCTTGTCCAATGTCTGTGAACATATGCAAGACAGTTTTTGTTCATAAATAATTATACTACTATATACTTTCAATTGTATTTTATTTCATTTGTGGCATATAGATTTCATAATCATGTTAGTCATTCAGTCGTGTCTGACTCTTTGCAATCCCATGGGCTGTATCCTGCCAGACGGCCCTGTCTGAAGAATTCTTCCGGCAAGAATACTGGAATGAGTAGCTATTCCCTTCTCCAGAGGATCTTCCTGAGCCAAGGATCAAACCCAGGTGTCCCAAATTGCGGGCAAATTCTTTACCATCTGAGCCACTGGGGAAGCTCAATTGTCAACTCCTCTTTCGAGCCTTAATCGAACCAGTGACCTAAGGATCACTTAATCATGAGAAATTCTTAATCATGAGTGATATAAAATCATATTCCTGGATGAGAAAATTTCCTGTCTCTTGCTAATGCCTTGACAGATTCCCACATTTCCCCAAATGCTATATTACCTACCTGATACTGGTTTTGAGTGATATGATAGTAATAGAGTATTATTCCTGACTGTAATTCATTTTGCTTGCATATCAATCTTGCTGTATTTGAATGCATACAAGGAATACTAATCACTATACTGTATGTCTTTAATCTCTGTCATAAAGAAGTAACTTTATTTGCATATGTAAGATTTTCAATAATATTTGCATAAAGGGAAAGTCAGACACTTTGATTACTAGTGAGCTTTTTATAGTTTATAAAGTTTTATACTTAAGTTTCTCCCCTTAATTACTTGTTTTTTTTTGCCAAGTTGAGTTTTTCTCTCATTTTTATACCTCCCATTTTGGAGGGTATACTGGTAATAGCTACTATTCGAGAAGGCAAAATGGTGAGAGAACCTCAATCAAAATTTGATAATCAATGGATTAACAAACTTTTAATTTAGGAATATATTCCAAAAATTCTCAATTCATACAGGTAAAAACTGAGTTATTTACCTCTTTAACTCTAGTATTTTTCTCCTCTCCATTCTTAGATGATAAATAGCAAATGATCAAAGATCTACTGTTTATCATACAGTATACAAAACTTTTCACATCTTGTTTAATGAAGAGCTGAAACAAAGTTTTAAAAAAGAAGCTACAAAACAAGTTAGATTTTTAGAAAAATTTTGGGTGAGCAATACTCCTTTGTGTTCTGTCCTCGCTTTCTTCAATTCTTCCACAATTAATCTGAAAAGTGTGAAAATCTGCAATCACTGCCTGTCTATGAAAAATGTCATGAAACTTCTGTGTTCTAAGGCATGAAACAGGCTAAACCAGATAAATGTGGCTGAGTTTTATTAAGGTTTTCAACTATAGTTATCAATCTCTCCCACAGTGACATTTTTGTGAATATCTTACTGCTGGCAATCCACCTGCTACTTTCTTCATTTTTCTCCTGATCACACTAAATCTCTGCAGATCAATATCCTGTCTTTTCATCTATCAATCTAGCCAATTAAGTTCTATAATCATTAACATTCTCCTTTCTGCATTTTGGTGACTATTTTTATCAGCTTTTCCTCATAGTTAGCAATTTTGTTTAAATGTTACAAACTAAAAGCCTCTTGATGAAAGTGAAAGAGGAGAGTGAAAAAATTGGCTTAAAGCTCAACATTCAGAAAACTAAGATCATGGCATCTGGTCCCATCACTTCATGGGAAATAGATGGGGAACAGTGGAAACAGTGTCAGAGTTTATTTTTTTGGGCTCCAAAATCACTGCACATGGTTATTACAGCCATGAAATTAAAAGATGCTTACTCCTTGAAAGGAAAGTTATGACCAACCTAGATAGCGTATTAAAAAGCAGAGACATTACTTTGCCAACAAAAGTCTGTCTACTCAAGGCTGTGGTTTTTCCAGTGGTCATGTATGGATGTGAGAGTTGGACTGTGAAGAAAGCTGAGTGCTGAAGAATTGATACTTTTGAACTGTGGTGTTGGAGAAGATTCTTGAGAGTCCCTTGGACTGCAAGGAGATCCAACCAGTCCGTCCTAAAGCAGATCAGTCCTGGGTGTTCATTGGAAGGACCGATGCTGAAGCTGAAACTCCATTACTTTGGCCACCTGATGCAAAGAGCTGACTCATTGGAAAACACCCTGATGCTGGGAGGGATTGGGGGCAGGAGGAGAAGGGGACGACAGAGGATGAGATGGCTGGATGGCATCACCGACTCGATGGACATGAGTTTGAGTAAACTTCGGGAGTTGGTGATGGACAGAGAGGCCTGGCATGCTGCAATTTATGGGGTCGCAAAGAGTCAGACATGACTGAGCGACTGAACTGTACAAAAGTGAACTGAATTTTCAGTTTAATAGACTGTAAACTACAATGGGGCTTCCTTGGTGGCTCAAATGGTAAAGAATCTGCCAGGATACCTGGATTTGATCCCTGGGTCAGGAAGATCCCCTGGAAAAAGAATTGTCTACCCACTCCAGTATTCTTGCCTGGAGAATCCCATGGACAGGGGAGCCTGGTGGGCTGCAGTCCATGGGGTGGCAAACAATCAGGCATGGGCGAAGCAACTTATCATGTACGCAGGCTACAAAAAGATATAGAAGCATTCAGGGACCTAGATGGGTCGCCCAGCCTGAAAATACATTTAACCTATGGAATTTGCTACTTTTCATTTTCCAAAATAATTTGGATTCACCTCCCTCTACCATTTGTCATCTGCCGTATGTGTGTAGACACATTTCAGACTTGTGCAAGTTTGGGGGATTCTACCATGCTGCTTTATGTCACAGGAAACCATCATCACTGCGGCGCTGCACTGAAGTACCAAAGTTACTATTTATTTGTGAAATGTTTTGAGTTCTCTTATAAGCCTGAGAACTCAGACTGATTATCCCCATTTTGCATGTGAACAAACTAAGAAGGTTAAATAGCTTCCCAAGGTAAGATACTTGCTAAGCCAGAACCTGTAGCAAACCAACCATATTCCAAATTTCATGCCCTGTATAGTTTTTTCTTTTCTCAGTTAAGGTGCCTTTCAGGCCTGCCCTAAATGGAATAGGATGATAATAGTAACATGTACATATCTTCTTCTTTGATCCTGTCAACCCTGTTAAGTTAGTCTCTTTTTACATCTCATAGTATTTGTGTTTGGAAAGTTTGAATGAATGGAGCAAGGCCACGAAGTTGGTTTATGGTATAGACCAGAATTCAGGTTCTCTGAGCAGAAATCCAGTGTGTGTTCCATAGCTATTGTGTGACTTATCACTGTTTCAATGTCCTATATTTGACTTGGCACACATTTTCAAAGTGTGATTCTCACAAAGAGTTTATCACAGTCAGATGTGAGGGGAAAGAATTGAGTTTGCTATTCTGAATTTCAGGACAATTTTTCTTCCAAAATATATTTGAAAGAGGAAAAAATCAATACTAGGGAGTATATGTTACTATTCAGTTAGATATATTTCAAAATTCTTAGTTTTCTAAGCTTTAGTTCTCCAAAATCACAAACAGAAGATGCTCCTGGGACTTCCCTGGCGGCCTAGTGGTTAAGACTTTGACTTCTAAAGGAGAAAGTTTGGGTTTGATCCTTGGTTGGGGAGCTCAGATCCCACATGCCTTGCGACCAAAAATCCAAAACATAAAACAGAAGCAATATTGTAACAAACTCAATGAAAACTTTAAAAATGATCTCCATCAAAAAAGAAGTCTCATACAAATTTTTAAATGTTCATAAAATTTATTGTCCAAACCAGAACATTTTTGAAAGTAAAATGAGGCATTATTAATAATGCTACCAGAACAGACTGGGATACATTCACCCCAGTTGTAAGGGGCATTGACAACATTCTTGTTTGTTTGTATGCTTCCTAGAAATAATTATCTACCTTTAGGTCCTTATGTGCCTATCTGTCTGTAAAGACTTATCATGTTATTTGGGATTGGTTCTGTTATATTTTCTGCTTTCCATTTTGTTTTCCTCTGAGGTGAAATTATGTAAATCCAACTTTCCTTAATAGAATAGGGTGGGATAACTTGGGAGGAATGAGAAGCAACTTGTCCTGAATTTTGAACGAGTATATTTAAAAATATTTTATATTTACACCAGAGAGTTTGGCTTGAAATGAATGTTGTACTTTATTTTTTTTTCGAATGTTGTACTTTAAAGGAATGAAAAATATCTGATTCTCTTACACAGCGATTCCTTGAAAGATCATATAGAAATAGCCTGTAATTACTCATGCATCCTGCTTTCATTTAGCATAGAGAAACATATAGGAAATAAAACACACTCCTTGGAAGATCAAGTCCATTGGTTTCTGTCTCTCTCATAAACACTGGAAAGTATGCAAGAGTAAAAATATAATTTAAAAACAAATTAATTTTACTAAACACGACATAGCACATATGCTGAAGTGTGACATAATGTCAGATGTTCTTAATGGGAAGGATTAATTTAATTTCTTGTATTCTATTACTAAGGAAGAAAAATATACAGCTAAGCAAAAATGCATATCACTCTGTTCACCCATGCCCTAGGCATCTGTCAAGATTGCCTATCAATGCAGTAAATTCATGCTTTCCACAAATATATTTTGAGCACCTGCTGTGTGCCAGTAGTAGAAGCCTACGTTGCAAAGCTGACACTAGAGACTTTGTATGAGAATCAACCAAAAAGTAAACACCAAATTGTGGAAACTGCTATCTCAGGGAGATAATGGAGAGTAAACAGGTGGCATTGACTTAAACCATGTGATTGGGATAAGGGGACAGAATATAAAACTTCAGAGGGAGAAATCAGATATCAGTATGAATAGAGATCTTCATCCAGACTGAGCTTAGAGACCACTAAGACAATCACTTTTTGCACCACAAGTGTGATGTCTCAATATAAATGTGTCAAAACTTTTGTTTTCATCTCTAATCATTTTTTTTTTTTTACAATATCCTAGGCAAGTGTCAGTTATGCAACATGAACAAATTCTAGGAACCTTCTGGGTAACAAAATGCCTATAGTTAATCATTCAGCACTGTACACTTAAAATTTTGTTAAAGCAGTAGATAGCACATTAAGTATTCTTCACACATGCATACATACACACACACATACACAAAGGGTCTGGGGAAAACTTTTAGAGGTAATAGGTATATTTATCATCTTGGTTGTTTTGATGGCTTCACAGATAAATGCATATATCCAAATTTATTAAATGGTATGCATTAAATATGTCCAGATTTTTTGTGTGTGCCTATTATACCTAAATAAAGCTGTTAAAATCCCAGGCCATTGGAAGAGAGATCCGAAATGTATAGTGTCCAAAAATACAGCTCTCTGCCAACTCCTGCTCCTGAACAAGTATAATACCTTTCTACTCTTTTTGTGCATATGATGCTGCGCTGCACCTGTAAAGATTCAACACTGGGCAGAGGATTTTAACTGTAATTCTCAGGAAAGGAAAAGGCTTGGGGAGGGGTATAACATATTAGTAGCAGGATATCCATCTCTTTTATTTTACTGTCTATATGAGTTTGAAGAATATTTTTTTTGTAGAGATTTTAGGTGTTTCTATGGAATGCAAAATACTGTTAGAATTCACGGTTTTCCCTACTAATCCCCTTAGGAAATTCACTGTGTAGAGTTCATAAATGAAAACATCAAATTAGTGGTGGGGTGTATATATGCATGTCTCCGTGCTGAGTCGCTTCAGTTGTGTCAGACTCCTTGCGATACTGTGGACTGTAGCCGGCCAGCCTCCTCTGTCCATGGGATTTCTTAGCAAGAATACTGGAGTAGGTGGTCATTTAATCCTCCTCCTCCTGACCCAGGGATCTAACCCACATCTCTTAGGTATCCTGCATTGGCAGGCAGATGTTTTGCCACTAGCGCCCCTAGGAAGCCTGGGGTGTATATATGAAATATATATATATAATATATATATAATGTATATATATTATATAGACATTCACTAATGCCATCTGACAGTTACTTTTACTCTAAGCTAAATGATTTGAGACTCTAATTTTGTTTTTCAATTAGTCATTATTTTATTAAAAAATGTGTCTGCAGTCTCTGGGAGCACATTTAAGGTGCCTGCGGATTCTAATTCTGTTGTTTTGAGTACCAGGGGTGGGTTCCCCAAGTTCTGTGATAATGAGGGTAAATGGGACGAAGGGTGAATGTGCTCAAGATGTCTCAATGGACTGAATTATGTCCCCCTAAATTCATATACTGAACTCCTAAGGCCCAAGGTGATAGAATTTGGAGTCAAGGGCCTCTGGGAGGTAATTAGGATAAGAAGAGGTTATGGAGGTAGAGTCCTGGTCCAGTGGGATTAGTGCTTCTATGAGAAGAGAAGCCAGAGAGTTTGCTTGCTCAAGAAGAGCAAGAAGTGTTCAAGAAGTGTATTTGAACCCAGGGAAAGTCACGAGTCCATAGTGAAGAGGTATTCCTCTGCCAGCTAGGAAAAGAACTGTCACCCAAAACAGACCATGCTGACTCGTTGATCTTGAACTTCTAGTCTCCAAAACTGTGGGAAATACATTTCTATTGTTTAAGCAAACCATCTATTGTATTTTGTCAAGCAATCCTAGCGGATACCATGGTTCTCAAGGTTCGTAGCCCTAAGCTGCCTGAGCAGGTGGCAGAATGCGCATCTTCAGGCAAAACCTTTGGAAAACTTATTTAAGAATCACCTGGGATACTTGTGAAAATGCAGATGCCTGGGCCTGACTCGCTTTATTCAATCAGAATCCCTGGAGATGAGGGTTTCAGAACTTACCGCTGTATCATCCACCACTGCTCACAAGGAGCTTGAGTATAAGAATAGGAGAGCAGGGACAAACTCTGGTTTGCTCAGTGCTCTGCACCCAGCTCCTAGCAAGAGACAGGTTACGTGGGAGGTGCTTATGAAATATTTATTAAATCTGGACCACAAGTAAATTCTATAACAAGAAGGTGAAATGAGATTATGATGGTGAAAGACTGCAGGGACCCATTCTAACCACCAAAGAGCATTTGGAGTGGGATGATAAGCCAGTCCATTATCAAAGGCCTTCTAATATGTATCATTAAAGCTTTAAGTACATTATGTCTAACTTTCACAAAAACCCTACTAACAATCAGTATTAAGGCCCAAGAAATATCTAATAACCTGCTCATTGTTACCTAGGTAAAGACTAAAGGCAAAAGTGTTTAATTAGAGATATTTTTACTGTCCCATTTTGACTCAAAAAACCTTCTGGACTATCATAAGCATTGAGTAGA
The DNA here is from genome assembly GCF_019320065.1 of Cervus canadensis. Lineage (NCBI taxonomy): Eukaryota > Metazoa > Chordata > Mammalia > Artiodactyla > Cervidae > Cervus > Cervus canadensis. The sequence continues at coordinate 17,719,766 of NC_057413.1, read as the reverse complement.
TATGCAGAAAAAATCTTAAAAGACTAAACTCCATACAGAATGCCTCCCCCAAACTTATTGTGAATTGTATATAATGAATACATTAATAACAAGTAAAATTTCCCCCAACACTGATTATTTAGCCTGGAAACTTTCAGGCGTTTTCAAATGTCACTCTGAGTTGAAACAGATCAAGAACCTCCCACCTGCCCTGTAGGGCTTCCTAGGTTTTGAAGACAAATATTTGTATTAATCATGTTTAGATCACAATACATTTTAAAAAATTTGCTTGCTTTTTCTTTCACTTTGCATATATATATATATAACGGGGCTACATAAGTGGCAGAAGAAGGCAATAGCTACCTAGAGATAATTAGGTAAACACTCTGCCACACTAATATAAATTCCAGCATGCTTGCATGCTAAGTTATTTCAGTCATGTCTGACTCTTTGCAGCCTCATGGACTGCAGCCCATCAGGCTCCTCTGTCCATGGGATTCTCCAGGCAAGAATACCAGAGTGGGTGCTTGCTTCCTCAGCACATATACTAGAATTGGAACGATACAGATACAACTAGCATGGCGCCTACCGAAGGATGACACACACATCTATGAAGCGTTCCATATTTTTATGGAATCTAGAAGGATGGTACCAATGATCCTAAGTGCAGGGCAGCAAGGGAGAGACAGATGTAAAGAACAGACTTTTGGGCTCAGTGGGAGAAGGAGAGTGTGGGATGATTTGAGAGAATAGCATTGAAACACATATATTACTCTATGTAAAATTGATGACCAGTGCTAGTTCGATGCATGAAACAGGGCACCCAAAGCCAGTGCTCTGTGACAACCTGGAGGATAGGAGGTGGAGGGAGGTAGGAGGGGGTTCAGGATGGGGGGACACGTATACCTATGGCTGATTCATGTTGATGTATGGCAAGAACCATTACAATATTGTAAAGTAGTTATCCTTCAATTAAAAAAAAAAAAAAGAATACTGGAGTGGGTAGCCACTCCCTTCTCCAGGGGATCTTCCCAACTCAGGGATCAAACCTGGGCCTTCTGTATTACAGGCAGATTCTTTACCATCTGAGCCACCAGGAAAGCCAAATTCTACCATGCCCCACTCTAATTCTCTCTGGTACAATTAACTATACTCACCTGCATGTGAAATATGCTGATTCAAACATTGTAAGAAATGTATTTTATTCATTTTATGAGGAAGGGATGTTTTTATTTTTATTTGTTCAATTTTGTGGTGGAAGAAAATAGACGTTGATGGAATACAACATCTAGTCTGGAGACATTGGGGCATGTTTGTGGGACACAGAAATTATCTTGCTTATTTTATACATAGTTTGTACTTAAATCATTCCACCATTTGCCTCTGGGAAAACAAATAAATATTCCATAAACCAGCTCTATTATTTCATCACCATGCCTTTTCCTCTTCTATTTATCCTCTGAGTCCAGAGTTTTGAAGTAAAATAATGAAAAATTGTTTCCGAGAGCAAAGAGATATACTGAATCACAGAAGCAGCATGGGCTGCTGCTGTAAGGTGAAGTGTGGAGACCAGGGCTTTTTCATGCAATTGTCTCGTCTATGAATATTTCCTGCCTGCTGAAGAGGCAAGAAACAGAGAGAATACAGGGGCCACTGGTGTTCTCAGAGTGCCTCCAAGCAGATTGTGGGGGAATGTCATTTCCAGATAATGTGCAGCAAGGAGCAGTAGTAAGATTAATTTTGTTTGAGAAAATTGAACAGAATAAAAACTTATTTGTTTAATTTAGAGATAGGTTGCCATTTGATTATATTTAGTGCAAACATGGACTATTAGCCATTTATAGAATTGATCTATTACTACAGCCGTTGCAGAGCTTTAAATGAGCCTACTGAAAGCCATTACTAAATGAAATACTTTGCATATTAGCAGGAAAACTGGAGCCCCTCTATTCCTGAGGAAAGGTGCTTACACACAGCCTATATAACATGTGGTGATGGATTACCACATGGAAACAATGAGCACTTGTAAGCAAAGAGCTTTCAAAGCCAGGCTGGCCAGCATCTCCAGTAGCCTACCTGGCCAGCCCCTTGGCACTGCCCCCTTTAGGGCAAGAGTCCAGTTCATCCTTTCTCCATTGGCTCCCTTGAGATCTCAGTTTTTCCATCCCCAGTCCTTTAGCCTACAATCATGCACACAATCTCACACACACACACACACACACACCCCTTACCTGAATTTCAAATAGAAATGTCCCAATAAAATGCATGCACCTTTCTTGTTAACATTTATTTTATTTATTTGTTTAGCTGCTCTGGGTAATAGCTATGGCACATGGAATCTTTAATTGTGGCATGCGATCTTAGCTGTGGCATGTGAGATCTAGTTTCCTGACCAGGGAACGAACTCAGATCCCCTGCTTTGGGAGTGCGGAGTCTTAGCCACTGAAACACCAGAGTCCCTAAAATTCATGGATCTTTAGATCAGGGAATTCTGGGGGCTTCCCTGGCGGTTCAGTGGTAAAGAGTCCACATGCCAATGCAAGAGACACAGGTCCCATGTCTGGTCTGAGAGGGGCCCACATGCCATGGAACGACTGAGCTGGCATGCATATCTATTGAGCTTGTGCTCTGGAGCCCAGGAGTCACAACTCCTGAGACCAACTGCCCTAGAGCCGATGCTCTGCAGCAAGAGAAGCCATCACAGTGAGAAGTCTGTGTGTCTCAACTAGAGAATAGTCCTTGATGGCCGCAACTGGAGAAAAGTCCACACAAGAGACTCAGCACAGCCAAAAATAAATAAGTTAATTAAATAGTTAATAGTTTTAAGAAAACAGGGAGCTCTTGAGGCCATTCTAAAGTCCCTGATCTCTGCAGAGACTCTTCCAGTTTTGCATCTGCTGTAGAGAAATTGTCTTTTCATTTTTCTTTGCATTTTTGTGCTGCCAATTAAGACCTTAAAATATTTCTTCTATAGTTTTGGAGCTGTATTATTTTGAATCAGCCTTATTGAGCTATGATTCATATATAATAAAATGCACCAATTTTAAGAGTATAATAAAATGTTTGGACAAACGTATATAATCATCAGAATAATGAATGATACGGAACGTTTCCATCACCCCAAATGGTATCCTGTGCCCCTTTGGAGTCAACCTGCTACTCCCATCCTCAGCCACTTGCAAATATATATACTTTCTGTCACTGTAGTTTTACATTTTCCAGAAATTTGTTCAATAGAATTGTTGGCTGTATAATTGCTTATGTCTGGCTTATTTCTCTTAGCATAGTGCCTTCAACGTGCATCCACTTGGTTGCATAACCTCAGTGGCGTGTGTCTCTCTATACTATTCAGTAGTTGAGGAGCATCTCATTATTTGTACATGCTGCACTCAGTCACTTCAGCCATGTCTGACTCTTTGTGACCCCATGGACTGTAGCCCATCAGGCTCCTCTGCCCATGGGATTTTCCAGGCAAGAACACTGGAGTGGGTTGCCATGCTCTCCTGCAGGGGATCTTCCCAACCCAGGGACTGAACCCATGTCTCTTATGTCTCCTGCATTGGTAGGTTCTTTACCACTAGCTCCACCCAGCAAGCCCTATTTGTACATACCATAGTTTATTTGTCCATTCACCATTTGAAGGCTAGGTTGTTTCCACTTTTTGGCCATTATGAATAAGGCTACTATGAAAAATTAGATTGCAAATCTTTATGTAAGCATATATTTCATTTCTCTTGGGTAAATATCTGAGAGTAGGATTGTTGGACCCTATGGTAACTGTGTCAGTTCAGTTCAGTTCAGTTCAGTCGCTCAGTCGTAACTGTGTAGGGCCCAACAATTCCACTCTTAGATATTTACCCAAGAAAAATGAAATATATGCTTACTTGGGTCCTATGTTTAGTGGTGGCTCAGTGCTAAAGAACCCACCTGTCAATGTAGGAGACACAGGAGATGCAGGTTCAAGGCCTGGTTTTGGAATGATTCCCTGGAGAAGGAAATGGCAGCTCACTCCAGTATTCTTGCCTGGAAAACCCCACAGACAGAGAAGCTTGGTGGATTACAGCCCATGGGGTTGCAAAGAGTCAGACATGACTGAGCGACAGAACATTCACACACAATAAGTGTGTATATTACTTTATAAGAAACCCACGAAGTGTTTTCCAAAGTAATTTGTGCATTTTGTATTTCTACTGGCAATATGCAATTCTAATTACTCTGTATAATTCTTGATGTGTGTAAAAATGTTAGTCGTTCAGTCGTGTCTGACTCTTTGTGACCCCATGGACTGGAGCCCATCAGTCTCCTCCATCCGTGGGATTCTCCAGGCAAGAATACTGGAGTGGGTTGCCACTTTCTTCTCCAGGGGATCTTCATGACCCTGATATCAAACTCAGATTTCCTGCGTTGCAGGCAGACTCTTTACCATCTGAAGCATTCTGAGATTTGTATTGGTATCTCATTGTGGTTTTAATTTGCATTTTCCTAATGCCTAAGGATGCTGCATATATTTTTGTTTGCTCATTGCCCATTCTGTACCTTTTGGCGGGAAATCTCTCTTCAAATCTTTTTCCCATTTCATAAATTGTGCGTGCTTTTTTTCTTCTTATTGATTTCTAAGTATTCTTTCTATATTTTGTAAATGAGTCCTTGATCAGAAAAATGTTTTGCCAGTACTTTCTTCCAGTCTGTGGCTTGTCTTTTTATATTCTTAACAGTTTTAAGTTCAATAAAGTCTAATCTATCACTCACTTACTTTTTTGGTTAATGTTTTCTTTGTTCTATTTATTAATATTACTCTGTGAAGATTTTTCTTCTAAGTTAATGTTTATAAGTTTTATAGTTTTGGCTCTTACATTTAGATCTATGGTCCAATTAGAAGTAATGTGTGTGTGTGTATATATATATACATATATATATATATATATATGTAAAATGTAAGTTTTGAGTTTTTGTTTGTTTTGTTTATTTCTTTTCTTTTTTGCATTTGAATGTCTAGTTATTCCAGCACCATGTATTGGAAAGACTATATGTTCCTGATTAAACTATCTTGGCATTTTCTTGAATACCAATTACTACATATGTGGGAGTCTCTTTCTAAACTCTCTATTTTGTTCTATTAATCTATACGTCTATACTCAAACTAACACCGCACTCTAATGCTGATTGTATCAGTATAATCACTCTTGTCATAATGCAAGTCTTCTAGATATATTCTTATTCGAAAGTCCTTTATTTTTTTTCAAAATTTTTAGTATCAACTTATCAATTTCTACCGAAAATGGAAGCCAGCATTTGAAGGGGATTGCATAGAATCTATAGGTTAATTTAGAGAATTTCTATTGCATCAACCTTTACCTTGTGATTCATAAATATGGCATATCTCTATATTTGTCTTGATTTTTATCAGCAACATTAGGCTCTAGGAACAGATCTTGCACTTATTTAAAAAACATACCCTCAAATATTTTACATTTTTTACATTATTTCAAGTCATTTGGATATTTGTCTCAATTTCCAGTGGTTCATTTGTAATAGACACAGTTCAGTTCAGTTCAGTTCAGTAGCTCAGTCGTGTCCGACTCGTTGCGACCTCATGAACCACAGCACACCAGGCCTCCCTGCCCATCACCAACTCCCAGAGTCTACCCAAACCCATGTCCATTGAGTCGGTGATGCCATCCAACCATCTCATCCTCTGTCGTCCCCTTCTCCTCCTGCCCTCAATCTTTACCAGCATCAGGGTCTTTTCAAATGAGTCAGCTCTTTGCTTCAGGTGGCCAAGGTATTGGAGTTTCAACTTCAACATCAGTCTTTCCAGTGAACACCCCAAACTGATCTTCTTTCGGATGGGCTGGTTGGATTTCCTTGCAGTCCAAGGGACTCTTGAGAGTCTTCTCTAACACCACAGTTCAAAAGCATCAATTCTTTGGTGCTCAGCTTTCTTTATAGTCCAACTCTCAGATCCATACATGACTACTGGAAAACCATAGCCTTGAAGAGATGGACCTTTGTTGACAAAGTAATGTCTCTACTTTTTAATATGCTGTCTAGTTTAGTTATAACTTTCCTTCAAAGGAGTAAGAGTCTTTAATTTCATGGCTGTAGTCACCATCTGCAGTGATTTTGGAGCCCCCCAAAATAAAGTCTGACACTGTTTCCACTGTTTCCCCATCTATTTGCCATGAAGTGATGGGACCAGATGCCATGATCTTAGTTTTCTGAATGTTAAGCTTTAAGCCAACACTTTCACTCTACTCCTTCACTTTCATCGAGAGGCTCTTTAGTTCTTCTTCACTTTTGGCCATAAGGGTGGTGTCATCTGCATATCTGAGGTTATTGATATCTCTCCTGGCAATCTTGATTCCAGCTTGTGTTTCTTCCAGCCCAGCGTTTCTCATGATGTACTCTGCATATAAGTTAAATAAGCAGGGTGACAATATACAGCCTTGATGTACTCCTTTTCCTATTTGGAACCAGTCTGTTGTTCCATGTCCAGTTCTAACTGTTGCTTCCTGACCTGTATACAGGTTTCTCAAGAGGCAGGTCAGGTGGCCTGATATTCCCATCTCCTTCAGAATTTTCCACAGTTTATTGTGATTCACACAGTCAAAGGCTTTGGCATAGTCAATAAAGCAGAAATAGATGTTTTTCTGGAACTCTCTTGCTTTTTCAATGATCCAGTAGATGTTGGCAATTTGATCTCTGGTTCCTCGGCCTTTTCTAAAACCAGCTTTAACATTGGGAAGTTCATGGTTCACGTATTGCTGAAGCCTTGTTTGGAGAATTGTGAGCATTACTTTACTAGTATGTGAGATGAGTGCAATTGTGCGGTAGTTTGAGCATTCTTTGGCAATGCCTTTTTTTGGGATTGGAATGAAAACTGACCTTTTCCAGTCCTGTGGCCAATGTTGGGTTTTCCAAATTTGCTGACATATTGAGTGTAGCACTTTCACAGCATCATCTTTCAGGATTTGAAATAGTTCAACTGGAATTCCATCACCTCCACTAGCTTTGATCGTAGTGATGCTTCCTAAGTGATCAAGTCAAGTGATGCTTCCCACTTGACTTCATATTCCAGGATGTCTGGCTCTAGGTGACTGTGAGTGATCACACCATCATGTTTATCTGGGTCATGAAGATCTTTTTTGTACAGTTCTTCTGTGTATTCTTGCCACCTCTTCTTAATATCTTCTGCTTCTGTTACATCCATACCACTTCTGTCCTTTATTGAACCCATCTATGCATGAAAAGTTCCCTTGGTATCTCTAATTTTTTTGAAGAGACCTCTAGTCTTTCCCATTCTATAGTTTTCCTCTATTTCTTTGCATTGATCACTGAGGAAGATTTTCTTATCTCTCCTTGCTATTCTTTAGAACTCTGCATTCAAATGGGTATATCTTTCCTTTTCTCCTTTGCTTTTCACTTCCCTTGCTTTCACAGCTATTTGTAAGGCCTCCTCAGACAGCCACCTTCCTTTTTTTGCATTTCTTTTTCTTGGGGATGGTCTTGATTCCTGTCTTCTGTACAATGTCACAAACCTCCATCCATAGTTCATCAGGCACTCTGTCTATCAGATCTAGTCCCTTACATCTATTTCTCACTTCCACTGTATAGTCATAAGGGATTTGATTTAGGTGATACTTGAATGGTCTAGTTGTTTTCTCCACCTTCTTCAATTTAAGTCTGAATTTGGCAATAAGGAGTTCATGATCTGAGCCACACTCAGCTCCTGGTCTTGTTTTTGCTGACTGTATACAGCTTCTCCATCTTTGGCTGCAAAGAATATAATCAGTCTGATTTTGGAGTTGACCATCTGGTGATGTCATTCTCTTGGCAGAACTCTATTAGTCTTTGCCCTGCTTCATTCTGTACTCCCAGGTCAAATTTGCCTGTTACTCCAGGTGTTTCTTGACTTCCTACTTTTGCATTCCAGACCCTTATAATGAAAAGGACAGCTTCCTTATCCATTCAGGATGTATATTATCTATGGTGAAACAGATCACCAGCCCAGGTGGGATGCATGAGACAAGTGCTCCGGCCTGGTGCACTGGGAAGACCCAGAGGAATCGGGTGGAGAGGGAGGTGGGAGTGGGGATCGGGATGGAGAATACGTGTAACTCTATGGCTGATTCATATCAATGTATGACAAAACCCACTGGAAAAAAAAAAAAAAAGAAAAGAAAAAGAAAAGGACATCTTTTTTGGGTGTTAGTTCTAGAAGGTCCTGTAGGTCTTCATAGAACCATTCAATTCCAGCTTCTTCAGCATTACTGGTTGGGACATAGACTTGGATTACCGTGATATTGAATGGTTTACTTTGGAAATGAACAGAGATCATTCTGTCATTTTTGAGATTGCATTCACATACTGTATTTTGGACTCTTTTGTTGACTATGATGGCTACTCCATTTCTTCTAAGAGATTCCAATCAATTTTTGCATATTCATCTTGTATCCCGAGACCTCACTAAACTCAGTATTATTTCTCAATTTTTTTTTTGTAGATTTCTTAGGAATTTTTACATAGACCATCATGTTATTTGTGAATATTTTGTTTTTCTTCCATTGAATTCTGTATACCTTTTTTCTTTCCTTATTATATTTTCCAGAACCTTAATTATAATGTTAAATAGAAGTGGTAAGAGTTGACATCTATGCCTTGTTCCTGTTATTGAGGGAAAAGCATGCACTTTTTCACCATTTAGTATTATGTGAACTTTAAGGTTGAAGCAGTTCTGCTTTATTCTTAGTCTAGTGAGAGTTTTCATTATGAATAATAGTTAATTTTGTCAAATGTTTTTACTTTTTCATGTTTGTCAATACAATGAATTGCACTGATTTTTAAAAATTTAATTCTATGTCTCTTGGATAAACTACAATTACACATGATAAACTATTCTGTTTATATGCTGTCTAACTCAATTTGCCTAATACTATGTGGGGTATTTATATCTATTTCCATCAGTGATATGAACTTGTAATTTTCTTTTCTTGTTATATCTTTCTGGTCTTTGAATTATCAATATGCAGGTTTTATTAAATTTTGAAAAGGTACAGGATTTTCTCATTTATTTTTCTAGAAAATTTCATGTGGAATTTGTATTGGTTCATTTTTAAATTTGAAAAAATTATCACTGATGTCATCTGAGCCTGGATATTCTATTGGGGGATTCTTTGTAACTATGTATTTAATTTCTCTAATAAATATTGGGGTTGGGCTATATAAGATTATCCATTTCACCCTGAATGAGTTTTAATAGTATATGTAGAATAGTATGTGTCTTTCAAGGAATCTGCCTCAGTACAAAAAATATAGATTAACAAGCAAAGTGATGTGCATTTTTTTTTGTTTGTTTGTTTTTTGGAAGAGGTTTTGAGAGAGCTAGTGAGGAGAAAGAAAAGTAGCTGGAGAGGGAAGAGAAAGTCTCTGATGAGGAAAGAAAATGGGGAGAACTGAGAGCTTAGTGAAGTGGTAAGTGGTACTTTGAAGTGTTTTCTAGATAGAGCCTGTGGGTAAGACAATTACTACTTTATCTCACATTTTCATAATCAGTTTGAATCTGCTTAGAATCTGAGACATATTCAATGACCAGCGTCCTTAGCTGTGAATGTTTAGTCAGTGGAAAATCAGAAGATATACATAACAGCACTTCCTTGGTGGTCCAGTGGTGAAGAATGAACCTGCCAATGCAGGGGACACAGGCTCTATTCCTGGTCAGGGACGATTCCACATGCCGCAGAGCAACTAAGCCCATGTGCCACAACTACTGAGCCCACGCACGGGTACTACTGAAGCCCATGCTCCCTGACAAGAGAAGGCCCACAATGAGAAGCCTGCGCACCACAACTAGGGAAAAACTGACATGCAGCAATCAAAACCAAGTGCAGTCAAAAACAAATAAGTACTTTTTATTTTTTTAAAAAAAGATATCTGTGTCAGATGGACAGCAACTCAAAAGCTCTGAAGCCATGTGAAGCTTGCAGGCTAAGTCTCAGCATCCCCAATTGCTGCATGGACCATTTGCGGGCACAGGGCTACATGTGGAGCTCAGCATTTTGGGTCTCTTACTCCACAGAGAGTGAGAATTACATAAGTATTCAGGTGTTTTATGCACCAGGGGTTTTATATGTACAACAGAGGAAGATTGTTTTTGCAAGATAGCAGCCTATATTAAGGCACACATGGGTTTATATTGTTTTTGGCATCCTGGGGCCCTTTTTACTAGATTTTGTCAACCATGTTTCCTTTCTGAACAGAGGCCGCATACAACAATTGGATGAACAATTTTGCTAAATCTCTCTAGGGGCCTCTCTTGAGGCTGAGCCCATATGAGATCACGATATGAGAGAGTGGCTTGGCTGGACTTTTATTTCAGTAAGTGATCTCATTCACTTAAAGCACTAATCATTTTAACAGGAGAAAAGTTCAGCCTTCCAAAATCGCAGCAGGAAAAAAATAAGAGAAAAAGCATGTCAGAGCAATCTTATGGAGTTTCCCATGTGATTTTGTGCTGAAAATTTTCCATGTATACGTCATCAGAATGGATATACAGTCTGATATTACTGGTGAAAGATATATGAGAGAAGTCAACTTAATGCAAACAAATAGGATTCCAGGCTGCAAAGCCGACTTACCTGGTTTGGGTTTATTACATTTGACATGAAGAAAACCACTTTCCCCTTTTGGAAGTCTTTCCATCATAACACATGTAGCATTTGCATGAACAAAATTTGCAGATGAGAGAGACTGTAATATGCTTTTAGCATGTTGGATACTGGTCACTAGGTCTTCTTGAAGTACAATATCTAGATGAAAACTGGAAATTCTAACATGGCTATTCCTACCTTGCATCCTGGTTTTATTTGATTTCTATATTCACATTAGCTAAGTAGAGCTCTTTCATTTATATTCTCCATTTTGCCAACTTTTTATCTGTCACTTTGTTTATTTCTGATTGTTGTTGTTCAGTCACCCAGTCATGTTCAACTCTTTGTGACCCCATAGACTGCAAAGCACCAGGCCTCCCTGTCCCTCATCATCCCCCAAAGTTTGCCCAAGTTCATGACGATTGCATCAGGGATGCCATCTAGCCATCTCATCCTCTGATGCCATCTTCTCTTTCCGATTAGCCATGGTGAAAAATTTTGTTCTGTAGGTGCAGCAAAGCACTTTAAGGCATCTCACACTATAAGGAGTAGGATTACTTTCAGCTAAACTTAACAGGTCTGGAAATTACATCAAACCCAGGAAAAAAGTTGGCCCAATTCTGTTTTCCATCAGTAAATACATCAGGAACAGATTCAAGTAACTTTTGGAATGGTTGTATTTTAAACAAAAATATATATCCACTAGGTGGGGGGTGGGTAATGATCAGCATTTCTATAATTGCATGTGAGACAATCACATCTCCTGAACTTCTGCATAGAACACTGGGTGATGCAGTTCAATGTGTGACATGTCAATTAATCCAAAATTGGGGACCATTACTGGAGATGCTGATGGTCAAAGACTCCTGTGGGTTTATACAGCCTGGACTAATGATGAACTTCTCAGTTTCTATGACTACACCTCTGATCATTAGATCTCCATCTTCGCTCAGCACACATACTGCCATGGAGACAGTTTCTGTGTAGGAACCTTACACCCAGAGCCTGTCATTAGAGTCAGTGCCGTCAACTCAAGTCAGAACTTCCTCATCAATTATCCCTTCTTTCAGAATTATATTTACCCCAAGCCATGGCTGATCTCTCCCAAATGAATAAAAAACTGTTATGGCAAATCTGTGAGTTCTTGACTAGTTTATTCTGCTTCTACTCAAATTTGTTATCCTTGCTCATTGCCCAAGATCTGAGCCTTTCTATTCATCTATAATCTAGATTCTTAAACATATGACTGCTCCAGGCTCCTTTTTCCTTGATCTGACCTCATTGCTGAGCATTTACCCACCATATGCCTTTGGGAGACCCTGATTCACAGTTACAAATTTCTCCTTCATTTGTGAGTTCCTCACTGAAATTCCACACTCTTCATGACTCTGCCAAGAAAGCCATTTTCACCTGCAGCTCTTCCATTAAGATTCTGCTCTTTCACCAACGTCTCATGGACCTCACATCTGGGAATTGAAGCTGGCATCCTTCTGACTTCCATTCTGGAGTTTACACTATTTTTCCTTCTCCATGGAGTAAAAATCCTGCTCTTCAGAGGCTTATGCCAACCTTTATTCATTCACCACATAAATTATCCACAGACTTTCTGATCAATCTTACTCACTTACTAAGATATACTAGATACAATTAGTGCCTGGTCATAATCCTTTTTTCTTGGCTAAGTTGGATCTTTATTATAGGTGACTTTAAACTTCACTTTGACAACCCATCTAACATAATAGGCTTTCAGTTTCTTTAGTTTTCTTGTCCTGTTCTTTTCATCTCTACTGTACATTCCTATACCCCTGGTCACATCCCAGAACTCACAATCTTCTGAAAATGTTCTACCACTGGGCTAATTTTTCAGAAGACTGGTTGAGATGGATGTAAGGGAAAATGTAAAGAAGTGTTTAGGAATTGTTTTATTTCTTTTTTACAAAGAATACCTTTAAATACAATTAAAAAAAGGGTTTCATGAAGAATGTTGTCCTCGTTCAGTCACGAAGTCGTGTCCTACTCTTTGCAACCCCATGGACTGCAACATGCCAGTCTTCCCTATCCTTCACTATCTCTTGGAGTTTACTCAAGGGTTTGTCCACTGAGTCGGTGATGCCATCCAACCATCTCATCCCCTGTTGCCCCCTTATCCTTCTGCCCTCAATCTTTCTCAACATCAGGGTCTTTTCCAGTGAGTCAGTTCTTCGCATCAGGTGGCCAAGTATTGGAGCTTCAGCTTCAGCATCAGTCCTTCCAATGAATATTCAGGATTGATTTCCTTTAGGATTGACTGGTTTGATCTCCTTGCTCTCCAACGGACTCTCAAGAGTCTTCTCCAACACCACAAATTGAAGGCAACAATTCTTTGACATCTCACATCTGTACATGATTACCGGAAAAATCAAGGTGCATAAAAGTTATAAGCTTCATCCATTAGTGATAGAGAAAGATATTTAAGAAGGATGAAGGAAAAAACATAAAAGAATAGATGGAAAGGTTAAACTTAGTTAGAGGAAGCACAACGTGTCCTTTAAAAGAGATGAAATAAGGTAAGATGAAATAAGATAATATAAACAAAAGTTTATATTAGTGGCAAGTTTATGGAATGCATACTGAGTGGTTTCTAATTTCTCTGTAAGGAACACAGAGAAATTTCCTGCTGAGAGTAAAAGAATGGGAGTGAGAATAAGGCAAAAGAACTAAAGAAAATTGTGAAAATTTCAAAGAAGATTACCAAATGTTGCATTATTGAGGTGAAAATCCAGATCATAAATATGTCAGAACAGATAATATAGGAATAGTGACTTGATAGACATTCGTAGCAGAAGGCAAAGAAGCTGAAATTGTCAATGAGTGTGTAATTTATGGAGAGTGGGTCAACACTTGGTTGGGAAGGCAGTGAAACTATTCAAGACAGCTGAGATTAAGAGTAAACTGGAGGAGTCAAAAGGCAAAAAGTCTCAGAAAGATCAGAGAGAAAGAGAAAGTATAAGGAAAATGAAACTGAAATAATAAGAGATATGAAAACAGAAACTGTATACATTTCTCATATTAAAAAAATCACAGAAATGACATTCATTAGCTAGTGTAGGAATATCATTTCTATGTAAAAATTTATTAGAGAGTCACAGAATCATTTAAACAACATAATCCATTTGCATTTTGGAGTCTGACTGTTTGTTCAACCTTATCACAACCTAAGTGAACTGGGATCTCTAATCCAATAGTTTATTTTAAAGAGGGGAAAAAAGAGCTATAAAAGACTCTTCAGTGGAGACAATGAAGAAAGCAATTCCATACCTAATTTATTTAAACACAAGTTGTTTTAATCCCTTACCCTCACAGCAGACAAACAGATGGCACTCATTCCTTTTAAGCAATACATAAAGGTTGCAGATTGAATCATCATTCTTTAAAAAAAAAAGAATATATCACAAACCCCCCACAAGTTTCTACTTCCTGCAATACCCACTTAAAAATCAAAAAGATCCTTTGACACAGACAAAAGAAAGCCAACTTCAGGATAAGGTAAGAATCAGGCAAAAATTAAAAACATTCATGAGAGTAAATTGAACAAAACTATTATGGATTTTCTTTTCTTTTAAGAAGAATGAGAAGGCAGGTCATAATAACATTTTCAAACATTAAGAAAAGATGTATTTATTTTGTGGAATTCAGGCACTCAGGGTAAATTCAATGGATATTCTAAGAGGGGTTTCTTTGATCAAGCCTGGAAGGTCAGCATTTGGAAATATTAACTATCTGATGAAGGATTTTTTGCAATCATATTTTATCCCAGGAAATTGGCAAATAGCAGGTGTTTGCATTGCATTTTCCAGTAGGTTGTGGATTCCAGGCAAACAACTTTTACCCAAAGGGATAGTCGATTATATTACTGCTCTAATTCTCTTGTTCACTGGGGACTGTAACTCAAGACAGACTTGTGTTCCAAGGAGAAATACACTTGCTGGTGTCAGTGAAGTCTCTAGTAGACTATAATCAGCACAAAATCCAGTTGCAGTGACAAAAATCATTGGCCAAAGCTATCAAAAGAAATGAAATAGAGCAGAAGTCAGTCCCTTTGGGTCCACCTGCAGGCCAGTTGTTTCGGGAGTGGATTTAATGACAGAGATTCAGTGCAGCAGTGATATGTGTCCTGTCCAGATTTACTGAAAGATAATCAGAGGTTAGGGAGTCAGCAAATGTATTCTCTGCCCTTGAACTAGTTAGGTAGAAGAAAGAATGATAAGGAAAGCTTTCTCGTACTGGATACCAAGTATGCAACCTTAGCACTATCTTACAAAGTCATAACTCCGATGTAAACAAACAAATTATGTCATCTTCCTGATCTCTTCTGCAGTAGCAGCTATTTTGAAAGTGAAAGTTGCTCAGTTGCGTCCAACTCTGTGACCCCATGGACTATACTGGCCATGGAATTCTCCAGGCCAGAATACTAGAGTGGGTAGCCTTTTCTTTCTCCAGGAGATCTTCCCAACCTGGGGATCAAACCCAGGTCTCCCGCATTGCAGGTGGATTCTTTACCAGCCAAGCCACAAGGGAAGCCCGGCAGTTATTGTTATAGTCTTAATTAGCTATGGGTTAAGTAACCCCTTCCTTTGGGAGGATAGGGAAGAAAGCAAACAACCAAAAGACTTTGCATATTTGCTTATTCATCCAACAAATAATTACTGGTACCTACCATGGTGGAGACCCGGTTTCAATCCTGGGTCAATTCTCTTGGGAAGATCCCCTGGAGAAGGGAATGGCTACCCACTCCAGTATTCTTGCCTGCAGAATCTCATGGACAGAGGAGCCTTGTAGGCTACAGTCCATGGGGTCACAAATGGTCAGACATGGCTGAATGACTAACACTTTCACTTTACTTTTCCCATGAGCCAGGTACCATTTTAGGTGCTTAAAACACATTGGTGTACAAAACAGACAGAGCTCTTAGTGGAGCTTACGCTGTACTTGAGGGAGATAAGTAATAAAAACAAACTTTGCAAATAAATGAGAGAGTATGTTAGAAAGCAATTGTTTTACGAAGAATCCTGAGGACTAATTCAGCAGAGGAAAAATATGTTTTTAATTAAATAAGGTGGTTGGAAATTAAAAAAATAAAAAGGGCATGTAAGCCAAGTCTTGAAGGAAGTGAAAGCGTCTTGTAGATAACCTGGGTGGACTGGCATAAATACATGAATGAGGATGAGTATTGAAATGGAGGGACTTCAGCCTTCTATTTTCTCTGGAAAGTAGGACAGAAGCTCATCCACTGAAAATCAAGCAGGCTTGGAGTAAGAAACTAATGAGAATAATAAGAGTTTGGAAGAAACACTGTGAAATGTGTGAGAGGAAGTTAACTAGGGGGAATACCAAAAAAAAAAAAAAAAAAAAAAAATCCTCAGCAGTGTTGGAGGCTGAGTTTTGTTGGTGGAGACTAAACTTTTGTAATGGATACAACTGGAATGGTTTTCTGAACTCAGTGCTTGACAGAGCAAGACATGATTAAATTGGTTCCAAATTGGGAATATTGAATTGGTGAAACAGAGGGACAGAAAGATAATGGAGAGAAGTTTGTAATGAAAAAGCACTACAGAGATGGGTGAGTCGATTCAGGTTCAGTAGAAAAGAAAGGGAAGACATGAGCATAGATGGAAAGGAAATAAGGGATTTCAAGGGACTGGGAGATCGTAGAACTGTGTAATAAGATGAGGAAGACATGAGAAGTAAACAAATAAGATGTTGTGGTTTGGGTGGAACTTCAGATTCAAATTTTGAAGATTAAATGATTTCAGGCAAAGGAAATAATCTTGGTTGTGAATTACTTAGACGCCATTGGAGAAGATGGTTGGAAGATGGTTGAATTAGGAAGTCATCTAAACTCCTGTCCCATCAGTGCTCCTGAGGTTAGTAAGTAGCATGTTTCATCTACCACAGCTCCAGGAGAGAAAACATGAACTTGGGGTTGAGTTTACAGAACACAAGACTTTCACTTTCTAGCTCAGTAATCTTGAGCAAGTTCATTATGTATAAGACACTCAATATTCTTTTTTGCAAAATTGATAAAATTGAATGCAACACAGGACTATTGAGAAGAAAAAATGAGTTAATGCATGTAATGTGTGTGACTAGCACAGTGCTTGACCCAGTAAAATATAATAATTTATAGATATTACATTGTGTCTATTCAAAGATTTTTTTTTTCACACTTAAAATATTTGTGTTGGGGTATTCTCTGGTGGTCCAGTGGTTAGGACTCTGCACATCCACTGCAGAAGGCATGGGTTTGATTCCTGCTCTAAGAACTAAGATCCCTCATGCTGTGTGGAGTGGCCAAAGTATCTGTGTTAAAAAATGTGCCTGATAAAGTAACCCCTGTCCTCAAATTAATATTAAATCAATAATCTTCTCCATCGTCTATTGTTGATCTTGTTTTAGAACTGAAGCATATAGCCATCCCCTTCTCTTTGCTCTACCACTGATTCCACAGTGAATGTGGAAAACTAATTTTAAACTAAGAAAATGATAGTTGTAAATGCAAGCAGAGGCTGAAAAACTGAGGAGTGGAAATTGGAACAGAAACAATGGCTTTTCTGGAAGGTATGAAATCAAATGATCTAAAAAGTCATGATCATGCTATTGACACTGCTACTTGGTCTGAGATATCACTTGGTTTCCCCACATTTAAATTTTACCTCTCACCTCAAATTCTCAGGAAGGTGTTTTTAAAAGTTTCAAGGATATAAAGTTAAGGGATCCAAAAATGTTAGAAAATCATTACAAGAAAAGATTGAAAAGTAGTAAAAGAGCACCCTTTCCTATGGTCTAGAAAGAGACCGACAAACCACAGAAACATTCTTTGCTAAATATCTTTCCCATCCAGTTAAGACAGGGAAGAGAATGTTAGGTTATAGCTTGAATGCATGCATGCGCAGTCATGGCCCACTCTCTGCGACCCCATGGACTATAGTCCCCCAGGCTCCTCTGTCCATGGGATTTTCCAGGCAAAAATACTGGAGTGGGATGCCACTTCCTCCTCCAGGGGATCTTGCCCACCCAGGGATTGGACCTGCGTCTCCTGCACTGACAGGCAGATTGTTTACCACTGAACCACCTGGGAAACCCTGCATAAAGGCAGCAAAATGATTGTGAATTATGCATTAACTTGAAAAGTTAAATGGGCTTTGGACCATTTTGTGAGAGCAGAAATGTGGGGTTTTCACCAAAAGATAAAGAATATTAAAAAGAGTTTTCACCATATCATTATTCCTCTACTAAATGTGGGTTCAGGTTTGACTTTAGAAGTTCTCCCCAGAAATTGGCTCTGATTTGAGGGTTCTCTCATGACCTGGCTCCTCTGAAAATGTCCTGCACACTTGTCTTCAAGGATGCGGGTGTGCGGTGATGTATAAGGGCTCAAATCCTGGCTGGATCTCCCAGGTTGTTTCTTGGGTAACTCATAGCAGCTGAGGCAAGGAAGAAATCCACCTCATGGTAAGGGGCAAAACAAGAGAGCATGGGCAGTGATGCTGAAATAAAATCCGGGAAAAAAATGAAACTCTACTTGGAAAAGGAGTCACAAGATCAGAACTCAGAAACAATAGGAATAGTACAGAGATTTGGAGAGTTGGGTCAGTATGGAACTAAGAACAAAGGGAGTGAATGGCCTGTTTTATATAATGTTGGCATGGAGGTCAGTCTGCTGACTGAGACAATAAGCAGTTGTGACATTTCTACAGGACCTGGAAGTGGTGGATATAACCTATGAGACTCTCAACCTTATTTTAACCTGGTCATATTAGCCCTATTCATATTTGTGCAGGTTGCTTAGCCACCATTTTATACTATTTTCAGTCGTCGCTCATCAAAATCCCCTTTAATCCTCTGTGTCTGGTTTCTGATCAGCAATTCTGATGTTCTCATTTCCTGGTTTTCCTAGCTGATTTGCCCCTGGTCAGTTAATATTCTTCATTTTGATATCCTCTGTAACCATCCTATTCCAGTCCTGATAAGATTATCCTACTTTCAGATCTCCAAACAATTTCCTTATCTCATTATCCCTGTCATTCTCTTAGTGCACATTTCTGGAACTTTGCTTACTAGACACGAACCAGTCAATCCCTGTTAGATTACCCGGCAGTCCATCCTTGTTTGTTATAGGCATTAGTAACAATAAACCTGGCACATACTCATAGTGATACCTCCTTTTAGCATATAATACTCATATTTAAGTGTACATCTGTTGTGAAAATGGATTTTCTTTACAGAGATTATTTTCCCTCAATTGTGTCCTATGAAATTTATAAGCAATGACTTCTTTGCTTTCAATAGGAATATCTATGAAGGTATTATTTCAGTTTTAACTTTCCCCATTTGTCACTTGTAAATGAAAACATTTTAGGTCAAAGCAAACAGACAAGCAAAAATATTCCTGGGGCAATAACTTTTGTAATCCTTCTTCCTGATATTCAGGATTCAGTGACTCACCTTACAGTATAATCTTAGTGACTATGAGGTCAAATTTGTAAGCTAAAGAAATAGATATTGTCTCTAAGTGTCATTGAAATGGTGACTGTCTTATACTGTCACTAGTTATTATTCAAATTTTGAAGAGTTAGTGGAGAGTGGAGGGGAATATCAGATTCTATTTCAAAATTTTAAAGCTATTTCATATCAACAGGCCTGGAAGCAATTAAGATATTTGGAAATAGAGTTGCTGACCTCATTAATTTTGCAATAAATTACTACAAACTTGATGGCTTCAGACAATAGATCTTTATTCCCACACAGCTCTGGAGGTTAGAAACCTGAAATCA
Source organism: Cervus canadensis (assembly GCF_019320065.1). NCBI lineage: Eukaryota > Metazoa > Chordata > Mammalia > Artiodactyla > Cervidae > Cervus > Cervus canadensis. The sequence continues at coordinate 17,700,328 of NC_057413.1, read as the reverse complement.
ATATGTCAGAAGGGCCATGCTCACTCTGAAGATATTAGAGAAGGCTCCCTCTTGCCTCCACCCAGGTTTCTGGTGTCTCCAGCGATGCTTGGTGTTCCTTGGCTTGTAGCTGCATCCTTCTAAGCTATGCCTCCATCAACATGTGGACTTCCTTCCCTGATGTCTCTGTTTGCCCTCTCTTCTCCTTAAAAGGATGCCATCATTAGATTTAAGGCTCACCCTAATCCAGCATGACCTCATTTTATCCAATCCACTACAAGCTGGGCTGTTTGTGCCCAAATGTTTCTTTTAATCCCCCACCCCTACAATATGGGCTTCCCTTCTGGCTCAACTAGTAAAGAATTCACCCACAATGCAGGAGACCTGGATTCAATCCCTGGGTTGGGAAGATTCCCTGGAGAAGGGAAAGGCTACCCACTCCAGTATTCTGGCCTGGACAATCCCATGGACTGTATCCCATGGGGCTGCAAAGAGTCAGACACTATTGAGCAACTTTCACTTTCCACTACAATATGCAATTTATTTCTCTTATAAAGGAGAATAAGAAGAGGTGGAGAGATAGAGCAGGTATGTTACTGTAGAGGAAGCTCTCCCATATTGAAAAAGTAGATCAGGAAACTAAAAATTCTCCCAATTGCATTACAGTTGTTTCCTTAACTGATCATACTTCACTCTTTGGCCTGTATCCCACTGACTGTGGACAGTCCTCCCAGAAGAGGCAAGCAACACTCCATGAAGACCATTTCATTGATCTTTTCTGAGTTCATGACTCAAATACCCATTGCTGCTATTTGAGTTTCTTTCTGCTTCCAGAAGTTTAGCTTTTCTCCCCACAGGAGTCTAAAATGATTCAGTATTAAGATCCCCTTGAGAAGGAAATGGCAACCCACTCCAGTATTCTTGCTGGGAAATGCTATGGACAGAAGAACCTGGTGGGCTACAGTCCATGGGGTCACAAGAGTTGGACAAGACTTCGCGACTAAACCATCAGCACCATATGTTAAATGCACACACTGCTGTCCCCTGGAGCAGAAAAGTAATCTTTATTCTCATTTTTACCTATTCTCAAAGTATGCCCAGCCACGTTATATGATGACTTCACCGTAAGTCATTCTGTTAAATCAAATGACACTATTAAAACACTCTAATACCAAGATGTCAGCAATACAGAGATATCCCAAATTTAAATATAAACACTCCTCATTATCATATGCATGGGAGAACCTAAGAGGCCAAGAATAAGATCCTACCAATCTAAGTCCATAGAAATCAAAGATCAAAATCCTTAGGTTAATATGTAAATAAAACCAATTCCCAAACAAAATGATCTTGCCTTTAAATATTAAGTTCAAAGAAAGTCCAAAATCTTCATTTTAGCTCAGAAATCATTGTTGCCATTTTTTTTTTTTTTTTAAACCCTGCTAATTCTCAGCCGGAGAGCAGAATTCTAAATCAGACGCCTGAGTGAAGTTGAAGAATTTCAACAGCTTCAACCTGTCTGTCTCTCCCTGGAAAGGATGTAGCTGTGCAGTGTCTCTGAGACTGAATTTCTCCTGCCAAGTCTCTTATGTGCCCCTATTTGTAAAATGTCTGAAGCATACATTGGGAACAAAGGAATGTCTTAGCATGAAGCCACACACACAAAATGAAGACAATAAGCTAATCCCCAGGTCTGATAGCAGTTACCACAAGCAAAAGGAAGCTTCTGAAAACACAATTAATCTAGACCCACATTACTCTTGCCTAAGACTTAATATCTGAGCAATGGAGGAGAGATAAAATCAAGAAAAGTCTTTATTTCAGGTTCACCTCTTTGCCAATTATTCTATCCCAGGGGTCCAGCCTTCAAGACTTGTGGATTAAAATTCAATGAGAAGAAATGTCTCACCATGGAATTAATTATGGTACTATTTATATTCTCCCGCTTGAAGAAACATTCTCCTCGGTGTGTAGCATTAGAATAATCCTGCTATCTCAGGGAGTTCAAATTTGCAGGGGCAGTGGGCCCATTCTTCAGGGTTTATTTTTGTCCTGCACATTCAAAATATCTTAATTTGTAGTTTTCCTTTGAACATGGATTAGCTAGTGACCTGGTGCTGTACTGGGTATGGAATCTATGTGGTGACAACCTCCCTACCACCTCCCCCAACACGTCCTTGATTAGAATGCATTTTCACTCCAGTTTCATCATCATTTTGCAACCACTGACTCTTGCAATATAATTGCTTTGAGCCTCCAAGGCAGAGTTCCTCCAGTCCCACAGCCCGAGCTGCATCCTCAGCAAATCTCTTATAGGAAGCTGTTGTTGATGGTTATGAAACCCATGCCCCTGAGCCCTGATAACTACCAATAACTCAGCTATCTGCTCTTCAAGGCACTATCTTTGCTTAATTTTCTTTCATGTCTTGAGTTTTGAGAAGGGTTTCTTTTTGGGTACATATTTTTATGCAGTAGTGAACAATGTTGCCAATGGTCTAATTCCCTCATAACGTCCTTACTTGTATGAGCAAAACTCAGCTGGATTTTAGATATTTAAACTGACTTTTTGACCTCATATAGGACTGGCATTATTATTATTACCTTTTTATTTTTACTAGATCTCCTTATTTTTTTTCTTTCTCCTTGTCTTCTGGATCTGAAATTCTTTTGCTAATACACTCTTATGACTGTTTTGTGTGATCATTCATAGTGAGAGATTTGGAATGGATGAGTCCTAATTTTGCTAACCTCAGTCTTTGTTCACAATTTTCACTACAACATAAATTATGGGCTTAACTGGTAGCCCAGCAGGAAAGAATCCACCTGCAATGCAGGAGACACAAGAGATTCTTGGGTCCAATCCCTGGGTTGGGAAGATCCCCTGGAGGAGGACATGGCAACCCACTCCAGTATTCTTGCCTGGGAAATCCCATGGACAGAGGAGCCTTACAAGCTACACTCAGTAGGGTTGCAGAGTCAGACATTCCTGAAGCGACTGAGTACAGCAATATCCATTATTCCCCTGATATGTATTATATAGAACCTCAACTTTGCTAAACTACTTAATTCTCAGACACTTTTGCGCAAGACTGACCATAAGACCCAGTTCTGGCTAAAAAGATGTATGTGGATATTATAAGGTAATGGATTCAAAGAGGTTTTAAAAGAAAACCGTCATGACAAGCCTCTCTATTTTTACTTTTCCCACCACTCACCATTTGCCTTCCTGAAATGTAGACTCAGTTCTACATATGCAGCATTAATCTTGTTTAGCCTTTTGTATCTACCACCACACAGGGACCAACGTGTAGAACCAACATCCCATAAATCCAGTAGCCATTAAGTTGCTTCAGTCATGTCTGACTCTTTGTGACCCCATGGACTGTAGCCCACCAGGCTCCTCTGATCATGGGATTCTCCAGGCAGGAATACCGGAATGAGTTGCCATGTCCTCCTCCAGGGGATCTTCCTGACCTAGGGATTGAACCTGTGTCTGCTGCGACTCCTGCATTGCAGGCAGATTCTTTATCACTGAGCCACCCTGGAAGCCCAGCCATTAGACTAACATCCAAAAAGCGCTAGGCTCAATCTAGCTTGACCATACTCATCAGCTTAAAAAAATACGTCTAATCTTCTCTATGCCTTTGTAACACTGATTCCATATATTTCTACAGTGTATTCATCAAGGGCAATAGCTACTTCCCCATATACAATATATGAAGCTTGCACATTAATGCTTTAATAATCCCAGGCTGGTTTGTCTTTACCTCTCAAACCACCCCAGATATTATGTAACCACTTGGAATAGATCCCGTCTTAAAGGGGTGGTTTCCTTCCTGAGAGCTCTTATTTTGCACTGCTTTGAGAGAATGGCTCTCAGTTGTTTCACGTATTTGAGGAGTAATTCCAGGTCATTATTGGAGATTTCTTGTTTTTCTCTTGATCAGTTTCCTGATTTAATATCCACTAAATCAGCTCACCCCTTTCTGATACTCTCTTCAAGAGGAATTAGAACTGCCTGCATGCATCTCTGCTCTGCTTTTATTCCTGTCCAGTTTTGTATTCAAGGACTCTTTTTCTCTCTACACATCTGTTTTGCAAATCTTCCCAAATCTCAAATTTTTTCTATAGACATAACTCTTCCTCTGCCTTCATCAATCTGTCTAGCTTTCATTTCCCACCCTGCTCCTGAGGGTAACACAATTAGGTGCAAAATGTTTGATTCCACTTTGGATAATGAGGTACCTAGAATAGTCAACTTCATAGTCAGAAAGTACATTGGTAGATGTCAGGGGCCAGAGGGTAGGGGTGGGGATGGAGGATAGGGAGTTAAGAGTTTAATAGAGACAGAGTTTCGGTTTAGAAAGGTGAAAAATTTAGGAGGTGAATGATGGTGAGTGTTGCATAACCAAGTGGACGTACTTAGTGTCACTGAAATGTACAGTTAAATACGGTTAAAATAGTATGTTTTATGTTATGTGACTTTTACTGCCCCAAAAAGTTTTTTCAAAGAAAAATATCATACCTCAAAAAAAAGGCATAATTTTCAAATGTCACCAATTTCTCCTCGATTTCCTGATTCTTAGAGATGGGGATTTCCAAAGCTAGGCATTTTTAAATTGCTTTCTTAGCCCCTGGATTTCCAGTGATTTCTGTGAATCATTCAAATATTCAGAGAGGGCATTGCTTGGCCTTTTATTTTGTTAAATTTTATCTATATCTTCTGTCTCTGGTCTACTCATAAATTGGCCCCTCTTGGAGCTGATGGCCTCCCTTAATCAGCTGTGAAAAGGAAGCACAAGGATTTTAAATAAAGTTGCTGCTTTACTGTAAGAAAAAAAAAAAAAGTAGGAATCACAATTTTCTAAGCAGAGTTTGGGAGCTGGAAGACACTAACGGGTGTTCTAGTTTGAAGAAGGGAAAATCTAAATGGGGTTTTGGTCCAGGTGGACACCGAACCAACCTCTGTAACCAGGTGTTTATGGGTATATAGAAAGCTTCCCGGTGGCTTAGACAGTAAAGAATCTGCCTGCAATGCAGAAGACCCAGGTTCAATCCCTGGGTTGGGAAGATCCCCTGGAGACAGGAATGGCTACCCACTCCAATATTCTTGCCTAGAGAATTCCATGGACAGAGGAGCCTGGCAGGCTACAGTCACAAAGAGTCAGACACGACTGAGCAACTCTCACTTTCACTTCAGAAAGCAAGTACCTCTACTCAGGAGAGAAACTGCTTTCTACCATGATGTGTCAATTAAAGCTAGGAGATACAACATACATATTTTGAATAGATTAATAATGCACTGGTACTCGTTTATGAGGAAATAAGAGTTCTAGAGGAAGGTCATTAAGGATAAAGGATGAGATGAAAAGTAACGTCAAGGGAGACTTGGCTTAGGTCACCATGGTAATAAGGGAAGGGAACATGGGTGACCTAATACTGAGCTTACTTTTAGATGGTGATCAAGAGTGTCAAGGGTGTGAGGCTTATAAAACACATCTGGGACCCAGATCATAGATAACTTCATAGGTATTATTAATAAGTTCAATTTCTAGAACATGTGACAAATCCTTGAAAGAATTTAATATGGGAACTTGAGTACCTTTTAAAACAAAATTTGTTGCCAGAAACTGCACCGAAGTTACTATATAGATATTGACCAGCATGTACATATAAGCAAAACTGATTTTAGATGAAAGGAGACTATGGTCCTATTGTCAAATTCTTTATAATAATGTAGGTACTTGAGAATAAACACCAGGTAGTAAATATCCCAAAGCAATAAAATATGTATAACCTGAGTTTAAGATTATGTTGGGCTTCTCAGGTGGCACTAATGTAAAGAACCTGCCTGCCAAGGCAGGAGACACAAGAGATGCAGGTTTGATCCCTGAGTTGGGAAGGTCCCCGGGAGGAGGGCATGGCAACCCACTCCAGTATTCTTGCCTGGAGCATCCCACGGACAGAGGAGCTTGGCAGGCTACATACATGGGGCTGCAGAGTTGGACATGGCTGAAGAGACTTGGCATGCACACACACACAAGATAATGTTGGTGAATGACCCAGAATAGACAAGCTACATACAAGGGAATTCCCTGGCAGTTCAGTGGTTAGGTCTCCACATTTCCAGTGCAGTGGCAAGGGTTAGATTCCTGGTCAGGAAACTAAGATCCTTAGTGCCATGGTGTGGCCAAAAAACAAGCTAGGCACAACTAGCACTTTGAATCAGCTGTAGAGAGACTGCCTTCTGTTTACACAAAATTTATAAAAGTGTATTTTCAGTGTTAGTAATGTGAAATGTGAAAGCTTCCCAAGTGGCTCAGAGGTAAAGAATCTGCCCGCTAATGCAGAAGATGCAAGTTCGATCCCTGGGTCAGGAAGATTCCCCTGGAGAAGGAAATGGCAACCCAGTCCAGTATTCTTGCCAGGATAATCCCATGGAGAGAGGAGCCAGGCAGGCTATAGTCCACAGAGTCACAGAGTTGGACATGACTGAGTGACTGAGCATGATGAGCTCAAATGTGAAAGCATGAAATCCAGCATCCTAATTCCATTTCTTCACAGCTCCAGAAGTCCTCTTGCCAGGATATATCTCTTAGTAGATAAAATATTAGTATCTGGAAGATACTAGAAGACCAATGGATTCACAAAGCAAATATGCCTGGAAAGCCATATTCCCTGCTGTAATCATTTCTTCACTTAAACCATTCAGTTTAATGATGGAGCATACTGGGAGTATAATGGGGCAAAAAACTATCAAAGTGATGGTTGCTGTGAGCACTGAGATTGAATAATTGTTCACTTTTCAACAAAGTATTGCCATAACCATAGGCAAAGCCTGAGTTGGGACCAATATTTACATTTGAAACCACCTGCTAGGAAGCAACAGCCAAATCTGCCTGTGGTGATCTCTGCCCAGAATGGAGATTTTTAGATCACGCACACCATGAAAAGTCAGGAGGCGGTCCCTGTGTTTGTTTTTTTTAAATAAGGTCTTACAAAAAAACTGATATGTGACAGAAATAAAAAGAGATATTTCATGACTGGTATCAGGTAAAATAAGAAACATGGGTTCAATCCCTGGATTGGGAAGATCCCCTGGGGGAGGGCACGGCAAACCACTCCAGTACTGGGAATGCCGATCTCGCATTCCCAGCTAGAACTTACTGGTCTACAGCTGAACATACACAACTTTACAAAACATGGGTATCAGACAAGGCTACTCTCAGACTCTAGGATCAACACAAAATCAAGACCACTTGACAATTCTGTCTCAACATAGAAAAATATTAACATCGCCCAGACCACAAAAAATGATCAAGCGGCCCATATACTGGCTAATATGTGTGACTATTGCATCTTTGCCTATTATGGCTTTATTTTTGCTCTAGTTTCTTCTCCTTCTGGATTAGATTTGTAAAGATACCCAATCTCACCCCCATTTCCTGATAGCATTTAGTCCAGAGAAAAGACCAAGTTCCTCCTTCAAATTACCTAACCCAAACCCGAATCCTCTAAGTTCAAACATTCTGATACTGAAACACATCGTAGTCACTTGCTGCAAAGAACAATAAACAAAAGCTACATTCCTGGTGGTATATGGCTGAGATCAAGGTCATGGTCTCATCTTATAAACTTTCACCACATCACCACCACCCATGGTATAATATCCTGTCTGGATATTTATCATGATTTTGAAGTCCTGTCCCGCTTTCATTCCAAACTTTAGATCAAACCACATTGCTATAACTAATTCTCAAGTAGGATTTATGAAGACCTGCTCAGTGCTAAATTATGTGTACATATAAATGATTTAATTTAGTCCTACCAACAATCTTGAAAGATAGTGCAAAAAGAATTTTTTTTTTTACTTAGGAAACTGGGGAGCAGAGAGGTTAATTCTCTCTTATAGGTTCATGCAGATAATATATGAAAGAAGCAAGACTTCTACCAAAGTCTGTTTACAAGTTCTGTGTCCTTATGCAATGGCAGACTACTTTTTATTTCTGCATGGAACAACAGACCGGTTCCAAATAGGGAAAGGAGTATGCCAAGGCTGTATGTTGTCACCCTGCTTATTTAACTTATATGCAGAGTACATCAAGTGAAATGCCAGACTGCATGAAGCACAAGCTGGAATCAAAATTGCTGGGAGAGATATCAATAACCTCAGATATGCAGATGACACCACCCTTATGGCAGAAAGCGAAGAAGAACTGAAGACACTCTTGATGAATCCAGTGAAAGAGGAGAGTGAAAAAGTTGGCTTAAAGCTTAACATTCAGAAAGCTAAGATCATGGCATCCAGTCCCATCACTTCATGGCAAATAGATGGGGAAACAGTGGAAACAGTGACAGATTTTATTTCTTTGGGCTCCAGAATCACTGCAGATGGTGACTGCAGCCGTGAAATTAAAAGATGCTTGTTCCTTGGAAGAAAAGTTATGACCAACCTTGGCAGCACATTAAAAAGCAGAGACATTACTTTGCCAACAAAGGTTCATCTAGTCAAGGCTATGGTTTTTCCAGCTAGTCATGTATGGATGTGAGAGCTGGACTATAAAGAAAGCTGAGCACCAAAGAATAGATACTTTTGAACTGTGGTGTTGGAAAAGAGTATTGAGAGTACTTGGACTGCAAGGAGATCCAACCAGTCCATCCTAAAGGAAATCAGTCCTGAATATTCATTGGAAGGACTGATGCTGAAGCTGAAACTCCAATACTTTGGCCACCTGATGTGAATAACTAGTTCATTGGAAAAGACCCTGATGCTGGGAAAGATTGAAGGCAGGATGAGAAGGGGATGACAGAGAATGTGATGGTTGGATGGTATCACTGACTCAATGGACATGAGTTTGAGCAAACTCTGGGAGCTGGTGATGGACAGGGAGGCCTGGCATGCTGCAGTCCATGGGGTCACAAAGAGTCGGACACAACTGAGCAACTGAACTGAACTGAGCTGAACTGTCCCATACTTTCTAATTCCAGTGATCCTGCTGCTGCTGTGGCCACATTTCATTCACTGCTATTTATTATCCTTCAGAGTCTAGCTCAAAGTACTGACTTTTCCATTATATTTTTTGAAACATTTACTCACCTGTTCATTTATCTAATCAAATTTTGCTCAACTAGACCTAAATTTTGTACTTACCAGGTGAATCATGGTAAAGAATCTGCCTGCCAGTGCAGGAGATACAGGTTTGATCCCTGGTCTAGAAAGTTTCCCTGGAGAAGGAAATGGCAACCCACTCCAATATTCTTCCCTGGAGAACCTCATGGACAGAGAGCCTGGTGGGCTACAGTCCACCAGGTGAATGTTGGTATTTGCAGCTGAAGGTTTGAGAAGGCTACTGTCTCCCCATGCTTGGCCAGTTACTAACAGTGCTCCTGGCTGAATCAGCCTTGCTTGCTTGCTCCTGCTGGCTGTACCACAGACCCTCTGCTTCATCCCTCATTGAGCCTGTTGGCCCATGCTCAACAGCCTTGGCTACAGAATCACTTTGCACTGCCACACTCCCCTGGGGGTGACTCAGCTGTTCCCAAATAGGTGTCATCCCAATAGGAACCCTGCAGTGGCTCAGGATGACTAATTAAACCTCCAGACTTCCCTCTGCTTCCTGCTACTTTGTGTCCTTGCTCAATGAGATGGTTAGATAGCATCACTGACTCAAGGGACATGAATTTGAGCAACTCAAGGAGATAGTGAAGGATAGGGAAGCCTGGAGTGTTACAGTCCATGGGGTTGCAATGAGTCGGACACAAGTGGGCAACTGAACAATAAAACCAGGCAGATGTGGTACAACTTGGGACACGGCTACTATCCAGGGTTCTAAATGGGAAATGAGGAGAAAAGCACCCTTTACCCCCAGGGGGGAACCCAATTCCATAATGCAGGTTAAGTGCAGACTGCGCTCCTACGATCCCTACCTCCATACACATATTGAGCAAGGCTATCATTACCTTCAGGTAATGTGACCACTGAGGAGACTAGGGGCTGGAAAGAGATGAGAATGCAGCTGAAGAGCACATGTTTTCTCTATTGCCTTGAGTTTAAATAATACATCTCGTACACCAGGCCATTTTAGGGGAAAAGGCAGGAAGAATATCACGTGAGAGGCACTTTATCCCATGAAACCTTCCCCATCTAAAGGGATTGCTAACTATCTGAAAGGAACAGACCATTTTAACTGAATAAAAATAAAAGCTGTTCTTGCTTCTTGCTTTAAGGAGCGTGAGCTCTGGCAAAAGTCCACGTTAAATGTTACGAAAATAAAGATCACAAAATTCTCAGCACATTTTGTGTATTCTGTGTCTGAATATGGCCATAGACAGGCAAACCTTGCTGGCTGGTTGCCTTTTAAATTCATCCGTCTCAGGTGGACCTTGTTGGTCCAGGTGAGCATTCTATATTTCACAATTCTGTTTACTCTTGGCCTATTCTAAATGATCCTTTTACATTTTCTCCTCTTTGCTTGAAACCTCCTCCATCATCCTCATTCTCAGTTGATGATCTTGCCTCTTGTTTCGTTGTTAAACTAAAGCAGTCAGAAGAGGAAGTCCAGACTTTTGTTGTTATCGTTCAAACATAACTGCTTTACAGTGTTTTGTCAATTTCCTCTGTAGAATGAAGTGAATCAGTCATATGCATACTTATCCCCTCCCTCTTGTACCTTTCCATTCCCACCCTCATCCCACCTACCTAGGTTACCACAGAGCATCGAGCTGAGCTACCTGTGTTATATAGCAACTTCCCATTCATTATCTATTTTATACATGGTAGTACATATATATGTCAATCCTAATCTCCCAATCCATCCTACCCTTCCTTTCCCTGTCTGTGACCATGTCCATTTGCTACATCTGTGTCTCTATGCCTACCTTCGAAATAGGTTCATCTATACTGTTTTTCCAGATTCCACATTTATGCATTAATATGTAACTCTTAGAGGAAAGCACAGGAAAAACACTCTTTGATATAAACCATGGCAGGATCTTTTTTGACCTACCTCCTAGAGTAATAAAAATAAAAACAAAAATAAACAAAGGGAACCTAATTAAATATAAAAGCTTTTGCACATACTTTCAAAACAACATCCCTCCCACTCACCAATGTCTTCAGACAGATCAGGTGTGTTCCCTTCTGGTAACATAGATGAACTCTTTGGGATTCTCTCCTTCTTACCTTGTCATTTTTGGCTTGTGTATTAGATTAGTCTCATTGGCATAAAAAACATTGTTGTTTCTCCTATACTTAAAAAATTAAAATCCCCCCTTTGACTCTTTTTAACGCCCCCCCCACCTCCCGTGTAGCCTCCATTTTGAACCATCTCATAAAAATTCTCTTCCAGATGGTTGTCATTATTTGCTATCACCAATTTTCTCTTCCCATTTTTTTCTTAAGCCTTCTCCAGTCAAAGATTCTCCCTCCTCTCCTCTAAAATTTATTTTGTAAAGGTCACTGGTGTTCTCTACTACACTTACATCCAATGTTCAAATCTCAATTCTAATCTTATTAAACTACCAGCACCATTTCATAGAGTTCATCACATTATTCTCCTTGAAATACTTATCTTGGTGTTATGGGTATCGTGTTCTATTGCATTTCCTCTTATCTTCCTAGCAGTTTATTTTTAGTCTCCTGAAGCCTCCTCTTCTCCTCCATCTCTTATCTTCAGAGTGACTCAGGCTTAATCCATGGCTTTCTCCTCCTTTAGAGCTGTCCTCCCTTCTTGGCTCTCTCACCCAGGTTCATGGTACCGTTTTATTTCATTTATTTTTATATTTATAAGTTTAGCTCTGCACTTACTCCTACATTCTAGGCTTATATATCCAACAAGTTGCTAGACAGCTCCAACAGAATGTTTAGTAAGTATCTCAAATATAATGCACTCAAAAGATAAGCATTCAGTTTTTGTCACATTTGTTCCCATAGCTTAGTAAATAGTGGGGGAAAAAAAAAGTTAATCCCTCCAATCCCTCCAATTTCTTGGGACAAAACCTTTAGTCATTCTCGATAGCTCCATTTAATACCCATCCACCATGCACATTTGACCAGGAAATCCTGCTGTCTCTCTCTTTCTGCAAAACAGAACCAGAATTCAATCGCTTCATATCATTTCCACCACTGATATCCTGGTTGAAATCAAGATAACCTCTCATCTCAATGTGTTTTCAGAAGCTTCAGAATAATGTTGCTCTTCCTATTCCTCCCTCTTTCCATCCTCTGCTTCACAGAATACCCTTGTAAACATGCCAAATCACATGACTCCTCTACTGAAAATCTGTTAATAGTTTTTCATTTTCTTCAGAATAAACACCAGCATTCCTACCATGGCCTACAAAATCTCATGTGACATGGACCCTATTTCATTTCAATCCCTCTCCCTAACCCCTACCCTCACTTAATCGATCCATCCACCTCTCCCTACAGTATCTCAATCTTTCCAGGCACAGTCTCTCCTAAGAACTTTCGCACTCCATTACCTCTGGAATATTCTTCCCTTTACCAGCCATATGGAGAGTCCATCATCTCCTTCATGCCTTTGCTCAAATACTGCCTTCTTTTTTATTTTTGTTTTTTATGGAAGTATAGTTGGTGTACAATATTATATGAGTTACATGTATGCAAATAGAGTGATTCACAATTTTTAAAGGGTATACTCCATTCATAATTATTATAAAGCATTGACTATATTCCCCATGTTGTACAGTATATCCTTGCAGTTTGCTTTCTTTTTTATTTACTTTTTATTGGAGTATAGCTGCCGATGCGGCTGTGTCAGTTACTGCCTTCTTGAGGCTGCCTGCCCTAATACTCTATTTTACACTGCGATTTCTCTGCCTTGATTCCCTTTAGGCTATTTTAGTTTTTGTTTCTTTTCCTATGCTTCTAGCTTACTATTTAGATTAATTATTTATTATATTTATCGCTTTGTCTATGTTTTCCTCATGACATAAACCCTATTAGGATCAGATTTTTTTTTTTTTCCTTTTGATGGTTTATCTCACAAGCACTTAGAATAGAGTCTGAGATTGGAATGGATGATTAAATTAAAATCTGAGCTAGGCATTTCACATATAAGATGTCTTGAATGCTGCAAGTTCTTAATAAATATTCATTTTCCTCTCTCTCCTACCTGCCTATTTCCTTCCAGCAAGCATTTTATATTGTCTATGTTATTAATGGATTACTTTATACATATATGGTATCATTTGGCTACAAGGGCCACAATTTCATCCTCATCTCATGTAGACTATATTTAGGACAAACAGAACCATCTATGCACAATCCTAGCTTGAAGAATTAGGAGGAATTATCCCAGCTTTGAAAGATCAGCATTCTGTTTCTTATTTCAGAGTGGGATTGATAGCAGGGAACAGAGTGTCTGCTCAGGGAGTCAGTCTTCTGATTAATTCGAAATTGTTTATCAAACTCTGCCATGGAAACATTGCAGTTTTTAACTACCCTGAGCATATTTTCAGCTACAGATAGTGTTTTAGGGATGACTAATAGTTTCATCTTAATTTGAACTTCACCCTCACTTCCTGACACCCATCTTCCCATTCCAGCCTTAATAGGTAGCTTTCCAATAAAATGTCTTAGGCCAATGAATGACTAAAATAACATATAAATAGCTGTGTATAGCCTGTGGCTGGTTCTGAGGTCCAGGCTTGAAACTACTCTAGGATGTTAAATTGGATTAGTAGCATTAGTATATTTGAATTTCATTGTACGTGCTTTTGACACAATTTCTTAACAGCATTAAGAACTGCTTCCACCAGACAGAGTTATTTGTGGGCTGCCAGTCCCCTGATAACAAATTTTCTTTAGTTCTTGGCTCTGATGTTCTTTTATACAGTAGTATGGGCAACATGGTATAACCAAGTTGTCCAAGAAATTCACAGAAAATTTGGATAGATAGTGGGACAAAAGAAAAAAAAATGTTTGCTGAATTAACTAGACAGCATCAGCCAAAGTGTAGATTACAGAACATGCTTCATCACCTCCATTGTAATTATAACCTTGATTATCTGAGAGATGTTTCCTGGAGACAGCCTGATATTTCCATCTGAAATTTTCAGTTTGGAAATTTGCAGTTCAAAGGGAATGTTTGACAAATTGGCCCCCAAATTAACTTGGCATCTGTTTTAGGTCATTGGCAACTATCTGCTGGCATGGTTTTTCTCTTGCCTTGCATTTTACCCTAATTCCTCACACAACCCCTTCTTGTGTGTTGTTAAGCAAATAAGCCACATGACATTTTTGTGGCAGAAAGATGGGTTTTATTCATAGCTTCCTGTAATCTGTTCCTTTCTCTGAAAACGTTATAATTTGCAGACTTCCAGATTTTAGTCTTAAATTTACAGAGACTGGGGAAATGATTTTTCAAGAAGATCCCAGATATGATGTGTTTAATAAAAGACTAGCCTACTGCCCCACTTCTCTGCCTATTCCAAAGACCCACTGAATAATCTTCTTTGTTGAAAGCACTAATTCATTATCTCTTCTTACCTCCTATAGAGTGAGGATTGAACCTAAATCTGCAGCTTGCAGAGAATTATGCAGAGGAGAAAAAACTACCTACACTCACACATACGTATAAACATGTACAGAAGATCTTTATTAAGGGACTGCTGCAGAGGCGTAATTAATGTGAGCTGAAATTAAGAGTGCAAGGCAAACCAGAGGACTGTTTTCCTTTGTAAATTGAAAAAATAGCAGCCTACTGCTTGGGTTGTTCCAGAAACTTCTGTCCCTCCCCAAATATCTCAAAGCATTCTTACATCATCAGTTGATATTCAATGTCCATGAAAAATAGGCATTTATTTTACTTAGGTATTAAAATTAAAATTAAAAAATAGCCCTAGAATATCCTATCCCTGATTTACATAGATTTGCTTTATTTGTTCAACTGAGCTGTTTCTGGATTAAGGCAGAGAATATATCCATAGATAATAAATAGATGTTAGTATTAATAATATCTGATCTTTTCAGAATTCAATTTTATGGGAGGCATATGAAAGTAATAATAAGTTACAATTGTGTAAGGGAGCAGAAGAGTAGGATTTTTTTTTTCTTTTCTAAATTTTTATTGGGGTATAGCTGCTTTACAATGTTATATTCATTTCTTACTGTACAGCAAGGTAAATGAGTTATATGTATACATATATCCCCTGTATTTTTGGATTTCCTTCCCATTTAGATCACCACAGAGTATTGAGTAGTGTTTCTTGTGTTCTACAGTAGGTTCTCAATTAGTCTCATTATTTCATACATACTATCAATAGTATATATATAAAATTGCTATAGACAATCCTATTTACAAATCAGAAATAAAGACAGACATAGAGAAGGACTTCTATACAAAAGAAAGCAGTGCATGCGAAGTATAGGCAGAAAAAAATAAACTTTAGTCTATCACTCTATCTTTTAAAGGTCAAGCCTTAATTATTTCAATATTTATGGGCACCAGAAATACTTTAACATTGGAATTGAGTTCAGATTTGGAAATTAGAAACCTTTACCATAATAACAACAAAATTGGTGAAAGGGAAAGAGAAGACTGGTTAGAAAAATGATAGAATTTTAGAGATAAAAGTAACAACTGTAGAAACAATTCTTTACAGATAAGGAAACAAGGCCCAGAGTGATTATGCTGGATAGTTCTTAGGTTATAGAAACATTTTAAAATAATACATAGGTTTTATGGAGGCTTCCCAGTGGCTTGGGTGGTAAAGAATCTGCCTGCAATGCAGGAGACCTGGGTTCAATCCCTGAGTCAGGAAAATTCCCTGGAGAAGGGAATGGCTACCCATTGCAATATTTTTGTCTGGAGAATTCTGTGGCTAGAGGAGACTGGCAGGTTACAGTCCATAGGGTCACAAAGAGTTGGACACGACTGAGCGACTAACATTTTCACTATGTTTTATGAATCCCAAACCTCCCAATTCACTTAGAACAAAAACATGCTCATTAGCTAATAAATCATATCAATTTTTAAATTTCATTTGACCTAAAATTTAACTGACTAAAGGACTAAAGAAGAGCCAATGTTGAAATTCAAAGGCCTCTAGGGCCCTGTCTTTCTGTCTGTATTTAAGTTCCTGAAAGATTTTTGAAATCTATTGTTTATTTTGATAAGATTCTGTTTTCAACTAAAACGTAATCACCCTGACATTTATTCCAGGACCCTTCCTTTTCTTTATATCTGTAGAATTAAAGACAGGTAATAATACAATATAAAAATATATGCATGTTTGCCTCCAATTACCTAAAATTCAAGAAATGACAACGTTTTCTGAAAATTAAATATATATATATATAGTGATTATACTGCAGATATTCCATAGAGCTTTTAAATGACCAACTGTATATCCCAATATGATAATTATACATTACATTGCATGTTACTTAGAACAGATTTATTTCTACCACTACTTTGGTGCAGTGAAATTCATGACTCCTTTTATCCTTACACCAACTAGGAGAAAATTTATACAGGCAGTTCCCTTGCTCATGGGACTAAATCAAATGGAAATTCCAAAGAAATCTCTCTATGTTCAGACCAGAGAGTTAGCAAGACTTTCTTTACAATAAGTTCAAAAACATCACTACTGGAATATATGTAAATGCTAATGAGACTAAGAAAAGTGAAGGCCACTCAGTTGTGCCCAACTCTTTGAGACCCTATGGATTAGACAGTCCCTAGAATTCTCCATGCCAGGACACTGGAGTGGGTAGCTGTTCTCTTCTCCAGGGGATCCTCCCAACCCAGGGATTGAGCCCAGGTCTCCCACATGGCAGGCAGATGCTTCACCAGCTGAGTCACCAGAAGAAGCTGAAGTTGAATGGTTCTCTGATGACCTACAAGACCTTCTAGAGCAATACCAAAAAAAAGATGTTCTTTTCATCATAGGGGACTGGAATGCAAAAGTAAGAAGTCAAGAAGATACCTGGAGTAACCAGCAAGTTTGGCCTTGAAGTACAAAATGAAGCAGGGTAAAGGCTAACAGAGTTTTGCCAAAACACAATGGTCATAGCAAACATTCTTTCTTACAGTCCCTGGAATTCCTTACAGTCCATGGGATTCTTTAGGCCAGAATACTGCAGTGGGTAGCTGTTCTCTTCTCCAGGGGATCTTCCCAACCCAGGGATTGAATACAGGTCTCCCACATTGCAGACAGATTCTTCACCTGCTGAGCCACCAGGGAAGCCCAACAATACGGGAGTGGGAAGTCTAACCCTTCTCCAGTGGATCTTCCTGACCCAGGAATTGAACCAGGGTCTCCTGCATTTCAGGCAGATTATTTACCAACTGAGCTATCAGGGAAGCCAGAACAAAGAGAAGTGAAAGGCAAAGAAAAAACAGAAAGATATACTTATATGTATGCAGAGTCCCAAAGAACAACAAGGAAAGATAAGGAAGCCTTCCTAAGTGATCTTTGCAAAGAAATAGAGGAAAACAATAGAATGAGAAAGACTAAGATCTCTTCAAGAAAATTAGAGATACCAAGGGAACATTTCATGCAAAGATGGACACAATAAAGGGCAGAAACGGTATGGACCTAACAGAAGCAGAAGATAGTAAGAAGAGGTGGCAAGAATATACAGAAGAACTATATAAAAAAGATCTTCATGACCCAGAGAGCCATGATGGTGTGATCACTCACCTAGAACTAGACATCCTGGAATGCGAAGTCAAGTGGGCCTTAGGGAGCATCACTGTGAACAAAGCTAGTGGAAGTGATGGAATTCCAGCTGAGCTATTGCAAATCCTAAAAGATGATGCTGTTAAAGTGCTACACTCAACATGCCAGCATATTTGAAAAACTCAGCAGTGGCCACAGGACTGGAAAATGTCAGTTTTTATTCCAACCCAACAAAAGGCAATGTCAAAGAATGCTCAAACTACCGCACAGTTGCACTCATCTCACACGCTAGCAAAGTAATGCTCAAAATTCTTCAAGTTAGGCTTCAACAGTATGTGAACCAAGAACTTCCAGATGCTCAAGCTGCGTTTAGAAAATGCAGAGGAACCAGAGATCAAATTGTCAACATCTGTTGTATCATAGAAAAAGCAAGAAAGTTCCAGAAAAACATCTACTTCTGCCTTATTGACTATGCCAACGCCTTTGACTGTGTGACTCACAACAAACTGTGGAAAATTCTTAAAGAGAGGATACCAGACCACCCTACCTGCCTCCTGAGAAATCTGTATGCTGGTCAAGAAGCAGCAGTTAGAACTGGACATGAAACAATGGACTGGTTCCAAATTGGAAAAGCAGTACATCAAGGCTGTATATTGTCGCCCTGCTTATTTAACTTACATGCAGAGTACATCATGTGAAATGTCAGGCTGGATGAAGCACAAGTTGGAATCAAGATTGCTAGGAGAAATATCAATAACCTCAGATATGCAGATGACACCACACTTTTGGCAGAAAACAAAGAGGAACTAAAGAGCTTATTGATGAAAGTGAAAGAAGAGAGTGGAAAAAGCTGGCTTAAAACTCAACGTTCAGAAAACTAAGATTGTGGCATCTGGTCCCATCACTTCATGGCACATAGATGGGGAAACAATGGAAAGAGTGACAGACTTTATTTTCTTGAGCCCCAAATCACTGCAGATGGTGACTTCAGGTATGAAATTAAAAGACGCTTGCTCCTTGGAAGAAAAGCTATGACCAACCTAGACAGCATAGTAAAAAGCAGAGACATTCCTTTGCTGACAAAGATCTCTGTAGTCAAAGCTATGGTTTTTCCTTATGGATTTTTCCATAAATCCATAGTCATTTATGGATGTGAGAGTTGGACTCTTAAGGAAAGCTGAGCATCAAAGAATTGTTGCTTTGGAACTGTGGTGTTGGAAAAGACTCTTGAGAGTTCCTTGGACTGCAAGGAGATCCAACCAGTCTATCCTAAAGGAAATTAGTCCTGAATATACATTGGAAGGACTGATGCTGAAGCTGAAATTCAAATACTTTGGCCACCTGATGCCAAGAACTGACTCACTGGAAAAGACCCTGATGCTGGGAAAGATTGAAGGCAGCAGGAGAAGGGGACGACAGAGAATGAGATGGTTGGATGGCATCACTGACGTGATGAACATGCATTTGAGCAAACTCTGGGAGTTGGTGATGGACAGGGAAGCCTGGCCTGCTGCAGTCCATGCAATTGCAAAGAGTCAGACATGACTGAGTGACTGAACTGACTAATTAGACTAAATGTGCCAGGATTTTTCTTTCTTCCTCCCTGTTTAACCAATCAATGAGAATTTTTCTACGTGAGGTAATATTCCTCACTCACACTTTATTGGTTGAGTGAGAATCATCCTGCATCCAGGTGCAGAGGCTCTACAAGGTATTCCTGCTGCCCCTAGACCTTTCTCCATGTAGCCAGGGTGGTCAATTACATCGCACTATTTTTTATGGAGTCAATTATTTTCTCTTCCTTGCCTTTCACTCTTACATAACTCAATGCCAAAGACAAATACCTGTTCTTATTTTGCAGGAATATTGCAAAACAGAATTTTTACTGACATTTCAATATCTCCTCTTTTGTGCTGCAGCTTAGAGCACTTAGATCGCTGGGTTGTCAGCTCAGATAGTTTAATGTTTCTTCATTTAATGTAAAGCTTAATAAATGAGGCCATTTTGTTTATAGCTTGGGTTCATTTTGGTAAGTTTTGTTGTTCTTGTTTCAAGTGATTTGTAGATTTGCATGTAATTATTTTTTCTTAATGTGAATTTTATTTCAAAGAAACCAACTTCTCATAGGCTTCTTAACAGAAGTCACAGAAAATGGAGAAATACTGCTCCCTTAAGCATTGTATTTTTCATAAAAATGAATAATATATGTAGAAAATTTTCCACAATTATGTGCTTATTCAATTTATGAACCAGAGATAAAAATTGACTTTGGGGTCCTGGACACATTACATGTCCTAGTTACATTCCCCTCAAAAGCATTGATATGATTATCAACAGTGTCTGGAAACACAAACAAAGTTGCATATTTTGCATTCTGTTATGAGCCACTTTTAAAAATTAAAGCCTATTTTGAGATAATTTTTAAAAATGCTATTTTTAGGAGACTTTTAAATACTCCCCTCCTTAAATAAAAATAAATAAAATACTTACACAATAAGTAAATAGATTTTCTTATACATTGTGGAGACAAGAATGGATTATGAAAAAGAGAATATAAGAATTAAGAAAAATGTGGAAGTTAAAAGATTTATTCATCTTTCCCAAGTATTATATCACAAGCAGATAGAAATTGTCATTTAATTTCAAGTCTATTTTTCCTACATTCCAGTAACTCAGAGTCTAACAGATTAGAAGAACTCTATATTTAAGGAATATGCATTTTGAGTGGTACATTAAAGCATTTCAGTACATATACTATCGTATATGACATTTCAGAACTAGAAAACATCACATCATCTTTCAGTATCGGTTGCACAAACTAGCAATAAAGTTTTTTTTTAATGTTCATTTTTTTGTGTTCATTTTAATCTTGAGGGTATTCCACAGGATTCTTACAAAGCAAACTATATAATAAAATGAATAATAAGGTAATACTGCTGAGTATATTTTTTACTGGAATTTGGGATTAAAAATCCTCAAATTTTGCTAATATAAATTATGCAAAATTCTTTTATTTTACATTAAATTTTAAGGTCATCTTTCCACTGAGAAGAAAACTAAGATTAAGTCCCAATTTTGAGCAGGTGTTGTTCATCTATCCAAATGAAACCTGCTGTCTATCTTGATTCTTAATCTAAAGATTGTGTTTGTTCTTTCCAGTTTTCTTGAATAAATGATTTCAGTTACATCAATAGTTTTTTTTATGATATTTAGTCTTTCATATTCTTGAAACATAATCATTAATATGCAAGATGACTCAGGACATCTGATCATCTAGAAAGGAAAAAACAGGCTAGCCTTTGTGAATTGAAAATTTGACTAGAAAAGGATTCCATTTGATATGGCTTTACACAGGCAAAATTGCTATGAGAGGTGAGTATTTTACTTGTGCTTTTTAAAATGTATAAATTCTGGATGAAAGAGCAAAGATTCATTGAATTTTAAACACTTTGACTTTTCCATTTGTGCTGAGGTTAAAGCTAGTTAACTTGGTACATTCAAAGGAAGAAGCATCTTAGCATAGCTATTGGGCCAATGTATTGAACATTGACATGTCTCCATCTATTGAATGCTTTCACACAAAATGAATCTATTTCATAGTTTAGTTGGTGTAGGTACTAACATTAATGCTCTGCACAGGGACCACTGCCCTTCATAAAATGAAAAACATCAATTTTACTCTAATCTTCAGGCCACTATTAACATTTTTTTTTTTTAGTGCAAATCTTCATTTGTCATTTTTATGCTTAGGATTTATTTTCCTGGGGCTAAATATAAGATGGAAGCTCAACCCAGTGTGATCAAAGAGTTTCACTGATTTGCTTAGCAGTAGCAAGTCTTTAAATTTTGGGGTAGACAGAATTAATATTTCTTCTGCAGAAGCTGTTCTAGTGAACTCATTTCTCATCATCCTTAAAAATAATTTAGAAAAGCAAATAAAATATATTCACGTTGGATTAATTTTTAGCTCTTTCTTAGCTGTTTACTTTGAAAGGGGCCACGGTGTGCACATTTAGGAAATTGTCTAGAACCAAAAAATAGATTAAGTCATTCTTTCTAGGTAGGAATAATAAATTTCCTTTCCTTAGCTGGATTTATGATGGCAGTCTGGGTTGGAAGATGCTGGGTAATTATAAGACATTCAAAGTGAGGTGACCAGAGCAGTCAAGTTAGAAATTATTAAGGTTTGCAAATCACAGACAGGGGATGATTACCCTCTGGTGAAGTGATATACAGGGTGCTGAAACTGTGGAGATTTAAGGAATGCTTCACCAGTTCAGTGCTTCTCTGGCAGCTCGGATGGTAGAGAATCCACCTGCAATGAGCTCTTAAGAGTCATGAAGCTCTGGAGAGGGTGTGGAGAAAGGGCAACTCTCTACATTGTTGGTGGGGATACAAATAGGTATAGCCATTTATGGAGAATAGTATGGAGTTTCCCTTAAAAATTAAAAATAGAGCTACCGTATGACCCTGCAATCCCACTCCTGGGCAAATATCCAGAGAAAAACAAATGATACATGCACCCCAGTGTTCATTGCAGCTCTGTTTACAATAGCCAAGACATGGAAGCAGCCTAAATGTCCATCGACAGAGAAATGGATAAAGGAGATGTGGTAAATATATACCATAGAATATTACTCAGCCATTAAAAAGAATGAAATAATGCCATTTGAAGCGACAAGGATGGACCTAAAGATTGTCATACTGAGTGAAGTAAATCAGACAGAAAAGGAGAAATATTGTATGACATCTCTTATATGTGACATCTAAATAGAAATGATAAAAATGAACTTACTTGCAAAGTAGAAAGAGAGAGAATGAACTTATGGTTGCTGGGGGAAAGATACAGGGAAGTGATATTTAGGGAGTTTAAGGTGGACATGTACACACTGCTATATTTAAAATGGATAACCCACTAAAACCTACTGTACATGGAACTCTGCTCAATGTTATGTGGTAGCCTTGATGGGAGGGGAATTTGGGGGAGAATGGATACATGCATATGTATGGCTGAGTTCCTTTGCTGTCCACTTGAAACTGTCACAACATTGTTAATCAGCTATATCCTAATACAAAACAAAAAGTATTTTTAAAAAAAGAGTCATGAAGCTAACTTTAGAGTTAAAGATGGTAATCTACGATCAAGTGAACCAAATAAGACCTTATAATTCAACATGAGGGACATTGGACAGAGTATATTACAGAAGCCAGGGAAGGAAAAGTATTGAACTAAAATATTTTTAAAATCTATTACTTTATGTTTTTTTTTCTTACTGAATAGTTCTTTCATTATGTAGAAGAGACATGTAGCTTAGAATCAGTTGGAGAGATCACTGTTCAGGGACTATATGATCTAAGTGGATGAAGTCTCCCTTCCAGCTATAGTTTTATGAAAGACAAAAATAAGCAAGCAAACAAAAACAAAGAAAAACTACACATATAGTAAAATTTCCTCCAATGATCCAGCTTGACTGTTCAGTGATTGAATTCATTAGGTAATTACCAAGAGCACCCACTATTATATGTTCTGCTTTAACAGAAAGCCTAGGCTGTTGAACAGACATAGGTTAGGGTTATTACTCCGAGATAAACTAAAAACTGCATTCCAGGTTCCATTTCAATGTGCCCTTGTTGTTCTAACTTTGTCCTTAGATTCTGTGAATAGGATCCTGAGTGTGATGAAAGATAATTATTCCAATAAGACTAATTTATTCAATAACCTATTTATAAAGATCCTTGAAAAGATAACTTACTGAGATAGTGCTCAACATGGAAATTTATAACCTGTTTATAAAGATCCTTGAGAAAATAACTGAGTGGGCTGGGACTCAATACGAAAATAGGTCTAGATCTGTTTCAGTTGGAATTCATACTTAAATACAATATTAGATTTTTAAAATGCTGAAGGAACAAATTTTGCAGAGGGAGAACTCATTCGGAAACATGGGGAAGGAAAAAAGAAGCCCAGTTTTTCTTGATTTCTTGTTATGTTTGAAATTCTTTGCACAGCTTTAGCTGTACTTTCAACACCTTACTTTTGAGTAACTGTGTCCGTATATGAGAGAAATACAGGGAGACAGTTGGAAAAGTGTGTTTGTGTTCCCCCCAAACCTTTAATTAAGCTTATGCAGGATTCAAGATGTCAAGCCCAGGGAAAATTTCTTTTTGTTTGTTTGCCTAAAAGCTTTATCCCCAATTTTTGTAATAACATACATCACATGGGCTAATTGGTTGCAGTGCTTTGTCATTTATAAATAGCTTGTGCTATCTGGGCTAAAACTCTGTAAGCTGAGCAGAAGCACAAATTTATCAGTGTGAAAGCACTGGAATATTAAATTTTTAAATTAAAAAATAGAACATTTCTCGGTAACTAAACTAAAACTGCTATCTTTGGATAACAATAATCCAGGATAGTTTCTGAAGCCAGTGAATATATCATGAGTTACTGAAGAAAAAATCCAAAATACATCAGCATGAGAAAGCATTTCAAGATTACAAAATCCAATTATTCATTCCATTGTGGGGAAATTCGTGTGAATTAAATACAAAAAAAAAGTGTTAAAAATCAATTAGAAAATAAAATGAAGAAATATCTCCACGTGTATTATCACCAAAAAATATAAAACATCAGGGAATTAACCAAAACTCTGTAGAATATATATGAAGAAACTATAGAATTTATTGATATATTAAAAATCTCAATTTAAAAAGGAACTGTATCATGATCTTAGATGAATGTTAAAATACTTTAATGTGACAATTCATTCTCACCTTTAAAATGATTTTTAAATAATTTTAAATAAAATCCTAAAAAATTTATTTCTTAGGAAATTGCAAAATATTTTGCAAAATGAACATTGTAAGTGGACAAGGTTAGTTAAGATAATTTTTTAAGGAGGAGTAAAGAGGTATATAAATAAGTAAAGTAAATAAGGTATGTAAATAAGTAAAGTAAATAAAGTAAATAAGATATGTAAATAAGTAAAGAGGTACTTATTTAACTTATATTCAGAGTACATCATGAGAAATGCTGGGCTGGAAGAAGCACAAGCTGGAATCAAGATTGCCGGGGAGAAATATCAGTAATCTCAGATATGCAGATGACACCACCCTTATGGCAGACAGTGAAGAGGAACTAAAAAGTGTCTTGATGAAAGTGAAAGAGGAGAGTGAAAAAGTTGACTTAAAGTTCAACATTCAGAAAACTAAGATCATGGCATCTGGTCCCATCACTTCATGGGAGATAGATGGGGAGACAGTAGAAACAGTGTCAGACTTAATTTTTTGGGGGTTCCAAAATCACTGCAGATGGTGATTGCAGCCACAAAATTAAAAGACGCTTACTCCTTGGAAGGAAAGTTATGACCAACCTAGATAGCATGTTAAAAAGCAGAGACATTACTTTGCCAACAATGATCTGTCTGGTCAAGGCTATGGTTTTTCCAGTGGTCATGTATGGATGTGAGAGTTGGACTGTGAAGAAAGCTGAGCGCCGAAAAATTGATGCTTTTGAACTGTGGTATTGGAGAAGACTCTTGAGAGTCCCTTGGACTGCAAGGAGATCCAACCAGTCCATCCTAAAGGAAATCAGTCCTGGGTGTTCATTGGAAGGACCAATGCTGAAGCTGAAACTCCAATACTTTGGCCACCTCATGTGAAGAGTTGACTCATTGGAAAAGACCCTGATGCTGGAAGAGATTGGGGACAGGAGGAGAAGAGGATGACAGAGGATGAGATGGCTGGATGGCATCACCGACTCGATGGACATGAGTTTGAATAAACTCCAGGAGTTGGTGAAGGACAGGGAGGCCAGGTGTGCTGCAGTTCATGGGGTCGCAAAGAGTCGGACACGACTGAGCGACTGAACTGAAAGAGGTATGACCAGATATTTAAATATATAATAATAGTGGTCAATTAAATAAGAAGGAAATGAGTGAAAAACACACAAACTAACACACATAAAAGGATATCTCCAATATAGACATATGTTTTGAAATGTAGTATATGATTAAATAGTCATTTTGAATCAATAGGGAAAGGGAAGATTATTCAATTAAAAGAAATTAATAATTAGCTCAGTATTAGAAGAGATAAAAATATCATAAATAATGTTATAATGTATATCAAGATATTTCTTGTAAAATTAACTTAAATATTTATTAAAAAACATAAATAAATCATAACATAAATATATGTGGGAACTATCTTTCTAAGCATCACTCCCTAATTCAGAAACCATCCTGGGAAAGACAATTAGGTTAAAAAATACATATATTTAACAAAGGTAAAAAATAAATGACACATATGCACTTGTAATATATTAATAATCAATGTACTAGTAGAAAATTATGACATAATTTTTGTGTTTGGCCAAGCAGCGTGTAGGATTTTAGTTTCCCAAACATGTATAGAATCCATCCCCCTGCTTTGGAAGCATGGAGTCTTAACCACTGGACCACCAAGGAAGTCCCAAAAAACATCAGATAATTTGATTAAGTACTTATTGAAATTAAGTTTCATGAAGGCAGACATGTTTTATTCATTGCAGCAGATGCTCAATAAATGTTATTTAAATTCACTGATGAAGAAATATGATGTCCAGCAGACACAAGAAAAAGAAATGCTTAGCCTCACTAATAAAGAAAGGAAAGAATGAAATGCCAAGTTTAGGTCATTAAAGCAATGAATATTCAAAAGTAAAATAAGAGCTATTTGATAATTGCAAGAATGTAATGACCATACAGACATCCAGAGTACTCAAAATGTGCATGTCAAGTGATGAATGATTCTCCAAATAGAAATTTATGCAGATAAAAGTTTTCCTAAAATGAACTTCTTGGCCCAACTGGTTTGGTAATTTTAACTAAATTGCCCTTTGACTGACACCTCATCTTGCTTAACAGTTATCTTCTGTCTGTAATTGTGTTCATTTAAATTATTCTAGGAACCTACAATTTTTCATTTGCACGTTGATGAGAGTTCATTTCTTATTTTATTTTTATTGTTGTACTTCTTAAAAATTATTTTAAAAATTTAGATTTTCATGTGCAGTAGGAAAATGGTTTAATGTAGTGAAAAATGATGCCAAAGTTACCGTCAAATGAGAAAAAGAACTTAGGAGACATATTATTAATGATACCAAGTGACCTTGAATGGCAACCGACTCCAGTATTCTTGCCTGGAGAATTCCATGGGGAGAAGAGTCTGGCAGGCTATAGTAGGCTATAGTCCATGGGATCGCAAATGGTCATAATATAAATGGATGCATTGCTTGAGTTCTGTATCCAATAAATATAACTCTTGTTCTAAAGTTGCATACAAGGATTATTTTTCAATAAAAATCCTAGGATCTGAAATATGAGGAAAAGAAGCAAAAGACTAAATTTACAACTTCAGTTCAGTTTCTTAGTTATGTCCATCTCTTTGGATCCCATGGACTGCAGCACGCCAGGCTTCCCTGTTCATCACCAACACCCGGAGGTTGCTCAAACTCATGTCCATCAAGTCAGTGATGCCATCCAACCATCCCATCCTCTGTCATCCCCTTCTCCTCCTGCCTTCAATCTTTCCCATCATCAGGGTCTTTTCCAGTGAGTCAGTTCTTTGCATCAGGTGGCCAAAGTATTGGAGTTTCAGCCTCAGCATCAGTCCTTCCAATGAATATTCAGGACTGATTTCCTGATGGACTGATTGGATCTCCTTGCAGTTCAAGGGACTCTCAAGGGTCTCCTCCAACACCACAGTTCCAAAGCAACAATTCTTCAGTGCTCAGCTTTCTTTATAGTCCAACTCTCACACCCATACATGACTACTGGAAAAACCATAGCTTTGACTAGATGGAACTTTGTTGGCAAAGTAATGTCTCTGCTTTTTAATATACTGTCTAGGTTGGTCATAACTTTCCTTCCAAGGAGTAAGCATCTTTTTATTTCATGGCTGCAATCATCATCTGCAGTGATTTTGGAGCCCCCCAAAATAAAGTCTGTCACTGTTTCCATTGTTTCCCCATTTATTTGTCATGAAGTGATGGGGCCAGATACTGTGATCTTAGTTTTCTGAATGTTGAGTTTTAAGCCAACTTTTTCCACGCTCCTCTTTCACTTTCATCAAGAGGCTCTTTAGTTCTTCTTCATTTTTTGCCATAAGGGTGGTATCATCTGCGTATCTGAGGTTATTGATATTTCTCCCAGCAATCTTGATTCCAGCTTGTGCTTCATCCAGCCAAGCATTTCTAATAATGTACTCCACATATATGTTAAGTAAGCAGGGTGACAATATAAAGCCTTGACATACTTCTTTCCCGATTTGGAGCCAGTCTGTTATGAGCTTACTCTGGCAAAGAGAAAATGTGTTATTACTAATTTCAATTAGATTAGAAATTTAAACACAAGTCAATTATTTTAGATGTCTTACTCAAAATTACTAATATACTTTGAAGCAGGGGATAGTATATTTGATGGTGTTCAAATTTTTATTGCATTCGTTGTATAATTATTTTCTCTATTTATGATAGAATCATGGTTGTAGCTTTGAAAGTTTTAATGTATAGATAACAACAAGAGTTTTTAGTCAAATTGGGATGTAATTTATATACAAATAAATTCACCTACATGTGTTGTTCATAGAGTTCCCCTAATCCTTCTACTTCTATATGTCTAATATATATATTACAGTGTTTTCTTCTGTGTATACATTTCTGAGTTTAAAAGCTCATATAGACTCTTATAATCATCAACACAATCATGAACAGTTCCATTGCCCTCCCCAAATTTCCTTATGTTGTCTTTTTGTAGTGAAACCCTCCATTTTTTAATCCCATTTTATGATTAATCCAATTTATCAAACTGCACTTCATCTTTTGTCATGTTTATAGTTGTGTGCGCAGTTCTCTGTCCTAAGGACTAGAATTTATGATTCTCTTTCTCCATTTTTGAAACTATTTTTTCTAAAAGAAAGAAATGTCAGCTTTTAAAATTTATTTTATTTACATAACAAGATTGCATAGTATCTGGCAGACAAGTAATTCTGTCACTGAATATAAGAAACAAATACTTTTGGAAACAAAAGTCCTATACTTGAAAACATATGGTACACAATCTGCAGAGTTACGTTTGGGAAACCACAATGCTAGATGAAACATAAATAATCAGACATTGAACTTTAGTCAACATTTTATCCAAGGGCTTCAAAGGATTTTACCAATAGAAATATTAATCTTTACAAAATACAAGATAAAGGTACCAATGCATTATAAAAATCATTGACATGTTAGAACTAAGTCATAAGGATTCTTTTGAAGCAACCTATTCAAATTTTTCTCCTAGCAGAATTAGATTTCTCTGAAGTGAATTAGGTCTTCCAGTTATTTGGTATTGATGCTTATTTGCCTTCTGAACGGAGGGGAAACACATCATGAGTTCCACATCAAGATGATCTCTTAAACTTAAAAGAAATATATGCTATAATGCTGGTTCCCCTTCACTGAGATGATGTGTCTATGGTTCAGTGATTTGAAGCAGACTAGGAGCTTCTGTAGGTGTCTGTTTTGCATTTCAGTTTATTATAGTTACTGGAAGATATTAGTCTGTAAATTGACTGCCTCCTCCATTTGCATGAACTATCCTATGGGTTATTGCATTAAACAATTTCCATTTAGGTTCATTAGATGATAAAATGAAATCTTACTGCAAACATATATGCCCAGAACTCAAATTTAGCTCTTATTTGAAAATGACTGGATATGGGGAATTTTTTTTATTGTAATAGCTCACTTATTTTCTCTCTGTTGTCATGCCCTTTGGATCTCCAAGTAAATTGCTATGTAAAGATTGATTGAAATATCTAACCTTATGGATCTTAGTTTTATCTGACTCTGTCACAGATCCTTTTGTAACTCTCAGAGATTTCTAGCAAATGGTAGGAAATGGCCAGCAAAACCATGTCCTTTATGGCATGTTCTAATATGACAACTGTTCCCTACTGCCAAATCTTTCCTATAGTCACTGAAGAAAGTATAAGGAAACCATTGAACATTCAGATGTCTGGTAGAGAGATTCAGCAAACAGAATTCTGGATTTACTTTTATACTGCATAGATGATGTAAGTATATAGTAGACACACTAAATATGTTTTCTCTAACCTTCCGGTAGGTATTTTTCACTTAGCTGTCACTCATTTTTATTATTCCATGAGTATTTACCCATTTATCTACTATCAATCAGTATGAGGCAAGATATTTCAAGGAAGGTAAATCTTGAAGGTGTATGGTAAATACAAGCCTACTTCTTTTGATCTACCTAAATATTCAATATTCTTGATAAAAATAAACTTTTAAATCACCATTTTTGCTATTATCATTACCCTTATTATTATTAGTGTTTATCCTTTTTTTAAATTGTCTCTGAGAGCCAATTTCACTTTCTATTGTAGCTTGGAGAACTGGAAATTATTAATTTGACAGTGATGGGAAGAGTAAAAACATCCAGGAAACACCTGCAAATTGTAAAGCGATGCTGCATATTTTCTTGCTCACAAAATTTATTTTTATTACCTTATCTTTCTTCTCTATAAAATTTTAGTAAAAATATATATGTTAATGTGTTGTGGTTTCTTGGAACACATATATTAAGGTGTCTAATCCTATAGTTCTTATTTCTATTATCTTCATTTTGGCAACATCAGCCTGTCAGTTCTGTAGGACTGTTTTGTGCATACATACCTCCAAAGTCTTCATGATTATATACAAATGTTTTGACTCATCCCTAAATATAATGCTTTTATTTTTCTTATTCTCTTCATTTTTTCTGGTTATGTAATTAATGGTATTATCTAATGCAGTGCATATTTTATATAAATTTCTTTGCAAGTTTAGTGCATAAGGGATCTAAATGCTGCTGCTGCTGCTACGTCGCTTCAGTTCTGTCCAACTCTGTGCGATCCCATAGACCGCAGCCCACCCGGCTCCCCCATCCCTGGGATTCTCCAGGCAAGAACACTGGAGTGGATTGTCATTTCCTTCTCCAATGCATGAAAGTGAACAGTGAAAGTGAAGTCGCTCAGTTGTGTCTGACTCTTAGCGACCCCAAGGACTGCAGCCTACCAGGCTCCTAGCTCTCTATGATGATTTTATCCACTCATTTAAAGAATCTCTGTTTAACTGAGGTATGCTATGTTGGGAAATTGAAAGCGGTCATGGAAATGTGGTAAAGCTAAGCTGTTTTCTGCTTCACCACTTTGACCAGAAATGCTGTCTGCAACAGCACAATGATCTTGATATAAATGATTCAAGTGCACATTTTCAGGCGAGACTTCCCTGGTGGTCCAGTGGCTAAGACTCTCATTCCAATTCAAGGGACCTGGGTTCGATCCCCAGACAGCAGGTTTCAATCCCTGGTCAGGAACCTAGAGCCCACATGCCACACCTAAAGAGTTCGTATGCTTGAAGATTCCATGTGCCTCAACTAAGACCCAGCACAAGCAGGTAAATAAATAAATAAAAATAAATATTCAAAAAAAGTACATGCTTTCAGTCTTTATACTGCCTACCACCTGCTCTTCTTTGAGACTCAGTCTGTGGCTTTCCTGATGCTTTCCTGGGGTCTTCTCTCTGCCAGGTCCTTTATTGTTCACATTTCTTTGTCTCTGCACTTTGGCTTTCTTCCCTTATCTCACATTATCTCAGCCAGTTACTATCTCTATATCAGTCTGTCTCAGATCTGTCCCTTTGAAAGTCCTCTTACTCCTAAGCTGCACACTGACAGATAAATACAGAGCACTCTTAGAGGTTAAGGAGAAACATGCTAGAGTTAACTGTCTAGCTGATTATTTTAAGTAGCCATTTACAGGTTGAGGGAAAATGGTGATTGGGACTAAGCAGTGGCCTAATGATTAATAGATTAAGTTGAAACAAAAGAGACAAGTTCCAGTCCTGGTTTTACTGCTTTAGAATTTTGTTATATTATGAAAGAGTCTAACTTTCCCAAGCCCTGGTTTCTTCATTTTATTTTTTTATTTTTCTTTCCATTTATTTTGGTTTCTTCATTTTAAAATGGTATTAATGACCATAAGTATTTGTTCAAAACAGCAAAACAGAAATAGAGACACAGATGTAGAGAACAAACATATGGAAGCCAAAGGGGAAAGTGGAGGCAGGATGAATTGGGAGATTGGGATTGATGTATATATACTATTGACATTATGGATAAAATAGATATCTATAAAATAGATAACCATACTGATTCCTATAGTGGCTGTACCAATTTATATTCCCACCAACAGTACACAAGGATTTCCTTTTCCTGTTTAGATAAAATAACTTTATTTTCTGTTTAGATGACATGAATTTAATATTTTTATTCCCTGATTAGTTTTAAAAAACTTATTCTAATGGTATTTGATCTGAATATTTTTATGTACTTAGATTACCATTTTAATATAAGCTTTGGTTGTTTGGTTTTATTTTGTATTTAATTTTAGGCATTTTACAATTTTCAGTAGTGTAAAAACAGACTATGTATTTTTATTATTCAAATTTCAAAACTCTAGAAAGTTCCTAACATCAAAGTCTTGCTTCCATTCCCAAATCTTTCCCACATAGCTCTTATCCATCCAAACATAACTCCTTGTGGAAGTGAGAAGCTACACTTTTATCTCACTCCCAACATACACATTCACTGTATATAATTACTTTCATTAGTTTTTTTTCTTTAATTTCTTTTTGCAAATACTAACAAATCCACTCCTCCCTTTTCTTCCACAAAATGTCTAAATACATATTGCATAGTGTATACTATTGTGCCCTTTGTTTTTATCCCTTAAGAATACAGTTGACTCTTAAACAATGTCAGGGAGGGAGGTGGAAGCAGTTAGGGGCACTGACTCTCTATCCAGTTGAAAATATCCACGGTTCTGCTTCCATGGGTTCAACCAAACACAGATCCTATAGTATTGTAGTAAATATTGAAAAAAAGTCAGTGTATAAGGCACCTGCATGGTTCAAATCTCTGTTGTTCAAGGGCCAACTGTATATCCTGGAAGCCTATCCACATCATTCCATGGACACCACCTTCATCGCCTAACAAACTAGCAGGATCCATATGCATGATGCTAAGCAGCTTGCAGCCTCAGCTCACTGAATTCTCACAAGAGCCCTGCAGAGGCTGCACTGAGCTGGGTCACAGAGATTCCCCACATCGTAGTTCAAGGACTCATTCGCTCAGCCGCTGGTAGCATTGGCAGCCTACACTTCTTAGTGAAGTCCATCTTCAGGACTTGCCTTTGGCCGAAGGGCCTCACCCCATGTCACAACCCTTCCGAAAGCGTGGTCGGTGCACAAGTTCAACTGCAAACCCTGCCACCCCAATTTGAAAGGATTCCAGTGGGAAGGGGACTATACTCCTTCAGCACTCTCGTTAAAATTGGCCAAGACCTCTGCTGTGACTTAATTACACTGAAACCTGCCCTCCCCCCCGCTGCCGGCTCAATTCTGCTTTTTTTTTTTTTACATCCCCCTCCCCCCATACAACACCCTGTAAGAAACTCCCTACACACAGTTCAGTTGGAGCTTCTGTTTCCCAAGGAGCCTAAACCTGTGACGTACTATAGAGGATGTTCCATTATGATCTTAATTTTACAGATGAAAAAACTAATAGAAATAATACATGAAAAAATGAATACTATACAGTCCATGGAATTCTCCAGGCCAGAATACTGGAGTGGCTAGCCCTTCCCTTCTCCAGGGGATCTTCTTGAACTGGGATCTCCGGCATTGCAGGCAGATTCTTTACCAGCTGAGCTACTAGGGAAGCCCAATACATACCTTAGGCAATAATTGCCCCAAAGTATCATATCGGAAAGGTAGAGCCTGGATTCACACCCACAATTTTCTGCATTGTTTGTAGCCACCCCACAACACAAACTGCTCCATTGAATCTAAGCAACTTTTCCCTCCTTCTGTCCTGAAACACTTCAATTTCTTCTGATAGAACTTTGTCTTCCCTTTTCACCCCATCCAGTCTGCAGACAGAGTGGTCTTTCAAAACTTCAAGAGATCACTCCCACACAAAAAAGCATTAAGCACATTCTTAAGACAGGGTTAAAAAAAGAAAAAAGAAAAAAAAAAAAACTGTTATGTGGCACGCAGAGCTCTCTACTTGCTAGGGACTAAATTGCCTGCCCTGCAAATCATATTTTGAAGTCCTAACCCCCAATGTATGTGGAGATAGGGTTTTGAGGAGGATGCTAAAGTTAGCAGAGCTCATAAGGGTGGCTCATAACCTAATAGGCACAAAGCCAAGTCCACGTGAGCCCATAGTGAGCAGATGGCCATCGGCAAGCCACGAGGAGGGCTTTCACCAGACCCTGACCATGCAAGCATCCTGATGTTGGACTTCAAGTTTTGAGGATGATGAGAAAATACATTTCTGTTGCTTAAGCACTCGGCCGTGGTATTCTGTACAGCAGCCTGAGCAGACTGAGACACCATTATTTGGTCTCTGCATCTTCTTCAAGCCTCATTGCTCCCACTCCTTCCACTGTTCTCCACTCACCTGGGCTTGTAATGCACTGTCAGTCTTCATCTAGTAACTCCACCAGCTTCATCCAAATAGCTGGCTCTTAAGTTTCACTCTCACCTTAAAAATGAACCATATGAAGTAGACTTTCCTGAGCCCCCTACTTAGGTCAGCTCTGTTTACTGATTCGGTTCAGTCACTCAGTCGTGTCCGACTCTGTGACCCCATGGACTGCAGCATGCCAGGCTTCCCTGTTTATTGATTAGTCCTCATAGTATCTTCCTAACTCATGCCTAATGCTCACCAAGGTTGTGATTACTGAGATTTTTGTATTGTCTTTGATTTACTTTTAGTCAAAATATAACCTATACAGGGAAGAGTCATAAAGCATAACGGCATTCCTCCAAGAATCCTCACAAAATGAACACACCGGTGTAAACCAGCATCCTGATTATTTTTAAAACGGGACATGATCACATCCAAGAAGCCTCCTTGGGTCCTCTTTCATTTACCATCTTCTCTTGTCTTGCCTATCCCCATGGACAGAGGAGCCTGGCAGGCTACAGTCCATGGGGTTGCAAAGAGTCAGACACAACTGAGCGTCTAAGTACGCTTGCTTGCCAGGACCAGAAGTCTACTTTCTAACATCATTGTATGACTTTGTAAAGTGTTTTTAATTTACTTCTGCTAGCCTTCGTATCCCAGGATTCGTTTTCTTTTAAGTTTTTCAATTAGGGTGAGGAACAGGAGAGGTCCTCCTGGGAGATGGGGAGTGCAGAAGTGCAGGGGTAGCTATATCACTGCTCACAGGCATTGTCACTAACCGCTGGCTCACCTCCTGTCTGCGAGGCCGCAGCCTGTTCTGTACCTGACCCAGCTCCCCCTACATCCTCCTTCAGCTTCTCCAGCTTCTGGGTCAAGTTTGTGTAGTTATTTTTGGGATGAGGAGCCCTGGATTCTGCAGCACTCCTGTATACCAATGTCAAAGGCAACCAAAAACATGACATGGGTTTCAGTCCATGCTCTGGGGCTCTGGACCATGCTTCTGGCTAGTTCTTTCTTCCTCCTACTTTAAATACATTTTCCCATCTGCCTGCCCTTGGGCCCCAAGCTCCCGCACCAGCCTGCTGAAGTCTGCTTCCATAATGAGGTAAATTCACATCTCTGTAAGAAATCATGTGTATTTATCTATACATACATACATGTACACACTAATTCATAGACATACATACATGCCTGGGGCTTTCCTGGTAGCACAGAGGTAAAGAATCTGCCTGTAATGCAGGAGACTCAGATTTGACCCCTGGGTTGGGAAGATCCCCTGGAGAAGGAAATGACATCAAATAATTGTATTTAATTTTTATAATTTTAATAATTAACTTTTTTATGCAATTAATCTCTTGATTTTATTTATTTTTGACTGGACTGGGTCTTCGTTCCTGTGTGAGGACTTTCTCTAGTTGCAGCAAGCAGGGGCTACTCTCTAGTTGCGGTGCATTGTGGTGGCGCCTCTTGTTGCAGAGAAGGGGCTCTAGGGCTCATGGGCTTTAGTATCATGGTGCATGAGCTCAGTAGTTGCAGCTCGTGGCCTCTAGAGTGCAGGCTTAGTACTTATGGTTTGGTTGCCTCATTGCACACGGAATCTTCCAAGATCCGGGATGGAACCCATGTCCCCTGCATTGGCAGGCAGATTCTTAACCACTGGACCACCAGGGAAGTCCAAATAATTATAATTTTTAATTGTAAAAGATCTTTGAATAATGAGAAAAACATATTTAAAAGAATGTAAAAGAATCATATTTTTAAACGATTAAACATTCCTTTCAACCAGACTCTTGGAGGCAACTTTAGACACCATTTTGTGCTTCAGAGAAGACTTTAGCACTTGGAAAACATCACATAGTCTGAAATGTGTCTAAGATATAGACGAAGAACAGTGTGTGTATCAGTTTGGGTCTGGAGCAGTAATTATAATGAAAGCTGAATTTGGTTAACCATCCAACATAAACAACAGAAACCTTTTCTATCATACTCTAGGAGATTTGAATTTTAAAAGAGTCACACATATGTTCTCATTAGTGTATTATTCTGGGCTTCTATGTGTAGACGTGATGATACAAAGATGAAGTCTCGGTGACATTACCTTCTCAGCTTTCTTAACTTTATTTCTTTAGGATTGGAGGGGACTAACTGTGACAAGATGACTTGAAACTTCTTTGTTGTTTGGTTAGATTCTTCTGGGCCTTTCTCATGTTCAAAAACACAAATTGTAGTTAGTGATCGACAGTTGTTCCTGGTATTCAGGCAACAATTTATATGTTCTTCTGTACCTTATGTACTGAAATAACATTCCTAACTCCCTTTTAATCAGTTAAAAGTGGCTTCAGGCCCTTGTTTTATGATTTGTGATGAATAAAGCAAACCTTTTCTGGTAAAAGTGTGGGGCCATGTACTGCCTTCTGGAACAACTGTAGATGGCTGTCGGCAAAAAGCATGGTAGCATGCTTTTAACGTGGAACTTAGAGTTCTCATTTTCAATATCATTGAAGTATTTGTTTTTAAAAGGTTGACAGAAAGCTTGGAAACAGATATCATTTAGTTTTAGTCCATGGTTTCCTGTTCTCTTGCATAAAACACCAAAAAACGTGACCTGCTCTGTGAAGAGGAGGGTGTTTCTATTTTGTTTTGATTTTACTTTTTATTTTTGTAATAATTATAGATTCAAAAGAAGTTGCAAAGGTAACACGTGTACCACTCAGTTTCACCCAATGTTTTACATCTGACAGAGAAGTATGGGACAATATCTCAACTAGGAATTTGATATTGTTGTGGCAGTGTGTGTGATCGTTTTATTGTTCTATGCCATTTCATTACATAGGTAGATCCGTATAATTACCAGAGCGGGCATTTTTAAAAGATGTGATAACCTAGTTTTTGTTGTTGTTGTTGTTTGTTTGTTTGTTTTAATTAAGAGTCAACA
The DNA here is from genome assembly GCF_019320065.1 of Cervus canadensis. Lineage (NCBI taxonomy): Eukaryota > Metazoa > Chordata > Mammalia > Artiodactyla > Cervidae > Cervus > Cervus canadensis. The sequence continues at coordinate 17,663,209 of NC_057413.1, read as the reverse complement.
CTTACATATGTACGTAAGGACTGCCCCTGCAGATAGGTACCTTAAGAGACTATATAAGAGACTTCTCACCCCAAACCATGTTCGCTGTCTCCTATTACCTTTGTAAGTGACTGAGTTAACAGGAGAGGTTTTCCTGCTGGAGACAGTCCCTCATGCTCTCTCAGCCCAGGCAAGGTTCATTGCCTCTGCAGACTGTCCCATTCCACCCATGCCCAGCTGAAACACAAGGCATCTTGTCCTTGGCTGGCCAGAAAGTACTTCCTCCACTTGAAGTTAAAAAATGTAACTTTTTTCATTGTCAAAAGGGATATATATCAAAGTGGGAGATCGAATGAGATGTAGCATAAGGCCTATTTTCACTAGTTTCAAGGCTTGTAGCCCTGGCCATGTGTGTCTTGGCACATGACGCACTGGCTTTAGAGGTGGAAGGCACAGACCATGTTCTGGGGGGGTGACACAAGCTTAATCAAGAAAAAAAATTGCCCTGAGTCTCCCCTATTCAAATCACTTAGGTGGAACATTTGCTTATAATACAATATAACAGCAAAAGTGTTCAATGCATAGTTTATGCCTAGCAATACACCTTGAAAAGCTTCTGAGCTAGAATGTAGAAAATCCAGTTAGCTTTATTAATATTTGAATATATATATTTCCCTGTGAAATATATACTTGCAGCGTAAACAGATTTCAAGCCATATTTGAATATGCTTCACTTTGCAGTTTGAATATTTCCATTGTGTCATGAATATGGCATATTTCAATATTTTGAATAACGGAAGGCAGAAAACAGAATATTTGATTTGTGTGTGCCTGCTATGTGTGTATACTGCTTTCTCAAATGGAGCACGCCTATTCTGGTGACCCAATTAGAAATATGCTGAAATAATCAACAGTAATTTGGGAGAGTCAGTGAACCAAGGGATCTGTAAGTAATAGCAAAGCTGATTCAATACTAGTGTTTGCCTCAAGATTGCCCCATGTCCTACGTAAGTGCTGTTCAAAATTTTAAACTACCTCGGGCTAAAACCTGTTAAATCCATTGTCAGTTCATTTGCAAATTCTTCTCTCTCCCTAACCTGAAAATGTTTGAGTTTGTTAATCCATTTAGTCAGCAGTTGACTGTGGAATTTTTGCTTACCTTAGGCAAACTGGAAATTGCCTACTCTTTCCAAATCCCATCCGTTGACTCACACACCGGTCATTTTGCATTTTATTCCCAGTAATGTTTTGTGTGGGGAGGGGAGGAGCGGCCACCTGCTCTGTCTCTGTGGTAAAGTCAGACTTGCATTTAGAACATGCCCTGATTTAATAACAATAACCATTCTATCCAAATCTGCTGTGAGACTCTGATGAAATTCTGGTTCAAATTAGTCAGTGAGCCAACTATTCAGAGGTTGTCAGAGTGCTGAGGCTGTGACTAAAGTCATTTCTTCTTCAAGCTCCTTGGAGGCGTCATAATGAAGTCTCCTGGTTGGAGGAGGGTAGAAAATCTATTTTGAGGTATTTAGAAAAGATAATGTTGCAGGTGCCAGCATACACAAATGGAATTCCAATCATATTGTGTCTGAATAGGCAAAAAAAAAAAAAAAAAGAAAAAGTAGATTGTATTAAAACAATTCCCTTGCTCACAATCATCTATTGCACCTGCCGAGTTAATGTGGTCTATTAGCATCCCCAAATCATTAGTATTTTAATAAAGACCTGATCCCTGGTATAGTTAACACTAACTTAGTTGGTAAATGCTGTTTATTTTTTGCTCTACCATCATCAACCTCTACAAAGCTGTTAATTTGTGTTGCCTATGGCCTTATTGTTCTCCTGAATGTCATGAATTAATCTAAGAATCCAGAAAAATGGTCCTTGCCTTGGATACTCATAATAATGTATTTATGAAGAGGGGGTTTTAAATGTACACTAACTTGAACAGTAGGGAACAAATACTCCATTAATACCTACTTTTAAAAGCAGGATTGCCTTACCATAATCTAAATATATATCAGTACACACTATAATAAAGCCCTTGGATAATAAAGTACAAATGTCTTTTAAGTTGGCTCTCTGCTTTGACTATTGCTTCCTTCCACTGTCATTTCAGCAGAGCAGTGAACACAAGTCTTTTTTTTTTTTTTTTAATTTTTTTTATTAGTTGGAGGCTAATTACTTCACAACATTTCAGTGGGTCTTGTCATACATTGATATGAATCTTTTAACATATAAATCAAATCACCTTACTCTGTGCTCAACAGTGATTCTCTATTTCACTCAGAAGTAAAACTAAAGTCTTCAAATGCCCTACAAAGACTCTCTGATCCTACTATTTTGCTGACCTTGCCACTCTAACCCCCACCCACCTACTCCTTACTGACTGCTACTCTGGCCTTAGAGCACTTGCACTGATTTTGTGTTTGTGCATGCATGTGGACAGTTTGGTATATTCTCCTGCTCTGCATTTTCAAAGCCACTCCTTCAAGTCCTCGCTCACCTCTTAACATGAGATACTTTGCCACATTATTTATCTTCAATCCCACCTCAGGACATCTATTCCCCCTTACACTGTTTGCTTTCTTCTTTTCTTCGATAGCCCTTATCTTCTTCTGGCAAGGTGGATGAGTAGTTAGTGTACCATATAATTCTCAAGAATTTTTAAGCTTTTATATTACTTGCAAGCTCACAAGTCAGCCTACCGCCATTGCATGGTTGCTGGCAGAACACATCAAACTGGGTCAGAGAAAAAGGGTTTTATTACTTATAGATCAAGAGTCACATGAACAGCAGCATATTTTCTCTTTGCTCTAAGTCCCATGGGGGTGACATGGATGGGACCAGATGGATGCCTGCACACCCACAGGATATAAAAGATAAACTGTGAGCTTAGAGAACCATGTGCAATAAGCATGTCTACCCTTTGTTCCAGAGGGAGATACTATCTCTATCTTCCAAGGTAGTTCAGGGTATCAATATTCTTATTAATGACAACCAGAAAAAAGACAGTCAAAGCCTTATTAGCAAGATATGCAGTAACAAAAGACATCCATGAAGAAGGACTTCTCAACTATAATATTTATAGTTTGTTATGTGTTTCCCCCAATGTAAATTCCCTGAGGGATTTTATTTCTTCACAAATGTCCTCAATAGGCATGAAAATAATTTAGATCTTGTTTTTTCAACCTGAAGTCCCCAAATCTCCGGCTTGTTCTGACTTTAGTTAGTTATCTCCACATTCATTTTCTCAGCCATAAAATGAGAATAGTAAGTAATGCCTCTCTAATACCATGAGGTAAGAACTTCCCTGGTAGTCCAGTGGATAAGACTCCAAGCTCCCAATGCATGGGTCCTGGTTCAATCCCTGGTCAGGGAACATGCCACAACTAAAAGATTCTGCATGCTGGAATAAGACTCAGTGCAGTCAAATAAATAAAATTTTTAAAAATAATTTAATGCTAAACATTTGGCCATCTGATGTGAGGAACCAACTCATTGGAAAAGACCCTGATGCTGGGAAAGATTGAAGACAGAAGGAGAAGAGGGCAGCAGAGGACAAGTTAGATGACATCAATGATTCAAAGGGCATGAAGTTGAGGAAACTCCAGGAGACAGTGAAGGGCGTAGGAGCCTGGCATGATGCAGTCTGTGGGGTCTCAAAGAGTCAGACATGACTTAGCAACTGAACAACAGCGACAACAACTAATCTGAATGTGTTGGAATTCTCCATGGACAGGATATGGAGTCTCATCTCAGGTCTCACTTTGACCACATGTGACTCACAAATTTATTTTGCTAGCCCTGAAAAAAGGTCTGGGTACTTAGTCTCTACTATTCTTTCTGACCTCATAGGCATGAGCACCAGAACTGAATTTTTGTTGATCTTCTTAAACTAGGTCATCTTTCAGTTTCCCTTAACATAGTAAAAGACACTTCCATTCATTCATTTATTTGTGCAAGTCGTAATTCATGACTCATCTTTGAGTCTTCCTTCTCTCTCAACCCATCCCACCCTCATATTCCGTCATTTATCACTTCTTGTTACTCACCTCCTAAATATCTTTGGATTCTATTCACTTTTTCCATCTCTACTGATAGGAACATGAATCCAAGGCCAGTGATTCCAAACTGTTTCAGATCAATGTATACTATAAAATATTTTATAATACTTCCTTGAATATACAGAACAAATTCACATATAATATAACCAAACTTACACACAAAATTTCAAAATAAAATAAAAATATTTTAACTGTAATATGAAGTTGAAATAGAGGAAATTACATAATAACAATATGTCTTTCAACATGTAAAAATCAGGCATGTCTAGACCAAAAAAGACTCACAATGTTGTCAGATGTTTGCAACTACATAAAAAATCATTCCAGATTTGAAAGTTAAAAAGGCAGGCAGATACAGGTCCTTGCATTGGACTCTAAAACCAGGAACAGCATTCCCTTCAGCCAGATGATTTTACAAACTGGCCAAAACGTAGCAACTTCTGAAACAAACTAAATACAATTATGTTTCCATTTACATAGTGGATTCATTCCTGGAAATTTTAGTGTATACTTAAATCATGCAAAAATCCTGTGTGTTTATATCTAAAACTGAAATAGATTCTAGAGAGTTTTTCATTTGTATGAAAGTATATGCTTTTTTTACAGGGCCATTCTCAAGTTTTGTGAGACCCAGACAATTGTCCCTTTAAATTAAACCTGGACCCCACTTAAAACCAATCAGTGCCAGTAGCCAAAAAATAAAACAGAATAAGAGCACTGTCATTAATTTCCAAATTGTCTAGGAAAGTGCATAGTACTTTCATTGAGAACTGATGCTATAGACTAAGTTACATTTGTTCTTCATTCATTATCCTCCTAATAGTCTTTTCAGCTTCATTCCTATTCCATCTAGTTTAGTTATGGGGGCTTCCCAGGTGGCGCTAGTGGTAAGGAACCCGCCTGCCACTGCAGGAGACATAAGAGATGAGGGTTTAATCCCTGGGTTGGAAAGATCGCCTGGAGGAGGACATGACCACTCACTGTAGTATTATTACCTGGAGAATCCCCCATGGACAGAGGAGCCTGGCAGGCTGTAGTCCGTAGGGTCACAAAGAGTCGAACACAACTGCAGTGATTTAGCATGTATGCATGCATTAGCTTAGTTAGAGTTGATTCGCAAAGCCAAATTTGATTATTTTACCTGTATTTGTTTTTTTTTTCCTCTCAGATAAACAGACCAATAGGGTATGGAGATACATAAAATTTTATTGTAATAATTGCATCATGCAGTTACAGAAACTAAGTCCCAAGATGTGCAGTTAGAAAGCCAAAGACCTAAAAGAGCTGCTAGTATAAGTTCCAGTCTGTTTCCAAAGGCCTGAGAACCAGGAGAGTTGATGATGTAAGTCCAAGTCCAGAAGCAGGCAGTCACAAGGTAAGTCAGCTTTTTTGTCCTATTCAGGCCTCCAACAGATAGGATGAGGCTACCCAGTATTGAGGAGGGCAATTTGCTTTACTCAGTCTATGGATTCAAATTCAAATTTTAATTCCATCTAAAATACACTCAGAAATATGTTTGACCAGTTATATGAGCACCCCATTATCCATTCCAGTTGATGCATAAAATTTGCCATTGTACTGTCCATTACATAAAGTCCTTATGACCATTTCCTCCTCTTAAAGTACAAAAGTTTGGCATTACTTCTAAAGCCTCATGTTTTCTAACTCTTGTCTGCTTTCAAGCCATATTTCACCATTTTACATATTCTGTGTGCTTGAGCATGCTAACTTTTCTATTCAGCATAAAAGCAATGATCCTTTATACCACAGCGTCTGTGCATACCTATTCTATGTACTCTTTTTTACCATATAATTTTCCAAGTTAACTTCTAATTATAGTTTTTCTGCTTAAAAACTGTAGCTAAGCTGTAGTTTTTTGTTTAGAATCTATAATGATCTTTCAGAAAAATTTATAAATTTTCAATATGGCTGAGCTAACATTAAAAATATTTAATTAGTAATACTTGGGAATTAATCAACCAAACTACAAGCCAACTACTGGAGAAGCATCCTAGGGACCCTAGTCTATAAAGTGTCAGCTCATTAGTTTTTGAATTGTGTTGTGGTCTTGGTTTGGATTATCTAGGATATTCCTTGGGAGATAATATAGTAGTCAGAGAAGGTAGGGACTAAGAGACCTGGAAAATCAACTGTTTATCAACTCTAAGTATTTTAATATTTTAAAACCAGTATGGCTGCTAAAAGTAACCCAAATTATTGTCCTATGATTATTATTACTTACCATTGGTTGATGACAGTATTTAGATTTACATGGAACTAACCTATAGATTTCAACAGCGTTTTCAATCAGTGTCAGTCCTGGAATATCTTGTTACAGAATAAATAGCCCTGAGTCTGCTCCTATATTACATTTTGCACAATTATTATTTTACTTTAATTTGTAAAATGATTTAATTGAACTTTTTACCACTAGATTGTAAGTTCGGTGAAGACAGGCATTATATCTACTTTTGCACATCAAATTATACCAGACACCCTCAAAAGTATGTGGTGCATATTAAAGTCAATAAATATTTCCTGAAAGGATGAATGTGAATGTTTTTTGTATAGTTAGCACTCAAGACGTCTTAATTGCCTTTTCCCCCTCTTCCATATCCCCAAGCATGACATAGCACATGTATTTATTTTAATCAATGCATATCAGCAAAATTCCAGATATTCAGCTATCCAAAGTTGAAGGAACAAAAATTGAAATTACATAGTAAGTCTTGGAATTTCTCTCTCTAATTCGAATGTGCCAAAAATAGACTGTGGAATGGGAAGCTTATTTTCTTGATATAATTGCTTCTATTTTTGACCCTCTGAGCTTTGGGGAAACTCAGTCCCAGATCTCAACTTTAGTTTTCCCTCTCACACCAAGCCTTGTGTCTTCTGTGACATTGAACATATTGTCAACCTGTATACTCACCCCAAGAGCTTCATCATGGAGGAAATGAAACTCTAGGCTTCTAAGACCTAGGGGACTTAGATTTAAATAAAGCCAGTGTAAAAGGCAATTAATGACCCTAATTATCAGTGCAAAAAAGAAGTTCTACAAAGAGGAAAATGTTTCTAAAGAAAATAAAAAGAAATTGTTATGCCTGTGACCAAAATAAATGAGGACACCACAAATTAAGACAAATGTTCACGATTAAGAGTCATGGCTGGTCTTCAAGTGTCATTTACATACTTTCAAACCTTGAAATTTCCAAAACAAAAGAGACCTGCACTTTTACTTGTATTTATTATCTAGTCTGCTCAGTGTTCCATGGAGTTTATGCCTCTGTGAAATTAAATATAATTGGCTTATGGAAACTAAATAAAAGCCTAATTTCAAAGCACATTTTAAAAGTCAAATTCATTAATTTGGTTCACACACATTCACTGACCCTATCCTGTCAACTCTGCTATCCTTTGTACTCTGTGTGATTAAATCTAAAGGTATGTTTAGATGAGGTCACAAATAAATATGGTGAGAAAATTAGCCCATATGATTTTCCCACTATTTCTATACTTCTATTCTTACTCCATCCTCAGCCCAAGCCAAAGTAGAACAAGACATTCTGCCAGAATTGCCTGCTGAAGATTGCAATGAACAGAGTAAAAATCTTGGCTTTTGACATAGACCAAGGAAAAACTAAATTTGAAAGAATACAAGAATACAAAACCAGAACAGTGTTTTTAATCCCTAAGATCTAGATAAAATTTGCCACATACAAGAACATGAGAAAAACTGGTAGGAAAAAAAGAAATAAACAAAAATTTGTGAGAAGGTCCTTGTACCATACTTCTTCCCTCCAATTCATTTGGGGGTAAGAAGAATATTAGAATCCTTGAATTTCATTTAGAAATCTAAGAGCACAGAAGTATGCCCTCCAACCACAGAGTCACATACTAGGAACCTGGCAAGTTCTTTATCTTATGGAAAGAAATATTCTGTGCACCTAAGAGGAACAAAGAAGTGCTAGAGTCTTTCATTGCCTCCCAAAAGTTCACAGAGTTCCCCATGTCCCAGTCCAGTAATGAAAGTATCTGGATAGATGCTTCCAGGGCCTGATAGGTGGATGGTGGCAGGTGGTGGAGAGCTGAACCTGAAGGGTTGTTGTAGTCAGAAGCATGGGACATCCCTACAGCTCTGAATGAGTTGGACTGTACGGAGTAGGTGAGATGGAATACGGCTCAAGAGATGTCAGCCTGCAGTGATAATAAGAATCAGATGCTCCCCATCCCCAACCAAGACACCATGAAATCTCTGGAGTTTAGATGCCATGGAGAGAAAATTAGGGATAGGGAAACTCTCCCATCCCTAATCCAACCACTTCACTTTTTCCACCAACAAGGAAGCAGGCACAAAGTGAGAATTAAGGTAATGTAAGAAGAAATTAAAATATATTATTTGTTAAGCCTCGGAGCTTTGGGAATATTGAATGAAAGACTTTAGAGAATGACATCAAGTAATTCTTGCCTCAGTTACAAACTCTGGTCTCATCTCAGTCTGTCTGGGCTGCTATAACAAAGCACTGTAGATTAGGTGGCTTACAAACATCAACAAAAAATTTATTTCTCAGAATGTGGAGCCTGGAAGTGGGAGACCAGGGTGCCAGCAGGACTAGGGTGTGGCAAGAGCCCTCTTCCAGTCTGTGGATTACTGATTTCCCCTAGTGTCCTCACATGGTGGAAAGAGAGCTAGCAAACTCTCTGGTCTCTCTCTCTTTTTTTTTTTTTTTTCTGGTCTCTTCTTAAAAGGGCATTTATTTAATTTTTGAAGTTCCACTCTCAAGATATAATCATCTCCTCAAAGCCCCACCTCCAAATACCATCACATTGAGATTAAGGTTTCAACATATGAATTTTTTTTTGGGGGGGGGGACACAAACATTATATCCATTGTAGATCTAGACAAGCATATCAAGATTTATTAACATTTAGATTTTCCTATGATGTGCTATTTTATTTTTGGGGGTGAGAGTCCCTTGGACTGCAAGGAGATCCAACCAGTCCATCCTAAAGGAGATCAGTCCTGGGTGTTCATTGGAAGGACTGATGCTGAAGCTGAAACTCCAATACTTTGGCCACCTCATGCGAAGAGTTGACTCATTGGAAAAGACCCTGATGCTGGGAGGGATTGGGGGCAGGAGGAGAAGGGGATGACAGAGGATGAGATGGCTGGATGGCATCACTGACTTGATGGACATGAGTTTGGGTAGACTCCGGGAGTTGGTGATGAACAGGGAGGCCTGGCGTGCTGCGATTCATGGGGTCGCAAAGAGTTGGACACAATTGAGTGACTGAACTGAACCGAACTGATGACATGTTATGATAACTGTTTATAGAACATTTTCAGAAAAAAACCAAAAGGCCAAGCCGAGAAAATTTAAAGGGATGCATCATGATGCTATATGATTATTATGCTCTGTTTTTTGAGGTTTCAGGTAGTTCTATATGGATGTAGATCAAGGCATCCAGTGCATCCTATCTTCTCCATCATCACTAGGGAAACACATGGACTTCCCAGGTGGTGCGAGTGGTAAAGAACCCATCTGCTAATGCAGGAGACATATGAGGTGTGGGTTCGAACCCTGAGTTGGGAAGATTCCCTGGAAGAGGGTATGGCAACCCACTCCAGTAATCTTGCCTAGGGAATCCCATGGAGAGAAGATCCTGGCGGGCTCCAGTCACAAAGTCAGACATGACTGAAGTGACTTAGCAAGCACACACACATAGGATTGAAGACTCAACAGCAGAGAGTCAGAAGACAACTAAGTAGGCAATGTCTTCTATTAGCTCAAAACACAATACACACTAGGTACAATAAAGGGATATTGCAAGATTAAGAACTATTTTTAACTAAAAAATTGAATCATAAATTACTAAAGTGGCAGAGGCATGATCAAAGCATAAATAGTATAGACATGCAAGATGTTGCTTTGATTCCATCTTTGTTTTGCTTCCATGAATATGTCAGTTCTGATTTTTCTTGGGGAAGAGGTGGTAAACACCTTCTACCAGATACTTTCTGCCCTGTGTTCTTTGCCATCAAGGGCAACAGACTCACTGATCTAGCCTGATGGATTTCCAAATACCTCCTGTTTCCCCAAGTTAGATTCCAACTTGCAAACAGTTTTATGTAGACCTTGAGTTTTAGAGTGATTGATCTGTAAGGGTATGTTGAAGTAATTTACATGAAGTCAGATGTCCAACTCACTTACCCCAAGTCTGGCTCCTCCGAGGTCCAACAGCTCTGCTTCTTCTTAAATCAGTCAAGACAGACAGACGTGATCCTGGGCATTAACATACACAAGATTCATCTACATGGAAGCTACAGGTCAGGGGTGCAGAGGTGAAGTGGTACACATAAAGCATAAGAAATTGGTCACTGAGGGACTTCTCTGGTGGTCCAGTGGTTAAGACTTCTTCTTCCAGTGTAGGGGATACAGGTTTGATCCCTGGCTGGAGAGCTAGGATCTCACAAGCTTTGCAGCCAAAAACCAAAACAAAAGACAAAAGCAATATTGTGACACATTCAATTAAGATTTTAAAGATGTGTGCTGTGCTTAATCACTCAGTCATGTCCGACTCTTTGTGACTCCATGGACTGTAGCCCACCAGGCTCCTTTGTCCATGGGATTCTCCAGGCAAGAATACTGGAGTGGGTTACCATTCCCTTCTCCAAAGGATCTTCCTGACCCAGGGATTGAACCCAGGTCTCCCACATTGCAAGCAGATTCTTTCCTGTATGAGCTACAGGGAAGTTCCCAAGGCTTTAAAGATGGTCCTCATCAAAGAAGAAGAAGAAGAAGAAAACAGAAGAAAGAAATAAATATAGGGGGAAAAAAAGAAATTCGTCATTGAAAATACCTTTCATGCCTGGTTTTTTGTTTGTTTGTTTGTTTTAGTGGATATAGTGGTTTGCAATACATTGCTGAGGGTGTTCCAATCTCAATAGTTAGTTACAGCCTATGACACTTCTCCTCCAGCAATACATTTCGAATTGTGGTGCTGGAGAAGACTCTTGAGAGTCCCTTGGACTGCATGGAGATCAAACCAGTCAGTCCTAAAGGAAATCAACCCTGAATATTCATTGGAAGGACTGATGCCCAAGCTCCAATACTTTGGCCACCTGATGAGAAGAGCTGACTCATTGGAAAAGACCCTGATGCTCTCTCTGATGCTGAGAAAGATTGGGGCAGGAGAAGGAGGCAACAGAGGATGACATGGTTGGATGGCATCACTGGCTCAATGGACATGAATCTGAGCAAACTCCGGGAATTGGTAAAGGACAGGGAAGCCTGGTGTGCTGCAGTCATGAGGTGTCAAAGAGTCGGACACAACTTAGTGACTGAACAACAACCACAACCCTATTATATTTCTCTAGAATGAGGAGGGCAGTTTCCTTCCTAAATAAAGCTGAAAGAGTGACTCTTAGAAATATCTCTCATGCTCATGTATGCAGATACCTAACCATATATCTATTTTAGCATTTTCACTGAGTGTATTTCCTGGAGCTGTTATTTCAGACCTACCTTTTACCTTGTTAAAAGGTGAGTGTGAAGCCCTTATCAATTATACGCCAATTTAAAGAAAAAAATTCTAGAATCAATAGAGGTGGGCTGAGTTTGAGAATTGGGAGGGGGACCCTAGAAATCTTTTCTTTTTTTTTAAACAATCTGCTTCTTCCCACTAAAAGTTAAGAGCTTGGCTAGCTCTTCAGAAACCAGGCTGCCTTAAACAAGGTTTTCCAGCGCAAGCATGGGCCAAGTCAAAATGAGCCCTAGTTTCTCTGGTGTGAAATGTCTCTGAGTTTCATTCGGGTGAATTGGTCCAGTGGGATTCTGTCCTAATGGGTGAGCTGAGATTACACAGTTGATCAGCTGCCAAGAGAACAGACTGTAGCCCCCGGATCCTGCTAAATAAGCCACAGTCGTGTGTGCAACATTGAGTGTACGATCCCATCAAATTTATGGACAACTCTGTTTATAATCTCGTGGCATATGCCTCTGTAGTATTTGTTTATAAAGGGCCAGGGCTGGGTGTATTATGCATCGCAAATGATATACTGTAAAGTTTCCCAGGATAAATGAAATATGTCCATTTTGTCCCATCTGGATCTTGTTATTTTTTTTTTTTTTTCACATGATTAGCATTTTGGCAGCTTTCACTCTTCTATTCTGCTGTTCTGTGTGCCCAGGGGAGACGAAGAGTTGAGTTCTTTCCAAACTCAGGATAGTGCTGTGTGGAGAAAAGCTACAGCTGAAAGGGCACTTTCTTTATGTAGATTCTCTACACTCTGGTGGAGGAAGCAGAGGTTGGGAATATGATTAGTGGGGAGTGAAAGCCCCGTGAGTCAAGGCTCAAGTGAGTCATCAAGTGTGGAAATTTTCTTACCAAATGATAGTAAGGATACAGGAGATGTTCTGTCCCCCAGAACCAGCTGAGCTTATGAAATGCTCCACAATCCGGTTTCGCTGAGCTGCAGACAGAGGCCCCGTTCTCTGTTATGAATTTAGTCTGCTTGAGATAAAAATGGGGTCACGATGCTCATCTGACACCTTGTTAACTTCTGCTGCAACCAAACCAAACCAAACCAAATTCACTTGTATGCAGTAATACGACTTATTCTTTTTAAAGAATGCTATAACAGAACCAAAGTCTGCTTTTCATTTTAGGCGAGTTACTGGAGTGGAACATAGAAATAAAACAGCCCACAAGGGCAAAGGTCTCTTTGTCACTTGTGAAATAGACATAAGCAACTGAAAAGTCAGTCTTCCTGGCCTGATGGCTTTCTGTTTTCAAGAGAATCGTCTATGGTTTGTTTCAATTTTCCATTTAAACAGTAACTTGCTGTTTTATTCTGCAAGACCTACTTCTATTCCTATTTTTATTCATATTTGCAGACTAAATTTTCACTTGCATTGTATTCATTTTAAATGTGCTGAATCAGGGAATTAGAAACCAACTTGAGATAAATAAACACTGTATAATACCTAAAACAAGAGAGAAAAATCAAGAAATAATCTTTAGGAGTTTTGATGAATAACTAATGTAGATGCCCATCTATGATCAAATGACTTCCCAGGTTTCAGCTACTTAAATGCCTTTATTTTCATGTTATTGAAATCAAATATTATATACAAGTGAAGTGCCTAATATATTTCTGATATGTCATTAGAGGTGATTGCTGCCACTTTAAATGATGAAATAAAGTGTTTTATTCAAAACAAACCCCCAAATTTTTCACTTAAAATAGTTTTGATTATTGTATTTCTATCATTTCCATATTAACTGAAGCATATTGGTACAAATTACTTTGCCTAAATTATCCGTCTATCCATCTGCCTATTTATCAATCTGTAAGAAGGAATGGCAACCCACTCCAGTGTTCTTGGCCTGGAGAATTCCATGGACAGAGGAGCCTGGTGGGCTACGGTCCATGGGGTCGCAAAGAGTCGGACACGACTGAGTGACTTAACTAACTAACTAATATATTATATTACATATTATGTAGCATATCACCAATTGATATATTCATTCTCCCTTTCCATTTTATGCCTCTGCAGAAATACTGCTGAATTTTTTTGCTTCTAGCATCAGACATATCTCCAGCTTCCCAAACCATGCATTCGAAAGTAGGAATTGTAGAGAAAGTGCAGCTGCCTCTCCTTATATCTCCCCTCCATCCCAGTCCTTTGGTGTTTGATATCTGTTTTCTAGAGTGTTTTAAGCAGTCTCCTAGAAAGCTTATAAAAAGTCCAGAGCCTTATTGGCCATCTTCCAAATACTTCTGGTTTTGACAAGCCTGAACTGGGGCCCGGGAATCTTCATATGAAATGACCTCACAAGTGGCTCTGATGCAGATGGTTCTTTGCAAAGCAGTTCTATAAGATCCATGGTCTTATATAAAGAAGGAAACCACAGGCTTTCCTATTGCATCTCAACTCTGCTGGAATTAAACTTCCCCAGAACAGAGAGTCAGGAACTTGTGATTCTTGATTTTCTCTCTCATAAATGAATATTTTCATGTTATGAATGAAATAATCATCATGTCAGCAGGATTTTTGACACCAAGGAGAAGATTTTCATGGTAATGTCATCTCAGCTCTATTGATCCTCAAAACACTCACCCCCTTTCCAGCCACCTGTCCTCTGACCCCTTGTTGCTGACAATTACCTGGATTGCAAACGAACTTGCTCTGTTTTTCTGAACCCTCTGTCTGTATGTCTGTTTACTCCTAGGCAGTCAGACTCTGTGAGCTGGTCAGTTCCACCACATTCTCTCTTCATCTAAGAGGTGACAAGGGCCAGACTCCAGAACTTGCTTCTTCCATGCCTGCTGTGCATACATGATCACCATGCCTTACAAACTCACCTTAAACCATCAAATATTAATGTTTCTTAGCTCTTTGAAATCTTGGGTTAAGCAAAGCTTTAAGATCTCTTTGGAAACAAAACACATGAATTAGAAAAGAAAGATTTGTTAAATAGGACATTATAAAAATTAAAATATTTTGTTCTTTGAAATATACTGTAAAAAATGAACAAAAAACCACACATTGGCAGAAAATATTTACAAAAACATATGATGATAGCTAACTGGCTTCCAGATGTCTAAAGAAACCATTATAATTAATTGATTAATAGTGATTAATAAGAAAATGAACCACAAGATATTTTAAAACAGGGAAAAGAGTTGAACAAATGCTTCATCAAATAAGCTCTATGGATAGCAAATAAATAAGTCAAAAGATACTCAGCATAATTAGTCATTAGAAAAATTCAATTAGAACTTCAGTGAAATATCACTTTGCCTCTGAGAATAGTTTAAAAAAAAGCAAGTAACAATATCAGGTATTGCTAAAATATGGAGCAACAGAAGCTTTGTAAATCTTTGGTGGCAATGAAAAATAGCAAAACCACTTTGGAAAATAGTGGACAGTATCTTACCAACTTAAACATACACTTACTGTGCATCCTAGCAATTCCACTTATCCAGAAGAAATGAAAATATACATATATACAAAAACCTGTATTCATATTTTTATGACAACTTTATCAAAAGTCATCAAGAGCTGAAAATAACTCAAATGTTCATCAACTGTAGAACAGATCAGCAAATACAGTTAAGAGTCAAATAATGAAATGTCATTCAGCAACAAAACAAACTTCTTATTATGCAAAGAAATGGATGAATTTCAGATGCACTGACTTTTGTGAAAGAAACCAGACACCAAATCAAAATGCTATATAAATCCATTTATATAATATTCTGATAATATTAATAGCAAAATAATAGGGACAGAATGTAGACTACTGGTTGCCAGGGTCTGGGGGTAAGAAGAGAAAATTGATTACAAAGGTGCATAAGGCAACTTTTACTTTTTTAAAAAAAATTATTTATTTTTATTATTTGTTTTGGCTGTGCTGGATCTTCATTGTGACATGCGGGCTCTCGATTGAGACATGTGGGCTTAGTTGCAGTATGTGGGATCTTGGTTCTGCAACCAGGAATGGAACCTGGGCCCCTGTACTGGAGCAAGAAGTCTTATCCACTGGACTACTAGGTAAGACCCAGGAACATTTTAATGTGATGGAAATGATCTGTTTTGATTATGATGGTAATAACGTGACTATATGGATTTGCAAATTTCATAGAAATGTGCACCTAAAAGGGTGAATTTTATTGTGTGTAATATAGATCTCAAAAAAACTAACTTCCAAAAAATTAAATTTTGTCAAATATGGCAAAAGCAAGATCTTTTTATAGAACATTTCCTGTGACTTTGCAGCACCATACCAAGCACTTTTTCCCTTCTACATTCTTTGAAGATAGAGGCCTATTTTTGCAATTAAGTTTCTTACAACTGAAATCCCATAATCTTTGCAATTAGACTTCTCCTGACCTCATAGTAATAGACCATGAATGAGCTGAAAATATCTTTTTCTTAATAGTCTTTAAGGATCTGAAATGGAGAATGGGAATAAAGGTTCTGATAATCATACAATTCAAAATGTTTAATTCTGTGTAATCTAACAATGTCTAGAATTGCTAGTTTCCACCAGAGTCACTTGTATTTGCCTGGCAGTACGATACAGACACTCACATGAAACAGAAGAAATGGATTGTGACCTCCCTCCCATCCCCCCCAAAAAAAATCACAACAGCAACACTACCCATATCAGCTTGGGTTGTTTTAATGTTTAAGTCATGGTTAATATTCAACCCGTTAAAATCCTTTCAGAATCAACCTATTGCTTCCTGATTATGCTGCAGTCACCTGTGGGGTCACTAGAAGATGACTTCTAATACAAGTAGTCCAGCCTGTGCCATCCAACATGTTATGGAGATTTAGTTGGACAGACCAGCAACTGAGAACGAAGCACCACACAGATGGGCTCATTGAAAATCCACCACATCCTGGCTTTTTCAGTCTTCAAAACAGATGAGGTGCCTTGGTTGTAGTAACTGTGCTGCAATCATTTGGGAGTCTGCCTGCATGGACATGGTTTTTCAAGACTTTCTGCATGACCCATAGCGTCTCATGAGAACACACTGATGAGAATAAATCACCGTGGATTCTATAGCTGATGCTCTTCCAGGCTGTGCCACGGAATGATTGTTTATTTAAATAACACCTCTAATCAATGCACAAATTTCCAACAAAATGGATACAGCAGTCTTAGCACCATCTGAGTTTCTCAATAACGAGGGGTGCTTTGAATATCGCTGAGGCTTTGTTGAAAATTAAATACTCACATTGTTAATTAAAAATGGATTTAAAGAGTGAATAGATTATGGATTTATCTGCAAGAGTACAACCATCTGGGTGAGCAGAGTTGCATGTTTAAGCATAGAAGAAACACACCATTTCTGGTGACCTGATGGGAGACAGGATGACAACCAAAGGCTAGGAAAGGTTTGATATTCTTAATGACTATGATCATGACTCACTAATCCAACAATCATTTATAGGGTGCTAACTGTGCAAGGCATTGACTTAACACCTCAGGAAGTAATACGAATAATCCATGCTTTCTAATATCTCCATAAAACACATGTGACCTCACTGAAGCTTAAGCGCTAGATACTTAAACTCTGAAAATGCCCCGTCAGTCTCATCCAAATAACTCTAATCCAACAAATGAACATTTTCACTTTAATCTTCAATAGTTAAAATATCACTGAACTAGAGAGGGGGTGGGAGTCACATCCTTTAATTAAATGAAAAATAATGTGGAAAACATGTCGCAAAACCGAACTTCTGAAATTTATGCCAGAGACATTTTTAAAGCACGCTACAACCCATTAATAATGACTTTTAACTAGAAAAAACATAAACATGTCAGTAGCATTTGTTTAACAAGGAGACCTTGGAGACAATTATTAGAATGTGCCTAGTGTATTAAATTTACAGTATGATGAGGGCATCTTTACTGTGCACCTTTTAAACTGTAAGAAATAAAACAATTGAAAATAAAGCTCACAGTGCAAGTAGATATGTGCATTCATGTCATTCAGTGGAAAACAAATACCACGTTTGCCCATGTTGTCCCTTATTAGATGTTATTAATTCATAATTATCACCAGAAAATGATCAGTTTTTAGCTCTCATGACCAATAAGGAAAAAGATCTAGAAATTATTTAATAAGAGAAATCTTAACTTCTTTGCATTGTTTATTTAAAAAGGCCTTCTTACCTTTCTTTGCTATTCTCTGGAAATCTGCCTTCCATTGTATATATCTTTCCCTTTCTCCATTGCTTTTCACTTCTCTTCTTTCCTCAGCTATTTTCAAATCCTCCTCAGATAACCACATTGCCTTACTGCATTTCTTTTCTTTAGGATGGTTTTGGTCATTGCCTCCTGTACAGTGTTATGAACTTCTGTCCATAGTTCTTCAGGCACTCTGGGTGACCTAAGTCTAATCCCTTAAATCTATTTGTCACTGTCACTGTATAATCATAAGGGATTTGATTTAGGTCATACCTGGATGGCCTAGTGGATTTCTCTACTTTCTTCAATTTAAGCCTGAATTTTGCAATAAGGAGTTCATGGTCTGAGTCACAGTCAGCTCCAGTTCTTGTTTCTGCTGAATGTAAGAAGCTTCGTCACTTTAAGCTGCCAAGAATAGAATCAATCTGATTTCAATATTGACCATTTGGGTTATCCATGTGTAGAGTTGTCTCTTATGTTATTGGAAAAGGATGTTTGCAATAACTGATGTGTTCTCTTGACAAAATTCTGTTGGTCTTTGCCATGCTTCATTTGGTACTCCAAGGCCAAACTTGCCTGTTACTCCAGGCATCTCTTGATTTCCTATTTTTGCGTTCGAATCCTCTATGATGAAGAGGACATTCTTTTTTGGTGTTAATTCTAGAAAGTGTTGGAGGTCTTAACAGAACTGTTCATCTTCAGCTTCTTCAGGCTCAGTGTTTGGAAAGAGACTTGGATTACTGTGATGCTGAGTTATTTGCTTGGAAATGAATTCAGATCATTCTATTGGTTTTAAGATTGCATTTGGTACTGCAGAGTCCAAGTACTGCATTTGGACTCTTTTGTTGACTGAGGCCTACTCCATTTCTTCTAAGGGTTTCTTTCCCACAGTAGTAGGTACAATGGTCATCTGAGTTAAATTCACTCATTCCTGTCCATTTTAGTTCATTGATTTCTATGATGTCAATATTCACTCTTGCCATCTCCTGTTTGACCACTTCGATTTTCCTTGATTCAAGGACCTTGCATTCCAGGTCCCTATGCAATATTGTTATTTACAGCATTGGACTTTACTTTTACCACCAGACACATCCACAGGTAGGCATCATTTCAGCTTTGGCCTAATTGCTTCATTCTTTCTGGAGCTATTAGTAAATGCCCTCCACATTTCCCCCATAGCATATTGAACACCTTCCAACCTGGGGGGCTCATATTCCAATATCATAACTTTTTACCTTTTAATGCTGTTCGTAGGATTATCATGGCAAGAACACTGGAGTGGTTTATCATTCCCTCCTTCAATGGGCTATGTTTTGTCAGAACTCTCCACTATGACCTGTCCATTTTGGTTGGCCATGAACGGCATGGCTCATAGCTTTTCAAGTTTCAAGTTAGACAATCCCCTTCACCAGGACAAGGCTGTGATCCATGAAAGGGTTTATGATCATAATTTTTATGAATTATGCTTTTTAAGATCTGAAAGTTGTAAAATAAACACAAATTTCCTAGAAGTAATTGACATTTTACTCAGGCACATATACCTTAGTTTTTTTGTTTTTTTAAAATTATAATTGCTAATTTTGAGTGAATTATATAGTCAACTAGAATACACTTGTAGTCCTGAAGGTAGTTTGCCCACTTGGGAAAGTGTGATGTCTATCAGGTTCCTTTCAGTTACAAACCTGACCCAGGTCAGATACTCTGGTTGCACCCAATTGATTTTCTTTTTGAAAGTGTCTCAAACTAAAATTTTCCAAATAATTATTCCAAGTTTTAGCAAAGAATTACTGACCATCTTAGTCAGAAATCTTATAGTATAGAAAAAAACACACTTTTTTCCCATGTTAAGCCCCCATGAATGTGTATACATTTATGAATTCAGTACCTATCCAAAATTTCCCATATTTGTTTTGTCCTTGATGTTAGGAAGAATATTATTGCTATCTCCAAAAGCACAGATATAGTCTGAGGTTAGACTTTCTTTTGAACAAATGCAAGTGAATTAAAAGCATTGTCTCTCCTGATTTAAAAAAGAAACAAAACCAAATCTTGTTTATGTAAACTAGCAATAATTAACAGTGATAATATTTCTGAGTTCATATACATGATGCTTAAAAGCAATATTTTCAATTCTCTGTTTGATGCAATAATAAAACATATCATTCTTATTATCTTTCAAAATAAAACTACAAGCAAAGTTATTTGATCAATTTTGTTTACTCCCACTGCTTATTTTAAATAACTCACTCACTTTTGAGGAATTTAGAAAATCATCTCTTTTTAAAATGTGAATGTACTTGTTTTAGTTCTTAGAAATCACAAAGGTTTAGAATATTTTTATAGCCTATCACAAAATAAAGAAGGAATTTTGACATTACCTTTTATTTTTTAATATTATTTTGATTGCCAACAATGAACTAGGTAACATATTAAAGAAAGCTTAATTTTAGATTACTAGATTTTTTTCCAAAATGATAAAGTTGCAAATACTTTTTTTCAGGCAGATAACGTGGATCATGTTGACTATAAGTGTGCTATAATTTGATATTTTAGTCATGGGTCTTCACTGAGTCTAAAGGCAGCCTTGTTCTTTGAAAAGTAATGGGTTGTCAGTTAAGATTTGTTAATAATCATTTTAACAATGGGCTATAAACTGGCCCATTACCTATTGTTGCATAGATTCTTTACAATGGTTTAATATTAAAGTTATTAGACCATGTATTAGATTCCCATTGCCACTGTACCAAATCACCACCAATTGGGTGGATTAAAACTAGAAAAATGTATTAATTTACAGTTTTGGATGTCAGAAGTCCATGTGGGTCTCATTGGTCTACAGTCAAGGTGTTGACAGGGCTACATTCCTTCTGGAGGTTGTAGGGGAGAATTACTTGCCTTTTTCCAGCTTCTAGAAGCTCCTCTCCTTCCTTGGCTCCATCTTAAAAGCCAGTATTTGTATGACTCCCAACTTTTCTTCTTTTGTCACATCTCCTCCCCTGCCTTTGACTCTTGTGCCACTATTTTTCATTTATAAGGCCTGAGTTTGTGATTATATTGGTGCCATGCAGTAAATCTGGGTTAATTTCTGAAGAATTTTAATTTAGTCACAATTTGCAAGGTCCCTTTTGCCATAGAAGATAATATAGATGCAGATTCTAGGAATTTGATCATGGACATTTTTGGGAAGCCATTTTTCTCCCATATCAAATGCTTTTCTCATTATGAACAAACAACATACATCTACTGAATTTCTGTCAAACTGAGATTTTTCTGTACCCTAAATATTTTGAACATTTTATGACATTACCATTGTCAGCCAACTTGAAGAAATAAGAGGAAACATTAGAGATACAATGAAACATAAATGGTTCATTTGAACATGAAATTGTCCCAATGAGAATATGGATAAAAATATATTATTGGTAATAAGTTTAAAAAGCGTAACATTCCAATAACCTTTGATCTGTCACTTTATTCTGGAAATTTTGACCTTTGATGGTGTCCCCTTCTGATTCCAGAAAAGTGACAGAAAGGAATGTTTGCACATTTGCCATTGCCTGTTGGAGTCAAAATTGTCTTTGGAACAATAGCCAGTTAAGAGAGCTGAGGGTAGTCATGGCCTCTCCTATTGGCCTTGAATGATCACAGTGGGGTGTTTTTCTCTAAATGCCCAAAAGGGCAAATCAGAGTTTATCACTCTCATTAATCCTGGCTTCCACTGGAGCTTGGGTGAAAAGGTGTAGAATGTGACCACTATGCAGCTTTCATGAACTTTCTGTTGGGCAAGGATCTTAGCAAGGGACAGACCTCTTGTAAGTCTCAGCCTCAATGGGAGGTGGTTTGTTCATTCCTACATGAAGATGAAAGGAACCATATAGAAGTCAATTCAACAGAGATAGTGAAAAGGTCATTGAGACTGTATTCTCATGTCATGTGTTCTCAATACAGACCTAGTGGATGTAGCTGTATTTTTCTTCTCAATCTATTTCATGTCAGTGAATTTTTATTAGCAAGAATAATGGATGTCTTTGCCATTTTCCTATAAAATAGTCTTGATCAGTAGTCAAAGAAGTATTGGCACTGGATGACTACTTAATGTTTTTAATTCACTAGAGGAGTCTTTGTTTTTATCCTTGGCATCTTTTTTGAGACATGTAGTTTAAAAAAGAAAAAAAAAAAAAAAACAGGAGTGGGGATAATTCAGGTCTTGTTTGGGTTTTTGAGTATGAGATGTATTGACTATAATCAAGGGTTTTTTTGTATCTTTGCTTCCATCTGCCTCTGACAGTATCAGAGCTTAAAAGAATAAATTCTTAATTCTGTTGAATGAGAGTCCAAAGATATAAGGTGCAGTAAAATAAGCTTCTTGTAAGTAAGAGGAGGGCTAGTAAGCCAACTGTTCTGTGTCTGCACTTTCAATGCTTCATGAAACCATGTTAAGTGAAGTTAAATAGTTGCATAGCATTTGAACCCTTGGAAACTATGTGGATCTTAGCAACAATTAGCATCAGATGGGGCAAAGGAAAGGTGCCAAGTTGCTATTACCTTTGCATGTAGGTTTTACTCCTCAGGAAATTAGTAGGAATGGTATCTATGGTCAAGTTGACCTTCTAAAATTGTATTAGTATCCACAGGAGACCTATAAGCAAGTATTGTTCATTCTTCTATACTACTCTGACTAGTGGTTATATGACTTTATGTCATTTGGGGCAAACCAAGAGGCTTTACCATGTGGACATGCATAAGCTATTGAATGTTACTGTGTTTCTCTTTGAATGCACACACACACACACACACACACACACAACCTAATTTTGGAGCATTTAGAGAAGTGTCTAAGTGATTATAAAATTGAGAGCTCTATTCTATTTACCATTAGCACCTGAATTATACTAAATTATGATCATACAATATAGAGGGTGTCATTCTTATTTACTCAGTCCATTAACGTCTTACCATCTAAAAAGAAATGACCTTATAGTGCCAATCTTGGGAATCACATGTTTCAAAGTTAATGAACTATCCTAGAAAAATAAATATTTTTTTAGGACCAGAACAAATGACTGGTACATAGTTCCAGGTCCTGAGAAGTAAAGGTTTCTTTCCATTTCTCTCATTTATAACACCCAACTGTTAAAATAGTTAAAGGAGTCTACTATTATATTATAGCAGTGTTTTAGTGATGTTTAAGTGTACAAAGAAAAGCTATGACCAAACTAGACAGCATATTAAAAAGCAGAGACATTACTTTGCCAAAAAAGGTCTGTCTAGTCAAAGCTATGGTTTTTCCAGTAGTATGTATGGATGTGAGAGTTGGACTATAAAGATAGCGGAGCACCGAAGAATTGATGCTTTTGAACTGTGGTGTTGGAGAAGACTCTTGAGAGTCCCTTGGACTGCAAGGAGATCCAACTAGTTAATCCTAAATGAAATTGGTCCTGAGTATTCATTGGAAGGACTGATGCTGTAGCTGAAATTCAAATACTTTGGCCACCTGATTCGAAGAACTGACTCATTGGAAAAGACCCTGATGCTGGGAAACATTGAGCAGGAGGAGAAGAAGACGACAGAGGATGAGATGGTTGGATGGTATCACCAGTTCACTGGATATGAGTTTGAGTAAGCTCTGGAAGTTGGTTATGGACAGGGAAAACTGGCATGCTGCAGTCCATGGGGTGGCAAAGAGTCAGATATGACTGAGTGACCGAACTGAAGTGTACAATTTACAGATGTAGAGAGGAGATAAAAACTGAATGTATTTCAATAACACATTTAAAAAATAGCTAACATTCCACGTTTTAAGTGCTCTTCGGTTGATTTGCTCAATCTCCGCCAAAGTCTCACAGTATAGGTGAGAAGCATATTCATTTTGTAGACTAGGAGATCAAGAAATAAAGAAAACTCAGTTGCCTAGATATTAAATATCACAACTGGATTTCATAGTCTAGTTTCAGATCAATGGTCTTGATCATTACACAGTACACTCCAACTCATTGAGTCATTTTTGAAAGAACCTTTTGACAACACCTCCAGAGGCAGGAGATAGAATTGACACAAGATGAACGGCATTCAATTTGCATGATATGGATGTATATGCAATACATGTGATAGATGGAATGTGTTAGGGGTAACTTTGCAATTATGTTGTGGAAGACACAGGCAGTTTGCTTTACTAGTTAGCAAGAGTTAAACTATCTAAGTATCTTGTTCTCCATGGCTTCATGGAGAACTTATCCTGGTAAGCTTATCCCCTTACCAGGATAAGCTGCCTCATAAAAATCTTACTGCAGCTTGCCACCTTCTTAGTCATCCCCAACTGGACTCAAGGGCAGTCAATTCAAAAGCTTATGAGGAAGCTGTGATGTGGTCTGACTCACAAAATATGAACTCAGTTACTGAGATTCTCTTGAACTAGAAAATTCTAGGAGGATGAGTCATTTAGCAGCAGGAACCAAATTTGAATGTGATAGAAATCAGCTGGAAAGATATGATGAACCTTGCCAAAGTTATGAGGTAATGGAAACTATGAGTAAGCAGAGCAGTTTGGTAGAGAAAAATACAAAGTAAAGGATAAGAAAACTATTTTTTATAGGATATTAAAAGTAAGTTTGTGGGGTATATTTGTGTCATATTGTTGGAGCAGTAGGGTGTAGAATAAAGATTCCAACCTTACTGCTATTGAGATGTTTATCCATATTGTGCATCCAGTAATACCTTTCTTTTTGAGTCTTCTTTACAAGCTGGCCTTGTCGGTAGCTCCTCTTCTCTTTCAATAGAAGCTGATAATTTTTTCCCCTTATAAATGGAAATTACTTAATACAATAAAGATGAGCTCAGAATTCTGTTTTATTGTCCTAGGCAGTAGATTCTGTTAGTTATTATTTCATAGCTTTTCCAGGTAAAGAGTTAGCCATTCACCTGGGATTCAGTTGGTGACACCTGGGGCATTTCTTTGAACAGTACTAGAATATGACAGTATTTAAATAAGCATTTTCTGCTGTTCACTACAATGAATGTGTCTGAACTTCAAAGAATGGAAGTCTAGCCAAATTAGAATAATTTTTAGTGGCAGAAATAATAAAGAAATATGTATACCCATGGCGGGTTCAAATCAGTGTATGGCAAAACACAATACAATACCAAATACAATACAATTACCAATACAATACTGTAAAGTAAAATAAAGAAATAAACCCTCCCTCCAAAAAAAGAGAAATATGTCTCTTGCCTGAACTCAGTTTTAGATGTGGAATTGAAAGAGAAACAATTCTTATCAGAACCTATTTTTGAAGAAACTAGAAAATATATTTGGACTGATATTAATCTTTTCCTCAACTCTAATTTCTCCATAGTAAATTAAATAATTAGGCGAGTACCCATTCTGCAAATGCAACTGATATCTTTTTTATTTTTTACTATTTCAGATGAATTTTATAGATAACATAATACTGTATTATACAGTAAATTCACCCTAACATTTCTCTTTTTAGAAACTATGCTCATCCCATTATTTCCAGATTTTTTTTTCTTTTTTAACATGTGGCAGTTAGCTGGTTGTCTGTAGCATTTCTTCAGAGTTGCCATACTAATTGCATCTAACTATATAACTAGGAAGTTTTTATTTTTTTGCAGAGTTTATAATTAACAGAAATCAAGATTAAACCCACTTAGGTTAGGAGTTGCAAAATAAATACAAGATGATTTTTAGCTTGTGAAAAAATTTTAAAATCAAATATTATCATTTTTTTTCTACTGACAACTTTTGAAATGACATGTCATTTATTATGCTTTCCATTTCAGGTGCATGACCAAGAATAGTTTCTATTGCAATTGACAGAAACCCAAACACAAGTGGAAAAGCATAAGGCATTTATTAGATTACTGAAAACATCCAATGGCAGCTCTGGCTTTAGATAGTTCAAATGGGGTTCTGCATCCTTTACTCTGGAATTTCTGGATGTGTCCAACAAATGTTGCCTTTTTATGCAGGTAAGATTGCCATATGGCAGCAATAAAAAGCTCCAACACTAAAAGAATTCACATCTTCTCACCTGACCATCTGTTGGACCAGGGGATTGGAAAGTTTTTCAGTTTCAAGAATCTTTCAGATTGAATATTATCTTAGGAGTGAACATGTTAAAATTATATATTTGATTAATTATTAGCTGACCATCTGCTGAGAGTAAGACAAACAACAGTAAACAAGGGAGGATTATAGCAAAAGGATTGAGAAACACTTGGAGGAAGTGGACATATATTTAAGGAGAGCATTACTTCTGCATTGTTTAGGTTTTGGAACAGGCTGGATCTGTAAAGGAATGTGTTGTTTTCATTTTATTTGCATCCATCCTCTATGCTTTACAATGTATGTCTTATGTAAGTATTGAAAGTGACTAGTGACTTACTGCTTGTTATCACTGCAAGTGATGCTTTGGCTTTCGTATTTGATAGAGTCTAGCTGAGGCTCTTGAGTGTAGTTATTTCTGTGATTTGCAGTACTAACTTAACATTTTTTGATGACTTCTGCTTCTAAGTCAGTACCACTGATGAAATACAGGAAAATAAACTTCAGATGCTTCTGGACAAAACTTTATCTCCTCCCTTCTCTTTGACCTCTCAGTTATTTATTTACTCATCTAGTCTCATGTTCTTGGATGCCTTCTTGACTTTTATGTTTGTCTCATTCCCTCTGTGTGGTCAAGGCCTAATTCTTTTCCTGCATCTCTCACATCCTTTGCTTCTTTTCCCTTGGCAGAGCCCTCTTTGATTTTCCTTTAGCTGTTTCTGGGCTGCTTCTTTTTCTCTACTAGCCCCAACACTCACAAATCTTCAATCCAGGTTAAGATTTCTCTTATTTAATTCTGGACATATTACTCTCTTGCACTAAAATTTCCTGGTTTCCTGTTGCCTTGGGAATAAATACAAATTCTCCAAATTGTCATAAATGATCCTCCTTAATGCGTAAGTAATCCGTACAAGATTTTCTCCAATCTAACTCCACAGTAATGTATATAGCATATCATGGGAGTATAATCATGAGAGATATTACATGTTTATTAGAAAAATGAATATTTCTTGTGTTTTGGTCAGACGTCATTATTCACTGACACCTTTAATGCTATATGTTTTAATATCTCATTTCCCTAGGTCCCGGATGTAGTAGATACTTACATCATAAGATGATCCTAAATGAATTGACAGGTATGTTGTCCTCCTATTTTTGCATATCAATATCCAATAAGCCTTTCAAAACTCCGTCATAAAGCTATCACAGTGGTGTCAATCCAAAACCTCCTTATTCTCACTCCAAAAACTCCATGTTCTCACATCCAGATGGCTCCTAGCTGTATTTCAATCCACTGTAGCACCTTATTTGGCATCACCTCTCATCCTTACTTTGCTGTACCATATAATATAGTAATTTGCATGTTTATGTCACCCTCTCTCCCCAAAACATGAGAGCCAACATCTGGAATATAGAGATATATTTAAACCTCAATTTTAATTCTTGTTGTTTCCAAGACACATGAGTTACTAATCTACATGGTCAGTGAACTTCAAAGGTTCTTCGTTTGTTTCCATTCAGTAACTTCTGCTACTATTCTTGCTATAGCAGGACTATTTCTTCAAATGTAATCTTATAAGCAAATCTGTAAAAGAAGAAAAAACAAAAGCACTCTAGATAGCAGGGGAGTGACTATTAAATCTTGGCCAAATATCCTCTTTTCAGCTGCTTCTCGCTGTCTCTACAGAACACCTATGGCTCTGCTCCATATTGTCTGAAATCTACAGCGTTCAGTTTATATGTCATGGTCAAGCTCAGAGAGGTCTTTCAAAATTACCACCTCTGTTATTGATCCAAAGTCCTATTTTTACACTTTGAATAAACTTTATAAGAGACGAGTACATGAAGGTGTGTGTTGGTAAGTTGTGAGTGTATGTTTCCTACAGTTTCATTGTCCCCCTTATTGACAAATTTCTCTTCTAATAAACATCATCCTCTCTTCTGGAAATACATAGACATTGAAGGAAAGAAACTTAAGTGGGTAACACAATAAAATTAAATGTTTTCAGCAATACATGATTTAGAAAGAAAGTGCATATGGATTTTACCCATGGTCTTTTGCCTTTCAAAGAGGAAAGCACAAATAGAAGAAAGCATGCACGCAAGAGTCAAAAAGAGATTGGTAGGTTGATTTGGAGTGTTCTGTCACATTCTGAAAGGTTTGGGTCATCACAGCTAGAGGCAGGAGCAGGACTCAGGTAAAAATATCCCTGGCTATGAGGAAAGAGGGCTTCCCTGGTAGCTCAGTTGGTAAAGAATCCACTTGCAATGCAGGAGATTCTGGTTCAATTTCTGCATTGGGAAGTTACCCTGGAGAAGGAATAGGCTACTTGTATTCATGGACTTCCCCGATGGCTCAGATGGTAAAGAATCCACCTGCGATGTGGGGGACCTGGGTTCAGTCCCTGGGTTGGGCAGATCCCATGGAGGAGGGCTGGGAACCCACTCCAGTATTCCTGCCTGGAGAATCCTCATGGACAGAGGAGCCTTGTGGGGTACAGTCCATGGGGTCGCAAAGAGTCACATACAACTGAGCAGCTAAGAACACAAGAGAGAAGAGGTTGGTTTTGCTGGACAGTGTTCCGTGTGTGAGTATGAAATCTTCCTTTGCATGACAGAAGAAGATTGCCTTGAATTCTAAGCTGAAGAGGTATCAAGTTTTGTTCATCTCTAGAACTATGGCAACTCAATTAATAGCAACAAAAGAATACCTATAAACAAAGGGAAATTTCAGAAAAAAGAGAAGAGGAAATGAAAGTAAAAGGAGAAAGAATGTTCGGTGGTTTAGTTGCTAAGTTGTGTCCAACTCTTGTGATCCCATGGACTGTAGGCAGCCAGACTCCTCTATCCACGGGATTTCCCAGACAAGATTACTGGAGTGGGTTGCCATTTCCTTCTCCAGGGGATCTTTCTGACCCAGATATCGAACCCAGGCCTCTGGCATTGCAGGCAGATTCTTTTTCAACTGAGCCACCAGGGAAAGAGTGATGATATTTGGTCTCAGAGTATAAAAGTTAAAACATATGTATTTGGGTCTTCACCAATTATAGTGTTCTAATAGCATTTCACTCTGCATAATCCAAGTCTTTTACTCACTTTCTCTCTTCTGTTTTTCTTTCCTTATATTGTCTTCTTATTTTACATTTCGTTCCCCTTCCCTTTGCCTTTTTATTTTGTCACTATCAGGATGTTGTATATTGTCTAGGAATTTCTGCTAATGCCCTAAGGATGCTGCAAAACCAGTCCAGGAACACCACTGCTTTCTCAGGAGAGCTGATCAAGAGATTGCCCTTCATCAAAGGTTGTTGGAGGCAGTTGAACAAGCTGAGCAACCCTAATCCAGTCACATTCCTCCAGTCTCAGTAGAGACTAAGTCTATGAAGAGGGTTTGCAATTCAGGGACCTAGCCCGGGATGTTTATAAGGTCAAATCACTATTGACAAAGATAGTTACTCATGGTTATAAAAGGAGGAGATGATGGTATCTCACTCCTCTGATAAATGTCTCTTTATGTATCCAACTTTCTGATCTATTCTGTGTCTACGTGACCAGATGGAGAATTGTCCATAGACTCCAGAGGGTGTCAGATGCACACCAATATTTATGCCATTCAATTGTTTGGAGTGTTTATGATACATGGGTCTCCTGTGGGTCAGCTAGTCAGCAGCTGATCTTCAGATAATAAATTTTCTCCTGTAGGGTGCTTGCAGAGTGAGGGAAACAGAGAGGCTGTGGAGAATGCTTGCAGGTGGTGAGCTGTGTGAATGGAACATTTTCCCTGATTAAAAAAACAAAAAACAAAAAACTATGCAGTAGGGTGGAAAAGGTCAATTTTCATTCTAATCTTGAGTAAAGGCAATGTCAAAGAAGGTTTAAACTACCACACAATTGTGCTCATTTCACATGCCAGCAAATTAATGCTCAAAATTCTCCAAGTTAAGCTTTAACAGTATGTGAACCTAGAACTTTCAGATGTTCAAGCTGGATTTAGGAAAGGCAGAGGAACAAGAGATCAAATTGCCAACATCCATTGAATCATAGAAAAACCAAGAAAATTCCAGAAAAACATCTACTTCCATTTCATTGACTACACTAAAACCTTTGTGTGGGTCACAACAAACAGCGGAGAATTCTGAAAGAGATTGGAATACCAGACCACCTTACTTGCCTCCTGAGAAACCTGTATGCAGGTCAAGAAGCAGCAGTTAGAACTGGACATGGAACAACAGACTGATTCCAAATTGGGAAAGGAGTATGTCAAGGCTGTATATTGTCACCTTGCTTATTTAACTTATATGCAGAGTACATCATGAGAAATGCCAGACTGAATGAAGCACAAGCTGGAATCAAAGATTGCAGGGAGAAATACCAATAACCTCAGATACGCAGATGACACCACCCTTGTGGCCGAAAGTGAAGAGGAACTAAAGAGCCTCTTAATGAAAGTGAAAGAGGAGAGTGAAAAACCTGGCTTAAAACTCAACATTCAAAAAACTAAGATCATGGCATTTGGTCCCACCACTTAGATGGGGACACAGTGGAAACAGTGAGAGACTTTATTTTTCTGGGCTCCAAAATCACTGCAGATGGTGACTGCTGCCATGAGTTTAAAAGACACTTACTCCTTGGAAGAAAAACTGTGACCAACTTAGACAGCATATTAAAAAGCAGAGACAGTACTTTGCCAACAAAGTTCTATCTAGTCAAAGCTATGGTTTTTCCAGTAGTCATGTATGAATGTGAGAGTTGGACCATAAAGAAGGCTTAGTGCTGAAGAATTGATGCTTTGAACTGTGGTGTTGGAGAAGACTCTTGAGAGTCCCTTGGAGTGCAAGGAGATCCAACCAGTCAATCTTAAAGGAAATCAATCCTACTTACATATATATGAGACACAAAGAGCTCTGTAGCTGTATCCCAACGTGAGGCTACAGTATGAAGTGTGTGACTGAAGGAGGGCCTTGCCTGATGCCCTTGTGGAAATCCATTTCCATTGTCAATAAGTATGCTATATTTTCTTTTAGCACCCCAGAAGGACTAAGATAGAAGTCTAATGATCTCTAGATATTGCAGTAAACCTCATGCTATTTGGGTACGAAGGTGCACAG
Organism: Cervus canadensis; assembly: GCF_019320065.1. Classification (NCBI taxonomy): domain Eukaryota; kingdom Metazoa; phylum Chordata; class Mammalia; order Artiodactyla; family Cervidae; genus Cervus; species Cervus canadensis. Next base: position 17,632,289 of record NC_057413.1, on the reverse strand, counting down.
CACTTAGATTGCCTGGTGTAACACCATGAAAGTTGGCTGACAGTACATGGCTGGCTTTCATAAAGAATGAGAATTCAGTCTTCTTGTTAGCATAACCAGCACAATGAATAATTATCTAATTCATTGATTCTAATAACTTGACCCAGAATAATTTGTTATAATTCTAAAGGAAGCTTTTAATTATAGTTATAGTTTCCATGCCTTTCTGAAATAATGACAGCTTCTGCTATTTTTGACAAATTTTAATCAGAACTTCATTCTCTCAAATGTAGGGATGGATTTTCTTTTGCTTTTCTAATAAATTAAAACAAGAAACTTTGACAAATTAGCTTCTTAGATGTGGTCTTTTTTATTTTTTAAGACAAGACCCTTTATACTCAAGCATGCGTTAAACAGCTGTAAAACTCAAGGAGCTTACTATAGGATTCATCACTAAAAATCATCTCAGAAATGAATGGGATGGATGTGGACTAGCAGTTGATTTTGTAGACGATTTGGGCAATTCAGGTGATTGAGGTAAGTGCTAATCTTACATGAATCACTGTGCAGGCACTGGAGCAGGTTATAAAAAGCAGTTTGGCATGCATCTTCACCATTTGTCTGCAGGAATGGGAGTCCTGACCACAAGTCACATTCTCCTTGACTCCAGGATGAATCTAAGCATTCAGAAGATAATGAGTTATTATGAGTTTTATTAGTATTCTCTATTCTTCCATCTAATTATCAAATTAAGATTGGGGAAAGAGACTTGAAACTCTCTAGACATGGGTTTTGGAGCCAGCCTATCAGAAATCTGCTAGTAATCTAAAAACTAGAAGCAGAACTCAAGTATGAATTCAATTTTAACTTTCTCTCTTCTTTCTTCCCACTTTAATCCTTAGGTTTGAAGAGAACAAAGATAATATATGAGCAAATTTTCACTAGCAAGTGTCCCAGGATATACTTTGAAGAAAACATTTATCTTGGAAATTCTGTTCTCTGGTTCTCTTACCCTTTAAAATATCTCAATCTCCTGTGCCCAGGAAGAGGCAAGTTTCTGGTGGAATTGTGTGCATTGCAGTGAAGGCTGCACATGTCAAAAATTGCAGGGGAATTCTGATTCACTTACACTAGTATCTATTGCTATGAATGACTATGCTCCTGCTTTATGTATTAGAAATCTAGACTACAGAAGGCCTGAATCTTATTCCTGTAAAGTGAGAAATTTCAAAGCTCATTCCTCATTACAGAGGTCACCTCTTTCATTCATGAGAAAAGCAAAGAAGCCTTAGGAGTCTGCTCACCTGGTCAGTTATAGTTTCCATGCCTTTCTGAAATATTTTGTGTACATTCTCAATTCTTCTGGCCCTCTGTAGGAGAGCATGTGGGGCTCCTTTCATACCTCTCAGCTTTGTGACTAGGTGATGCAGAAGGCCGTTCTGGGAGCACAGCAAAATAAGCACCCACCTCAGAAGGATTTTATCCTAAGCAACCATAGGAAAGAATCTCATTAAAATAAGCATAATTCAGTGGGTTTCATAATATGTGATTTTTCATCTGAGCAACTGAACTAAAAAACTTTCTTATTCATCTGTGTATGCAAAAGTTCCTGAAGGTGGTAAAAGTTGTAACATTATAAAATGAAAACTATTAGTTTCTACTCTGCTGAAATATTTTTAAAAATCTAGTTTATTTTGGTATCTAATTCTTCTGATAAATTCAAATCTATAACATGAAGAATTTCCTTTTTACTTCTGAAATTCTACCATCCACTCAGTGAGTTCTTTTATGTTTGAATGCTATGCTTGTCCAGGGAGAGAAATCTAAGTATTTTGTTGAAACTCAGCATGTGCCTGGAGTACCTGACCCAGAAAACACGAATTCTACCTGTGCCCACATCATTTTCACCCAATGATCCATTTGTATTAATGAATCAAATCATTCACTCATGTATTAATTATCTGACTGGTAGTTTGTTTTCTGATATTACAACAAAGTAACAATGAAGAAGACATGGCATTCCTAAATACATTTTCCTCAAATGATCCCAACACCAGCCCCCATGCTGATATCAGAGCAGTCTGTTTTGTTGACCTGTGTAGGGACAGAAAATGGCACAGTATTGTCTTTAGTAACAGCATCAGTGGGATTCACAATGGAGGATTTTGCCCCCTAGTTCACTACTACCAGGATTGGGCATGAAGCTCCCAGGGGCTGAGTATCTCTAATTAAAAGGCTTGATTTCTTGAAATACTTTAGTGGTACAATAAATGAAGAGCAAAGAAGAATCAGAGAGACATTGCAATGGAAACATGATGGGATGTAAGCGTAAGGAGCCGAAATGAAATTCAGACTCTAGGGTGAGTGGCAGCATAGTTTTTCTGGGGGCGTTGTAGCTTAAAGAGGAAGAGTGAGAGCTCTGAGTTGGATAAAATCCAGACTCACTACCTACTACCTCTGTGACTGGGAGAACTTCCATAACTTTTCTGAGCCTTGGTTTCCATATCTGAAGAAGTATGATAAGTCACCGTGTTACAGGATTTTTTGTGAGGATTAAACACAGTAATAAACATAAAGCACTTTGTAAATTGTATGGCAATGTAAGAGCTCTCAAAAAAATTTAAATTTATTTTAAAAAGTCCTCCTCCTCCTTCTCCTCCTCTTCCTTCATTTTATCATCCTCATTATTAAGGAGCTTAACAGATGGAAAGAATGCTGGTATCAATACAGTGTTGTAGAGAGAGATCAGATTGTATTTAAGTGGGGATGCTTGTGAAAATATTTTAAATAATGTCAGGACTGAGATTAGTGCAGGGAATCAAAAAGGATAAATTATAATGATAAAAAGTTGGAATAAATGACTGAAGCTTGATATATAGATTGTGTTGTCATTAGAACAGAGGCAATTGTTGTAGCTATGAGAAGCAAGACAAAATTTTATAGGCCATTGGTGGGGAGAGTTATGATTAAGAATAAAAGATGACAGAGGAGTCATTGAGAATGAAGAATGGAGGAGGTGTCAGAGAGGCAGAAGCAGAATCAGGAGAGCCTGGAAAGTCAGAAGCGGTGGCTCAGGTGGTATGGTATAAGAGTGACTCCCAGGTAGGAGTCACTAGTAACAGGGAATACGCAAAACTGGGGTTGTATTTCTTACATATCAATGGATTCTGCAAATCTCATATTTTATACATGGAAGTTTCAGTCAGTTCACATTTTCATACTGTAATCGCTGCAATCCTGGGTCTAATGCATTGGTTGAAATAAAGTTGTCTGCATGGACAATTTATAGATCTGTTATTTATTTTGTTGCTACAGATCTTTAGTCATCACTCGATTTTACTCAAACTTAATCAACTGCATAATATAATTTTCTCTTTGATTGCTTATTCTTCTTCTACCTTTCTCTGCATGTGCGGTTACCGTTACTTTAATAATCTGAAGCCTGGTAACACCAGTGTGCTCTCTCAGTTGCTTGGGTGAAAACCTGGATAAAAGACTCAACTTTGTGTAGCTTCTTGTTTGCTTTGAGGGGTGAGGAGGAAGGAGGTGTGGCAGCTATTGAAGAGGTCGAAGTCTTTCCCTGGGCATACGCTGTATCCTAGAAATGATTGAACAAATTCAGAGTTACTGTTATATGGGGCTTCCCTGGCGGCTCAGACGGTAAAGCGTCTGCAATGCTGGAGACCCCAGTTCGCTCCCTGGGTCGGGAAGATCCCCTGGAGAAGGAAATGGCAACCTAATCCGATATTCTTGCCTGGAGAATCCAATGGACAGAGGAGCCTCTCCATAGACTACAGTCCATGGGGTCGCAAGAGTTGGACGTGACAGAGCGACTTTACTTTCACTTTTCACTGTTATATGGGCATTCAATAAACAAACCCATTACTAGAATACTAACACATTTGATAGATGTATAATTTTTTTTAATGAGGATCACTTAAAAATTGAAAGTCTTTCTTTTTCCTACTTTTTCTTTCCATTATCTCTATAAACAATTTTTCATCTAGCTCTCTAAATTTCAACTTTTCCCTTCTTTACTCTTCTTGTTTAATTTTATCCTTCTCACAGTTAATATTTGGATAGCAAACACTAAAAATACCACAAATATGAAATAGTAAATGTTTTATTAAGTACCATTTTTTTTTAGTATTTGAACCAAATGTAGTACCTATATACCTATATGTTGCCATTCAATCTCTTGTTTACATTACTGTTGATTGGAACCAATATACTCCTTTAAAAGGAGTGATAAAATTATAATCTTTCTTTGACTAATCTCTGAATCCATACACCTATAGCTTAGTGTTCATTATAGATGCAGAATACAATGTTGTTGATGGTGACAGAATGATAGAAAAACATGAATTCTCAAAGTTCTAAAAAGTACTAAGCAATGGACTGAGAATAAAAATACAAAACTAGCTAACAGGCTGATAGAGAAAAAACTAAACAAATCTCTGAACATTTAAAGAGATTACTTGGAAGATTTGGAAAAAAAGATGGCAGTCAAAAATGGAGGATGAAAGAAAACTAGTGAATAAAAAGAACTACATGAATTTAATAGAAACATTGAGCACCGCTTTTTTTTCTTTAAAGGTGTCTGCTCTACTGTGGGCTCCTTGATTAACCTAAAGAGTTTACACACTACTTCAAGGTAACTTCATCAGGAAGAGAATAACTATTTACAATTCTAAACCCACCCACTTATTTTAGTTCTAAACCTATTCACTGCAAATCTTACAACAATATACTGTAGTATTAAAAAAAACAGTTATTATTTGTTTTCATGACAAGAATTCAGCTTTGTCTAACATGTTCCATCCACCCAGTTCACTGCCATGCAGTTCTCATTGATTGGCTATTTACTGTGTCATGGGTGAAGAATGCCCAGAGAGGCACTGAAGGACCAAAAAATTAACATGCTTCCTTTTCCCAGCCCCACCTAAGAGCGCTTTATGTCAGTTACTGTTATGAACTGAATGTGTCTCCCTCAAGTTCATATGATAAAGCCCTGAATCCCAATGTAGTGTGTTTTAAAGGGCCTGTATGAAGATTAATTAAGGTTAAATGAGCTCATAGGGTGGAACACTGATCCAGTAGGACTTGTGTCTTTATGAAGAGAAACACAAGAGAGTTTTTTCTTTCATTTTTGTGTCTCTGTCTTTGCCTCTGTCTCTCTTTCCCACCCCCTCACCCTGTGAGGATACAAGCAGAAGCCAAATTGAGAAGAGAGTTCTTACCAGAGCCTGACCTTGTTGGCACCCTGATCTGGGACCTTCAGCCACCAGAACTGTGAGAAAATTGATTTCTGTTGTTTAATCCACTGAGTCTATGGTATTCTGTTACAGCAGTCCAAGCTAACAAATACAGGTGCTTTACATTTATTTTGGAACTTTAAAAATTAAAATGAATGAAAGGAAATTGGAAAAGCCATTTCACTTTTTAAGAATCTTTGAGATTTCACAAAACTGATCCCTTCTTCCATTGCCCTATCTTAGGAGCTGACGTCTTCTTTGACCTAGAAATTGTATTATGTGAAATTTGGCTGATGCAGCCTTCTTATTTAAAGGATAATATAGCCCAATCACTTACACAAAGGTTCCTTCTTTAAGTAAGCAAGAAGTACAGCACTAACAAATTCGTGGAATATTTCCCTGGAGAGGTAATGGTTATAGTTGGACACTGCAACTGCAAGGTAAATCATTTTGGAAGGAGAATCTCACAGTTGTCAAAGTTGGAACAGATGAGTGTGGAGACCACACTCTGGCATAAGAGCAGATTTGACATCACCAGGAACAGGAGCAGGTGCGGCCCTGCTTAAATAAAAACATGAGCCATTCTGAGATGATCTATTCACCCTTGGTTAGCAAAAGCCATCCTCCAGGGAAGACTTCTCTCTCCCCATTTCTCTGGGCAGGATCTGATGCTGGAGTAGCTGGGGTGGGGAAGAGGCAGAACCTTCCTGTAAATTTAGATGGATGATGATATTTGCACAGATATATAGTTGGAGAATTCAGTTACTCCCTGCATTTTTGTATTGCTCCCAGAAGTGCTCTTGTGCTCTGCAAACCTTTGGAGCTTAAGTTAATCCTGAGCCAGAGTGTTTAGGTCATTTTCATAAAAGAGTTTAATGTCTTGTGACTTTCTGCAGACTCTCAGCAGCGAGGCTCTCTAGGAGTTTATAATTTTTTCACTCTACATTGACTACTGCTTGCATTTTAGACACTGAAATGGCAAGAATAGCACAGTTGATCTGTGTGGTTTTACCATCAAGCTGGGTAAGAATGAACACATGACTGATACTGCTACTACAAAGTACAAATAGAATTCTAAGAATAAAAGGATACTGTAGCTTGAATCCACATGCATTTCCTGATACTTTGCCAAAAGCTTTAAACATTTTGTAAAATTTGTGTTTCACAATAACCCTTTGAAATAGCCTTGACTGTCATTGTGCTGTTGTTGCTGAACATAGCTAAGTCCTGTCTGACTGTCACCCCATAGACTGCAGCATGCCAGGCTCCCCTGTTATTTACTCTGAAGTGTGTTCAAATTCATGTCCACTGAGTCAGTGATGCTATCTAACCATTCATTTTCTGCTGCCCCCTTCTTCTGTTGCTTTCAATCTTTCCCAGCACCAGGGTCCTTTTCAATGACCTTCATTATTTTCATGAAACTGTATTAATGAAATAACAAGACTTAGAGAGTGTTAGTGATTTTCCCAAGTCCCATGATTAGCAGATGAAAGTGACTGGGCACCAATACTGTCCCTTTTTCACTTCCTCATGTCACGTCACACAAACATGTAGGCTCTTGGTCTGCATGTGAGTAACAGGGACCACATCAGTAGCTGTGATGCCCCCGTGCTTGCAGAGGTCATTGCCATTACTAGCAGAGAAAAATATTTTGTCTTTGCATGACAGCAGTGACCCTAGAAAGTTGACATTATCTACTTGTTCTGCTCTATCTATAAAACACTCACTTTTAAAGTCTTTGGCAGTTATCAGAGATGATTTAGTCACCAATTTCTATCTCAGCAGACAGACAGTCATCTCAAGGTTGAACTCTGCTAATTGTCTTTTGAAAAAGATAATCAATGACATTTTTCTGTTTCCTCATATGTCAAGTAATTTCATAGTGACAATTTCCACTCATCATTGTAAATATCATATTGTGTTTAGATTTTGTTATAATCTATTGCAAAGAATTGCTTTTTGCTTATTTGTTTTAGCTAGTGAGTAATTTAACAAGACTCACACTTTCAACTCCATTTCTCAGATGGCAATTCAAACTTTAGATCAGTTATTTAATCCTTAGCTGTGCTGTGTAGAGTCTGCCACACACACAGAGGTCAGCCAGAAATTTACACTGAATTTGGGATTCCTCTTCTCTGTGTTTTTTCTTTCTGAGAGCCTCCCCTCCCTTTAAAGTATCTAGATTTGCCTAGGATGATGGTGGAGTTCCTAACAGAGTTTTATCCACCCAACAGAATATTATTATATTCTTCTCTTAGACTAAGAGCCATACAATACAAACTATCATTCTTATCATTTTCTTCTTGATATTACTTGTCCTCTAGAGTTAATGTCATTTTGTGTTACTCTTCAGTTATGTTTAAGTATGGATTTGCTTGTTTCTCTTTTCTTTCCTTTGTCCTCTTTTCCTTTCTCCTCTCATTCTTCTCTGTCCTCCCTCCATTCCTCTCTTTTTTTCTCCCATCTCTCCCTCTTTCCTTCCTGCATTCCTACCTTCCTTCCTCTCATCCTATCTTCCTTTCTCTCTCTCTCTCTCACACACTTTCTACTTTCCTTAGTGATCATAACTATTATCAGAAGAATGAAATAACATAGTAGAAGCTTCACGTATATGTAAATTGAGGATGATAATTCTCCTTTGAAATTCAACAGAACTCAAATCTTCTGATATCCTGCACTAAAAATATAAACACCCCATGGTTATTAGATGAACCATGATCTATTTTATATAGTGTTACTTCAGTTGCATAAAAATAACTCTCAATAGCGTTTTCAAAAGTGATTATGCATTTGCCTTAGAATGAGAAGAATATCAGAGGACAAGCAAATATCCTTTTCATCTAAATATGCTAATATTCTTGCTTTTAAAATAATTTTATTTTGAATATCTCATAAAAATGTTTCTGAGAAGGGAATTTTTAAAATATCTCTGTAAAATTAACTATAATCAGATGTGCTCTAACTTTCATGCTGCCATCAAGTTTTACTCAAATGCGTTTTTGCCCATGAAACTGAAAATGTAATTATATTGAAAACCTGATTTTAAAAGAATAATATGGCTGTTGACCTTTGTGATTAATCAGGATTTAAGACTGAAGTGAGCAAACTTTAGTTTGGACAAGGACTGACAAATGAGAGATTTTATCATTTTGAATGAGCTATGAAGATGATATTGTTTTTCCAATTTATCAGAAGAGGGGTAATTTCATTAAGGATAAGATATCAGCATTTCCTGGGTTTTCTCTGCTCTTAGTCAGCTATAAAGGGGCATGGTATCTAAGAATAAAATGGTTATTTAAAATTAGGTGATGAAAATAAAAGAAAGCTCTCAAAGAGAAGAAATATGTTGGAGAGATTTGAGGCTATTTCTCTCAACATTTCAGAGCTTATTGCAACAATCAAGGAGAATAATAGCTCGTATAACATAGACATATTGGTGTACCTATATTTCTGTGTGTGTATACATGTGTTATGCATAAATATAAGTATATACTTAATTCCTACATGCAACTTTGGGCCTTATCAAAATTATATTTTATAGGAGGTAATAAGGATAGCAGAATATCCTAAGTCCCCAAGTAATTGATCATTTATTGGTAGATGGCTAACTATATGATTTTTTCCTGCTAAAATATAATTTGGTGATCATATAACATATCCAAATATCCAAGATAAGACCAAAGAGGGTCTTAGTGAGTCATTCACACTGTAAACTGATGACATCAATTATGCCTGAATAACTATCCATTAACTTTATAGTTTAATGAGCAAAGTAAACTAGTAAACACTATTTTCTTTGACTTGGTGTCATAGCAAGCTATAAAACCTACTTACATTAACATTAAGGTTCTGTAGTGCCCAAGCATTGAAGTTGAGGCTGTTCCCAAAACTCATAGACAGAAGCCCCGCTCCAAAGATTTTGTTCTTCATGCTGGGGTCTCTCATTCCCTGGTCCACTAAGTCCCAAGCTTTGTTTCCTGAGCATGCTCTGGTTCCACCGTTTGCACAAGTGTTTCTACTTTAGTTTTCAAATTTTAATCTCTTGTTATTTTGATCAGACTACCAAGCCTCTTGATGATTTACTTGACAGAACTTTCTGTCATTTGTTTTTCCTGAGGTTCATTAGTGTATTTGCTTTTGTATTTACTTCTAATCCTGAATTTCCATATCTACATCTAACCTACCCTACTCTATTCTCTTGCTAAAATTTTTAATTTTAGCATCAACATATTTCTATGAACTTAATTTTCTTCCTGATGTAGTTTTGGGTATACACGTTAAGCTGCTTCCTAACTCATGTCCATTGAATCAGTGATGCCATCCAACCATCTCATCCCCTGTCATCCCCTTCTCCTCCTGCCCTCAATCTTTCCCAGCATCAGGGTCTTTTCCAATGAGTCAGTTCTTCGCATCAGGTGGCCAAAATATTGGAAGTTCAGCTTTAGCATCAGTCCTTCCAATGAACACTCAGGACTGATTTCCTTTAGGATGGACTGGTTGGATCTCCTTCGAGTCCAAGGGACTCTCAAGTGTCTTCTCCAACACCACAGTTCAAAAGCATCAATTCTTCGGTGCTCAGCTTTCTTTACAGTACCGAAAAACCATAACTTTGACTACACGGAACTTTGTTGGCAAAGTAATGTCTCTGCATTTTAATATGCCATCTAAGTTGGTCATAGCTTTTCTTCCAAGGAGTAAGCATCTTTTAATTTCATGGCTGCAGTCACCATCTGCAGTGATTTTGGAGCCCAAAAAATAAAGTCTGTCATTGTTTCCATTGTGTCCCCATCTATTCCCATGAAGTGATGGGACCAGATACCATGATCTTAGTTTTCTGAATGTTGAGTTTTAAGCCAATTTTTTCACTCTACTCTATCACTTTCATCAAGAGGTTCTTTAGTTCTTTTTCTCTTTCTGCCATAAGGGTGGTGTCATCTGCATATCTGACGTTATTGATATTTGTCCTGGCCATCTTGATTCTAGCTTGTGCTTCATAGAGCCTGGCATTTTGTATAATGTACTCTGCATATAAGTTAAATAAGCAGGGTGGCAATATACAGTCTTGACACACTCCTTTCCCAATTTGGAACCAGTCTGTTATTCCATGTCCAGTTTTAACTGTTGCTTCTTGACCAGCATACAGATTTCTCAAGAGGCAGGTTAGGTGGCCTGGTATTCCCATCTCTTTGAGTTTTCCACATTTTGTTGTGATCCACACAGTCAAACACTTTGACATAGTCAATAAATATTCCAGATGTTTTCCTGGAATTTTCTTGGTTTTTCTATGATCCAGTGGATGTTGGCAATTTGATCTCTGGTTCCTCCGCCTTTTCTAAATCCAGCTTGAACATCTGGAATTTCACGGTTCATGTGCTGTTGAAGCCTGGCTTGGAATGTAGAGAATAATGGATTATTAAACTCTGGCAACTGCACTGCTTTTTATATGTTTCATTAGTAAATATGTTAATATTAGTTTTTGTCCAGTGGGACTTTTCTTACCACATATTATAGCCCACTTCACTTTTGAGTGAACGATGTACACTGTGAACTGCAATTACCAAACAAGTGAATGGAGATGAAAGAAAGCAATGGAAAGAAGACATAGGCTTTTGTTGTTCTGAAAGGAAAATCTTGTGATATCTCTCATCTACAGTCTAATCTTCAGATTTATCTAAACCCTTACTCTTTCTATGATCATTTAAAAATTTGGGTTATTTAGGGACTTTGCTATTGAGGCATAGGGGTCTCATATATTCCTGGGTATTAAAAACCCTTTCAAACATGTGATTTGCAAATATTTTCTCTCATTCCATAGGTTGTCATTTGATTTTGTTGATGGGTTCCTTTGCTGTGCAGAAGTTTGTGTTTGGTGTAGTTCCACTGGTTTATTTCTGCAGATGTTGCCTTTGTTTTTGGTGTCAAACCCAAAATCTCATTGCAAAGACCAGTGTCAAGGAGAGTACCCTTAATGCTTTCTTCTTGTACTTTTGTGGTTTATGGTCTTTTTTTTTTTTTTCCTTTGGTTTATGGTCTTATGTTCAAGTTTTTAGTTCATTTTCTGTACAGTTCATTTCTTTATTTTTGCAAAGAACCATCTAATTTTCCCAGTACCATTTATTGAATAGACCATCTTTTCCCCAGGGGACATTCTTGGCTTCTTTGTCATAAGCTAATAGACAATACATGTGTGTGGGTTTATTTCTGATTTCTTTGTTATGCTCTTTTGATCTATGTGCTTGTTTGCATGTCAATCCAGTATTCTTGTCTGGAGAATCTTATGGACAGAGGAGCCTGGCAGGCTACTGTCCATAAGTTTGCAAAGAATTGGACATGACTGAAGCGACTTAGCATGCACAGACAATTTTGTTTTGATTAGTATAGCTTTGTAATATAATTTGAAATCAGCAACTGTGATGCCTCAAGCTTTGTTCTTCTAGATCAAGATCTTTGTGACTATTTAGTGTCCTTTGTAGTTCTTTACAAGTTCTAGATTTGTTTTACTCTGTTGCTGTGAAAAATTCCTTGGGATTTCAAAAGGAACTGCCCTGAGTCCATAGATAGCTTTGGGTATAAAGGATATTCTAACCATCATTTTCTTCTAATTCTTAAGTATGGAACATGTTTCCTTTTATTTGTGTCTTTTTTTTTAAAATTTCTTTATCAGTGTCTTCAATGTTTTTGTGATCTTTCAATGCCTCATTCAAATTCATTCCTAAGTATTTTATCCTTCTTTTTTAAAAAAAGGAATTGTAAATAGAATAGTTTTCTTTATTTCTCTTTCTGATAGTTTGTTTTTCCTATATGGGTAAGCAACTGAGTATTGTATATTGGAATACAGTATACAAAATGTATTCTATAGCATTGTGGAATAGACATTTTTTTCCCCCAAGTAAGCCAAACAGATGGTCAAGAAGTATATGACAAGATATTTAACATCACTAATTATCAGGGAAATGCAAATCAAAAGCACAAGTGATATCACCCCATACCTGTTTGAATGGCTATTACCAAAAGGCATGAAACAACAAGTGTTGGTGGGAATCTGGAGGAAACAGAGCTCTTGTGCACTGTTGATGGGAATGTGTATTTGTGTAATTCCCATGGAAAACCGTTGGGGAGATTTCTCAAGAAATTTAAAAGAGTGCTGCTATGTGATCCATTAATCCCATTTCTGGGTATATATTCAAAGGAAATGACATCATTATCTCAAAGTGAGATCTGTACTCCCATGTTCATTGCAGCGTTATTCACAGTAGTCAATGTATAAGAAGAATCTAAGTATCTGTCAACAGGTGAACAGATTAAAACAGTTTGATGTGAGATATACATATGTACATGTATATATATAAGATATATATATATGTATATGTGAATATTATTTAGCAATTTAAAAAATATTCTGCCATTTTTGGCAATATGGGTGAAATTGGAGGGCATTTTGCTAAGTGAAATGTCAGAGAAAGATAAATTCCATATGATCTCAATTATCTGAAATCTAAAAAAAAAAAAGAAACAGAGTAGGAAAGTCTGTAGGCCAAAGCCTGGAGGGTGGGAAAATAGGGAGAGATTTGTAAAAGGTTACACATTTCTCATATAAAATTAATAAGATCTGAAGATCTAATGTATAGCTTGGTGACTATAAATGATAAGATTGTGTTGTGAAATTGCTGCTGCTGCTGCTGCTGCTGCTAAGTCACTTCAGTTGTGTCCGACTCTGTGCGACCCCATAGACGGCAGCCCACCAGACTCCCCCGTCCCTGGGATTCTCCAGACAAGAACACTGGAGTGGGTTGCAATTTCCTTCTCCAATGCATGAAAGTGAAAAGTGAAAGAGAAGTCGCTCAGTCGTGTCTGACTTGTAGTGACCCCATGGACTGCAGCCCACCAGGCTCCTCCTTCCATGGGATTCTCCAGCTGAGAGTACTGGAGTGGGTTGCGAAATTGAAATGGTCTAAAAAAGTGGAATTTTTTTCAAAAAACAAAAGGTAAACATGTGAGGTGTTACTAAAGTCAATAGAAATTGAAATTCTTTTCTAAGACATACGTAAATTGGGGTCGACAAGATGGCAGAGGAGTAGGTGAACATGGAGTCCATCTCTCACCATGGATGCCTCACGAATACATTTATAGATGCAGCATTTCTCACAGAATACCAGCTAAATAGGAGTAGGATTCCCTGACCACTGGAAAGGAATACATGGATCCACTCCACAGCTTGAAAGGATGAAGTAAAGGAAGGGAAAGAGGAGGAGAGTGAGTGGGACCGACCTGCACTTGGAGTGGAGGAGCAGAAGCAGGGGAGACATCCCCACATCTGTTGGGACAGAGGGAGGCATTTGAGGCTGTTGGAGAGTAAAGAAACTGATCTGTGATAGTCTGAATGGAGTAAGAACCACACAGACAAGCATGCCACAACCTGATGTACCCTGGACAGGGTGGCAAGTCCACTGGTGTCCAGGGCAACTGAGAATTGGAGCTAAGTGAGTTGGAGAGCAATCTCAGGATGAGGACTGCTTCTGACTATCAGGAAATGGCCTGATTGGACAGATGGAGGAAGTCTGGTGGGTAATACCTTGGGAGAAAAGTTGGCCTGACATATACAGCACTACTGCTAAGTAACACCCATGGGATGGAACAATCACAGTAGCTTCTCTCTTGCCAATGCTGGTGCCTGTGGATGAGCAATGGAGAAAGACCCCAGTATTGGTGGCTCTTGAGGAACTGAGCAGTAGAGAATTTCAGTATTATTATGTATCTTACCGTATTCCAGAGAACTTCCAGATGTACAGCTGGATTCAGAAAAGGCAGAGGAACCAGACATCAAATTGCCAACATCCCCTGGATCACAGAAAAAGCAAGGGGATTTCAAATAAATGAATAAATAAATCTACTTCTGCTTCATTGACTACACTAAAGCCTTTGACTGTGTGGATCACAACAAACTGGAAAATTCTGAAAGAGATGAGACCAGACCACCTTACCTGCTTCCTGAGAAACCTGTATGCAGGTCAAGAAGCAACAGTTAGAACTGGACATGGAGCAATGGACTAGTTCAAAATTGGAAAAGGAGTACATTGAGGCTGTATATTGTCACCCTGCTTATTTAACTTATATGCAGAGTATATCATGCATGTGAAATGTCAGCTAGATGAAACTCAAGCTGGAATCAAGGTTGCCAGGAGAAATATTAATAACCTCAGATACACAGATGACATCACCATAATGGCAAAAAGCAAAGAGGAATTAAGAGCCTCTTGATGACGATGAGAGAGAAGAGTGAAAAAGCTGACTTAAAACTCAACATTCAAAAAAACTAAGATCATGGCATCTGGTCCCATCACTTCATGGCAAATAAATGGGGAAACAGTGGAAACAGTGACAGATTTTATTTTCTTGGACTCCAAAATCACTATAGATGGTGACTGCAGTCATGAAATTAAAAGACGCTTGCTCCTTGGAAGAAAAGCTTTGACAATACTAGACAGCATATTAAAAAGCAGAGATGCTATTTTTCCAACAAAAGTCCATCTCGTCAAAGGTATTGGAGAAGGCAATGGCAACCCATTCCGGTACTCTTGCCTGGAAAATCCCATGGACAGAGGAGCCTGGTAAGCTGCAGTCCATGGGGTCACTAGGAGTCGGAAACAACTGAGCGACTTCACTTTCACTTTTCACTTTCATGCATTGGAGAAGGAAATAGCAACCCACTCCAGTGTTCTTGCCTGGAGAATCCCAGGGACGGGGGAGCCCAGTGGGCTGCTGTCTATAGGATCACACAGAGTTGGACACAACTGAAGTGACTTAGCAGCAGCAGCAGTAGTCAAAGCTATGGTTTTTCCAGTAGTCATGTATGATGTAAGAGTTGGACCATAAAGTAGTCTGAGCACTGAAGAACTGATGCTTTTGAATGGTGGACATGAACTGTGGTTCTCTGGACCTGCTGTGTGGAGAGCTTATACTTTAATTTGGCCCTACTCCATATGTTTTTGCCTCCAATGTCCACAACTGCTAAAGCTAGAGCATTTCTTTAATGGAACATTCATGGCCCTTTTATATATTCCATGGGCTAAGAGTCTACCTAGGTGTCATATGGGTTTTTTCTGTAGCTTATACATCTGATGGAAAGATTTTTGATACTCTTCCTTAGTCCCTGCATCTCTGGGTCTCAATTGTGGTTTCATTCCCACAATAGCCTATGGGTCATCAACAGGACTTTGCCCCGGAGGACTTGGGTCTGCCTTCATGAGTACCAAATGGGAAGTGGTGCCTCTGCTGGGATTTCAGAGACCCCAATCGCATCAAATATGAGGAAGCTAGCTACCACAAGTTCAGGACATATGGCTCTATTAGGCTTATTTTCTAACAGCTGGTACTCAAAGTGACTCCCTGGTTGCTCCTTCGCTATTGCTCGGCACATCAGGCATTAAAAGAAACACTCTCACTGGGGTCTTTATTGCTCAGCTGCTGGCACCTGCATGAGGAAAGAAATAAGCTAGTAATAACTCCATACCTGGGAATGATTCAGCAGTAGCACCCTGCTTCCACAGCCACCCAGGTTTCCTCCAAATGCATTCCCCATAACAGATTTCCACCCTCCCATTCCCTCAGACCATTGTGCCACAGCAGTCTTTACCCTGAGATAGCTCTTCAATCCCCATGGCTCTAGCTCCCAGTCGCCATGCACACCAGTGAACTCCCAACCCTGTCTGAGATAGATATGGCCAAGGCTCGGATTCTCTGTGTGGTTCTCACTCTATTCAGACTATCACAGATTACCTGCTTTGCTCTCTGACAGCCTCAAATGCTCCCTTCTCACCTAACCCTATCCCTAAGGAATGGATTGCTCCCCTGTTTCAGCTCCCCCTCCACCAGGTACAAGTCCTTTCCAGCTAGCTATCCTCCACCTTCTTCCTTCTTTCTTTCATCCTACTGAGTTGTGCCTGGATCCATATATTCCTTTCCACTGGTGAGGGGCTGCTGCCAGTATTCCGCTGGTGTTCTGTGATAATTGATGCATGTGTAGATGTATTCTTGAAGTACTCCATGTCCAGCTATCCCTCTGCCATCTTGCTGATCCCCATTTATGTATGTATTATAAAAGATTCTGTTGACTTCAGTAACACAGTCATCAGCTCACATGTTTACCTTTACTTTTTTGAAGAGAACACAGGTAAGTTCCACTTTCTTCGACAATTTCAATTACACAGCACAGTTATATTAGTTATAGCAACCTTGCTTTATAATAGATCCTTAATTTTGTATGTGGAAATGTGTAACCTTTAACAAACCTCTCCATATTTCCCCCATCCTCCAGGCCTTGGCAATCATTTTCCTACTCTGTTTCTGAGTTCTTTTTTTTTTTTTTTTTTAGATTCCAGATAATTGAGATCATATGTTGTTTGCCTTGCTCTGACTTATTTCACTTAGCATAATACCCTCCATTTTCATCCATGTTGCTACAAATGGCACTATATCTTTCTGTTTGTAATGGCTAAATAACATTCACATATATATGTCATGTCACATTGTTTTAATATATTCTCCTGTTGACAGACACTTAGGTTGTTCCTATACCTAGGCTAATGTGAATAATGCTACAATGAACATGGGAGTACAGATCTCGCTTTGAGATAATGATTTCATTTCCTTTGAATATATACCCAGAAGAGGGATTAATGGTCACATAACAGTTCTCTTGTAAACTTCTTGAGAAACTTCCAGAATGGTTTTCCATGGGAGTTGAACCTGTGCACATTCCCACCAATAGTGCACAAATGTTCGTTTTTCTCCACATCCTCACCAACACTTATTATGTCTTGCCTTTTTAGTAATAGCCATCATAAGAGGTATGGGGTTATATCTCTTGTGCTTTTGATTTGCATTTCCCTGATAATTAGTGATGCTGAGCATCTTGTCATATACCTCTTGACCATCTTGAGAAGGAAGAACAAAGCTTGAGCTATCACAGTTGCTGATTTCAAATTATATTACAAAGTTATAGTCATCAAACAGAAAGGTATTGACATAAAAACAGACACATAGATCAACAGACTAGAAAAGAGAAATCAGAAATAAACACACAATCATGTATTATCTGTTAGCTTATGACAAAAGAAATCAAGAATATCCAGCTGGGAAAGGGCTGTCTCTTCAATAAGTGGTACTGGAAAAACTAGATAGTCCTATGCAAAAAATTGAAACTGTATCCCCTTTTATATTATATATGAAAATCAACTAAAAATGGATTTAAAAGTTGAACACAAGACCTTAAACCATAAAACTCCTAGAAGAAAACATTGAGAATAATATCCTTGGCACTGATCTTTGCACTGAGTTCTTAGGTTTGACATCAAAAGCAAAGGCAATATTTGTAAAAGTAAACAAGTGGTATAATATCAAACTCAAAAGCTTCCAAAGAGTAAAGGAACCCATTAACAAAAGCAAATGGCAACCTATGGAATGAAAGAAAATATTTGCAAATCACATATTTGGCATCCTACTCTGTTTCTGAGTTCCAATTTTTTTAGATTCCAAATAATTGAGACATTACAGTGTTTATCTTTCTCTGATTTATTTCACTCAATAACCAAAAATATATAAGAGTTATACAACTAAATGGCAAAAAAGCAACCCAAATTTTTGAATGAGTATAGAAAGATTACTCTTTCTTTTGATAAATATAAAATTAGACTGTAGATGAGAGACACAGGAAGCTTTTCCTTCCAAAACAACAAAAGTCAGCACCAATTAATACAACAACCTTCATACAAATGTAACTATGTGCTTGGTCCCCAGAGGTGACAAAGTCCTTTATCACTTGAAACAGCTTGCGGGGAATAAAAGCCTCCCCAAAGCCTTGGAGGAAGACATGGCAACCCACTCCATTGTTCTTGTCTGGATAATCCCACGGACAGAGGAGCCTGGCGGGCTATGGTCCATAGTGTCACAAAGAGTTGGACACAACTGAAGGGACTTAGCAAGCACACACCTGTATCACTTGTATTTTTGAGGAGATCCAAAAGGCTGAAGAAGCGCTGAAGGAGAGGTTTTGTTTTCCAAGCTGGACTCCTGTCACGACTAGAGTGGTGGTACATGAAATTTTTTAGGCTGCTTGAGCAGCAGTGGTAGTCTTATGCATGCATATATATGCTCCTCACACACACACACTCCACATAATAAATCTATGGGCATGCAAACAAGAGTCAGGATAACAATTTCCAGTGAGCAGTGAACAAAAATTTAGACTTCTTGTCTGGTTACTTTAATTCTCTTCTTTTCAGAGTAAAATCTAAATAAAGTGAAAATACCACACCACAAAACCTTGAAATCAGAAGAGATTCTTAACTTTCTTCCTTCATTTTCTTAAAGTAAGAATATTAAAAAATATAAAATTAATAAATAAAATGCACATACATATGCATCAATATATTCATACAGATGTGCCTAAAGGGTAGCTAAAAGATCGTCTAACAAAGATGTCATTAACTTGTGTGTGGAATGTCTCTGACAGTGTTTATGATGACCAGTCACTGAAAGGTTGGACTTTTTTGATATGGCTGAATTTTTTTTTTTCTGAACACTTCAGATCATAAAGACTTCTTGGGAATACAAACAAAACCCGAGAAACTTGCTCTTGTGCTGCTACTACCACCTCTGTGATTTTTGAACCTCTTGGGGTGTCTTATAAACAGAAGTCTCATCTGAAATGGCCACTGTGGAAAATTCCATGTATTATATAGTGCATGATTTATTTGAAAAATATTTTTATTATTTGTTAGCATAATAGTTGGGATTTTAAACTGATTTTCCAATCTGTAGGAGATTTTTCTTTTCAAAATGTGGATTTTATATTAAAGTTATAGGGACTTTGCATAAGAGTGTTAAAAATTAATATTTTGACCAAATTTTGGAGCTGGAAAACAAGATTGGGGTGACCAAATTTTTCTCATTCCTTTTGCTTGGTTACAAAGTGTGAACCACATTAGAGGGTGACCATTTTGCTCCTTATACAATTACTGGGAAGTCAGTCCATAGTCTCCTTTAATGATTCATCCATCTCAGGACTCAACAACCCAGGCCACTGAAATTTCTTATTATATATATCTTAAAAATGGAAGTCATTCCAATTTTTTTTCCTGTTTTACATTTAATTTGAAGCCTCCTTGGTCTTACAATTCCTAATGTACTTAAATGTGATTATTAAATGATCTTGAACATAATTTTTAAAGGTAAGCATTCTTAAGCATTTACCATTTCTCATGTCTTCCTTTCCATCCTATCTTTTGTATATTCAGCATATGAATAAATAATTATAGTTGAAATTATTACAAAGCTTCATAGTTTACAAAGCACCCTTTTATTCAGCTGTCTTTTTCTTGGTTCTCCCAAGAACATTGTGATACACAAAGAGACAGGGTTTAATACACTAGATAGGGAAGGAAGAAATCTGGGGGAGGAAGTTATGCTAATGTGCAATGAAGGGTCAGATAGAATAGGAGATGGGTGTAAGAACTTGAATTAATGGGATGCTCACATAGTTCAGTGGCCAAGCTATGTAAGATTGATGGGTCTGCGAGAACAGTTTCCCTTTTCTGATTCACTAATTTTCATAGCAAAATAAAAACCTCTTATTTTTTGCAGATTCTTGTCTGAATCCCATCCTGACCACGTTGGCATACAAATGCTCAAAATACAGGTGTGCACACAGACCTTAACAAATGAAATGAACCAGTTATTTGGATTGTGGCTACCAATTGCTTTTTGGTCTTCCCCTCTTTCCCTCCAACTTTCTGTACTCTTCTTGCATGTTCTACTGGGTAGGATGTGGAAAATGAGGAACTCAAACAGACTCATATATTAAAAGCTTAGGGATAACATTGGCTCCATTATAAATTAAAGTCACACTGGTAGTTCAGCAGTAAAGAAACCACCTACCAAAGCAGGAGACATGGGTTCCATCCTTGGGTTGGGAAGATCCCCTGGAGAAGGAAATGGCAACCACTCCAGTATTCTTGCCTGGGAAATACCATGGACAGAGGAGTGGGGTGTGCTGCAATCCATGGGGTCATAAACAGTCAGAAAAGATTAGCAACCAAACAACAACAACATCAGAGAAGTCTTTCCCCCATCACCCGCTCTTTTTTCTGGTCACTGCTGAATAGGATTTAGAAGCTGGATATTTGGGGTTCTAATTCAAATCAGAATTGTTTATAAAGTTTATCACTGAAGGAGGAGTCCATAAACTCAGTTCCTGAATGTTTAAAATCTTAGAACTTCCTTAAGCTGTGATGACTACAGTGAGACAGTCAGGGCTGAGAAAGAGAAGCTCAGCCATCTCTCCCCAGCAAGGCAGCTGCCAGATGATCTGTGCTCTGAGCTTGTGCTCCTTGCCTCTGTTCTGCTTGTCTCCTGCATGTAGAGCAAGAGAGCTGAAAAGGTTGTTAGGGTTTTGTGGGTCAGACCCAATGGCAAAATTTGCTCCCCTCCCCAGTCTTAAGAAAACAACCTTTAACAAAAAAACTGAAAAAAAAAAAAAAAAAAAGAAAAAAACAAAAGAAAAAAAAAAAACCCTGAAAACTTTAAGAGAAAATTTAGGAACCTTCCAGTTTATGAAACCATCTGGTACTTTGGAGTTTGCAGGCTGGTTGCTCTGACAGTTCAAAATTTGAATCGAGCATGCCACCACCACCACCATCACCACTGCTCCTTATTGAATAGTTCGATTTAGTTTCTACATTGATACCTAAGAAGCTAATCTTTTAAACTTATTGGACAAATTGTAAAAATCAGTAGGATTTAGAATATACTTGTTTCTTTTTAAAAGCATTTTTACTGTTTGCTCCATGCTCCATTAAGGAGTCCAGCTGGTGAACTCTGGTTTCTACTTAGTTTCCTTGCAGGAACACTGTGTAATTTGGGTTTTGTTTTGGCTGTTGGTGACCTTTGACCCCCTCAGTAAAATGTTTAGGCTGAAGAGGACTGAAAAGAGCTTTCAGATGGGATATTTCCAACCTCTTCCAAACTAGACCAGTTTTCCCCTCAGTCGCTTCAGTCGTGTCCAACTTTCTGTGACTTTATGGACTACAGCCCACCAGATCCTCCCAAACCAGGGATCAAACCCTTGTCTCTTAAATCTCCTGCCTTGGCAGAAGGGTTCCTTACCAGAGCAACACCTGGGAATCCCCTCTTCTCGGTAGCAAACCCTTACATAGAAATGGTTTTCAGCCTCTCTAGAGTGTTCTGGTAGAGCAAATCAGATCAAAGGTTTGCTTAATATGTTTGAAAAATGCACATACATATTGCAGAGCAAAAAACATGTTATGGAAATCAATAATATCTTATTCAAGCGGCCCGGACTTCAAAGTGACTCCTCTCTGTGTTTTCAGTTTCAAAAGAAAATGGAGAAAATGAAAACAGGGTGCATAATTTTTCTCTGCTTAATTCTATTTGTAACTGAGCTGAGATCTCAATGATCTTTTTATTGCTGTTTGATGGGTCCCCAGGGATTCTGGGCATAGGGCAATCTGCCTGTTAATTGCCTGCACCTGTGATAATCTTTTACACTTAAGTTACAAGGGTGACAAACTTTCATCCACCCCACAATTTTGGAATTCAAATTATTTACACTTTATTGGAGGGATAGCATTTCAGGGAAGAATATAAAATGAGAAACAGAGATACTGTGGATTAGCCCTTTATATTTTTTATTCCCAGAAAACTGGTTGTTTTGATAATATTTTTTCTGTTGTTGTTACAGTATTTGTTGAGTACCCATGGTATGGCTGTCTGTTAATATCCTAGGTACAATATAATTGTATCTTCAGGTTATAAAATATTTTAAGGATAAGACTGGAATTCTTTGCATGTTGAATACGCTTTATGATAACATTAGAACAAGTAGTCTTATGAGTACATCTATGCATGCAAATGATTTAGTGTATTATATCAATACTTACTTGACATGTGCATCATCATAAATTATCTGGTTTGCTAGAAACTAAATATTAATCATACTGTGATAAAAGGATTGTATAAAATCAACTATACTGACAACTCTTTTTTTTTTTAACTTTTACCTTGTTTGTTTCACTTTTTCTTTTTTCTTTTCATTTTAATTAATTTATTTTAATTGGAGGATTATTACTTTACAATAGTGTGGTGGTTTTTGCCATACATCGACATGAACCACCCATGGGTACACATGTGTCCCCCCATCCTGAATTCCCTTCCCACCTCCCTCCCCACCCCATCCCTCTGGGTTGTTCCAGAGCAATGGCTTTGAGTGCCCTGCTTCATGCATCAAACTTGCACTGGTCATCTATTTTACATATGGTAATATGTGTATTTCAAAGCTATTCTCTCAAATCATCCCATCCTCACCTTCTCCCACAGTCCAAAATGCTGTTCTTTACATCTGTGTCTCTTTTGCTGCCTTGCATATAGTATTGCCATTACCGTCTTTCTAAATTCCATATGTATGTGTTAATATACTGTATTGGTGTTTCTCTTTCTGACATACTTCACTCTGTATAATAGGCTCCAGTTTCATCCACCTCATTAGAACTGACTCAAGTGCATTCTTTTTTTAAAGCTGGGCATATGTCCATCATGTATATGTATGACAACTTCCTTATCTATCCATCTGCTGATGGGCATCTAGTTTGCTTCCAAGTCTTGCTATTGTAAACAGTGATGCAGAGAACATTGGGGTATATGTGTCTTTTTCAATTCTGTTTTCCTCAGTGTTTATGCCCAGCAGTGGGATTGTTGGGTCATATGGCAGTTCTATTCCCAGTTTTTTAAGGAAGCTCCACATTGTTCTCCATAGTGGCAGCACCAGTTTTCATCCCCACCAATCGTATAAGAGGGTTCCCTTTTCTCCACACCCTGTCCAGCATTTATTGTTTGTAGACTTTGATGGCTATCATTCTGACCAGCATGAGATGATACCTCATTGTGGTTTTGATTTACATTTCTTTGAGAATGAGTGATGTTGAGCATCTTTTCATGTGTTTATTAGCCATTTATATGTCTTCTTTGGAGAAATGTCTGTTTAGTTCTTTGGCCCAAGTTTTGATTGGATTGTTTCTAAATGGTGAAAAATTGAAAGTATTTCCTCTAAAATCAGGAACAAGACAAGGGTGCCCACTCTCACCACTACTATTCAATATAGTTTTGGAAGTCCTAGCCACAGTAATAAGAGAATAAAAAAAAAATAAAAGGAATCCAAATCAGAAAAGAAGAAGTAAAACTATCACTGTTTATAGATAACATGATCCTCTACATAGAAAACCCTAAAGATACCACCAGAAAATTACTAGAACTAATCAATGACTATAATAAATTTTCAGGATATAAAATTAATACACAGAAATCCCTTGAATTCCTGTATGCTAACAATGAAAAAGCAGAAAGAGAAATTAAGGAAACAATCCCATTCATCATTGCAATGAAAAGAATAAAATACTTAGGAATAAATTTACCTAAAGAAACAGAAGACCTATATATAGAAAACTATCAACACTGATGAAAGAAATCAAAGATAGCACAAAAGGTGGAGAAATACACCATGTTCATGGATTGGAAGTATCAATATAGTGAAAATGAGTATACTATCCAAAGCAATCTATAGATTCAATGCAATCCCTATCAAGCTACCAATGGTATTTTTCACAGAACAAGAACAAATAATTTCACAATTTGTATGGAAACACAAAAAATCTCAAATAGTCAAAACAACCTTGAGAAAGAAGAATGTAACTGGAGGAATCAACCTTCTCTACTTCAGACTATACTACAAAGCCACAGACATCAAAACAGTATGGTACTGGCACAAAGACAGAAATACAGATCAATGGAACAAAATAGAAAGCCCAGAGATAAATCCACATGGCTTTGGACACCTTATCTTTGACAAAAGAGGCAAAGATATACAATGGATAAAAGACAATCTCTTTAACAAGTGGTGCTGCAGAAACTGGTCAGCCACATGTAAAAGGATGAAACTAAAACACTTTCTAACACCATACACCAAAATAAATTCAAAATGGATTAAGGATCTAAATGTAAGACCAGAAACTATAAAACTCTTAGAGAAACACATAGGCTGAACACTCTCTGACATAAATCACAGCAAGATCCTCTATGATCCACCTCCCAGAGTAATGGAAAAAAAAACAAAAATAAACAAATGGGACCTAATTCAACTTGAAAAGTTTTGCATAATGAAGGAAACTATAAGAAAGTTGAAAAGGAAGTCTTCACAATGGGAGAAAATAATAGCAAATGAATTACTGACAAAGAGTTAATCTTCAAAATACACAAGTAGCTCAATAATAGAAAAACTGACAACACTCTTTTTCCTTGTGTTCTTTCCTGAAATGATGGTGGTAAACTACAATATTATGGAAGTCATGTTCAGGATGTAAAGCTCAAAACAAAAGACCCAGAAGTTGAATCATGAGGTCTGATCTGTACCTTCACTTTGCCTTAACCTGTTGGACATTACGTTAGCAGTTAGGCAAGGCAATAATTTTCCTTCTGCAACAGTAGTTCTTATTTTGCTACTCATCCTCTGATAAATCTACTTGTTTGGATCCTTTTTACAACAGTGTTAGCAAGTCAAAGTTCATACAACAGACTAAGATAAAAAGTGAATTGTGGATCTTAAATAATACCACGCAGTTACTTGTTTGGAAAATGGGGATACCCTAGATTGAGCAGATATGATGCACTGATCTTTGTCTAAACTGGCTGTGGATCTGACTCATCTGTGACTAAATCTTGGTTACTAGACCTCCATTTCATTTCTACTTAAACTCCAACAGTGCTTCAGAGATTTTGATCAAGTTCTTTTAAGTTTACTTTTAGTTAGTCCCTTTTAAATTTACTTTTAGTTAGTCCCTTTAGAAACAGTGTAGACTATAGGGAAACTCCAAACTCTTTGCAAAATGAAATTGCACCCCCTAAAATGGTTCCTTCTTGAACTGCTCCGTGACTGATTGGCATAAGAAAGCAGGCTGACTTGGATTGTTTTCTTTCCTACTCTTTTGTAGCTGTAGAAAAGAAAAGGGCTCTGTAAGTGTAGCTGAGTGAATACACAGCTAAAGGCTCAAGACTTTAGAGTCACCTTTCACTCACTCACTTCTCCTTTCCAGTCCTCAGATCCATCTGTCACCAGTTTTCTCAGACAGTTCCTTCAGAGTGTGGGCATTTCCACCTGACTCTGATGTAAAATGCACTCAAAATAGCTTTGAGCTTTGACAAACATATCAACTTCAGTTTTTCTGACTAGAAGCACCAAATAAACTCTGACCTATGGTTTACTGACTTTGTGTCTGCCAACTGGGGTTGATCCATGGTTGACATCACTTTTCAGGAAAGTACATTTGAAAACATCACGTGATGTTAGTCTTAATTGCAGAGATTTGGGAATCTTCAGAATCCATCTGTTGCCACAAGTGAGAAATTTAGAAAATCTCTGAAAATCTGTATATGCACTTTTGTATACTATTTTATATATAAATACAATATATATAAATAAACATATATATTTGTGTATATAAAAACTGCAAAGGTTATTTGTGTTAAATATTTTTTTATCTTTATCAAGAAATGACAAAACAAATTCTGTTCGATCTTTCACATTAATATGTTTGGTCTTTCCTTGTAACCTTCTGAATCAAGTTCTAGTTTTCACTCTAAATTGAGTGGAATCCAGACCAAGTTTGTTATTCTCCCCAAGCTTATGAAATACTTCATCATGGGATCATCTTCATGTGTTTTCTGACCTCTAAATTTCACCAGAGCAAAGTCACAGTTTTCCTTAAAACTATCATGAGAGTCTGCCAGCCTTGGTCTCTTGATCATTTATTTGAGATTTTTATACTAACTTCCCATTTCTGGGCAAGTGAGCACACATATCCACGTTCTTCTGCAATATTATGGTAAAAGCCTCAGTCAGTGGTATTCACAAGGGTGAAGAAACTGTACTTTTAGTATTAGAGTGATTTCTGGGACCTGGCTAAAATGTAGACTGCAGAAAAGAAGACATGAACAATCCAGAAACTTTGGCCTTTGACCCAGAAATATATATTGATGGATCTCTGGCTGACTCTCCACAGCAATTCTTAGTCCAATAAAACTGACTACTATGAGTTTTTCTCAAATGTTTACACTGTAGTTTCTTGGTGAAGAAACATGTGAACACAATTGAAGCACTTAAAAATAATCTTTGGATTATTTGTTGTCCCATTTCAATAAAGTGAGCCATGGTGTAAGTGACACAGTGCCTTGAAATGCCCCAGCTATGCTTCACTTCTGTTTTCCAAATCTCATGGCAAAATGCCTCTTGCCTTGTGGCCCATACTCATGGGAAACTATTCCAGGAAGGGATTTCTGGAAACACAGTTTCAGTTCAGCTTAAAGCAGACAAAAAGAAAATGGACAATTAATATTTGATGAATGAGTGAACAAATGAAAAATCAAATTAATCACCTTTAAGAATTAACTACTGTGAATTTCAGATATCTGGATTGTCAGGACTCCTCTTTTCCCTAGGGAATTTAATACCTCTTTTGCTGGGAAATATACTTATTACCTTTTTTTTTAATTTGCTAGCATCAAGTCTCTCACCTTCTATTTTCCATTAAACATCATCTCAGCCCATTCACTAGAACTTATGTTTCCAACAGCCTCAACTCATTTATCTATGTCATGGAAGCAGCACTGCCCTAGATTAACCAGGCATCACTTTCCTGATGTTTTGATTATTCTAAATGTCTATCTCAACATGCAAGAGTAATCAAGTAGCATTTATAGAAAGGGTTCAGGAAGAGATAAAAGATAATAAAGGCTGCATCTTGTGTAATGGAGCATGTGATGTTAACTTCTTCGGATAATGAAAACAAGGAGGCAAGGAGAGATAAAGAAAATAAAGATTAGCTGCTTTCCCTCACCCTGAGCCTCAATTCTAATACATTTATAATAAGCCACCATCTATCAGGGTAAAGATAAATATTCAAAATTAAGAGATAAGTGATCATTTTCAATTAATATTAAATGATTTCCCAGCATTTGCCAATTTGGATATAGAAGGTTAATTCATTAAGAATAATTATAAAAGTGACTCACAATGAATTATTTGGTGCCAAAACATAGCAGGAATGTGTGCCAGGCATTCTCTTATAACTAGTGATTCTCAAACTAGCAAGAGAAGAATCACCAGAGGGACTTTTTAAAGCATAGATTGCCCGACTCCATCTCTAGAGTTTCTGATTCACTGGGTCTGTGCTGGGGCCAAGAATTTGCATTTTGAACATATTCCCAAATAATACTGATTTGCTCCTCGTCTGAGGACTGCGCTTTGAGAAACATTGTTAGAAAAAAGCTATGTAAAGAGGGCGGAGAGTCTGTATCTTATTTGTCAGGATCACTTAAAGGTATGTCTTGCAGGTACTACAATTAACTCCACAATTAACGTGCTTATTATCACAAATGGCTAAACACTAAGCTATGTGTCAAATCATTGCTTCACACAACCTTAAGTTAAAGCATTTACTGTATGTCTTGTTATCCAGCCAATACAGAAAGTCAAGCCAAGCATTTAAAACCCTGTTTAAATAGACACAGTTGCTATATCTAATCAACACAGCAGCGGGGCTTGCCAAAAACCTATAAAACTAATGGATTTGCAAGAAAATTACATCACCTTCAAATCAATGCTGGTAACACAGGTGGCATTTATAAAAAGTAAAGAAACTGGCATTAACACAGCCCATCTTTGCTGCCTGCCAATGAGTACTCCAGCCTTGTTGAGAAAAGATCGACTTTCTTCCAAGAATTATATGTAAATACATTAACTTAAATCATTCCAAAATAGTGTAGTAGAAAGAAGCAGAGACTGTTCTGAAATGTGTCAATTGATAAGTTAAGAATATTTGGGTCTAAGTTTTACAGGGCTGTCCTTATCCAGCAATGGGCAAATGGTCTTCAAAATCAAGGATTCTTTTCCTATTGAAAAAATAAATAAAAGTATTAGCCATCTAACTCTCATTTTCCTTGCTTCATCACCAAAGAGGCCCACAGAAATTACAATGCACTATGTAATGGAAAAGCAGCGGAGGACTCAAACCTGTGGCTACAGGAATAACCTCTGCTCTGGGGACATGCATTTACTTAGCAAATGGAATTAAAATTCTAATCAGTGATATAAAAGATTTATAAGGAAGGAAATTGTTGTGTGGCCACCTTAATCCCTTTCAGTTTGTGCTGCCTACCTTGTTTTAAAACCAATCCACAAGGAATCATTTTCACCCTGAAAACTCCAGTTTCATGTGAAGCTTAGAAATAAAGCTCTCTGGGAAATGCTTTCCTGGGTAATCCCAGAGAAATAGGAGGCATGTGCTGAAAGTGCACACACGCACACACACATACACACACACACACACAAATATGCACTTGTGCATGTTTACACACCATCATCATAAAATACCTATATGAAGTCGACATTTGCCAGGAAGAGATACTGCTTACTATAAATGTAATCGACAATAAATCTACTGAAGCATAGAAATGGCTTATATTTCACTGATTGAGCTGCACAAATATTCCATCTAAATGACTGGATAGTGACACAGACTATTAAGATCATTTGGGTTTAGAAGTATCTGTGTTGTCGACTGAAAATGCTTAGTTATCTCCTTTGGAAAAAAAAATAACAATTAAGGAGAGAAACTAAAAACCTGAGTTATACAGTGGAAGGACCAAATAGATAACAGTCCATTTGATTATAAGTTTTGGCATCTTATATAGTTCATTTTTTACATGGAGACTACAGACATCAATGGAACGTATGAGCAATAATTACGATAAAGACACTTATGTATATGAGAGTTGTTTTAGAAAGGCAGGTTTTAAGAAAGGACATCATAAATATAATTAGCTGCAAATTTTTTTTAAGGCACAGTAGGAGATCAGTCAAGGTAGAGTAAGAAGACATGGAATTCACCTCCTCCCATGAACAACTTTAAAAATACGTCTACATGTGGAACGATTCTCACTGAAAACTAACTAGAAACTGGCAGAAAGACTCTTGTACATCCAAGGCTGCAAGAAAGATTCACACATTATCAGGTAAGAAGAGAAGAAAGGCAATGCAGACAGGACCTGTGCCCCTGGGAGGAAATCTAATGAAAAGAGAGAGTATGTGGATGGAGATCCCCCATCTCACCCGCCTCCCACCCCTGCTACCCTCACCTCCCTGTAGGAATGAACAATGAGAGCCACAGATTGGGTGCTTCCATCCTGGGTTCCTACACTTGGGAGAGGAGTCACCTTGTTTGGCTGGAGGACTGACAGGAGGCTGTGGGAAGCTGGAGTATGTGGGGGCTGGTTTGCCCCTGAGGCAGAGCAGAGAGTGTAGAGAGAGATCTGCTCTAGAGACACCCTGGTTTCTGCCTACCAACCACCTCAACAGAAGCCCCATCCAAAGCCAAGTAGATGCTGCAGCCCTGCTCATTCTGCATCCTAGAACAGCACTGGATCTAGGGTGGCTAGACTGGGGAGAAAGCCAGGCCATGGGCTTTCTCAGAGGCAACCTGATCTCTTTGGGGCTGAGCCCAGGTAGAGGAGCTATGGCCATTGTTGGTGCTTATCCACAAAAGTCATCTGAAGCAGCCCAGAACTCTACCACGACTGATGCCCCAATGTATGCCTAGAGTTGACGGGAACCCCACCTGCCTTAGAGCGTGGCTCCACAACAGGGCAAGGGTGGTAGAGGATGGGCTCAAAGACTGGCTGCAAGGAGCAAAGGGAACTTGCACCCAAGGCTCTGTCTGAGCAAAGGCAGAGAAACAACTGGGGGCACCCGCACGGGCAGTTGCACCAGAAAGTGCTCAGGCCTCTGTCTGTGGCTGATATGAGCAGATAACCTGCATGAGCCTCCTTGCTGATTCTCTCCTGCATCTGGGGCAAGGGTACCAGTGCTAGGAAAGGGGAAGGCATATACTTAGAGGGGACAGAGCCACTGTGCGTGGGCTCCACCCTCAGGGCTTCTTCTCCAGCAGCTTGGGATCAGACCCCACCCCGGAAGGGTAGTGAGGGCCGCGTCAGTGGGGAAGCCCCACCTTACACCTGGCTCTGCTCTAGCCGCTCCATCTCCAGCCCTACCACCTGCCAAGGGGATACCCACCAGGATACCCTGCAAAAAGATGTGACTCGCATCCATGTCAATGCCGCTTTCCCACCAGAGGCGTGAGCACACACAGTCTGTGTCAGGACACTCCTGCATAAGAACACCCTTTCAAGACCACATTAGGTAACTGCTTCACCTAAATACACAGAGGCAGGGAAAGTTAAACAAAACGAAAAGGCAGAACCGTTTTCAGTTGAAAGAACAAGAGAAAACCTCTGGGGGAAAAAAATAATGAAACAAACAATTTATCAGATAAAGAAGTCAAAGCATTGGTAATCAAAATGTGAACTGAATTAGGGGAAAGAATAAATGAACCCACTGAGAATTTTAACAATGAACTCGAAAAAAGATAAAAGAAGTCTCACTCAGAAATGAAGAATATCATAACTGAATGTATAATTATGTGAAGGGTCCCCCTCTAGAGCAGTCCTTGGCCATCATGGTAGCCTTGTGAGAAGAACGTTTTAACATGTGAGAGAGAAGACTGAGTGAAATACTTAATTGAAAGAATAAATATAAAGAACCAGCATTTGCTAAATTAATATGTTAAATTGTTTTTATTTATTAATACACTAGAGTCTTTACATTTAGTATGATTCTGAACATTTAAAAGAACCCAACACATTACCAATAACTGCCTATGGGTAATGTTTCTGCATGTGCATTTGAACATGGGACATAAAGCATATATAATATTTAAGTGTGTGGCTTAGCTAATATTTTTCAGGTTGTTAGTATGTCACCACAAAGCAACTTGAAGACTAAAAGACAGAGTGGTAATAGTTTTCATCAACAATGTTCACACAGTTCAAGTAAAAACACAGATGGAAAGCATTCCCGTTGCAAAATATTAACAGGCAATATTGAGAGGAGAAAGAACAATTAAGTTGAGCAATGAGCTATTTATAATTCTGGTTGTCTTGAATCCTGAAATTTCTTTATTACCATGAGGCTGTGGTTACTTCTTGAATGAGTTTTGGCCTGAAGTATCTTAAAAGTACGTTTTCAATTTGATGAAAAAGTTTGTTTTTGTAAAAAAAATAATAATAATAAGGTGCCATCATTAGTATAAATGATACAAGGTCTTTATTATCCTTCCATTCTTCCTGATGTCTTTTTTATATGCTTTTTGCACAATGGCTGCAAGTCCATCATCTTAGTCAAATGTGACAGCCAACAGGCCAGACTGACATGACAAAACAAAGTCCAACTTTTAGTATACCATTTTATAAGCTTCTTGAGGGCAGGGGCCGGTCAATTTTATTTGTACCTTCAGTATCTAATATACTGTCTCTCAAATAGTAAAAGAAAATTGCTTTTTTGAATGAATGCATAATATTTACTTGATTGACTAATATTCATACACACACAGAACACTGTCAAATATACATACAAATAAAATTATTCTAAGTTTAATTTTTATTCTGTGATTCTGGAAGTGTTAGGATGTTATTTCTAGTCCTACCTTGACAGTGAGAACAATAGTAGTTACAATGCCAGATTTGGATTATTTTGGCTTTTGGTTATTTGGATTCTTGATAGGTATTTGTAAATTTTGAGTTTTCTTGTGATAGTTTTTTAAAAGCCTTAGAAGCTTTTTTAATTTTCTCCATTTTCCTTTAAAATGCCTTTTTTTAAAAAAAACATGATCTGGGCTTTGAGAAACATCTCTATCAGTAATTAATAAAGACAGAGACACATGAAGCAACTTTTCCCACAAGAGTTATTATAGATATATCACTCGTGACAGCTTTTTGGGTCCCCTATAAATTCCTGTCTCACCAAAAGAATTATCAATCTCACGCGCGTCATGAGAATCTACCAAACTCAGATTGCTATGTTTTTTGTCAATTTAAGCTTATTTATAGAACAGCAAGCACTGTAGGTTAAAAAGGAAGCTATCCCACAGGGAGGATCTCTTCAACTGAAGAACCCCTGTTCAGCATGACTTTCCATGGTCTATCGAACTGAGATAGCTTAGCAGTAGCTATACAAGTTTGGTGTATCCTTTTCCTTCTAAGACTTGTATTTAGGGAGAACAGAAGAGCTTCTTTTAACATGAACTTTACCATAACCAATAAAGGATTAATATTGGGGAAAGAAAGCTACTGTGTGAAATGAACAATTAAATGTGTAGCCATTTGTTCTGTAAATATTCATGGACAGCCACCCACATGCCAAGAAATGTGCAACTAAACAATACAACATTCACCTTTGGGCCACACATCATATGAAAAGTAAGTAATGTGCAGGTATAATTGCAACCTATTAAATGGGATTGCTTCTTCACCATGGTAATTTTAACCTTATCTAGAAGCAATGGGATGAAAGGGTCTTCATTCTGATCTTTATTCATCATTATAATTCTATGACTTGGACTCCTCTTGTTGTCAATGAAACACTGGCTCTATTAAGTTGTGAAATCCTCCACAATAATACTGGAAAACTTAATCTCTGCAACTGCAGTTTGTCAAATTTCATTCCTATGCCCTTTATACCTCTATTAGTGACAATTCCTCACTAGTATCATTGTGGTAAATCTTTTGATTCTTAATTGATACTGCCTTATATCTAAGGAATGTCTGTAATCACTGAGAGGTACAAAATCTTTTCTGTATTTTGAAATGTCTGTATAAGCATCCCAAATTCAAGTCTGTCATGGGTAGAGATTTGTAAATCTCCTAAAATTAAGATGAAATAAGAATAACTCCTGAGATGAAAATTCAAGGTCATTTATCACATGTTTTTCCTTTGATCCAGTAGAAAGGTCACTTCCTTCTTCACTCCTTCCCAATTCCATAGTCATCCTCCATTGCAGCTGCAGAAGTTAAAAGATAGACCAGGCCATCTTGAAACAATGCTTTTGTTCTCGTATATAAAGCAAGCCCCCTTCTCAGGTCAATTTCTATTCACTAATTAAGGTAAAAGATTTCTTCTCTATATGGCTATCAGCTAAACCCCAAAATGTGTAAATTTTTAAAATGTGTTTTCCATAGCATTTATTGGAGAAGGAAATGGCAACCCACTTCAGTATTCTTGGGTGGAGAATTCCGTGGACAGAGAAGCCTGGCAAGCTACAGGCCATACAGTCCATGGGGTCACAAAGAGTCAGACACAACTGAGCAACTAACACTTTCACTTTCATAGTATTTATTCATATTACCACTAAAGTACTTACCATATTCCACTGTTACCTAATTCTGTGTGTCTTCTCCAAGAAATTATACCTTCTTGAATCTTGGTGGCTCAGATAGTAAAGAATCTGTCTGCAATGCAGGAGACCCAAGTTTGATCCCTGAGTCAGTCAGGAAGATCCCTGGAGAACGGCATGGCAACCCACTCCAATATTCTTGCCTGGAGAATACCAAGGACAGAGGAGGCTAGCAGGCTACAATCCATGGGGTTGCAATGAGTCAGCCACAACTGAGCAACTAGCATTTTATTGTTCTTTTGTCCAAGAATTTATAACCTTCTTGAAAGCAGAGGGGATATCTCTCTATTTGCATTACTTTTGCCCAGTTCTGTGACAGATACATTGTAGGTATCAGTAATAGGACTTATAAAAGAAATAAATTAGTTAATTTAAAACATTGCTTTCTGGAAAAAAAAAAAAAAAGTCTGTATTACTGGGTTTTGCAGCTTAACTTTTCATCCCTTTTACCTAAGGGATAATTAGCAACTAAAAGGGAAAGGGCAAACGCTAATTTTTAATTTAAAAATCATGCTGTGATGAAAGTTAAGAGAAAGCAGTTTGACTTTGAATATCACTATAGGGTTCAGGACACAGTCACAGTTCAGATAATAAAATGTCTTCATATTTTCCACCTGGCATTCAAGCAAATGTAGAGACTAGATGACTGAATGCCCCACTTCCCTCAGCTCCTGATAAAATTGTCCAGATCACACTGTCATGGATCCACACAGACCCATCCAAGTTAACCAGTGACAAAATGACCATATGCTTGGTCAAAAATTGGTAAGTACAAGGTATACTGTTGTCCCACTGATAGCCTTTACAAATTGATTAAATCAGTGCACTTTTAAAAAATGTATAACCTTTTCCACCATTTTCCTCATTTGTACAATGTGTTGAAAGACACCTGACTTGGCATTTAAACCTATCTAAATATGGTGATTAATAGTTTGAAACAAAGAGTCAATGTAATATTGCTTGCAGCTTAGGATAAATATTTTCTGCAAATATTAAATCTTACTTCATGTGGGAGGAAGATATTTTAGAATAATGTCAGCTAAGTTATGTTTCCAACTGTGGACATAAATAAGCAGATTTATTCCTTCTGTCACCAGTACCCTGACATAAGACATAATACTCTATGAAGAACTTAGCACTTGGAAGCATGCATTTTAGAATAATAATAGTAATCTTATTTTTAAGGATTTTATAATAGTTGGAGGTTTGTGGAACGTGTGACCCTGGAGGTATATGAACATATTGAGAACTCTTCACATCATGGGCACTGACTGGCTAATGTCTCACTCACAGTTCAGTCCACAAATACCAAAAAAAAAAAAAAAAAAAATGCAAAGGAATCTCCAGCACCATTAGATACCTTTTATGGCAGTCTTTGGACAGATGCTCTAAATATATTTTAAATATATTTACTGCCTTTGGAAATGTTTAAGCATTTTTAGATTTTAATAGTTTTTGTGATTCATACATGGTTGTTTTTTAAATCCTCTCTTTGCACTTTGTATATAAACAGTTCTACCTATGTACGTATTATAGACTGCTAGAAATAAGAATAGGTTGTTCTTGGGAACAAGCATAATCTTCAAGTTGGGAAGGGTATAATTATTGATGCTTGAATCTGTGAAAATTAAGTTCTAAAAAGCGTACTAAAAATGTATAAGGGGGAAGTATCTGAAGGGCTTTTCAGGTGGCTCAGTGGTAAAGAATTGGCCTGCCAATGCAGGAGCCACAGGAGTTGCGGGTTCTATCTCTGGGTCTCCCATGGAGAGAGGAGCCTGGTAGGCTACAGTCCATGAGGTGACAAAAGAATCGGACATGACTTAGTAAGTAAACAACAATGTGGAGTGTAGGATCTTATTTCACTGACCAGAGATTGAACCCACACCCCCTGCACTGAGAGTGCAGAGTCTTAACCACTGGACCACCAGGGAAGTCCCCGGTTTGAGGTGTTCTTGACCTTCTTTATGAAAATGGAAAAGGATGTTTATCTATAAAGAATGACAATGAAGGAGTCAAGTAGAAGATTTGAAAAGAGGGTTGATTAGTTGACGGAAAGAAGAGGAAAAGGAGTTGATCAAGAGAGGACTGCTCATTGACACCCAAGTCCACGTGGATGCCTTAGAATGGTGGCACAAATCCTCAGGCTAGGCTAGAACTCAGATCTTACATGTAGATTTGGGGAGGGGTCTAATGAAGATGTAATAGAGCAACACTATTTGCCAACTTATGTGAATGGCAAGATGCCATTGTGTGTACAGGTTGTGTACGTGGAACTGTTCTGAGGGGCAGACTCCATCCCATGTAGCAGAGGAAACACCCTGGGATAAGTGGTTAAGAATTTGGACCTTGCTCCTGTGGAGGAAACCATGTGTCTCCCACAGTAGAGACATGCTCAAATGATCTCAGCAGAGTTATGGCTGAGTATACCCTGGCTACCCCTTCCTAAGCCACATGGAACACAAGTCTTTCTTAGGAAACATCCACTGTTTCTACAGGCAGGTAAGGACCATTTGGTCTTAACCTCAGCGAGTTGTTTATCAGAATCATATTAACTCATGACATCTGGTCTAGTAATATTTTTAACTCTGAGGATGAAGCTTTGTAAAAAACCATGTAAACAATCATTCTTCATTGTGTATCAGTCTTCTAGTCAGAGATGTCTGAATACTCATATATACTGGGTTGTACACTTCATTTTCTGTTATGAAGGTATACTTCAAATTCGTATATTTGTCTACTTTTCTTAAGCACATTTATAAAATGTACTACACTCACCTTTATCTTTTTCAGCAAAAGGCAGTATTCTTGAAAGAGACAGAATCAGAGAATTGAAGGACCAGCGGAGTCTAATGTAGCATCCCAGTTCTCCCACTTACCGTGGATATCATCTTACCAGCCATGCAACTTCTCAAGCCTCAGATTTCTTTCTTATATAGAAAAGAAGATTTGGCCAGATATTATATTTTCCAGTTCTAAGATTCTTTATAAGATAGAAATGTTACTTCCTCGTGGTCAATTTGAAGTGTAGCATTAAAAGTCAAACAGCCAAGAACATCTGCAATCAGGGTAGGTAGCAGGCTGTGCCCATGTGTTCTAGAAGCCTAATACTGATGCTGGAGTTTTACACTGCAGGGGCATAATCATTCCTACCAGCGTGTTCCATTAAAGCTTGACTTACTGCCAGGGAATTCACCTGCTGACACAGTAAAACTCCTAACTGGAAGCATTAACATTGCTATGTCAGATGGGGGAAAAAAATTGTTCATAAATTCCACAAACATGCACTGCTTTATTTGGGGTCCTGGTTGCAAACTCATTATTTATGCTGTGTACAGTAGGCCATCAACATACCCCGCTGGGAAATTAGTTTGCAATTTAGAATCATTTCAAAGTACAAGTGATTCTCAAGTCATTTTCTGAGGTTAAATGAGAACTCTTATTGCTTTCTGTGGGCTCTGAGGGAATTTTTCCTCCGTGTGGTCCCTCCTCCCCCAGCTTCAAGTATACTGTCTTGATTTTACTTTCTTAAATGCACTTTGGTGCTAAATCTCTTATTTCCCCCCCCCCCCCCAAGTTTTGAAAGCCAGGAAATGGAATGGTATATGTTGCATTTTCTTGCTTGCCGGGACAGTTTAAGTACCTCATTTTTGATTACTGCTTTTATTCTTCAAAGACCCCTCCTGAGAGATTTCCAAGTTCTCCTTGAATGGCATTGCATA
The DNA here is from genome assembly GCF_019320065.1 of Cervus canadensis. Lineage (NCBI taxonomy): Eukaryota > Metazoa > Chordata > Mammalia > Artiodactyla > Cervidae > Cervus > Cervus canadensis. The sequence goes on along the minus strand of NC_057413.1, from coordinate 17,594,933 downwards.
GCTAACATAGCAGTCATGGGGGAAGACTGGATGGCATTCACTTTAGGGTGCATTGAGACAGAGTCATGATGCCACTTCCTTTTTGGCTCCTCACCCTGGGGGCCATGCCATGGGACAGGCCTGCATTCAGGCAGATGGGGTGAGAGCAGAAGGCATTAATCTCAGAATTCCAGGTAATGGACACTGGAGGTTCAACCTTGCTTATGGGTTTATGAGCCCATATGGGTGGAACAAATTATTAAGATAAAAAGCATTCATTCCACTGACCCTTTTTATGTTAACACGCCCCTTTATTAGATTCTTTCCTTTAGAACCTCCTTAAGCATTTTTAAACTTTATTTCACTGCTAACTGTGGGCATATCCTCTGTCTTATCCCCAGCCTAGGAGACTTGATTTCAGACCATCTGGTAAATCATTTGTAACCCAATCTTATCCTTGGGGAAATACATAGCATTACTTTAACTGTACCATTTTAGCCTAAGCATTACCAGAAAGTAGCAAATAATCCATAGTGTGATCTTGTCAAAAAATTGTTTTCTCCTTTCTGAAATGCCAATATTACTCGCTATTAGGCTGATATTATTAGCTATAATGAACAAAAATCAAAATAGAAAATAAAGCAGAGTAGCTAAGCCACAGCAAAGGGCTCCTCTCCTCCAACAAGGAGGACTAGAGTTTATCTGAAACCAAAATTTCAACATCTCTCTAACACATTGGGAGAGTCTTTCCATAGGCCCAGACCAGAAAGTATACAAACCAAAGAGATTGAGTGTTTAGTTTCAAAATACATGAAATCACCAGTTTAAACATAGACACTACACACAAGGAGTGCAAAGAAACGATGAAAGCCGGAGATCAACAGAGTAAATATCACATAGAAATACTAACAGTCTTAAAGGTCAGAAATCCTTAGTTAAACAAAAAGACCCATCCATTAAAAACAATCAATTACAAGATAACCTGAGCATATCACACTAAGAATTCTCTTTAAAAGCAGATGTTATTCAGTGAAAAGCTATTAGCTATGTGTTTTAGAAGTAAATAAATAGAGCAGGTAACAAATAGAGACTGAAACTTGAAGAAAAAGAAACCAAAAATTAAGTGCATTTGGAACTGCTTAATATTGAATGTCTAAGGCCTTGGAGAAAGTCTTTGTTCCATGGGTATAAATCCATGAGTGTCAGTGTGTTCAAGCTCTGGTATTGCATGGAAGAAACAAAAATGATTCACTAGTTATACTATTTTGAGTTGGCCTTCCTGGCTGAAATTGTTTTAAAAGGTCTTCCTTGATTATGGATAATTCAAGTCTTTCTCTACTGCTATTAGAAGATGACCATGCATCCAAAATAATCCCCTTTTCCTTCAAGCTTTGAAGGGAGCATGTTTTGGTTGGTTTTCTAGCGTTTTTGCTGTTTTTCTTTCTAAATGTTATACAGACTTTATAATTTGTTAGCACCTATATTCAACTCAGGGGTTTCCCAGGTGGCACTAGTACAGGAGTGCCCAATACAGGAGACATAAGAGATGCAGGTTCGATTCCTGGGTTAGGAAGAACCCCTGGAGGAGGCATGGCAACTCACTCCAGTATTCCTGTCTGGAGAATTCCAAGGACAAGAGTTGCCTGGCAGGCTACAGTTCATAGAGTCACAAAGAGTCAGACCCTACTGACTAGACTTAGCATGCACACACACATATTCAACTCATCTTGGCCTTTGCTTGGTAAAATAATAGGTTAGACAGATATGATACTTGGCATATTGAAGCTTAACATCTCTTAATCAGTAAGAAATCTTGAGTGGATGATATTTATAAAGACTTTTCTCTTGTCACCAACAATTCTTTTTTCTTAAACTTTAATATTATTATTTCAGATAACACTTTCTGATAACATACTAATTTCAGATAACTGCTTTCAGATAACATACTAATTATTTATCATTAAAGCCCCAAATCTTATATTTATGGAGAAAGGCTAAATCCTTTGAAACTTTCCAATTCTCCAGGGTAGTATCTTATTATTGGCAAATTCAGACATTTCTACATGTTTAATGTTTCATGAGATAAGTAGTTTATTAATAACATCAGCAGATAATGTGGCAAAAAAGCAGTAGAACATGCTCTGTGGCTTTTCTGTTTTCACAACATTATTTGAGCAAGAGAAGAACTCATTCTCTAGAAGTCAGATTCCACTTCCAGCTTCTCAAAGCTGTAACCTACTTTGACTCTGTAATAGAGCCTTTCTGGAAGGTCTATCATAAATTACCAACAAAAGGAGATTAATATATATTTCTCTCCTTTCTCCCCAAAATGTTAAGTTTTGCTGAGAAGTCTTTCTTTCTTTCTTTCTTTTTATTTTTGAGTGATGTTGATATTTATTGACATCAATGCAAGACAAGCTAAGTTGCTATTTAACAAATATAATTTCCTTTCTGGGGAAGACAGGCACTCAGCTCATGAAGCCTAAGGTCAAACAAAGACTGGATTGTCAAGCACCAACTATGGGTTAAACTTTATGAATATAAAAATTGCTAAAGGCAAAGGGATACATTTTTTTAAAAAAATTTTTTTACACTAATCTCACGTAATCAAACAAAGAACTAAAGTGAAAGTGAAAGTCACTCAGTCGTGTCCGAATCTTTGCCGCCGCATGGACTACACAGCCCATGGAATTCTCCAGGCCAGAATACTGGAGTGGGTAGCAATTCCTAAACTAATCCTAAAACTTTAGGACATAAGATATCGACATGACATGACTATTTCTGCATAAATGAAAATGTGTTATATCCTTCACTGTACTTGTATTACAATTACATGCTTCTTGCTTCTACACTACACAAAGTCAACAGTTATCACCAACAAAGATTATAACTAGATCTGAAGAAGACTTCACAGTGACTCTGCTCCACTGAAATTTAAGAAAATTCAATCCAGGATTAACAAAACCTTTTGATTTTAAAGCCAGTTCTCATATCTTCTTCTCGTGTCATACTTAAATAAGTCCTCTGGTGACATTTCTTGCCTGCAAACTGCAATGCATGTCTTCTCCCCATCAGCTTTGTCTGACATTTTAAAGTTATTTTGTAGAAACTGCATAAAAAAATGAACATTGTGCTTCCTATCTGAACCTGCAATCAGGTTCCTGCTTTGACGCAAAACATACTCCTCTGCAGTGTACCCCACCAGCACAGCAACCCCCTTTCTCTCTCTCTCTTTATTCCTTTGCCCAGAAGGCACTTCAGGATTGCTCAATTCCGTGCTCTTTGGCTGCCTAGGCAGTCAGGACACCTAAGGCCATTTGGACTTATCACTCCTCGCTTCCTTCTTTTCTGTGGCTAATACCACTTTCCTGCTTTATTTATATGGCTGAATCTCCAGTCCTGGTGCTGGTCTCAGGGGGACAGAGTCGATGTCAGCTTTGAGCTCCTGGCTGGTGAAGCTGCATCACTGGGCGATCCTTGTTTCTTACGCGATCTCTCTTAACAACTTCTTTCTTTTCAGTTTTTTTCTGAGTTGCCTACTGGCTCTGTGCCTTCAGGCTTCTTTCTTTTATCCTAAAGTGCTTCTTTCTCCTTCTTCATTTCTTCTTCCTTTCTCTTGCATGCCTGCTCCTTCTCATAGCGCTCCTTCTGCATGCAGATCTCTTCTTCCTGCCGCTTCAGCCTCTCTCTCTCCCGCAGGATCAGCTCTTGGTCTCATTTGTAATCCCGCTCTCTCTCCCTGTATTCTCTGCCACTCTCATCTTCAGATCTCTTAGGCTTTTCATCTTTAAATTCACCCTCAGACCTCCTGGACAGTGTACAATTTTGCCCACTGGCTCTTTCATCACTCAGATTCTCTTTGGCCAATTTCTTGAGCTTTTTTGTCCAATTCTTTTTCATGTCCTTTATCTGGCTTCTTGAGCAGCTTGATCTTTGGTTCATCCTTTAATTTGCCCCTTACTGGAACTCAGTCTATCTTCTTTAGCTTTTCTATATCTTTCTGATTTTGTTTCTCTTCTTCTTTCCACTTCCTCCTCTCTCCTTCTCTTTGTCTTTTTCTTTCTATTTCTCGCCACCTCAGTTCTTCTCTTATCTTTTGCTTGTCTTTCAGGAAGCTCAAAAGTGGAGTTGCCTTTTTAGCTATTAGTTCTCTATTTTTCGCTTCTATTTTCTCTAGCTGTGTCTCTGGAGTAGATGTCATTTCCTCATTATCTGTGGCATATCTCTCCAAAAATTTTCTATATTCTGGATCAGTATCTTTTTTATTGGTCTTCTTTTTTGCAGCTTTTTGAAAAGGTGCAAATTCTACAATGGCAGGATATTCCCGACCTTTATTGTCAAGGAATAACCATCACAACCATCAAAATGATCCCTGAACAAAATAATGTCCTCTTGGCTTTAAAAACTGATGTATGCTCTTGCATACATATGCGGATACCTACTAGTATCTTTAGAAAAAAACTCAAAATAATCTTGCTCAGGCATAGGCTGAAGATGTTCCTGAAGCTGCTCCTTGGTCAAAGTGGGTGGTAATCTCCGAATACCACCTTGCTCAATGCCTCTTTCCTCTCCTTGTTCCAATCCTGGTTACCTTCCCCTTTAGTGCTGTCTCCTGAAGCCCCACCAGCACTGCTGCCTGTAGCACCACGGTACCTCGGCCTAAACACTGGCTATGCTGGTCACCTACACCTCCCAGCCCCTGCTGAGAAGTCTTATTTTAAACCATACGCCAGAGGATGCTTCCTCTACTTAAATTAAGATCTGAAGGACTGTATAACTCAACCCTTGAAAATAATTCCATGGAGGCAAAATCCATGGGAAAACCATGTTTTCTAGGGCACTAAAACCTAATGTTCATGTTATACTTGCAGGTGAACTTTTGCAAAATGCAAGCACAGTGTTGAAATCAATAAAAATCCAGTGACTGAGGGGCAGCAGAGAGACTCCAGGGTAGATATTCTCTTGTCAGCAGGTTGGGTGAGGAGCTGAAGATGCTGGTGAATTCAGGAATCCCCTTCTTTACAGGAATATCTATCTGACTGTAATCCTAAGACTAAAGCAGGGACTGGGGACTGCCCTGGTGGTCCAGTGACTGATACTCCATGCTTCCAGTGCTTGAGATCTGGGTTTGATTAACGGTCATGCAACTAAATCTCATATGCCATAGCTAAGACCTGGTGCAGCCAAATAAATAAATAAATATTAAAAAAAAAATAAACCCAGGGTTGACTTCTATGTTCATTAACATTATTATCCCCTCCCTCTATTCTCCAAGCCTGTCTTCAACAGCATGTGAACCATGAACTTCCGGATGTTCAAGCTGGATTTAGAAAAGACAAAGGAACCAGAGATCAAATTGCCAACATCCGTTGGATCATTGAAAAAGCAAGAGAGTTCTAGAAAAACATCTATTTTTGCTTTATTGATTACACCAAAGCTTTTGACTGTGTCAATCACAACAAACTGTGGAAAATTTTACAAGAGATGGGAATACCAGACCACCTGACCTGCCTCCTGAAAAATTTCTATGCAGATTAAGATGCAACAGTTAGAACTGGACATGGAACAACAGACTGATTCCAAATCGGGAAAGGAATACATCAAGGCTGCATATTGTCACCCTGCTTTATTTAACTTATATGCAGACTACATTATGTGAAATGCCAGGCTCTATGAAGCACAAGCTGGAATCAAGATTGCCGGGAGAAATATCAATAACCTCAGATATGCAGATGACACCACCCTTATGGCAGAAAGCAAAGAAGAACTAAAGAGCCTCTTGATGAAAGTGAAAGAGGAGGGTGAAAAAAAAAAAAAAAAAGAAAGTGAAAGGAGGGTGAAAAGGTTGGCTTAAAACTCAACATTCAGAAAACTGAGGTCATGGCATCTGGTCCCATCACTTCACTGCAAAAAGAAGGAGAAATAGTGGAAACAGTGGCAGACTTTATTTTGGGGGGCTCCAAAATCACTGCAGATGGTGACTGCAGCCATGAAATTAAAAGACACTTACTCCTTGGAAGGAAAGTTATGACCAACCTAGATAGCATATTAAAAAGCAGAGACATTACTTTGCCAACAAGGTCCATCTAGTCAAGGCTATGGTTTTTCCAGTAGTCATGTATGGACGTGAGAGTTGAACCATAAAGAAGGCTTAGCAACGAATTGATGCCTTTTAACTGTCTGTTGGAGAAGACTCTTGAGTGTCCCTTAGACAGTAAGGAGATCCAACCAGTCAATCTTAAAGGAAATCAGCCCTGAATGTTCATTGGAAAGATAGATGCTAAAGCTGAAGCTCCAGTACTTTGGTCACCTGATACAAAGAACTGACTCATTGGAAAAGACCCTGATTCTGGGAAAGATTGAAGGCTGGAGGGGAAGGGGACAAGAGAGAATGAGATGGTTGGATGGCATCACTGATTCAATGGACATGAGTTTGAGCAAACTCCAGGAGTTGGTGATGGACAGGAAAGCCTGGCGTGCTGCAGTCCATGGGGTCGCAATGAGTTGGACACGACTGAGCCACTGAACTGAACTGAACTCTATCATCAAACCCTGATGCTAGGAAAGATTAAGAGAAGGAGGAGAAGGGGGAAACAAGATGAGATCCTCAGAGGGGACCAGTGACTAAATGGACATGAATTTGAGCAAATTCTGGAAGATGGTGATGGACAGAGAAGCCTGGTATGCTGCAGTCATGGAGTCTCAAAGAGTCAGACACAACTTAGTGACTTAACAACTACATTCAAACATTTTGTTCTCAGTTAAACAAACATGTAATTTTGAGGGATTATGTATTTTCACATTAGATGTAATCACAGATTCTGAAAGTTTGCTTAACTGTCTTGAAATTTTTACCAAAAAGAAAATAGTACATACACCTTCTCTACCTAAAACATGAATTTCTTTGGGCCTTGCATTTTTTCCCTAGTGGGTCCCATGGTCAGGTCTCTGGAGCAGAGACATGGTACACTAACAGTTTAGTTCTGAGGTTCTCAATATTTAAAGTGATATTTTTAAAAGGCAACATAAGCAGTCTCAAAACCTGTTGTTTGGACACATAAACACATGGCCTTGGATCTGGAAGAAACAATGAGATTGTAACATATTGTGAGGCAAATTGTTGAAGCCAGGAGTTGAAAGAACACAGAGCATTCCTTTCTTCAGCTGGTTTTCACAAGTTTGTCCACGTCAGCAATTCAGACTCAAGACAGTCAAAACAGAACCCTTGGGTTGACCTCATTCCCTTCAAAACTTGCCACTCTGCTGCGTAGAGATCAACATTTTTTGGTGAGTTTTTAAAAAGTCCTGTTTCTTAGCAGCAACAACTTTCAAGGACAGTGTCTTATTATTAAGACAACCTCAGAGAAGAGGGGAGACATAAATGCAATGCCACAATGATTGGTTTGGATTTCTTTCTTCTGTAAGTTTCTTAGAAACATAATGGCCCTTCCTATAAAGATCTTGAAAGATCTTCTGTCTGGATGTCCTTGGAAAATTGAAAACAAAACAAAGCAACACCAAAAAACAAAGTCTATGCAACGGATAGCCAGATTTGACTTTAAAAAGTTGCTAATTTTGGACTCACTTCTCTCCATTAGGGCTGTGGAAGAATTATACATGCAAGGCTGAGGCTTTTCTCTGCTTAAAGAACATCTGCAGTCAATTAGAAATAAGCCTGAGTGTCGTGTTAATTCTGCAGAACCAAACAAAGTCATTTTTGTTTAAACTCTTTCAGTGCTGTGAGAATGAGAGGTTACAGAAGGGGGGAATAAAATAAGCAATAGAACAAAACTGCTGTGTGGCCCTGGAATGGAGCTGATAGGGCAAATAAGACATTACATCTCTTTGAGAATACAGACCTGGAAATTTTTTCCAGCAGAATTCTATTCTGCACTCTCTCTCTCTCTTGGGGCATGGGGGTGGGGAGCAAGCTTACTCTTTCTTCTAAAAAGGCAACATTTAAAGTAATGGAACATCTTCCAGATTCTCTCAAAATGAATCTGACCAAATAGTTGAAGTGTTTGGCAAATGAGTAGTAGCATTTCATTGTTAATTTTGAGAAGGGCCAAACAAATCAAAACTATATTTATAGGCCATTGTGTGTGTTTCAAATCACTTTCGTAGTTATTAATTGTGATTGGTGCTCGGAGCTCAAATATACTAAAAAACAGCTATTTCTATTGAAACATATCTTGCTGTGAATATCAGCATCTGTGTCTACCTCTTGTTAACATCAGTGGTACTGATTCTACTGGAATTTGAGTTTATCTCTCTAAAGAAATCTGTGGATAACCCCAGAGAGAATTTCCAAACAAGTACAGTGGAGCTACATGTTTTTAAGTTTGATAGTCCCTGCATTGAAAAGGGGGATTTTGGTTATTCCTTTGGGCTGATGATTTATTTCTTCTCCGTACCTTTTCTTAAGGCTTCCCTGATGGCTCAGCTGGTAAAGTATACACCTGCAATGCTGGAGACCTGGTTTCGATCCCTGAGTTGGGAAGATCCTCTGGAGAAGGGAATGGCTACCCACTCCAGTATTTTTGCCTGGAGAATTCAGTCCATGGGGTTGCAGAGAGTAGGACACATTAGCAACTTTCACTTTCAGCTTTTCTTAAGATTTTCACCTTTTCTTATGATTAGATCTGATTGTAGATTTGATAAGAGAGGCAGGCGAAGACACTATCTTTGTTAATTGAGTTTTGAGGAATATGATTCAGCATTTAATCTGTAGTGCCCAATAGCTTCACTACAGGTTTTTTCAGGCAGGTGAAAATGTTTAAGTCCTTGTTATTTAATAGTTATCAAAACATGAGTGATAGTGAATTGTTTCTAGATATAGACTGAGAGAGTCCCTGGTGGTTCTGTGATAAAGAATCATCTTCAATGCAGGAGATGAGGGTTCAATTCCTGGGTCACAAAGATCCCCTGGAGAAAGGAAATGGCAACCCACTCCAGTATTCTTGCCTGGGAAATCACATGTACAGTGGAGCCTGGTGGGCTACAGTTCATGGGGTTGCAAAAGAGACTGATGAACTAAACAACAGAAATAGGTTTGATAAACATGCTAAACATTTATTCTTTTATATATTTTGACTCTGTCTTTATGTCCCTAGTGGTTCAGATGGTAAAGAGTCTGCCTCCAATGCAGGAGACCCAGGTTCGATTTTTGGTTTGGGTCAGATCCCCTGCAGAAGGAAATAGCAACCCACTCCAGTATTCTTGCCTGGAAAATTTCATGGACAGAGGAACCTCATGGGCCATAGTCCATGGGATCGCAAAGAGCTGGACACGACTGAGCGACTAATACATTTGTATCAAACCAAAGAGCTGGGCATTCAACCACAATATTTTATATTTTTATTGATTTGCACTTAATTGTCCATAACTTTATACCAGTTGTCTGTACTAAGAAGCACCATCAGAAACAGTCCAATAAAATTACCACTATACTTACAATAGGCATATTTCTATTACATTATTCAATACTTTATGAGAAGCGATGAGAGAACAACCTCAGATTTCTACTTTTGGATTATTTTTTCCTCAATTACTGTTTTTTATTTCATTTTTATTCTGAAATCTTAGAAACACTGTGATTCTTATACTTGATACTAGTTCCCTTTTTACTTAACCTGCTAAATGCTTTGAGGCAAAATTTGTGGCCTACTTTTTAAACTACATTATATCTAATACATATATTTACACTTCTATCTGTCTCCAGTTCAGTTCAGTTCAGTCTCTCAGTCGTGTCCAACTCTTTGTGGCCCCATGGACTGCAGCACACCAGGTTTCCCTGTCCATCACCAACTCTCAGAGCCTATTCAAACTCATGTCCATCGAGTTGGTGATGCCACCCAAACATCTCATCTTTGTCGTACCCTTCTCCTTCGGCCTTCAATCTTTCCCAGCATCAGGGTCTTTTCTAATGAGTCAGTTCTTCGCATCAGGTGGCCAAAGTATTGGAGTTTCAGCTTTAGCTCAGTCCTTCCAATGAATACTGAGGACTTATTTCCTTTAAGATGGACTGGTTGGATCTCCTTGCAGTCCAAGGGACTCTCAAGGGTCTTCTCCAACACCACACTTCAAAAGCATCAATTCTTCAGTGCTCAGCTTTCTTTAGAGTCCAACTCTCACATCCATACATGACCACCAGAAAAACCATAGCCTTGACCAGATGGACCTTTGTTGGCAAAGTAATGTCTCTGCTTTTTAATATGCTGTCTAGGTTGGTCATAACTTTCCTTCCAAGGAGTAAGCGTCTTTTAATTTCATGGCTGCAGTCACCATCTGCAATGATTTTGGAGCCCCCCCAAAATAAAGCCTGTCTCTTGTCATTGTTTCCCCATCTATTTGCCATGAAGTGATGGGACTGGATGCTGGGATCTTAGTTTTCTGAATGTTGAGTTTTTTTTTTTTTCCTTTTCTTTTTTTTCATTTATTTTTGTTAGTTGGAGGCTAATTACTTCACAGCATTGCAGTGGGTTTTGTCATACATTGACAAGTTTTAAGCCAACTTTTTCACTCTCCTCTTTCACTTTCATCCAGAGGCTCTTTGGTTCTATATGTCTAGGAGTTTATTTAAATGTGGCCCTTATATTTGCTTTACTCTGTCTTTCTCTCTCTCAACTATTTGTTTTTCTCTTTTTTTAATGTTTATTTTTTTAAGCTCTGATAATTCATTCGTGATATAAATCAGGCTGTTTATCAGTACATAAATAAGTAAATCTAAATTAAGCCCTCCTGTTGAAGTGTTAGTCTATTTAACCTAGACCTTCTCCATGAATGTTTGCTACATAATAACTTTTCTAGAACCTTTAATTTTGGTATAACGTATACAATACAGCTTTTTAATTGCATTCAAATTTTTTTTTAAAGTGAATAAGATGAAGTAAATGGTTTTGAATATGTACAAAGACACTCAACTAGAACATCTAAAATGATTACATAATTGGCAAAGTGGGCAAAAAAGAAAGTAAAAGAAGTTAAGTTTACTTGACTAAAGGGGGGAAATGATTATAATAAAATTAAAATACAATATTCAAAATAACCATCTTGACAACTGTTTTTATTTTTTTCTTTACCTCTTTAAAAAACAATCCCTAAGGAAAAATAAGAGGAATTAGGTTTAAAAATTTGAAAAGAACACTGAGAAGATGGTCCGTGTGCTTAAAAATATATTTTAAAGGATTTTTATTTTATATCAGAGTATAGTTGATTAAAAATGTTGAGTTAGCTTCAATTGTACAGCCAAATGATTCAGTCACATACATGTATCTATTCTTTTTCAAAATCATTTCCCATTTAGGTAATAACAGAACGTTGAGCAGAGTTCCCTATGCTATATCGTAGTATCTATTTTAAAGAGAGTAATGTGTATATGTCAGTCCTAAACTCTCAATCTATCCCTCCCCACTACCCTTCCCCCTTGTTAATCTTAAATTCATTTTCTTACTTGAGAAATTTATGCAGGAATTTATGTTACCTTCTGTGCTATCTGTGAAAGTTATCTAGGAACTCAAATTAATTAAAATAATGTCTTCCTCCAGAATAAAAAAAAAAATACAAATTTGCAAAAGCAAACATTTTAACACCAAATTAAAATGATCGAGAAAATTTATATCAACCTTATTTTTGTTTTTTTCTCATGTTACCACTGATCATTGAAAGGAAAGTGTATGTTTTGCAACTATTATCACCATATCTATATGGCTTCCCAGGTGGTGCTAGTTGTAAAGAACCCGCCTGCCAATGCAAAAGATATAAGAGAAAGGGGTTCAATTCCTGAATAGATTCCCTGAAGAAGGGCATGGCAACTCACGCCAGTGTTCTTGCCTGGAGAATCCCATGTCAGAGGAGCCTGGTGGGCTATGGTCCATAGCGTCACAGAGTTAGACCCAACTGAAGTGACTTAACAGAGCATATAAGTACAAATGAGTCGTAAAACTGGAACACAGAGTTAAAGTGTTAAAATGATTCCACTGTCATCAGATATGAAAAGGTAGACCTGTCTCTTGACTGTTGGTTGAAACTGATTTTTTTTCTTGGTTTTCAGGAAGATGCATGTAATTGTGATGTAAACTTTAGTCTACATAGGAAAAAAAAAAAAAAGAAAGAAAAATGGCTCCATTGTTTATACAGTGTCTTTAGATTTTAGGACTGAAGTCAAAAGCAGAGGATATCTTATTATATTTTAAAAAAGGAAGTAAGGGCAGAGATGGGGCTAAAACTCAGAGCCACACCACAAACTCCCTCTGACCCTCTCTTTACTAGACATATTTTCATCTATCAGTAGGTACAAGATGGAGAACTTGAGTGAAAACACTCTACAAAGCCTAGGTAGACAATAAGAAAAAGCCATAGGGTTCCACTATTTTGTCAGAACACAAAGAATTATTCTATTGTTCACTAGCAATTCCTTCTGTCTTCCTACTGTCTCACGATAGTTCATTAAGTGCTGAAAAGAAAAATCAAAGCAGAGTATCAGACACTTAGCTCTTTTCAAAATCCAGACATGCTGGCCCTATGCCACCTCAACTCCCTTTGTATATGACATAAATGAATTTTTTGATAAAGAAATAATTGTTGTATGAGAAGAGTCATTGCACATCTTAACACAGAAAGTGATTTTAATAGACAATTATTTAAATTGAAATTCTCCTGGAGACCTAGATACCCACAGTAATCTATCATGTAAATGATTTATCTCATTTTATATCAATCAACAATTATTGGGTAATACTATGCAGTCGTTGTGTTATGTCCTATTATATTTTTAAAGAAATATTTATATTTCATCACGAATCCATATTAACACAAAGATTTTCCACTGAAGGAGAAGATTAAGAAAAGTAGGGGGAAAAAGTTGGGAGCCAAAGGACATCAAATCTTTCATGTTTTTCCTATGTGGTTTTTTTTTTTTTTTTCATGCGTTGCTCTAAATTTGTCATTATTTCCCACATGAGTACTACCTGGGTAAATTATGGCTTACATCACCCTCCACTTGAAATGAAAAGCAGATTGTATTGCATTGTATTGAATTATCCTCCAATATTGTATGATATATGATCCATCTTGATGGGAAACTATTGTTATATTATATTTCATAGTTATGATTTCCAAGGTATCAAACTCCTCATTATCTTCCTGTGCTAGCCAGCTATAAATGCCAAACACTCTAGTTTCCAGCATGTGCTTTTTGAAACTTATAGTGCTGTGTTCTGTGTATGTTTAGCATTTTATGGTGCCACATAATATAGAAATGTCATAATACTTTGTCAAAAGCCCTAGCTAGGCTATTGACAGTGTACGTTTCATTTAATTCCTGAAGGCAGCAGACATTTTTTTATATTTCCTCTATAATATTATAAACACCAAATGCAGTGCTTAAAATGAATATTTAAAAAATCAATCAGGCTTGAAATTTAATTTTATATAATTGGCTTTCTGCATGCTAACAAAATTGAATGACATAAAAATTTCACCTCCCCTATATACTTTTGTATTTTCTATGATCATAAAAGTAGATTCTTTTAAGGTCTTTTCATATCATCTTTTAATTTACTAGGTTAATTTAGCTCTCTCTTAAACAGGTTGAAAAAAGGGTGTATTAACATCCCAGGATAATAATCACACGTGCAGTATAATTTTATGTCTGCCACTCTATTCTTGCTTTGCTTCTATAGTAGATCTGAGACAATCAAAGTGTTAAAGAAGTCTTTGGTCTAGATTGAAAGGGCTATGTTTTGTGTGTGCGTTTCTGGAATGGACTGAGCTTTAAGAGGATAGACACAAGCTGTCTCTTCAGCTGTCCTAGACCCTTCTGGAATTAGGCATCCCACACTGATTCATCCTCTGACAGAAAGCAGCCATCAGTATGACGCATACCACCGTGAACATTTTCAGCGCCTCTGGGAAAGAACAAGTAGGTCTTAATGGAAACTATCAGAGCAACAACAGCAGCTGGCTTATAAGCAGACAACAGTAGGGAAATATATTTTTTACATACACTCAGTATGTCTGGTTGAAAAGTAAATATATATAAATGGAAGAATACACATGTAGAAATCCCAAAGGAGTATGCAGCACATGTTTGTTTCTGATTAGCTTACATTACTAATTTAGTACACTGACTTGGCCATGTTTCCATACACAGTTAGGGCTACCCAGGTGGCACAGTGGTAAAGAATTCACTACCAGTGAAGGAGATGCAAGAGACATGGGTTGAATCCCTGGGTCAGGAAGATCCTCTGGAGCAGGACATGGCAACCCCTTGCTTGGAAAATCCCATGGACAGAGGAGCTCGGGGGTCTACAATCCATGGATGGGGTTACAAAGAGTCGGACATGATTGATCAACTGAGCACATACATAGCACCATACACAACTGGGTTTATTGAGTTTGCTCTTAAAAAGAAATTGCATTTACTAAAACAATCTTATTGTTGCTGTTTTACCACAATGTCAAATAATTACCTTGCACCTATTTTCCCTCTTCTCATTTCCCTCTGATGGTCATACTATCAGAGGCATATCCAGAAGTAACAGAGTAATGAAAAATTCAACCTTATTGATTTTGACCAATTAATAAACATTGCAAACAAAGTTTACATATGCTTGACAGGTAGGAAATGAATCTACCTAACAATCCCAAGTGCAATGAACTTTTAGAATACTCTTTCCTTATGTGGTATATAAGTTTCAGAGTATCATTACTCAAGACTCTTTTTAACTTCCTGATTAAGCATATGTATGTAAATTAGGGATGGATCAAAACAAGGTTCATCACTCTTCCAATCAATTTTCTATCACTGTTTAATGTGGCCCAGTCAATTAATTGGCTGCCACAAGGAAGAAGGGTCAGAATGTTTTTCTAACATGTTTTCTAAATCTTCTGAGACAGACAAACTAAACAAAATGAGTTTATGGTGCTGGAATTATGGCCTTAAGGTGTACTGATTTGCCAAGTTTTTTTTTTTTTTTTTTTTAATTTATTATTATTTATTTTTTTTCCAGTGGGTTTTGTCATACATTGATATGAATCAGCCATGGATTTACATGTATTCCCAATCCCGATCCCCCCTCCCACCTCCCTCTCCACCCGATTCCTCTGGGTCTTCCCAGTGCACCAGGCCGGAGCACTTGTCTCATGCATCCCACCTGGGCTGGTGATTTGCCAAGTTTTGAACACATGATTGGACAAGACACTTTGAGAGACAAAATACAGTACTACCCCCACCCCTCAAAAAAAGATCTTTCCCTGACCAGCATCACCAGCAAGTCTAAGTGCCCTTGTTTTTTGGAACATTATTAAGTGTAAGGATCAATTTTTTCAATTGAAAATTATATATAAAATGGAAACTGTTATTTTCTCTCCACTGACCTCCTGTAGCTGTTTTGAACTAACTGGGAATGTCTCAGTTTTACCCGGGTATCTGATTCACATTCAGATTAATCCTACAGTTGTGATTTACAATGCCCTGGGTTTCATATTTACTGCTAGTGCAAACTAATAAGCTCTCCCTGGACCTGTGCCATGACACCAGGTCAACGCCTAGTTAATCACACCATTGTTTTTCCAACCATGTTGCCCTCAGAATTATCTACAATGATAATTGATTAAAAACACATCTTGGATGATGTCATTTTTTAAAAATGAACAGATTCAGTTTTTCAAAGAAAGCTTGTTTTAGCTTTGTACAAGACCCTTTTTGAACATCTTAAATCTTTTTATTAAATAGATTTTTGCATTCATCAAAATGTATATATTTAGAATTAGTGTTAATCACCATTAAAGGCTCTTTTGACTCTCCATTTGTAAAGCCACACTACTTGAGTTCCATATGTGAGTGGAAACTAGAGCACATCATAGACAAATGAAAGTATGGTGACAGTTTTATTTCAATGTGTTATTTCATACTACATAAATCCATTATTTTCTACATTTTTATTGGGAATAACAGTTTTTTGTAAATTACATTAAAATGCTCAAGGTAATAGGATTAAAGCATAAGATGTTATACACACTACTGATTTTTCAGTTCTGGGACTAATTTTTATTAAATCTCTCCATATGTAGCATGTACAGTGTTTTGAATTTCTTTCTTTAAGAGAACAACTTATTTTATTTTACAATTTCTGCTATCCATATAGAACTATATTCAGCAGAACTTAAAAGGAGAGAG
Source organism: Cervus canadensis (assembly GCF_019320065.1). NCBI lineage: Eukaryota > Metazoa > Chordata > Mammalia > Artiodactyla > Cervidae > Cervus > Cervus canadensis. The sequence goes on along the minus strand of NC_057413.1, from coordinate 17,578,774 downwards.
TCACTTTTGGACTATCTTTTCAGATAATCTGAATCATACCAAATGCTGCAGATGTGCAAAAATAAAATTAAAGATAGTGCTAAAATATTAAACCAGGAAGCAAAAGGTTTTATATCTATTTTTGATTTTGTGCATACTGACCTTAGAAGAGTTGCTTGCTTTTCTGTCTTATGTTCCTTGGAGTAAATACAACCTCTGTATACTGACAATCACAAACATATTACAATATGAAGTTTTAGCCACTGACTGCCAGAAACAATCAGATCCACGAGTATTGTATGCTTTGCATACTGAATTTGTATTGATTACATGGCACACAATTCAAAGGGGGGAAAAGAACAAATCCATATTCTATTGGCTTAGGGGTCTTCAGGAGAGGCTTGAGCAAATAGATTTTAAATCAAAGTAAAGAAATTCTTTTGGGAAAGCAGATCAAGCATGAGGAAGATGGGAGATAAATTAAAATGTGCAAATAGAGAAGGTAATCTATCAAGGCAGTAGGAAAAAATTCCATTAGTAACGTGTGTTAGCTTCAATGTTTGCCCTCAGTCTTCTCTTTTTCTGCATTATGTCCAAATTCTCATTCACTATTGCTTATCTTTGTATGGGCTGAAGTAGTGACTATCAGCTTTGGACATGCTAGTAGTCACAGGTAGATTTTGATTACTGGTAGTTGAGTATATAGTGGCTCAGAGGTAAAGAATCTGCCTACAATATTCGATTCCTGGGTGGGAAGAAGTCCTGAGGAAGGAAATGGCAACCCACTCCAGTATTCTTGCCTGGGAAATCCCACGGACAGAAGAGCCTGGCAGGCTACAGTCCACAAGGTTGCAAAGAGTCAGACACGACTTGGCGACTAAACAGCAACAAGGAATTGATGACTAGCGCTATTCTATACGAATGGCTCTGTGTATTATCCAGTGCCGTTTCTATAGCAAACCTATTTCTTATTATAAAAGCATTTAACTTGAGTTTCATCACATATAACCACATACTTCACCACCTAATCAACATCTCCCTTCTGCTTTTTTTAAGTTCTAGGTTAGCTCTCCATCCTCACTGAAAACTGGGCAAATGCCTCTCTAGTCTTTCTTCTTTCCCCTTCATCCTACAGTTATTCTACAATCTTAATTTACCATTTGGACCATCTCATCAAGAGCCTAGTTATTTCCTCTCTGAGAAACATTACCTAGGGACTTAAGTTTTAGTAAGTCTGGGTTCTAAGATTGGCTCTTCTGCTAAGCCTATGGATTACTTGATATTTACAGACTTCAGAGATTTCTTAATCAATAAAGACAGCAAGTTGGGTTAAATGATGGCTAAAGTCCAGTCAAGTTAAATTTTGCTGGTAATATTCTTTGTCAATACTTTTCTTTGTTTTTTCATCTCCATTTTGAAATATGGCCATACCATTCATAATCATTCACATTTACATTAAAAATGTAACATCTTCCTTTCTCATTCTCTACAACAAATTCATCACTCATTTGATTATATTTACTCCCAAACATAGATAACTTCCCTGGTGGCTCAGACGGTCTCCTACAATGTGGGAGACCCAGGTTCGGTCCCTGGGTTGGGAAGATCCTCTGGAGAAGGAAATGGCAACCCACTCCAGTACTCTTGCCTGGAAAATCCCATGAACAGAGGAGCATGGTAGGTTACAGTCCAAGCAACCTAGGTCGCAAAGAGTAGGACATGACTGAATGATTACCTATGCATAAAATAGTTATGAGTCAATGTCTCATACTAGGTTCAAATGAGGAGACATAGCCCCACTTTGTGTCCTGGGCCAGCTCTGTTGTTGTTCAGTTGCTAAATTGTGTCCAACCATTTTGCGACCTTATGAACTATAACCTACCATGCTCCTTTGTCCTTGGGATTTCCCAGGCAAGCATACTGGAGTGGGTTGCCGTTTCCTTTTCCAGGGGATCTTTCCAGATCAGGGATTGAACCCATGTCTCCTGTTTGGCAGGCAGATTCTTTACCACATGACCCACTTGCCTAGCTCTAAAGAACACACTAATCCACATTGAGCAATTGACCTACTTTCCACAACCAGCAGGGTCCAACAAGAGGCTCCAACTTTAAGAGTCAGAGGAATGCCCAAGTAACTTCTGAGTTTCAAAGCTGCCCTAGCATCTCACATCTAAATGTCGTTGCTCAATCCAGCTTCCAGAGGGCAGTTAAAATAACAGCTTTTTCCTTCTAAACCTTGATGAATTCAACCAATTGTGAATATTCAAACAATCCCTTGGGTTTTATTGTGAAATTCAAGAGTGTTTAGCAAACATGGCTCAAAGATCCCTCTTTCATGAATCGTGTCCAACTCTGTAGGAATCTCTAAGCTTTGCTTCAGTGGTCCTAGGCAAATCACTTCAGTGGAAACTGCCCTCTAATGTAAACATGAATAATGTTTTTCTTCTTTAGTGAAGAATCATTTTAAATTCAGCAAGTCATCAGTTCTTATATTTTCTTTAAAGCATAGGAAAGCCCAGCAGAGAACTGGACATAAGGATGGCTAAATCCACTGATAAGGCCTCGGGGCAGACTGCAGAATAAGTTAATCAGCAGAACATCCTAGTCTCTGAGACTTTCTGTTTTTTGCCATTAAAAACCTTGCTCAAACCAAATATTTTTCACCAGTCATTGGCATAGCTCTTTCTGCCAGCTTCTCAAGTTTCTGTTAGCAATTAGCCTGTATCAGTGCTTTCAAAACCTGTTTATTTGAAAATCCCACAGTAATTTCCAAGTCCCCAGGGATCTAGTTTCACTCATGGAACTAGAAACTTTGAATTAATCCAAGCTTGGCTACCATCAATCTTCTGTACACTTCCAGAAATGATTCCTACTCCTTAAGAGACAGGGTCTCCTTAGAGTTTGAGTTAAACACTCCCAGGCAGCAAATGCAGGAAAGAGTATTAAAAAATCACTTCTCTCTGGCAAGCATATATACAAATGTATGAGATCTGCTTTCTCTAGAAAATACAGTTCCAAATAGCACATTCTCACTTGAACAGCAATTTTGACCTCAGTATAAACTCCATTGTGTCTTTATTCTCCCTCATGGCTGTTTTTTTTTTTTTTTTTTAATATGTGTGTGTGTGTGTGCATATATATTGTATGTTTTATTTATATTTCTGCTTTTTGAAAGCTATCATGGCTCAAGAAGTTTGCCAACCCCACCCAAGCTTTTTTTTCCCTAACAAATAGTTACCACAATACTGCACAATTCATGGTTGCTTGAACCCAAGGGTGCAGAAACATGGGTTCAGAAAACCAACTATAAAGTTATACGTGAATTTTACATGGTGTGGGGTTGGCACCCTAACCCCTGCATTGTCCCACTGGTAATTATGTATTGTGAAATCATCACTATAATAAGTCTAGTTAATATCCATCACACTTTACATAGTTATAAATAAGTTCTTTTCTTGTGATGAGAACTTTTAAGATCTACTCTCTTAGCACCTCTCAAATATGCAATACAGTATATATTAACTATAGTCACCATATTATACATTACTTCCCCATGATTTATTTATTTCACAACTGGAAGTTTGACTTCCCAGATGGTTCAGTATTAACGAATCCACTCACAATATGGGAGATACAGGTTGGATCTCTGGGTCGGGAAGAACCCCGGAAAAGGAAACGGCAGTCCATTTCAGTATTCTTGCCTGGAAAATCCCATGGACAGAGGAGCCTGATGGGCTACAGTCTGTGGGGTCACAAAAAGAGTCAGACATGACTTAGTAACTACACAACAACAAACTGGAAGTTTATACCTTTTAACCCCATCACCCACTTCTCCTACCATCATTGAAAATAATTAAAGAAAACATAAACCACTGAAACAATATCCAATGCTCAGAGATTGAAGACAACACTGACAAGATAATACTCTCCACATTGATATACAGGTTCAACACAATTCCTTGTAAAATCCCAATTTTTCTTTTTATTTAAGAAATTGACAAAGTGACTCTAAAACTCATATGGAAAGTCAGAAACCCAGAACAATCAAACTATCTCGAAAAGGAAAAAGAGGATTCATGTTTTTTGACTTCAAAACTTACTAGCTATAGTAATTGAGCCAGTGTAGTACTGATAAAAGGATAAATGATAGATTCATGATAGAAATATTGATCAATTGATTGATAGATAAATTCACCAGAGAAATAGAATTGAGAGTCTAAAAATAAAGTTACACATTTATCATTAATTCATTTTGACAAGAGTCCCAGAACAATTCAAGGGAGGAAAATCCTTTCAACAGATGGTGCTAAGATGCCTAGATATTCACATGCAAAGAATGAAGTTAAGACTTTTACTTCACATCACACGCATAACTTAACTCAAATTGGACCATCCAATGAAATTAAAGTGATAAAATGATACAATTCTCAGAAGAAAACATAAGAGTAAGTTTTCATGACTTTGGATTATACATCCAGGACGTCTAAACCACAAAATTTGAAAGAAAAATTTAGGAAAATTAGACCTTATCTAAATTAAAATGTTGTGTGCATTAAAGGACACCATTAAGAAGGAGGAAAGAAAACTCATAGGGTGGGAGGAAATACTTGAACATCAAATATCTAATCAGGGACTTGTAACCACAATACAGGAAGTCTGAAAGCACAAAAATAAAAAGACAATAACCCAATTTTAAAAGGGATAAAAAACTTGAACAGAGAGGTTTCCAAAAATTAAATATATATATATGTATATATATACATATACACACACACACACACACACATATATATATATATATATATATATATTTGTTGACTAAAAAAAGATGTACAATGTGAAAGCTATGAGTTAAGTTTTATTTGGGGCAAAATGAGGATTGTAGCCTGGGGGACAATACCTCAGATAGCTCTGAGAAACTGCTCCAAAGGCGTAGTGAGGGGGAAGATCAATATATATGATTATCAATATATGTGTAAGATAATCAAGCACTTATCTTACAAAATGTTTTCTGCTAAACCCAAGGAACTGATGTCACCATGAAGGGATTTAGTGATTTTCTAGATATGAGAAGATGCAAGGATTAGGATCATGAAATTAGTTCCTGAAAATATCTATCTAAAGACCTGTTCCACCAGTTTCCCTGTAGCACAAAGTGCCTCACTCTCCCTGAATTCCCTTTAGGGCATGTTGAAAGTCAAAAGCTGCAGCAATCCAAAATTCAATCCTTGGAGATACAGATGGCAAATGCCCTTGGAAAGTGCCAATTTGTCATTGACACACTAATGGTCAAGACACATATTAAAAAATACACAATTGTAGTCATTAATGGAAATGAAAACCACATGAGATACATCTTCATACTCACTAAGATGGCAAAAGTTTAAAAAAAGACAGATAATAACAAGTATTGGCAAGAATGTGGGCAAACTGGAATCTACGTGTACTGTTAATAGGAATGTAAATGGCATAGCTCTTTGGAAAGCTTTTTGGCGGTTCCTCAAAATGTTAAACCATTTGACCCAGAAATTTCACTCCAAATAGTTACACAAGAGAATTGAAAATGTACGTCCACATGAAAAGAAAACTTGCACATGAAAGTCCATAGCAACCTGTTATTCATAATAGTCAAAAAGAAGAAACGATGAAATATTCATCAACTGAAGAATGGTAAAACAAAATGTGATATATTCATATCATGAAGTGTAATTCATCCATAAGAAAGAATGAGATAATGATTCCTTCTACCTCATGGATGTATCTTGTAAACAGTATGTTGTTGTTCAGTTGCCAAAGTCATGTTCAACTTTTTGCAACCCCATGGACTGCAGCACTCCAGGCTTCCCTGTCCCTTACCATCTCCCAGAGTTTGCTCAAGTTCATGTCCGTTGAATCAGTGATGCCATCCAACCATCTCATCCTCTGTCACCCTCTTCTCCTTCAACCTTCAGTCTTTCCCAGCATCAAGATCTTTTCCATTGAGTCAACTGTTCACATCAGGTGTCCAAAGTATTAGAGCTTCAGCTTCAGCATCAGTCCTTCCAATGAATATTTGGGGTTGATTTCCTTTAAGACTGATTGGTTTGATCTCCTTGCTTTCCTATGGACTCTAAAGAATCATCTCCAGTGTCACAGTTTGAAAGCATCAATTCTTTGGCTCCCTGCTTTCTTTATTGTCCAGCTCTCACATTCATACAGGACTAAGGGAAAGACCATAGCCTTGACTAGACGAACTTTGTCAACAAAGTGATGTCTTTGCTTTTAAACATGCTATCTAGGCTTGTCATAGCTTTCTTGCCAAGGAGCAATCATCTTCTACTTTCATGACTGCAGTCACCATTCACAGTGATTTTAGAGCCCAAGAAGAGGAAATCTATCATTGCTTCTACATTTTCCCCTTCTATTTGCCATGAAGTGATGGGGCTGGATATCATGATCTTAGTTTTTTAATATTGAATTTTAAGCCAGCCTTTTACTCTCCTCCTTCAACCTAATCAAAACAGAGTGAAGTAAGCCAGAAAGATAAAGAACATTACAGCATACTAACACATATATATGGAATTTAGAAAGATGGTAACGATAACCCTATATGCAAAACAGAAAAAGAGACACAGAAATACAGAACAGACTTTTGAACTCTGTGGGAGAAGGTGAGGGTGGGATGTTTCAAAAGAACAGCATGTATACTATCTATGGTGAAACAGATCACCAGCCCAGGTGGGATGCATGAGACAAGTGCTCCGGCCTGGTGCACTGGGAAGACCCAGAGGAATCGGGTGGAGAGGGAGATGGGAGGGGGGATCGGGATGGGGAATAAGTGTAAATCTATGGCTGATTCATATCAATGTATGACAAAACCCACTGAAATGTTGTGAAGTAATTAGCCTCCAACTAATAAAAAAATTAAAAAAAAAAAAAAAAGGTTCAGGCTCTTTAGTTTCTCTTCACTTTCTGCCATTAGAGTGGTATCATCACATATCTGAGGTTGCTGATATTTCTCCTGGCAATCTTGATTCCAGCTTGTAACTCATCCAGCCCAGCATTTTGAATGATGTGCTCTGCATATAAGTTAAATAAACAAAGTGACAATAAACAGCCTTGTTGTACTCCTTTCTCAATCATGAACCAGTCAGTTGTTCCATACAGGGTTCTAACTGTTGCTTCTTGACCCACAAACAGTTTTCTCAGGAGACAGGTAAGATGGCCTGATATTTCCATGTCTTTAAGTTTTCCACAGTTTGTTATGATCCACACAGTCAAAAGATTTAGCATAGTCAATGACACAGAGGTAGATGTTTTTCCTGGAATTCCCTTGTTTTCTCTATGGTCCAATGAATGTTGGCAATTTGATCTCTGGTTCCTCGGCCTTTTATAGACCCAGCTTCAACATCTGGAAGCTCTTGGCTCACATAATGCTGAAGCCTAGCCTGGAGGATTTTGAGAATAACCTTACTAGCATGGGAGATGAGAGCAATTGTTCAGCGGCTTGAGCATTCTTTAGTACTGCCCTTCTTGGGAACTGGGATGAGGAAAGACATTTTTCAGTCCTGTGGCCACTGCTGGGTTTTCCAAATTTGTTGACATATGGATTGCAGCACTCTAATAGCATCATCTTTTAGGATCTTAAATAACTCTGCTGGAATTTCATCACTTCCACTAGTTTTATTGGCAGCAGAACTTCCTAAGGCCCACTTGACTTTACATTCCAGAATGCCTGGCTCTGAGTGAGAGATAATACTATCGTGATTATCCCAGTCATTAAGATCTTTTTTTGTACAGTTCTTCTGTGTATTCTTTCCATCTCTTCTTGATCTCTTCTGTTACAATAAGTCAGACCAAAGACCATGTATTGTAGGATTTCATGTATAGAACATCTCCAGAACATGGCCATAGAGAAAGAAAATATTAATATGTTAGTGTTTGCCAGGGATTGGGAGGAGAGGGAAATGGAAAAGTAACTGCTATTAAGCATGGCATTTCATTTGCAGGTGATGAAAATATTTAAAAATTATACATAGAGTGGTGTTATATAATTCTGAATGTATTATAACAACAGAATCGTGTCCTTTTTCTAAAAATGTGGACCATTTTTAAAGTCTTTATTGACTTTGTTACGATATAGTTTCTGTTTTATGTTTTTGTTTTTTGGCTGTGAGGCATGTGGTATCTTAGCTTCCTGACCAGGGATTGAACCTGCACTCCTGGAATTGAAAGGTGACGTCTTAAGCACTGATACTAATACTGTACTTTAAGAGAGTGAATTTTATAATATGTGAAATACATCTCAATGAAGCAATTTTTTAAACACTCAATTGTATGTATATCATTGTCTTTTCTGGGCTTCCCTGGTGGTTCAGATGGTAAAGAACCCGCCTGCAATGCAGGAAGATCCTCTGGAGAAGGGAATGACTACCCACTCCAGTATTCTTGCCTGGAGAATTCCATGGACAGAAGAGCCTGGTGGGATGCAGCCCATTGGTTTGCAAAGATTTGGACATGACTGAGTGACTCACACTTTCACTTTTTTACTTTTTTTCTAAAACACTGTGTATCATGTTATGCTTATTTCTGTAATCATTGTATCATTGGATATCTTGGCGGTTTTTTGCACCTCAAGATCAACTGTCCATGATTTCTACTGCTCTATGCTCCAGGAGGCTGAATTATATGGACAACATCAAGGACTTCCTTGCCCCCTAGCTGCCTGTTGAGTCCATTGGTGGAAGACTCTGACAGAGATTGACAGACAGGAAAAGAGTGAGGTAGAGGAGCTTTTCAAAGAAGGCAATGGCACCCCACTCCAGTACTCTTGTCTGGAAATTCCCATGGACGGAGGAGCCTGGTAGGCTGCAGTCCATGGGGTGGCTAAGAGTTGGACAGGACTGAGCGACTTCACTTTCACTTTTCGCTTTCATGCATTGGAGAAGGAAATGGCAACCCACTCCAGTGTTCTTGCCTGGAGAATCCCAGGGACGGTGGAGCCTGGTGGGCTGCTGTCTACAGGGTCGCACAGAGTCGGACACGACTGAAGCGACTTAGCAGCAGCAGCAGAGGAGTTATTATCCTAGTTCATTCCTGCTGGGTCTCAGTGATTGCTGTCTCTCTAGCAAGTGCCACAGCCTGATAAAGTCTCTCTTTGTCGACCTGATTTCTTTCACTCTGTTAACTGTTTCCTCCCATTGCCTTTTAGGCCTATGACTGGAAAAGATCCCTGATGTTGCTAGCTCCAGGACCTAATTTTATCTTGCTGATGTCCCTAAATCTGTCCATACGTTTTTTTAAAGAATTTTTTTTTTTTTTTACTGTGAACCATTTTTTTAAGTCTTTATTGAATTTGTTCAATAACTGCTTCTGTTTCATGTTTTGTTTTTTTGACCCCAAGGCATGTGGGATCATAGTTCCCTGACTAGGGATTGGACCCACACCTCCTGCATTGGAAGGGAAAATCTTAACCACTGGATCATGGAGGAAGTCTCCTGTTCATACATTTTAAACAGCACTTTTATTGACTTACCTGCTTTTACCATCATCTCCTGCCACCTTGTTGATGTACTGTGCCTGGTTTAAAACTTTTTCATCTCAGTATATGATTTAATTCTAGTTTCTTTGCTTTTTCAGTTTTTTTCTATTTTGCTGTAGGGGCTTTTTCAGCTTTGTTTTCAGCAGGGACTTTCAAGGTAAGCATTCTATTTTTAGTCCTATTTGAGATTAGCTGAATATATTAACACCATTCTTCAAACCATGTTAAAGGACCAAAATCTATTAAAAATAATTTTGATTCCTCTTTTTTCAAGATAAGGGATTTGGCCTTTTCCTTACCTCTCTTTCTTTCTCTGCGTTAGTTAATTTATTCTGGGTTTGTAAATTCTTTCTTCATTTAAAAACATTTCCTTTGTTTATTTACTTTATACTGGGTCTCATGGCTATTTATTATTCTTTGTTTCAAGTCTTTGTCAAAACTCAGATGATGTAGTACTGTCTGAATGTCAATAGGAACTAGTTCATTTACATCAGAGCGTGTTTAGGTGCTTTCAGGTCAAAGAGAATAGGAACATGCTTAATTTACCTCAGTTAGAATAATTTTGGATTTTCTTAATAAGCATAACCAGGTGGCACTAGTGGTGAAGAAGCTGCCTGCGAATGCAGGAGACTTGGGTGTAATCTCTGGGTCAGGAAGGTCCCCTGGAGGAGGACATGGGAACCCACTCTGGTATTCTTGTCTGGAGAATCCCATGGACAGAAAAGCTTGTAGGCTACAGTCCATAGGTTTGCAAAGAGTTGGACACAGCTGAAGTGACTTAGCATGCACACTCACACAAGAAAGAAGAAATAAGATGAAACTGCTATAAAGCTTGGCCTTTCAGAGATTTTTGAAGGATGTGCAGATCTGGTAGATCACTCATGTAAGTCTAGCAATTTAAATAGAAGCTGTAATTACTGTCATATTATGATATTTTCAAGCATAATGATCCATATTTCCCTACAGTGCAATTCAGTGACTTGACTATGGAGTGTTTTTTATTTGATGATTTAACTTTAACGCCATTCTATGAGTCTATTGGCTATAGCCATTTTGGCCATTCAACCCCCTTGCAAACAGAACAATCCTGGGATTCAGCCAAACAGTGGGTCTCTGAAGAAGTATAAATATATATACCTTGAAGGGCAACATTATTCTCCACAGAAAAAGTTTCATGAAGTTGCCTGTTTAGCCTAATTCAAATGATAACATTTTTTATGTTCCTGGTTTGGTTCATTTTTATTATTTATGATATTTCTTGGGTCATGCCTTTGAAATTGCTTTTCAAATTCTACTTTATTATTTATTTTCTATGCAATTATCTTATCTCTCCAAATTCATTTAAGTTTTTTGAGACCACAGACCTTTTTATTTATATTTTATATTTGTCACACACATAACATCTCAATGCTGGAGATGCAGATATGTTCAATAAATATTTCTTAATTTGATTTATTACAGCTCTTATTAGTTCTGTCTGCTCCGTCTGGTAGTACATTCCCTTCTGTTTGGTATAAAGCAGACAGCACTTGATATACTTTGAAATGCAAGCCAGAGTTAATAATCTCTGGGAAACCTGATAGGCTTTTAAACTTCCCAGATCTCTTGTTAGAAAACTCAAGAGATTTTAAGCATTGACTTTTCATAATCTGTGAGCTCATTTGGTGTATATTCACATCTCCAGCAACATCACGAGGTGAACAAGGGCTCCACAAATCTTTGGATTTGTTTAAAATTGGCATTTAATATATATGTATTTTTTCTTTTTAAAAGCTTTTGGGGAGAGTTCAACTGCCAGGTCCCTTGAGCAAAATGGTTTTCTTGACACTGCTTCTGTGTTGTCTCATAGCCATATATCTGGCTCTGGAACTTGAAAACAGGAAAAGGAGGGGGGAGGGGGAGGGAGCGAGACCTTCTGTTCATTCCCAGTGGCAATCCATTGGGATTCCAAGTACTCGAATATTTTCAACTCACTGGGAGGCTGGAAGCCATACTAGAAGAAAACAATATGTAGACATTCTAAAATAGTAAATCAATTTCGTATAAATCATGTTTTCCAAAGGACAGAGGTTGAAATCACATTCTTTCTTGATAGAGGCTTAATTGTATAAATAGCTCTCTCGGATTATATCAGTTCATCTCGCCTGCAATCTGAGGCTGTGTCTATACAACTCATATAAAATCATTGAAAAATATCATTTTATCTGGATATGTTTAAATAACCCAGCTGTTTGGCAGCAAGTAAAACAAATCCTCAGGTAACTGGTTAGGTTTTTAAATATTTCTTACAAGTCCTGACAAAGACAGTAAAGATGAAAGTCAGTTACCAGATAATTTCAGGTTTAATGATCTTCTATTAGTTCAAGAACCATATCCATGAAGAAAAAACCTTAGAACTTTGCTCCAAAATCATTCCTAAATATACTAAAATGCAGAGAGGCTGTTCTCTCTTCTTTCTGCCCCACCATGAAGGATACCCTAGAAAGCCAGTCTGATATATAGGTGGGTGAAGAACTGTTTCTCCTGTAATTTCTGGGAGTGTACTTGTCCTACAGTGACATCCTATAGATGCTGTGCTGATAAATGCTATCGGATTGCACCTGGATACCCAGAGATAAGACAACTGAAAGGATATGGATTCCAAGTGGTAGCAATCTCTGAGGTCATTTTGCTTATAGTCCCTTAAAACGATTGACTGATTAATAGATGAGCAATCCTAGGAACCACAAAAAGTCCATTTAGAAGTCATTTTATGTTTGAAAGGGATCCTTTATTTTTATGAGGATTATATTTTCTATTTCTTTTTATGTATACTGTATCCCACTGACTTTTACAGTAATTGGGAGTATTAATTGATGGCATGGATAGGACTGTCATAAAACCTAGTGGCGACAGACAATCAGGACTCAGAATGCTATTCATATCACGAAGTGTCTCTGGTTTGTCACCATTCTTTCTCCATCTCAGACTGTAATTTTCCAATGACCTTTATATAGACTGGCCCGTTGTTTCACAGTTTTCACTAAAAAGGCCCTCACTTGGTGTGATTATTTAGGGAATTATGGCAGGTAATTGTGAAATAACAAAAGAATGGTACCATTGATCGCAGTAAATTTTTTTCCACTGTTTTCGGCCACATGATAAAAACAGGATGCTTCACTCTCAGGGCCCAGTGGCTGGCAGAACTTATCAAAGCTGCCTTTTCCCTTTCCTCTGACTTTCCCCTTTGTTTCCTTGAGGGATGTAGATATGACATCAAACTGTTCAAAATAGCTCTGTCCTATTATAGATGACCAAAGAATTATTTGCTTTATTTTGAAGAAAAAAAAAAAAAAAAGCCTTAACCTTTTGTTTTGTACAGAAAACAAACAGGATGTACTTTTTTCATTGTCTCCAGGTTTTATCTCATCCTTTCCTGGTCTTTTGAAATAAAATAAATCAGTTTTCCAAAGCAAAGAAGAATAAATAAATTGTATAAAGAGAAGGTGCATTACGATTTTCCTAGTAAAGTTCCAGTGACATCTTACACACAGGAATGAAGATATTATCCCAATAAGTGACTATGGGTCTAAATTATAACTATTTTAAAGACACAGGAAGAGAAAATGGAAATATCTCACACCTGTAAGCCAAGTGACTTTCTCTCAAAAATGTTAACATTCAGCAGTGAGTTCAATTTGCACAATGTCAAATCCTGGGACTTGGCCTCTTTTAAGATCCTCTTTCAGCTCTTCTGAGTAATGAAGTCTACATATAGTAATACAAAGGCAATTTCCCCACAGCTGTAACCTCATAATTGAGAAGAATCAATTCTTAATGCCCTGCCCAACATGGAAGCTTCCTCAATCATATCACCAAAACCAGCTTAGCTGTCCCAAGAAAAACATTCATCATTTGTGTGGTACAAACTCTCAATCCTACCTTAGAAGGCTATCCTGAACAACTCTAGAACATTCCTCTACCTCCCCTGAAAAGAAGAGTATTTGATGCCATGTGTATGGGTTTAACTGTGGTATTCATCTTGAGAGCCCTGCTATTCAATTTAAATGTCTACAACAATCTGATTTTTTTTCAATATTTGCACTGTTTAACATGGTAGTCTCTAGCCAATTATAACTCTCGCATACTTGAAACATGGCTAGTGCACCTAAGAACTAGAATTTTTAATTTTATATAAGCTAATTAATTTAAATTTACATTTATATAGCTACCTGTGTCTAGTGACTACCACAGTGAACAATGCCACTTCAAAATTCCCCAGAATGCACTTTCTAGTCTTGAACTCCTTAAAGTATATTTAAATAAGTAACAGCAATTCTGATCCTTATTTTGCTAAATGCAAAAAGTAATAATAAGTCTCTCTCCTCAGATTGGGGTGATAAGAAAATTTTAACAGTTTTTAAATATAATCTATGAAAAGTCTAATATAGGACCTTTCAATCTGAAATTCCAAAGGTGATCTATAGATACATCATTTTACATCCCTCGCATTTTCTTTTGACATAAGTATAAATCATATACAATGTTATAATCACATATTGGCAGACATAGTCATGCTTCAAAGAGTTATTTGTGTCAATTCTCAGACACTAGTCACCTCTAGGTAAACGAGGGTAGGTAGAGAGGAAAATTTCCTAGTGTTATTTCTGGAAGGAGATGCTTAATTCAGTCTCAGGTGAACCACATTTTAAAGACAGTGCTAACACAATTTGGGAAATTTTTTTAAAGAATAGTGGTTAGAATACATTGGACAATTCTAAAACTCCTCTTGTACATGGAGGGTAGAAAAGTATTTGAATCTAGGGAATTGAGAGTACTCTTGAGGATATTTTCTTAGGAGATAGTGTGGCTTTGAATCTCTCCCAAAGGGAAGGGAAGAAATCTTTCATCTGCTCCTTATCCCATGTCTGGAACAAGGCTTAAAAAGAAAAAAAAAAAAAATCGGTGTGTAATTGCTTTACAATACTGCGTTAATTTGTGCTGAACAACAAAGCAAATCAGCTGTATGTATATTATCCGCTCCCTCTTGAGCCTCCCTCCCACCTACCCCCGCTGTCCCACCCCTCTAGTCATCACAGAGAACAGAGCTGAGCCTCTGTGTTATACACCAGCTTACCACTAGCTATCTATTTGACACATGCTAGTGTATATACGTCCATGTCACTCTCTCGGTTCATCCCACCCTTTCCTTCCCCCATGGTGTCCATGAGTCATGAGAACAGGGTTTTAAAAGAAATCACCAAAATGGCTCCTGCATCTTCAGAAACCCCACCCTCACTCCCACCAACTGAACCAAAGGAAATTGCAGATAACTCGTGACCACGTCATCCCAAAGGTAAAAAGGACAGGCAGAGAGACAGTAGCTGTTTGTGAACTAATTGTGTCCCCAGAGACTGTTAAGTGAAGGATATAGAAAAAAACTTACCTTAGGTAAACTCATGAATGCAAGAGGACCATCTGGCAGAAGACCATTGAAGTGTCATTGTATTTCTAGGACATTTACCATACTCAAGGGAACTAGACTTGAAACGTCCTTAGATGAGTGGAAGTGGGGTATGGAGGAGACAGACAAAGGTCTCCAAAGAAGTCACAAATCTCAGGGCAAAATGAATTTAACCCCTGCCCTGCCACTAGAGCACTAACACAAGCTCAGAAGAGTTTTTGATGATTTGAGGGCTTTCTGCCATCCTTTCTTCACTTCTTTTCCTGTGTCCCAACCCCAGGGCTAAGCCCTACAGAACCACCTGAAGGCAGGGAAGCTCTGGAGGTAGTGGAGAGATGGAAGGAGCCCACCTGTTCTTCCCTTCATGGCAAGCTTTCCCATGTTTGGAGGCCTGAGCTGGGGGCACGGGAGACACTTTCAAACCAAATCAAGTTTGCAAATTTGTTTCTGATAATGGATGGGATATTTTATATTCATGAAGTAAAGTTTTATTTTGCAGCTGGAAGCAATAAGTAAGGTTCAAGAACCTCTGCAAGTTTCCGTCCAAGGACAAAAGAAGAATTAGAGTCTTTTTTTTTAAATTAATTTTTGTTAAAGTATAGTTGTCTTACAATGTTGTCTTCATTTCTACTGTACGGCAAAGATGAGAAGAACTAGGATCATGAATAAAAAAAGGATGGTAAGAAACAAAAAAAAAATAGTTTCAAGATTATACTCCAAGTATTATGTCAGTTGAACATAATGATTACTATATACCTTTGTGGCATAGACGCATAAAGGGGGATTGTCTGCGAGTTTGGGATTAGCAGATGCAAACTGCTAAATATAGACTAGATGAACAACAAGGTCCTACTGAATAGCACAAGGAACTATATTCAATATCTTATAATAAATCACAGTGGAAAAGTATACATAAGAATATACATATATATGTACATATATACATATATATGTATAAATGAGTCACTTTGTTGTACAACAGAAATTAACACAACATTGTAAATCAACTAATCTTCAATAAAATATATTTTAAAAAAATAGACTATTAAGACTGTAAATAAAATAGCATTATCTTCTCCAACTTCTGTGAATAATAAAGACCGCTAGGTTCCTCAGCCTAACTCATTTTCATCAGCATGTTGTAAACTGACAACCAAAAAGTCACATCAAGCCTGAAGTGAAGATTTGTTGGTGTTGTTCAGTTGCTTAAATCATGTCTGACTCTTTACGATCCCATGAACTGCACACGCCAGGCCCTTCTGTCCGCCACTGTCTCCTGGAGTTTGCTCAGATTCATGTCCATTGAGTAAGCGATGCTATCTTACCATCTCATCCTCTGCTACCCACTTCTCCTTTTGCCTTCAGTCTTCCCCAACATCAGGGTCTTTTCCAATGAGTCAGCTCTTCACATCAGGTGGCCAAAGTATTGGAGCTTCAGCTTCAGCATCAAAATTTCAGTGTATGGACACTTCCCATTTTGGACCCAGCTCTTTTTGAGGGGAATTATGGGAAGTAAAAAGCACCTTTCTCCTCATCCACATAAATAAAGATAATTTAGAGTTAAGACTTGTTTATAACAGAGGGACTTGTTTTGCTAACCAATACAGTTTAGGAATACCTTAAATGATAATACATGCTGGAGGATTAAACTAATAATATTAATGATTCAAAACAGCTGTTACTTCATGTATATCTTATTCATTAATTCAACAGCATATCTTAATGCCTATTGTATTCTTTGTGAAAAGCTTTGTTCTAGAGCTAAGTTTTGATGTTAGGCTAAACATATCCTGTATTTTCCTAATGGAAAACCAGAAAAATACCAACATGTATGAAATGGTCTGCCTCAGACAGAAGTATATCTGACAAACGTAAATTGGGTTCTGACCCTTGGGTAAGAGATGCAAATTTCTTGAAATGTGAACATTTGCATACTCATAATTAGGGTCTATTTAATAGTTGGTTGAAGAATCATCAAGCTTGAATGGACTTTACAGCTTATTTCGTTCAACAAATTTATTAAGAAAATAGAGTTTAAATGGCTTAATGAAGCTCACAGTACTCAGAAACAGAGTAACGAACTAAACTCACACTTTGTAACTTCCTATTCTGGATGTGTCCTTTAGGAAACGACCTTGGTTATCTAATTTATCCAACAGTCTCTTTAGCTATAATATTTCTTAAACTTGACCTTGACTCTAATAAATATGTGCTGCTGATGAAATGTTTTGACCAGCAGCTTGTCTCAGAAGAACCAGATTGGTTGGGAGCTAACCCATTGATGAAATGGTTCCTTAAATAGCTCTATTTAGCCTTAAAAAAGGCCAGGATGTCCTTTTTTTTTCTTCTGGAAATATTTATCTCACCTAAATATAGAGCAGGGCATTGGGAATGTTGAATTCCCCAAAATAATTAATGTCTTTCTGATTTCTTTTCTTCTAGCTATGTCCTCTCTTATTCTTATTATTGAACTTTTTTCCCCTCTAAGTTTATTTTGGTATATTTTAAAGTAAATAACAGAAAGTCTCTCTCAATTCCAAATTTTCCTGACACTAGCTATTTCTTATTATCACATTTCCTAACTAAATTGTTGAGGGCAGGCCTGAGGAAGAAGCATACAATTCCAAAATACTTCATTTCAAAATTATTTCAATAGTGAGGATAGACTATTTGTTTGCTTTCATGGATACTGTAGTTGTGGAGGGCTTCTCTAGTGGTTCATCAGTAAAGAATTCGCCTGACAAGCTGGAGACATGCGTTTGATCCCTGGCTTGGGAAGTTACCCTAAAGAAGGAAATGGCAACTCACTCAACCTAGTATTCTTGCCTGGGAAATCCCATAGACAGAGGAACCTGGAGAGCTACAGTCTGCGATGCTGTCAAACAGTTGGACACAATTTAGCAACTAAATAACAATAACAATAGCTAAACAACAGTTGTGGATAAACTTCCTCAGAAAAACCTAGAAACTATCTGGACTTTGCACTAGGCAGACATTTTCTGGCTTCTTAACATTCAGTCAAACCTATTTTTGACTCTTAGAAGATAGGAAAGAACAATAGAAGTAATTTTATATGAAAAGCTGGCTTAAAGCCATTCATTATTTAAAAAGTAACTTTCTGATTATAAATTCACCTAGGCCCAAGAGCTCAAGACAAGATCAGTCATCATATGTTCTTATTTTCATCACTGACACTGGTTTCTAAACTTCAAAATACAAAGCCATTATCTTCTGTTTAAAAACCTGTTTAATCCTGTAAAGTTGGACTGCATTATATTAAAAAGGACAAATAAAATGTAAAATGGTTTTAGTAGATAAACCAAGAAAATTTTTCTACATAAAATCATAGGCAACAATATACTCCAGGTTTTCTGTGATGATTCTAGTTTCAACTATCTGGTTCTTTTTTTATAATTATAAATAATTCCACCAACTGGAAAAATAATACAGCTTGCCATAGCTAGTATATATTTTTTCATTGTTCTTGAGGAGCTATGTCTAACTGGAAAAGGGAAAACAAGAGTTTGGGAAGCCAGCCAGCAGGTTATTTCTGAAATCTAGTGGGAAGACAATGACTTCTGAATTGAGGAAGTAGCAACAGGGAGGTAAACAGGGGAAGAAACCACAAAAAATTTAGAAGATTCAACAAGAGTTGTTTGAATTTGGATAGTGAGGGAGGAGGATTTAGAGGATCTCTAAATTGGTTAGCAGTAACCTTAACTGAGATGGAAAATTGAAGAGCAATAATAGTTACAGGGATGGGAGTAGATAAGGAATAGAAGCTCAGTTCTGGAAATTCTGACTTTTCAACATTTTCATTTCCAAATCGAGAGCTTGAGGATAATAAAGGGTTGAAGGTTTTGGTTTTTTGTTTTTGTTTTTTCAATTGGGAATCATCCTTGTATGGGTAGTAATTAAAACCATAACATTGCATGGAATCCTGAGGATTCATTTACAGAGTAAGAGAATTGGAAAGATCCAGGATGATAATCAGGTTATGTGTTTAGAAAGGTGGAAAACAAAGTACAGAAAGGAGTGATCCTATGGAGTTCTTAAAAGGAGATGATGTTACAGAAACACATTGGAAATGCCTGATATCATATGCTTCAGGGCTTTGTTCAGATAAATAATACAATCTTGAGTACTACATAAAAACTTGGTTAAGCCTTGGTTGGAATTTACCAGCTCATTGTCACTATTAATTGGAAGTATTATCAATACTTTCACACTTTAATCTTTTGTATCACATAGTTTGCAGATGAAAAAAAAAATGAAAGCTCATGGAAATAAGTAATTCTCTTGAGTTCTCAAAGATAAGAAATGTATGTAACTGAGTTTTGGTTCTTGTCACTCCAAAATATGAGTTATTAACTGATAGGGTGTTTTGCCTCCTTTCCTAGATTTTACCAACATACCTTCCATTTGATGGAATAGTAATCAGTTTGGATATGTATAATACCAATTAGCTGTTGAGAGATCTACTGAATTCCTTTCACCAGAGTTTAGAAAATGCCTCTGTTATCATAAACATTTCTGTGACCTTGTGGTATGGTATCATAAACCACTTCTTTCTTTGAATTGGTCTTGGCTCCCTGTCTTTCTTTAAACACCATACGAATGAGAGAAGCCCTGTCACCCTTGAAAAGTTCCATGTGACAAAGAACAGAAGGGGTTTGGGAAGAGTGGAAAGTAAAACAGAACTGAGTTAAAGCCGGGGTCTCAGGAATGAGAGCCATGAACTGTACTTGAAGATCCAAAGTCCCAGTCTAAAGTCTCCAAGAGTCTTGACTTGGAGATATTTCCTGTATATACACAAGAAATCTGTTGAACTCAGGAGGCACATGGATGGACTTCACAGAGAGGTTAAGGGAGAAGAGAGAGCTATGAACTTCTGCAAATGTATGTATATAAATATTTTTGAATGAATGCATATTTCTGGACAGATGATCAACTGCTTTCTTCAACTATTCAAAGTCACAATGCACAAATAAGTTTAAGAAATACTAATACTATATATTCATTTATATTAATTTATTATGGGGAATTTTTAGCATACCCAGAAGAAACTCCCAAGTAGCTATCACCCAACTTTAAAAGTATCAACATTTTGTCAATTTTATTTTGCTATCTATTCCTTACTACTTTCTGATTTTGTATTGTATCTTAAAGAAAATGATATGTGCTATTTGTAATGCATAATAGATTGTTCTTTAGCTCATATCTCTAGCTTCTCTGCCTTCCTTTCATTCAGTACATCACTGCTGAGTTTTCTGAATGCTCCATTCTCATCACTATCAAAAACTTTGAAGATACAAGGCTTATTGAGCATCTGAGACTTCTAAAGCCATTTCCAAATAATCTTTCCATTTCCTCTCATGAAAATACTCTAGAACCTTCTCTCCAAACAACTTGTGTGATCCCTGGAATAGATCTTAATTATTTTCATGTTTAGGACAAGGATTATCCAGGACTCCTTAAAATGTCTTTATTCTAGGCTTCTTATCTAAATTTAACCACTTCTTAAAATATAACTCAAATCTCATTGTGCCTTTCCAAAATATCTCAGAGAGCTGGAAAGGCTCTGAGTCCTATGGAGTTCTCAGATACTCATATATTTTGCATATACATTTGTCATTCTGACAGTACAACTGTAAAAAGCTAAATATGCATTTTAGATAGTCTTTTAGACATCTTAGAAAATATCCTTGAAGGCTTTATTCTAGAAAGTCAGAAAGAAGTTGGCTTTTATGTCCACTTTCTGTTTTCTGGCAAGTTGAATACAGGCTAATATATACTAGCCAAATATTACTCCATGGGTATTTTTCCCGTATGCTTGTTAGCCTGAATATGCCAAATAAGTTCTAAAGGTTTACTTGAGCCTCTTATTTGCCTTAGGTCCCAAATATGAGTAAAGAATAAAAAATTAGTAGCCATTCAAGGAAGAAACAATTGCAGAACTTATTTTCAATACATTTTGTTAATCCCATCACAATACAATAAGGCAGGTATTATTTTTGTTATCTTTAATATTTTTATCATGATTGATGTTAGACATTTTTATATAAAGAGACTGACAGAAAGAGTAAAAGTGCTATACAAAGTTACATAGCTTATAAGAGGAAGATGAAGGCTTTAAAACCAGCTCTATCTAATTAAAAAGTCTCCTTTGTTTCATTAACACAATGAGTCTTCAAAGATGCCATGATGACACCATACATTTCTCCTAGACTTAATCCAAACCACCTATAATCCCTTCATTCTATCCCAGACCTACTTTCCAGGTCAATAATAGCAAAATAATCAATATTTTAATTAGCTCAGCTATATGACCAGACAACAAAGATCAGATAATCAGTTCTGATGCCTGCTTTGTAGACGACTAAGTCATTGATTGATATCACCACTTAAACTATAAGATTCTCTCTCCAGATGCTAAATAGGTTTCTCAGTGACCCATGAGTGGTTACAATCCTTATTGCAGGGTTCATCCTGAGATTAAATTGCCAACATCTGTTGGATCATCGAAAAAGCAACAGTTCTAGAAAAACATCTATTTCTGCTTTATTGACTATGCCAAAGCCTTTGACTGTGTGAATCACAACAAACTGTGGAAAATTCTTCAAGAGATGGGAATACCAGACCACCTGACCTGCCTCCTGAGAAACGTGTATGCAGGTCAAGAAGCTACAGTTAGAACTGGACATGGAACAACTGACTGGTTCCAAATCAGGCAAGGAGTACATCAAGGCTGTATATTGTCAACCTCCTTATTTAACTTACATGAAGAATACATCATGCGAAACACCTGACTGAATGAAGCACAAGCTGGACTCAAGATGGCCGGGAGAAATATCAATAACCTCAGATATGCAGATGACTCCACCCTTATGGCAGAAAGTGAAGAAAAACTAAAGAGCCTCTTGATGAAAGTGAAAGAAGAGAGTGAAAAAGTTGGCTTAAAGCTCAACATTCAGAAAGCTAAGACCATGGCACCCAGTCCCATTACTTCATGGCAAATAGATGGGGGAACAAAGGAAACAGTGACAGACTTTATTTTGGGGGGGCTCCAAAATCACTGCAAATGGTGACTGCAGCCATGAAATTAAAAGATGCTTGCTCCTTGGAAGAAAAACTATGACTAGCCTAGACAGCATGTTAAAGAGCAGAGGCATTACTCTGCCAACAAAGGTCTATCTAGTCAAGGGTATGGTTTTTTCAGTAGTCATGTATGGATATGAGAGTTGGACTATAAAGAAAGCTGAGCACCAAAGAATTGATGCTTTTGAACTGTGGTGTTGGAGAAGACTCTTGAGAGTTCTGCAGACTGCAGGGAGATCACTGTAGTCAATCCTAAAGGAAAATCAGTCCTGAATATTCATTGGAAGGACTGATGCTGAAGCTGAAACTGCAATGCTTTAGCAACCTGATGCGAAGAACTGCCTCATTGGAAAAGACCCTGATGATGGGAAAGATTGAAGGCAGGAGAGAAGGGATGATCCTCCTTGAACGAAGGATGAGATGGTTGGATGGCATCATTGACTCAATGGACATGAGTTTGAGCAAGCTCCAGGGGCTGGTGATGGACAGGGAAGCCTGGCATGCTGCAGTCCATGGGGTCAGTCCAAAGAGTCAGATACAACTGAGCAACACAATTGAACTGAACTGATTCTGAGAACTTCATTTGCATACTCAAAGTGAAGTCTATCAAAAGAACTGATATCAATTATCAGTTTAGTTCTAGACAGAAATATATTCAGGCTAGTATGTCCCTGTCAAACACACAAAAAAATAAACAAATAGCACCTCCTACTTCTCTTAGTAATATATGTGATAACTGGTCCTTTACCTTTTTTTTGCATAACAAACTGTAAGCGAAGTGGGAAATTTTGCATATTAATTTGCAGAGGGTTGAGTCCAGTTATAAATGAATACTGCAAAGTATTTTTTGACAACTTATTAAAAATTTAAATTTGATCCCAAACCCTCAGGCTACTTGATTTTTGAAGTTAAATTTTCTTCTGAAATAGCAATATATGACGCCTGTCAAAAACCCAGAGCCATAATAGCTTTAGGCTACTTTCCAAAAATAAAATAGCAGGCAGTATCAGTCAGCAAAGAGCTGGTGCCTTGCTGTACATGGTGTCTTTAAATAGCTGATAACTCTTGCAGTTGAAATTTGCCTGCAACTTGTCTAGAAAAGACTGGCTCTGTGCTAAGAACATGAAACAAATTATGCCTTGTCCACCAAGATGACAAAACAAGAGTGGACAGCCTTCTTTTGATAAGCAAATGGGTAAGAAAATGGCTTACCCTTTCCAAATGAGCAATAAAGTCATAACCAAAATGTTTCAACATGAAATGTTTCCTTATTTCAATTCCTCCTCTTGGAAAAAGGGACATGAGGAAAGAAATGCAGTGTTCATTCAACACCTCATCTGTGCCTGATATTATAAAATTTTCTGGGTCTGATAAAGTGGTTGATATTAGGAAACAGGGATTTTTCTTAGCTTGATAGAATGTTGAGGTGGGCAAAGGAAGATATGTACTCTTCTTGATACTTCTCTTTCCTCTTTTAAGAAAATATACTAAAAAAACAAACAAAAACAGATCTGTGCCCCTAAACCAGAGTAGCACTGTTTACCCAGGAAATGGTTGCAGATGTGTGTGTGTGTGCGTGTGTGTGTGTGTGTGTGTGCATGTGTGTGTGTGTGTGTGTGTGTGTGTGTGTGTGTGTGTTGGGAGTGGAGGTTGTGCTTGGTTTCCCTAATGCTTCAGGGTAGGGATGCTCCTAGCATTTAGCGGGCAGGAGTCAGGGATGCTGATTTTCCTGTATTGTGCCAAACTGTACACCCAACATGTCAACAGTACCACCTCTACTCCATCATCTCAGTCAGAAATGCTTATCTCCAGTATTGCAGGGTATTTATTTTATGTAAACATTGAAATGGAGGGACAGCTTTAACATTACTAACACGGAGACAGCAAATATCACATATCTGTTATCTTATTGGTGGTAGTGTAACATGAATATGTAAAAAATAGAAAGGATTTATGGTATTTTCTTCCCTATGAATCAGATAACCTCAGGGATCTGCTATTATTATAGCTGCTGCTATAAATCCAATATTCTCAGTGATTAGAGTAGTCTTCAGGAAACAGAATGTTCCTCCCTTGAAGATATTACCTTTCTTTCAGAAAAGATATAATTTGTGGCTCAGCTGACCCTTCCAAAAGGTAAGCTTCTTGCCCATACACAGCATAGTTTGTTAATCACCATCTTCATTTATTATTTTTGTGGGAAAACAGTTAAACGATGCATAATGGCATGTAGAAGTTATATGTAATAATTCAATTATCCATAAAATAATATAGATCCAACCCCAAAGAAAGCAGAATATCATCCTGCATATGGGGACAGGTGCCTCCCATTTGGCAGCCTTATTGATAATTTCAGACAGACCTTGAAAAGGAAGAGGGCTGGTGAGAATATAAGGAAAGGGAATGGTGTGAGATCAACTTGAAATTTCTAATTGCTTACTTCATTTCTCTTTTCTTTCACAAACACTGTCTCTTGGTTACATAAACCACCAATTCACTCTTTGCAGGCTGCCAATAAAACCAGCCAGCTGGAAGGTGTTTTCTCTTATTTTCTTTATCTCTTTTTCCCCACCAAACTATATTTGTTTGATATAAAAGATTTCACCACACTCCATGAATAGTTCCAGAGCCAGGTTATTCCAACTCACAGAATTTCTTCAGCAAATTACAGCCAACTCTTTAATCTGTTTTTCAGTGAGGATTTTCTCTTTTGCTTTCCTTTCAATTTTTTTTCTTGTTTTTCTTTATGACTCTTAAATTATGTCTACCAAGCATTTTATCCCTGCCAGTTCTCTAGCTTTATTGAAAGTGAAAAAATGAAGATATCAGGTACTAAATAAAATTCCTCTCAACACTTGTAAATCATCAAGAATATGTAGAAATTAGCAAATTGGATTATCCACTTGTGTCTGATAGAGCCTTGGAGAACTGTATAAAGTGCTCCAAGCCAAGGTGATGTCATTTGCCTTGGTAGCATTTCATTCATTGCTATCAATATAAGTGAACTTAATGTTAAGGTCACCTTAATGTCCCTTTCTCACATGCATGAAGATACCTGGAGAACCATGTGATGGTCATCCATCTTAACCATTCATGGAAGTGACAAAAATTTTAAATTCACTTGTCATTCATAACTTAGAATTTTTATATAATTAGAGTCAATTCTGTATTTAGGATTTACTGAGGAGTTAGAGACCAGAAGAGTATCAGGCTACAGCAGCAATCCCCAGCCTTTTTCACAACAGGGACCAGTTTTCTGGAAGAAAGTTTTTCCATGGCTAGCATATGTGGAGTGGGGTGGGAGTGGGAGATGGTTTGGGGATGACTCAAGAGCATCATATTTATTGTGCACTCTTTCTATTATTATTACATCAGCTCCACCTCAGATCATTAGGTATTAGATCCCAGAAGTTGGGAACCTCCAGATAGGATCCTAAAAGGAAGAAAGAGATACGTCTAAGGAGAGAGAAATCTGTAAGATCATCCACATTGTTATTTATGTCCTGGAATAAATATTCACACTGTACTCTCTCTGTAGATGAGATATCTGACAATGAAATTCTAAATAGACTCACATTTATACAATTTTAACTGCTATATCTTGTTAAGAAAAATCTAGAAAATGAATATGTGTATATGATGTGAATAATTAGCTCTTATTTTTGTCCTGAAATTTGGATTTTTCTTGACAAATTTGTTTAATGAAAAAAGTCATTCCTGAGGAGTTATCTATAAAGCCAACATTTATCTCAAGTGAATCCTTTATTTGTTTTGTTTTGTTTTCCATTCCTCACATACAATTTCAGGACTTATTCTTCGACAGAAAAAAAATGTGATCCAAAGCCTAACATAGGGGTGGCTGACAGCGTGTGCCTGGCCTCTGGCAGAAGGAAAGTCTCAAGGTGGATTAGATCATAGGAAAGCATGCAGAGGGTGCAAGGGCTGGGATCCTGGGGGACCTGTGTCCCAGACCTGAATATTTGAATGCAAATATGCCCTCCCAGGTGCCACATGGAGCAATAACACTAGCAATAATGAAGATAGTAATAGCAATAATAATAACATTTTTGAGCATTCATTTTCTGCTTAAGTGTTTTGTATGTATTTGATTGCAAAAGTTTCTTCAGGAAAGTATTATGATGGTTCTCACTTGCATTTTACAAAAAAAAAAAAATGCTATAGCATGTTCTGACCAATTAGAGAAATAGAGGTTGCAAACATTCAGCACTTCTGAATATTTTGTGTGTGTTGGGGGAGAGGCTGCCCACAAATTTATTCAGGATATTGGTGTTGTATCTTTATTACTTTTTGAGCACTAGCATGACTAGGAAGTACCACTAACTGGGGGACTTAAAACTACAGAAATCTACTGTCTCAGATCTTTGGAGGTCAGGACTCTGAAATCAAAGTGTAGGTAGTTCCATACTCCCTCTCAGACCTGAAGGGAATCCTTCCTTATCTCTTCTAGCTCTGTTAGGTTGTCAGTAGCCTTTAACACTCTTTGCCTTGCAGAAGCATCACTTTGATCTGTCTTCATCATTACATGGCATTCTCCCTATGTGTCTTCACATAGTCTTTCTTTGTGTGCCTGTGTCCATCCCCCCCTTTTAAAGGGAAATATAATCCAGTCATATCTGGATTAGCACCACCTTAATGACCTCATCTTAACCTGGTTAAATATGCAAAGATTTTATTTACAAATGTCAACTACAAATTGGCATTTGCCATCTACCCTAATTCTTGTATCTCCTCATATCTAGAAAAGCACTAAAATCCTTCATGGTGACATCTGTTCCTCATAAATAGCAGTAACCTTCAGAGGCATATCAGAAACTTCTGCCAAAAAATATGTGCTTAATTGCATGTACTTTCCCTTCAACAAAATCACAAATACACTGACCTTCCCCCTGACTCTGTTTCTCAGAGCTATCTGACATTCTGTCTCCCAGGCTATGGTCCTCACTTTGCCCCAAATGAAACCTAACTCACAACTCTCACGTTGTGCATATTTTTAAGTCACCACGTTAGGAGTATGGTGATGAGGACATCAATATGTTTTTCAGTTGGGGATGGGAGTGGAGATGCAATTCAACCATAACACTTGGAATTGTGGTAAAGAAAAGTGATACAAAGATGAATTGGATAACTTTCATGCCATTAAGCATCTCACCATTAATTGATTAGCCATGAAAACAGATGGAAATTACACCATAAGGTGTCAAATACTTTGGTTAAGTGAAGTTCAGCATACTTTGGAGGTTGTACAAAATTTGTCAAGAAAGACAAGCTGAAGAATGCCTAGGTAAGTCATGAAAGATAAAGATGATCTAACAAGTGAAAAATAATACAAAAAGACAAAAAGTGAGAGTGAGTGAACATGATATACCAGGAAACTTTCAAGAAGTTGTGTGTGGCTATAATTTAGGAAGTGGATACAGATAAGAGAAGAATAGATGTGATGAGAAATAAAACTGAACTCTCGGAGGATAAAACTGGGAAGGGTCTTGTGCCTCATTAAAAAGAGTTTATATTTGCTAGCCTATGGTAGGAAATTATAGGTAGATTTGTAATATAGAGACTGGCATAAAAATATGTGCAGGGTTAGATGTGAGAGTTATTAAGGAAATAAAATGACTAGGATATAATGACCAATAGATGTGATGGAGAGAAAGGAAACAGTGGAAAGGATAATCCTCAATTTTTGGACAACTGGTTAGGGAATTGGGTCAAGCTCAATATGCAAAGTGTTCTTGCCTGGAGAACCCCAGGGGCGGGGGAGCCTGGTGGGCCGCTCTCTGTGGGGTCGCACAGAGTCAGACACGACTGAAGCAACTTAGCAGCAGCAGTAGCAGCAGCAATATGCAAAACTTAGCTGAATATCTACTTGGGGGGAAAAGTATAATGAGTTCAGTTTGGGACATTTCAAAATATCTGAGATGCCTGAAATACCAACAAATTAGTTTGAAGAAAAAATAGTTGAATCTGCATGTCTGGAATGTGACTCACAACTACATATGGAATCATCCACATGTCAGGGTGGGAAGATCACTGAGAGGGAGTTAGCAGAATAAGAAGATCTTAAAGAAGACTGAACTCAAGCCCTCATGACCAGCAGCTTCTTAAAGTTTGGATCACTGATCGCCAAACTTTTCAACATTATGGCTTACAGTGAAAAGGAGCAATTGTTTATATAGCCCATGTCCAGAGTCAGCTCCTTGGAGATTCTTATTCTGTAGCATCATTATCTCTGGAATAGAATCACTATTTGTATCACACTGTAAGTGAGTGAAAGTGAAAGTCACTCAGTCGTGTCTGACTCTTTGTGACCCCATGGACTATAGTCCATTAAATTCTCCAGGCCAGAATACTGGAGTGGGTAGCCATTCCCTTCTTCAGGGGATCTGCCCGACCCAGAGATCAGACACAGGTCTCCCACATTACAGGCAGATTCTTTATGAGCTGAACCACCAGGAAAGCCCAAGGATACTGGGGTGGGTAGCCTATCCCTCCTCCAGAGGATCATCCCAACCCAGGAAATGAACTGGGGTCTCCTGCATTGCAGGTGGATTCTTTACCAGCTGAACTACCAGGGAAGCCCTGGAGTGCCTGAAATGCCTATTGTGAATTTCTCAGGAAAAAAAAAAGTGTAAACTATAACAGGGTGGTTAGAGAGAAGAGCAAATTCAGGAAAGAGTGATGAACTAGAAGACTAGAAAGAGATTCTAAAATGGGGAAGTGTTTTACAGTATTAACACCTCAGAAAGTTCAAGACTTTAAAGTGTCCATGGCACTTAGCAGCTAGAATCTTTGATGATTTTGACAAGGTCAGATTCTATAGGATGAGGGATACAAAAATGACCTTGCATCTGATGAGAAACTGAGTGAGAATTAGAGTTGGAAGTATCAAGTTAAAATTACTCTTTCTAGTAGCTTTGTGATTCAAAGAAGGAGAGAAATGCGTGCTCGTTACAAAGAAAAATCAGAGCAAAATTTTAACTTGGGAGTGGTTTGAGTATGATTATATGCTGCAGGAGAGAGCCAGGGGAGAGAGAGAGAGATAGAGAAGTTGTTATTTTAGGTGAGAGAAGAGATAGTCAATGAGTCATGAAGCCAGGCATTGACGGTCCTAGGTTTCGGGTGCAGAGATGAATTTTGGATGAAGGAGGACCTTCTCATTGTAAGATGTTAGAACAGGAGGAAAAGATGCAAGAGGATGCAGATATATTAATGGGATTGGAAAGCAAGATATTCTCTGCGTAATGGGAGACTAGTAATTTTTTGAGTGTAACAAAAATCCCAGTCCTACAGCAGTCAGAGACAGGAATTAGTATTGGAAATGCTGTTGTGGGAAATTGTGAGTGCATGCATGCTAAGTCACTTCAGTCGTGCACGATCCTATGGACTGTAGCCGCCAGGCTCCTCTGTCCATGGGGATTCTCTAGGCCAGGATACTGGAGTGGGTTGCCATGTCCTCCTCTAAAGGATCTTCCTGATCCAGCGATAGAACCTGCATTTCTTGTGTCTCCTGCATGGGCAGGTGTGGTCTTTACCACTAGCACCATGTGAGAAGCCCAATGGTAGCAAGAACTAAAAATGGGGTTAATAGGTAGGATGTATGAAGAAGTGTATAATAGGAAAGAGAAAACCATACACCAGGAGCCAAAGTCTGCATTGAATGAATCCCATTAAGTCTATGTGATTGGTTTTATTTATGCTGATGAATGGTTTTCCTGAAGTAGCTAAGAACCTAAGAACCAAGAGGCAATGTCATTTTCACTACAGCCAATTTGGTCACATAAGGGTTTCCACCCTTTATGAGTCTTTAGTTCATTTGTGATTTCCCAGTCTTAAAGTAAGTTGAAAGAGTTTAGAAAAATCACATTTTTTTTAGACATGTAGAGAAATATAGCAAGTGAATTCAGTAGCATTTTTTAAGAGACAGCCATACATGTGCAAACAATCATACACACCTCACACTGGACGTGTGTACCTGTTGGTGGCTAGTCAAAGAAGAATGTTGTAAGAAGTATATGAATTATTTTCAAGAGTGATTTCTTTGAAATTGGAAGCATTTTCACTTGTCCTTGTTCTATGTCTTTTTTCTTTCTTTTAAACAAAGGAGAAATTGTTTATGCAGTTAAGCTGTATTTTGTAACACATCATTAAAATGATCCAAACCAGGCTGTTCACAAGAGCCCATTTTTAAGGTGATCATGAATTTCTGATACAGAGAAGCCACACAGGTTAAGTTATTCTGCTGATTCAGTCAGGTTTGGAGAGGGCTGGCATTTTTATATATGTGGTTTTCTCCTAAGACAAAATTAATAAATTTAAAAGCACTTAAAGTATAAAAATAAATATCCTAAACTCTAAATTAATAGGGATATTTCATTATGTATTTCTCTCTGCATCAGGGAACCTAAAATGATAGTGGTAACAGACTAAATGACAGTGATAATTATAAAGAGCACTGTATACCAAGCTTAATTTTTCTCCAACATGCCATTAACTTTAATAGTATAGATCATATTTTAAAAAATGATTTTGGGGGAAAACTGGCTATTTAAAGTGTCATCTCTAAGTTCCTTTAAATGCAAGCATTGCATGTAATAATAAAGAACACACACCCAGACATTTGCCATTAGCACTTTAACTCAAACATTTCTTGTCTCCAGTGTTTTAATAAAATTGCAAATATATCATACCTTGTGTACATTCTTTTTTCTCTTCCTGCCAACAGATGCAGTCTCCCTTCTGTTCCTCGACACAAGAGATGTCATCAGCTGTTATGAGAAAAGACAGGTTCCTAAATTCAGACCTTAAAGGAGAAAAACTTTTTATTTCACCTTTAGTAAGGATTTCATTTGTAAATGTTGCTGTCAATTGAAACATACCAAAGAAGACATTGACTGAACATCACAGCAGAGCAAGTGGCAGATGGAAATTAGGCAGTGACAGAGACTGGCAATGCTGGGATTTGCTGGCTGTGTAGACATGGATTCTTTCACCATCATGAATCTCTCTCACAATTTCATCACCGGGTAAAGGTCACCTACCCTAATGTATTCAACTCAACCCTTTTTCCATTTACAAAGATGGGACTCAATCACAAAATAAATGAGGATGTCTTGGAATACGACTAAATTAAATTTCACAAAAGACAGTAGATATAAAATCATGAAACCTCATGAGGGAGAGAGAGGTTAAAGGCAGCTATCCAAGATCAACTTTAGCTTAGTCAGAATTTTGTTCTTAACAGTCCCTGCTCAGTTATTTCCATTGGTACAAGAAGAACTTGAGGCAGAGAAAGAAGCCCACCAGGCAAGGAGGTAGGGGCAGAGGAGGATCCTCTAAAATATGTAAATGGCAGGTTAGAAATTGACCTGATTATTGAAAGAAGGGCTTTATTATCTTCAAATGTAGAGAACACTTCTCTGATTCCTTCCTTCTTTAACCACACATATAGTCACAATTAGTTTCTTTCAGGTGTCGTTACAGAATTTTTGAGAATCTTCTATAGTCTTTCTAATATATAGAGCTGATCAATATTTGAGGCATATCTGCACTTAAACAGTTAATTTTTAGACTCATGGTAAGATTTGATATTTATCTTATTAAAATTGATCTTGTTTTATTGAAGTCAATTGCTATGTGATGCAATAAATGTGTTGTTATTTCCAGTTTCACAGCATAAACACAGTATAAGTTCACTAAGAGAGGAAGGGAAAGGCAGAGGATGAAGTGAAATATTTCAGATTTGACATTTGTATTGGGCTTTGAAGAGTAAGAAGGATTTGGAGAAATGAATGTCACATAGAAGGTTGCATTTATTTCTTATTATACCATATTTTGCATCACCTGCTTCTCCAATACCCTCCAAAACATATCTTACACAAAATGGTCATACCTGTGGGACAAGAAAAATAAAAATAAAATATTAACACCACCTCAAAAAGTCTAATAGTTATCATGATGATTTTACTTTATATTGTAAGCTGTAGGGAATTTGAGAACTTGAAAACAAAGGAAAGTAAATTAACTTGTGAACAAAATTCCCATTCATAAATGAGGGAATAACAGGTGGATAATGGTTTAAAAATAGAGGTTCTCAACAAAGGTGATAGCACCCATTTCATCTCTAACTTCTATCCTATTAATTGCAAAAGATGAGGGTTTAGGAGAGGGCGTTATTGTCAAGATAAAGATAAATGGAAGGTTGTGATGACCTTTGATGTCAAGAGAAAGAGATGGTAAACATCCTGCAGATTTTCAGTCAGACTCAACAAAGAATTATCCTGCTCCAGATGCTAATATGATTCCACTGTGAAGCAATGGTAGCTGTTAGATGATTTCTTCAAAACTCAGACAGTGTGTGCCAGAGACAGGGCCCAAACTCTCCTTTGACCTCTTTACAAGTTTACTTCATAAACCTTTAAAAGCCTTTACATTTTTGCAGTGAGGGTTTTTATAAACAGTGTTTGTAGACTTTTTTTTTCAATTTCAGTTTTGTTTTTATTTTCCATGTTGCTCATCTGGCAATTAACATGTGATAACTAGTTGTATCTTGTTCTATGTAAAGGAAATTAGGTGATGTTAGAAACTGAGGGTGCTAGAAGTTACTGGGTGTTTGGGAGAGGAACTTCTCAAGGATATAAATAAATGCTATGTCACTTAGTAAATTGTAGGAACTTTCAAGGCAAGTCTATGTCTATTATTTTGTTATAACTTTATTAGCAAGCACCATAATCTATAAGATGCATGAATTTAATTGTTTAACCTTAAAGAAATAGGGAAATGTTTATTTGTAGGCCTTATTTGTAAAGTGTATATATTATCATCCTCTCTAATAAGATTAGTGAGTCTAGTGACAGGATTCTGGAGAAAATAGTTCTAGAGAAAAGCTTTACAAGCAACATAAATGCTGAAAAGTTCTGCAATACATGGATTCTGCACATTTGTTAGAAAAAGATATCAAATAAGCATATAGATAAGAGAAGCTGCTTCCCTTATAGATATATAATTTGGCTATTTATCATGCATATAAACATACTCCATACATCAGTATTTATGGCTTGTTTGAGTATCTGCAAAGGATTTTAAAGTGAAATTATATTTTACATGCTATTTTTTGTGAGAGTTGGACTATAAAGAAAGCTGTTCAGTTCAGTTCAGTTACTCAGTTGTGTCAGACTCTTTGCGACCCCATGAACCACAGCACGCCAGGCCTCCCTGCCCCTCACCAACTCCCAGAGTCTACCCAAACCCATATCCATCGAGTCAGTGATGCCATCCAACCATCTCATTCTCTGTCGTCCCCTTCTCCTCCTGCCCTCAATCTTTCCCAACATCAGGGGCTTTTCCAATGAGTCAGCTCTTCGCATCAGGTGGCCAAAGTATTGGAGTTTCAGCTTCAACATCAGTCCTTCCAAGGAACACCCAGGAATGATCTCCTTTAGGATGGACAGGTTGGATCTCCTTGCAGTCCAAGGGACTCTCAAGAGTCTTCTCCAACACCACAGTTCAAAAGCATCAATTCTTTGGTGCTCAGCTTTCTTTATAGTCCAACTCCCACATCCATACATGACCACTGGAAAAACCATACCTTGACTAGACAGATCTTTGTTGGCAAAGTAATGTCTCTGCTTTTTAACATGCTGTCTAGGTTGGTCATAACGTTCCCTACAAGGAGTAAGTGTCTTTTAATTTCATGGCTGCGATCACCATCTGCAGTGATTTTGGAGCCCAGGAAAATAAAGTCAGCCATTGTATGCACTGTTTCCCCATCTATTTCCCATGAAGTGATGGGACCAGATGCCATGATCTTACTTTTCTGAATGTTGAGCTTTAAGCCAACTTTTTCACTCTCCTCTTTCACTTTCGTCAAGAGGCTCTTTAGTTCTTCTTCACTTTTGGCCATAAGGGTGGTGTCATCTGCATATCTGAGCTTATTGATATTTCTCCTGGTGATCTTGATTCCAGCTTATGCTTCCTCCAGCCCAGCATTTCTCATGATGTACCCTGCATATAAGTTAAATAAGCAGGTGACAATATACAGCCTTGATGTACTCCTTTTCCTATTTGGAACCAGTCTATTGTTCCATGTCTGGTTCTAACTGTTGCTTCCTGACCTGCATTCAGGTTTCTCAAGAGGCAGGTCAGGTGGTCTGGTATTCCCATCTCTTTCAGAATTTTCCTCTGTTTCTTGTGATCCACACAGTCAATGGCTTTGTCATGGTCAGTAAAGCAGAAATAGATGTTTTTCTGGAACTCTCTTGCTTTTTCGATGATCCAGCGGATGTTGGCAATTTGATCTCTGGTTCCTCTGCCTTTTCTAAAATCAGCTCGAACATCTGGAAATTGACAGTTCATGAAGCTGAAGCCTGGCTTGGAGAATTTTAAGCATTACTTTACTAGCTTGTGAGATGTGTGCAGTTGTGCAGTAGTTTGAGTATTCTTTGATATTGCCTTTCTTTGGGATTGGAATGAAAACTGACCTTTTCCAGTCCCGTGGTCACTGCTGAGTTTTCCAAATTTGCTGGCATATTGAGTGCAGCACTTTCATAGCATCATCTTTCAGGATTTGAAATAGCTCAACTGGAATTCCATCACATCTACTACCTTTGTTCATAGTGATGCTTCCTAAGGCCCACTTGACTTCACATTCCAGGAAGTCTGCCTTTAGGTGAGCGATCACACCATTGTGATTATCTGGGTTGTGATGATCTTTTTTGTACAGTTCTTCTGTGTATTCTGCCACCTCTTCTTAATATCTTCTGCTTCTGTTAGGTCCCTACCATTTCTGTCCTTTATTGAGCCCATCTTTGCATGAAATGCTGAGCACCAAAGAATTGATGCTTTTGAACTGTGGTGTTGGAGAAGACTCTTGAGAGTCCCTTGGACTGCAAGGAGATCCAACCTGTCCATCCTAAAGGAGATCATTCCTGGGTGTTCCTTGGAAGGACTGATGTTGAAGCTGAAACTCCAATACTTTGGCCACCTGATGCGAAGAGCTGACTCATTGGAAAAGACCCTAATATTGTGGAAGAGTGAGGGCAGGACGAGAAGGGGACGACAGAAGATGAGATGGTTGGATGGCATCACTGACTCGATGGATATGGGTTTGGGTAGACTCTGGGAGTTGGTGATGGACAGGGAGGCCTGGCGTGTTGTGGTTCATGAGGTCACAAAGAGTCGGACACAACTGAGTCACTGAACTGAACTGAACTTTCCCTGTTGATTAAGCTGTTAGGTGACATTGGGCAAATCCTCATTTTTACCGTAAATCAGTGTCTTCATCTCCCCTAATAAAATGTAGGAAACAGGAATATGGTAAGTTCTACTGGCAGATAATAAAAAAATAGTAATTTTTAGAAAAAAGGACTTGAGTACTTTTATTAACAATAATATACCTTTGGGTATTTTTAAGAAGTTGGGGTTTATTTATTTCAGGCTGATTACTTTGTGTCTTCATCCTCACCTTAGAGTTAACATGCTGTGAGAACTGAAGTAACCAAGGAGAATTGTTCTAGATCAATTTTGTAGGCAGTTCTCCCACTACATGGTCAGTGTTCCTTTGTTTCCATTTGACCTCAAGATTCCACAGGGAAACCTGTGAGCCAAAGTCATAAATTTGGGAAGTATGTCATTTTATTTCTGTGTAGGTCTCTTGTTAGTCACCTATACCAATGTCCCATTGGTCAAATTTAAGTTACTAGGTGAACTGAATAGTCAGCTGTGTTAGCAGATGTATGCTATCCTGAGGGGATCCAAACATCATTCTATCTTTGTTGAATTGCATATTAAAATATATTTTGGGCTTTCCTCTTTTTGGTAAATGATTTGTGTTAGTTTATTTTTGGATTCGTATGGTTTTGAAAAAAACACAGGATTACCTGAGACTATTTTTAAAGAACTAACACTATCAAATGAATTTTAAGAAAGGGAAACGATGATGAGGGTAAAGACAATAAATGGAATGGTGTCTTGATCTCCTGGGTTTGCTCTGCCTTAACTGATGCAGAAAAAGCCAGTGAAGACAAGAATGATAAGGAACTACAGTAAGTTCCCTACATACAAATACGTTTCATCGAAGAGTGCATTCATAAATCCAACTTGTTTATAAGTCCAATAAAGTTAACCTAGGTATCCAACTAACACAATCGGCTATATAGGACTGTACTGTAATAGGCTTATATTTTTCATGCAAATAATACATAAAAAGAAACAAACACAAAAAATAAAGAAAAAATGTTTAATCTTACAGTACAGGACCTTGAAAAATACAGTACAGCAGCTGGCATACAAGGGCTGGCATGGAGTGAGCAGGCAAGATGAGCTACTGACTGGAGGAGGGAAAGGAGGTGAGCGACGGTAGAGTTGAAGGATTGTCAGCAGTAGGAGACAGCGGGAAAACTGCAATTGCACTCATGTTGGACATTGATGACACAGTTCTGGTTCCTTGCTGGATTCAATTCTATCTGCTTCCCTGGTGGCTCAGACAGTAAAGAGTCCGCCTGCAGTGTGGGAGACCAGGGTTCAATCCCTGGGTCAGGAAGATCCCCTGGAGAAGGAAATGGCAGCCCACTCCAGAACTCTTGCCTGGAAAATCCTATGCATTGAGGAGCGTGGCAGCCTACAGTCCATGGGGTCGCAAAGAGTCAGACATGACTGAGAGACTTCACTTTCTTTACTTTCTACCCTCTGGAAAAAATGATCCAGTGATGAGTGGGTAGTAATTCTTTTTTTTTTCTTTCAGCATCGATGACATGGATCACTAGATTGCATTTTGAACAGCTGCTGCAACTTTCGTGTACCATTCTATGTTCAGGTCCTATGCCTCGAAGACCAAAAGTGCCCACTCAAATAAAGAAAATCTTATTCCATTTCCTGTGTCATGAATCTCTTTGGTTATTCAGTTACTTCTTCATCCTCTTGTCTCTCTTTGTTTTTTCTCTGGGCGTGTAAGCACTTTGAAAGTTCACAACTTGCAGATTTTATGTAAGGGATTTACTATAAAGGAAACTGAACATCACCTGTGATGTCTGGGGCAATCGAAGCTCATTTTGACAGAGGAAAGTAACATGAGTTGAATTAGCCAAATTAGTTTCAGCTTCCATGACATTTTGATTAAAAGTATCTACTTCACATATATGGAAACCATCAGGGATATTCAGCTGTAACCACTAGAAGAAAATTTCTCATTTTTACACTCAAAGCTGGTCTACGTAGCTAAGATGGCATATTAATTTCAGGCAACTTCTGATCCTTTGTGAAGTGTGTAAGTCCTGAAGACCACACATCATGTTTTAAGCATGGTTAGTGGTGAGGAGTAATCAATACGTGAATAATCCCATTTCAAACAGAGAACAATGGCTGGGACTCAGGAGGGTGGAACAATGACTCTTACATCAGGACTACAGGAAAGCATGGTACCATGTCCAGTGCAGTAGACAAACTTTTGGAGATAAGAAGGAAAGGCTGTGGATGAGAGTGTAGGCTAGCTCAGGGACTGGGGTAATAGATTCATTCCTAAAAATGAAAGGTAATAAGGAAAGAAATGGTAAATGCAAACTTTCCTTACTTTAAAATTTAGCCTCCCGGTGGCCTGGGGTGAAAAGATTCTCTGAGATAATTATAAACTATGGGCATTCAGAATCTCTGCACAGTATTTATTATATTCATGTTTTTTAAAAAACAAACCTCTGCACTGAATATTTGAAATATACCTTAAAATACACTAAATTCATTTTAATGTACATTAAATGTTGAACCAAAGCCATCTCTAAAGTGTACATTTGTTGACTCGTTGGCTCTCTTTTTTGATCAGTTTGATTTGATTTGATCCATTTGATTAACAAATTGAAAAAATAAAAACCGTATGATTATCTCAATAGATGCAAAAAAGCCTTTGACAAAATTCAACATCCATTTATGATTAAAACTCTCCAGAAAGCAGGAATAGAAGGAACATATCTCAACATAATAAAAGCTATATATATGACAAACCCACAGAAAACATTATCCTCAATGGTGAAAAATTGAAAGCATTTCCCCTAAAGTCAGGAACAAGGCAAGGGTGCCCACTCTCACCACTATTATTCAACATAGTTTTGGAAGTTTTGGCCACAGCAATCAGAGCAGAAAAAGAAATAAAATGAATCCAGATAGGAAAAGAAGAAATAAAACTCACTGTTTGCAGATGACATGATCCTCTACACAGAAAACCCTAAAGACTCCACCAGAAAATTACTAGAGCTAATCAATGAATATAGTAAAGTTTCAGGATATAAAATTAACACACAGAAATCCCTTGCATTCCTATACACTAACAATGAGAAAACAGAAAGAGAAATTAAGGAAACAATACCATTCACCATTGCAATGAAAATAATAAAATACTTAAGAATATATCTACCTAAAGAAACAAAAGACCTATATATAGAAAATTATAAAACACTGATGAAAGAAATCAAAGAGGACACAAATAGATGGAGAAATATACTGTGTTCATGGATTGGAAGAATCAATATTGTGAAAATGAGTATACTGCCCAAAGTAATCTATAGATTCAATGCAATCTCTATCAAGCTACCAATAGTATTCTTCACAGAACTAGAACAAATAATTTCACAATTTGTATGGAAATACAAAAAACCTCGAATAGCCAAAGCAATCTTGAGAAAGAAGAATGGAACTGGAGGAATCAACCTGCCTGGCTTCAGACTATACTACAAAGCCACAGTCATCAAGACAGTATGGTACTGGCACAAAGACAGAAATATAGATCAATGGAACAGAATAGAAAGCCAAGATAAATCCACGTACCTATGGACACCTTATCTTTGACAAAGGAGGCAAGGATATGCAATGGAAAAAAGACAACCTGTTTAACAAGTGGTGCTGGGAAAACTGGTCAACCACTTGTAAAAGAATGAAACTAGAACACTTTCTAACACCATACACAGAAATAAACTCAAAATGGATTAAAGATCTAAATGTAAGACCAGAAACTATAAAACTCCTAGAGGAAAACATAGGCAAAACACTCTCCGACATAAATCACAGCAAGATCTTCCATGACCTACCTCCCAGAATATTGGAAATGAAATCAAGAATCAACAAATAGGACCTAATTAAACTTAAAAGCTTTTGCAGAACAAAGGAAACAAGGTGAAAAGACAGCCTTCAGAATGGCAGAAAATAATAGCAAACAAAACAACAGACAAAGAATTAATCTCAAAAATATACAAGCAACTCCTGAAGCTCAATTCCAGAAAAATAAATGACCCAATCAGAAAAATGGGCCAAAGATCTAAACAGACATTTCTCCAAAAAAGACATACAGATGGCTAACAAACACATGAAAAGATGCTCAACATCACTCATTATTAGAGAAATGCAAATCAAAACCACAATGAGGTATCATCTCATGCCAGTCAGAATGGCTGCTATCCAAAAGTCTACAAGCAATAAATGCTGGAGAGGGTGTGGAGAAAAGGGAACCCTCTTACACTGTTGGTGGGAATGCAAACTAGTACAGCCGCTATGGAGAACAGTGTGGAGATTCCTTAAAAAACTGGAACTAGAACTGCCATATGACCCAGCAATCTCACTCCTGAGCATACACACTGAGGAAACCAGAATTGAAAGAGACACGTGTACCCCAGTGTTCATCACAGCACTGTTTATAATAGCCAGGACATGGAAGCAACCTAGATGCCCATCAGCAGATAAATGGATAAGAAAGCTGTGGTACATATACACAATGGAGCATTACTCAGCCATTAAAAAGAATACATTTGAATCAGTTCTAATGAGGTGGATGAAAGTGGAGACCATTATACAGAGTGAAGTAAGCCAGAAAGAAAAACACCAATACAGTATACTAATGCATATATATGTAATTTAGAAAGATGGTAACGATAACCCTATATGCAAGACAGAAAAATAGACACAGATGTATAGAACAGACTTATGGACTCTATGGGAGAAGGCGAGGGTGGGATGATCTGAGAGAATAGCATTGAAACATGTATATTATGAAATATATATATTGTGAAACAGATCTCTAGTCCAGGTTTGATGCATGAGACAAGTGCTCAGGGCTGGTGCACTAGGATGACCCAGAGGGATGGGATGGGGAGGGAGGTGGGAGTGGGGTTCAGGATGGGGAACACATGTAAATCCATGACTGATTCATATCAATGTATGGCAAAAACCACTATAATATTGTAAAGTAATTAGCCTCCAACTAATATAAATAAATGATAAAAAAAAACACCTCTATGCACTGAATATTTGAAATAGACCTTAAAATACACTAAATTCATTTTAATGTACATTAAATGTTGAACCAAAGCCATCTCTAAAGTGTACATTCGTTGACTTGTTGGCTCTCTTTTTTGATCCATATTTATGTACTCTAAGGATTTGAATTAAAATAGTATATGTATTTCAACTAGTATAGCTGACTGTTTTATAAATATTTAATTAGTCTTACATCTAGAGTAAGTCCCCTATATAGTTCCCCTACAAAGTTCAAGTTGTGAGTTTTCAAAGATGTGAAAGTGTTCTCCATCCATGTCAGGTGTGAGAAAAATTGCAACTTGCACTCCATCTCCTATTGCAATGATCCTTCAGCTCTATTGTCTCCCATCCCCTCTCCCTCCCCTAGTCAGTAACCCTTCTTGCCTGTTGACTGGATGCCAGCCCCTATATGCCAGCTGTTGTACTGCACTACTGAACTTTTCAAAGCATTGTATTGTGAGATTAAAAATGTTTGTTTTATGTGTTTGATTTTTATGTATCATTTGTGAGAAAAGTATTATAAACCTATTGCATTACAGTGTTATATATCAGATTGTGTTAGTTGAGTACCTAGGCTTCAACTTGGGTACAATTTCGTTGGACTTGTGAACGAATTTGACTACAAATGCACTCTGGCAAAAGAACTCATTCCTGTGTAGGGGACTTGGTGTATTCACTTTCATAAAGCATAATTTAAGAGGATGAAAGGTACTTACTACTGAATACATAACAGGCTTGAGCAACCAGTCACTTTATATTAACCCAAGTTCCTAGCCAACATCAGAACTCTTCAATTATGGACACATGGATGATGTGACAGTTTTGCCAATGATGAAATTCACACAGGAATTACAAATTACTTTGAGTGAGGCTCCATGATGGCTACTTCAGAGAACTTCCCGATAAAAAAGTTCTTAGTCCTTGGTCTTAAGATAATTAGAAAGTCCAGAGATTTTAAAACTATCCAACTAACCCAAATGGATGATTTGGGACAAAACCAGAATTTATCCATTTCCTTCTGTATTTAAAAATCAATGTTCAATGACTAATATTTTAAGCGTGTGGCTAAATTTTCATTGAGTAATTTGGTTAAATTTTCCCTTTGCAATTTCCCTCTCCAAATCTTCTTTTCAATGACCAATTCCTTAATCGACACCCTGATACATTTAAGCCTACATTTGTTAAAAATAAATTTGAAGTATTGTTACATGTTGAAAAAAAGCGTAATACAGAAAAGTAAAATAAAGAAAATAGAGTCACCCAAAATTTCACAGCAGAGAAAACCAGTTAATATTTGGTTTATTTCTGCTTAAACCTAAGAAGAAATCAACGCTCAGGTAGATATTTTATAAAATTGAGGTTAATTTGAATGTATTGCAGTATGATTTGTCTTAACTTGGCAATATATCAAGTGCATCTGTCATGTGTGAATGATCATTTAAGACATGTTTCAATGGTTTTGAATTATCCCAGTATATGGATGTACTTTAGTTACTTAAATATCTTACTGTTTAGACATAGAGATTGTTTGCAAAATTTCACTATTACAATTAACACAGTAATTATATATGTACATACATTTCTAATCTTTATAAAACATGTTCTCTCAAGTAGAACTACTAGTTCTAAGTTTATGAACTTGTTATGTTTTTAATCTAATGACTGCATTGCCTTTCAAAATTTCCTTCACGTTTCTTATAGATAACTTTTCTCATAGTTGCTATTATACAAAGATGGAATATCATCTTGCTTTGTAAATTGCATTGCTCCTGAGGGAGGAGACCATGACTACAACTTTGGTAATATCTCTACCTAATTACACTTACAATACACTTATCTCTCATAAAGAGTGTTACATTAATAAAATTTTCTTTCAATAGTGATGGCAAAGCTTCACTATTTTTCAGACAACCCCCCTTTTATTAATAATAAGAAATTTATCCCCAAACTTGATAAAGCAAATATGCTATAAAAAGAAATATTGCAACATAATTGTCCCAGAAACAGTTAACCTGACACAACAGGTTCTGGTTGAAGAATATTGCAAGGAACAAATTCAAATTGTGCCCCATGTTCAGATGAGTCTCAAGATCAATAGTTTGCTTGAAGTTCTTTTGCCTGAAAGCCTGATCAAGGGAAGGTGTATGCCTAATTGGCCCTTGCACATCGAGGTTACTTTTTCCACTTTTGAAGAACTCTCATTTTGGAACTGGAGTCACCTTCAAGGTGCATCTCTGCACTATAACTCTATCTGTAAGTCAGAGTGCAAGATAGCCATGGCACCAAAAGGGTTAAAAATATGGTGAATAAATAATGTAGAAAAGAAACATTAGCACCTCACTTCCCTCCTGTACCATCCACCATCATCCAGGAGGGCTTTTCCTCTAGAGCAAGTAAAAGAAATCTTCACGGTATTATATTTTATGTACAAAGTGTGTTTATTTACCTCTAAATTATTGTTGATTACTTAGATTAACTTGTACTTAGATAACTTAAATTCAGCTGCTGAGAGAATACTTTTCTGTCAGCAAAAATTTCCCAATAAAATGAAGAGAGCTAGGTTGTCATTGAGAGCTTTTGGAAATAACAGTGAGGCATTCAGGGAAAAAGTAATATATTTAGGGAGGCTTGACACATGAACTCAGGTGGAAGAAAATAGATATCAAAAAATCTCCTTTCTGATAATAATTTTTATGAATTATGCTTATTTAAAAAAATATGAAACTTAAAATAATAAAATTTCCTAGAAGTAACTGATGTTTTAATCTAGACACATATACCTAAGTTAAAAAACTTATTGTTGCCAGACTGTACCTGAATTATATAGGCAACTTGTGGTCCTGAAGGAAGTTTGCCCACTTTGGAAAATGTGATGTCCATCAGGTTCCCTTAGTTACAAATGTGATCCAGGTCAAATACTCTGGTTGCAACCAAATGATTTGCTTTTCTGAAGTGTTTCATACTAAAATTTTCCAAATAACTATCCCAAGTTTTAGCAAAGATTTACTGACCCTCTTAATCAGAAATTTTAGTATAGAAAAAATATGCTTTATGCTCAAATTAATCCCCCATGAAAGTGTATAAATTAATAGGTTCAGTATCTATCTGGATTTTCTCATATTTGTTTTTGTCCTTGATGTTAGGAGGAATATTACTGTTATCTCTAAATGCACAGATGTAGTCTGAGGTTAGACACTGTTTTGACAAATGCAAGCAAAGTAAAAGCATTGTCTTTCCTGATTAAAAAAAAAAATCAAAACATCTTTTTTATGTAAA
The DNA here is from genome assembly GCF_019320065.1 of Cervus canadensis. NCBI lineage: Eukaryota > Metazoa > Chordata > Mammalia > Artiodactyla > Cervidae > Cervus > Cervus canadensis. Next base: position 17,535,152 of record NC_057413.1, on the reverse strand, counting down.
CTATTGATAATTATAGTGATAACATTTCTGAGTTCATGTATGTGATGTTGAAATGCAATATTTGCAATTTTTCTGTTTGATGCAATAAGAAAACATTTCATTCTTAGTGGTGTCTTTCAAAATAAAACTACAAGCAATGTTATTTGGTCAATTTTATTTATCCCCAGTGCATATTTTAAATAACTCAATCAATTTTGAAGAATTAAAAAAAAATCATCTCTTTTTAAAATGTGAATTTACTCCTTTTAGTTTTAGAAACCACAAATGTTTAGCAGATCTTTATAGCCTATCTCCAAATAAAACAGGAATTTTCACATCATCTTTAATTTTTGAAAATTGTTTATTGATTGCTAACAATGACTAACTAACATATTTAAAAAAGCTTAATTAAAAATAATTTATTTTAATTGGAGGCTAACTACTTTACAATATTATAGTGCTACTTGCCATGCATTGACATGAATCAGCCATGGGTCTACATGTGTTCCCCATCTTGAACCCTCCCACCTCCCTTCCCATTCCATCCCTCACATCATCCCAGTGCACCAGCATTGAGTGCCTTGTCTCATACATCAAACCTGGACTGGTGATCTATTTCACATATGGTAATATACATGTTTCAATGTTATTCTCTCAAATCATCCCACCCTTGCCTTCTCCCACAGAGTCCAAAAGTTTGTTCTTTATCTCTGTGTCTCTTTTGCTGTCTTACATAAGAGTTCCAAAGAATAGCAAGGAGAGATAAGAAAGGCTTCCTCAGTGATCAATGCAAAGAAATAGAGGAAAATAATAGAATAAGAAAGAGTAGAGATCTCTTCAAGAAATTTAGAGATAGCAAGGGAACATTTCATGCAAAGAAGGGCTCAATAAAGGACAGAAATGGTAGGGACCCAACAGAAGCAGAAGATATTAAGAAGAGGTGGCAAGAATGCACAGAAGAACTATACAAAACAGATCTTCATGACCCAGATAATCACGATGGTGTGATCACTCACCTAGAGCCAAACATCCTGGAATGTGTAGTCAAGTGGGCCTTAGAAAGAATCACTATGAACAAAGCTAGTGGAGGTGATGAAATTCCGTTTGAGCTATTTAAAATCCTAAAGGATGATGTTGTGAAAGTGCTACACTCAATATGCCAGCAAATTTGGGAAACTCAGCAATGGCCACAGGACTGGAAAAGGTCAGTTTTCATTCCAATCCCAAAGAAAGGTAATACCAAAGAATGCTCAAACTACCACACAATTGCACTCATCTCACAGGCTAGTAAAGTAATGTTCAAAATTCTCCAAGCCAGGCTTCAGGAATACGTGAACCGTGAAATTCCAGATGTTCAAACTGGTTTTGGAAAAGGCAGCAGAACCAGAGATCAAATTGCCAACATCAGCTGGATCATAGAAAAAGCAACAGAGTTCCAGGAAAACATCTGTTTCTGCTTTATTGACTATGCCAAAGCCTTTGACTGTGTGGCTCACAATAAACTGTGGAAAATTCTGAAAGAGATGGGAATACCAGACCACCTGACCTGCCTCTTGAGAAACCTGAATGCAGGTCAGGAAGCAACAGTTAGAACCAGACATGGAACAACAGACTGGTTCCAAATAGGAAAAGGAGTACATCAAGGCTGTATATGTCACCCTGCTTATTTAACTTATATGCAGAGTACATCATGAGAAATGCTGGGCTGGAGGAAGCACAAGCTGGAATCAAGATTGCCAGGAGAAATATCAAAAACCTCAGATATGCAGATGTCACCACCCTTATGGCAGAAAGTGAAGAAGAACTAAAGAGCCTCTTGATGCAAGTGAAAGAAGAGAGTGAAAAAGTTGGCTCAAAGCTCAACATTCAGAAAACTAAGATCATGGCATCTGGTTCCATCACTTCATGGCAAATAGATGGGGAAACAGTGGATACAATGGCTGACTATTTTTCTGGGCTCCAAAATCACTGCAGATGGTGGTCGCAGCCATGAAATTAAGACACTTTCTCCTTTTAAGGAAAGTTATGACCAACCTAGACAGCATGTTAAAAAGCAGAGACATTACTTTGCCAACAAAGGTCTGTCTAGTCAAGGTTATGGTTTTTCCAGTGGTCATGTATGGCTGTGAGGGTTGGACTGTAAAGAAAGCTGAGCACCAAAGAATTGATGCTTTTGAACTGTAGTGTTGGAGAAGACTCTTGAGAGTCCCTTGGACTGCAAGGAGATCCAACCAGTCCATCCTAGAGAAGATCATTCCTGGGTGTTCATTGGAGGGACTGATGATGAAGGTGAAACTCCAATACTTTGGCCACCTGATGAGAAGAGCTGACTCATTGGAAAAGCCCCTGATGTTGGGAAAGATTGAGGGCAGGAGGAGAAGGGGACAACGGAGGATTTGATGGTTATATTGCATCACCGACTCAATGGACATGGGTTTGGGTAAACTCCGGGAGTTGGTGATAGACAGGAAGGCCTGGTGTGTAGTGGTTCATGGGGTCACAAAGAGTTGGACATGACTGAGCAACTGAACTGATATAGGGTCATCATTACCATCTTTCTAAATTCCATATATTTGCTTTAATTTACTGTATTGGTGTTTTTTTTTTTTTTTTCTGACTTACTTTATTCTGTATAAGAGGCTCCAGTTTCATCCACCACCTTAGAACTGATTCAACTACATTTTTTAATACCTGAGTAGTATTCCATTGTGTATATGTATCACAGTTTTCTTATCCATTCATCTGCTGATGGACATCTAGGTTGCTTCCAAGTCTTAGCTATTGTAAACAGTGCTGCGATGAACACTGGGGTACACGTGTCTCTTTCAATTCTGTTTTTCTCAGTGTGTGTGCCCACAAGTGAGATTGCTGGGTCATATGACAGTTCTATTTCCAGTTTTTAAGGAAATTCCACACTGTTCTCCATAGTGACTGTACCAATTTGCATTCCAACCAACAGTGTAAGAGTGTTCCCTTTTCTCTGCACCCTTTCCAGCATTTATTTTTTGTAGCCCTTTGATAGCAGCCACTCTGACTGATGTGAAATGGTTCCTCATTGTGGTTTTGATTTGTATTTCTCTGATAATGAGTGATGTTGAACATCTTTTCTTCTGTTTGTTAGCCATCTGTATGTCTTCTTTGGAGAAATGTCTGTTTAGTTCTTTGGCTCATTTTTTGATTGGGTTATTTATTTTTCTGGTATTGAGCTGCAGGAGTTGCTTGTATATTGTTGTGATTAATTGTTTGTCAGTTGCTTCATTTGCTATTATTTTCTCCCATTCTGAAGCCTGTCTTTTCACCTTGCTTATAGTTTCCTTCATTGTGCAAAAGCTTTTAAGTTTAGGTCTCATTTGTTTATTTTTGCTTTTATTTCTGTTACTCTGGGAAGTGGTCATAGAAGATCCTGCTGTGATTTATGTCAGAGAGTGTTTTGCCTATGTTTTCCTCTAGGAGTTTTATAGTTTCTGGTCTTACATTTAGATCTTTAATCCATTTTGGGTTTATTTTTGTGTATGGTGTTAGAAAGTGTTCTAGTTTCATTCTTTTACAAGTGGTTGACCAGTTTCCCCAGCACCACTTGTTAAAGAGATTGTCTTTTCTCCATTGTATATTCTTACCTTCTTTGTCAAATATAAGGAGACCATAGGTGTGTGGATTTATCTCTGGGCTTTCTATTATAGGGCTTAATTTTATATCACTAGATATTTTTTTCAAAATGATAAAGTGATGAATACTTTTTTTCAAGCATATAATATGGGTCAGGTTGAGTAGAAAAAGGAAATACTTTGATATTTTAGTCATGTGTCTTCACTGAGTCCAAAGGTGGCCTAGTTTTTTGAAAAGTAAGGAGTGGTCAATTAAGATTTTTAATAATCATTTTAACAATGGGCTATAAACTAGTCCATTAACTATGGTTGCATAGATTCTTTACAATGATTTAATAATAAAATTATTAGACCATGTCTTAGATTCCTAGGGGCTTCCCAGGTAGCTCAGTTGGTAAAGAATCTGCCTGCAATGCAGGAGACCTGGTTCAATTCTGGGTTAGGAAAAAGATACCCTGGGGAAGGGATAGACTACCCATTCCAGTACTCTTAAGCTTCCCTGGTGATTCAGACAGTAAAAAAAAAAAATCCACCTGCAATGTGGGAGTCCTGGGTTCAATCCCTGGGTTGGGAAGATCACCTGCAGAGGAAATGGCAACCCACTCCAGTATTCTTGCCTAGGAAATCCCATGGACAGAGAAACCTGGCAGGTAACAGTCCATGGGGTCGCATAGAGTCAGACACGACTGAGCGACTAAGCACATTAGATTTCTATTGCTTCTGTACCAAATCAGCACAAATTCAGTGGATTAAAACTAGAAATATTTATTAATTTATAGTTCTGTGTGTCAGAAGTTCACATGGGTCTCACTGGTCTACAGTCAAGGCTTTTACAGGGCTGCATTCCTTCTGGGGGTTGTAGGGGAGAATTCCTTGCCTTTTTCCAGCTTCTAGAAGCTCCTCTCCTTCCTTGGCTCCATCTTAAAAACCAGTATTTGTATCACTCCCTTTTCTTCTGTTTTCAGAACTCCTTCCCTGCCTTTGACTCTTATGCCACCCTTTTTTATTTATGGGGCCTGAGTTTGCAATCATATTGATGCTGTGCAGTAAATCTGGGTTAATTTCTGAAAATTTTTAATTTAGTCACAATCTGCAATGTCCCTTTTGCCATAGAAGATAGCATAGTCACAGATTCTGGGAATTTGGTCATGGACATTTTGGGGGAGACATTTTTCTCCTATGTCAAATGTTTTTTCATTATGAACAAACAACATACATCTACTGAGTTTCTGCCAAACTGGGATTTTTCTTTGCCCCAAGTGTTTTGAACATTTTGACTGACTCCTTTTTCAGCCAACTTGAAGAAATAAAAGAAACATTAGAGATACGATGAAACATAAATGGGTCATTTGAACATAAAATTGTCCCAATGAGAATATGGATAAAAATACTATATTGGTCATAAGTTTAAAAACATTCCAGTAATCTTTGATCAATCACTTTATTCTGGAAATTTTGACCTTTGATTGTGTCACCTTCTCATTCCAGGGAAGTAAAAGAAAGGAATGTTTGCACATTTGCCATTGCCTGGTTGGTTTCAAAATTGTCTTTGGAACAATAGCCAGTTAAGAGAGATGAGGGTTGCCATGGCCTTTCCTATTGGCCTTGAATGGTCACAATGGGGTGTTTTTCTCTAACTGTCCTAAAGGGTAAAAGGGTAAATCAGAGTTTATCAGTCTCATTAATCCTGGCTTCCACTGGGGCTTGGGTGAAAAGGTATAGAATGTGATCAGTATGCAGCTTTCATGACCTTTCTATTGAGTGAGGATCTTAGCAAGGGACAGACCTCATGTAAGTCTCGGCCTCCATGGGAGGTGGTTTGTTCATCCCTACATGAAGATGAAAGGAACCATATCGAAGTCAATTCAGCAGAGATAGTGAAAAGGTCATTGAGACTGTATTCTCATGTCATGCATTCACAATACAGACTGAGTGGGTCTAGCTTTATTTTTTTTCTCAATCTATTTCATGTCAGTGAATTTTTATTAACAACTATTGTGCATATCTCTACCATTTTCCTATAAAATAGTCTTGACCACTAGTCAAAGAGAAAATATTGGCATTGGATGACTACTAAATGTCTTTGTTTTTACACTTGGCATCTTTGTTGAGACATAGAGTAAATAAAAGGACTAGGGAAAATCCAGGTCTTGTTTGGGTATATTTGAGCATGAAAAAGTGAAAGTAAAGTCTCTCAATCGTGCCTGACTCTTCGCGACCCCATGGACTGCAGCCTACCAGGCTCCTCCATCCATGGTATTTTCCAGGCGAGAGTACTAGAGTGGGGTGCCATTTCTTTCTCCAGGGGATCTTCCCAACCCAGGCATCAAACCTGGGTCTCCCTCTTTGAGGGCAGATTCTTTACCCTCTGAGCCACCAGGGAAGCCCTTGAGCATGAAACGTGTAGAATATAATCAAGGTTCTTTTTGTATCTTTACTTCCATCTGTGCATGACACTATCAGAACTTAAAAGAATAAATTCTTAGTTCTGTAGAATCAAGAATTATCCAGTAGACTCTAAGACCATCAAGAACTTTTGATAGGTCCTTTAGACACCACCTTCAGAGGCAGGAGATGAAATGGATACACAGCACAACATTCTATTTGCATGATATGGGCCTATGTACAATGCATGTGATAGATGGAGTGGGTTAGATGGGGGCAGCTTTGCAGCTGTGCTGGGGAGGATGTAGACAGTTTGCTCTACTGGTTGCTGTTGTCGTTCAGTAGCCTGCTTATGTCCGACTTTTTGTGACTCTGGACTGCAGCATGCGAAGCCTCTGCTAACCAGCTCTACTGGTTAACAAGACCTAATTTATATCATGTAAGTGCCTTGGTCTCCATGGATGCATAGAGAACTTATCCTGGTAAGCTTAACTCCTTCCCAGGATAAGCTGCCTCACAAAAATCTTACTGCACAGTTTCCACCTTAGTCATCCCCAACTGGACGCAAGAACAGTCGATCTAAAGGCTGATGAGAAAACTGTGATGTGGTCTGACTCACAAACGATGAGCTCAGTTAGTGAGATTCTCTTGAACTAAGAAATTCTGAAGGAATGAGTCATTTAGCAGCAGGTACCAAAGTTAAATGAAATCAGCTTGGAAAGATATGATGGACTTTGCCAAAATTATGAGGTAATAGAAACTTTGAGTAAGCAGAACAATTAGGTAGAGAAAAGTAAAAATAAAGGGTAAGAAAATGATTTTTTTCATAGGACATTAAAAATAGGCTTTTGGGGAGTATTTATGTCATATTGTTGGCACAGTATGGTGTACAATAAAGATTCCTACGTTACTGCTGTTGAGATTTTTATATGTATTGTGCATCCAGAAATACCTTTTTTTTTGGAGTCTCCTTTAGAAAGTGGACTGTCACATCCTGTTCTTTTTCATTAGAAATTATTTTCTTCCCCTTGTAAATGGAAACTACCTAATACAATAGAGATGAGCTCAGAATTGTTCAGAATTCACTTTTATTGTCCTAGGCAGTAGTTTCTGGTAGCTATTATTTCATAGTTTTTCCAGGTAAAGAGTTAGCAGTTCACCTGGGATTCAGCTGGTGACACCTTGGGCATTTCTTTGAACGATACTCACATGTGACAGTATTTAAAGAAGCATTCTCTGCTGTTCACTATGATGAATGTGTCTGAACTACAAACAATGGAAGTCTAGCCTAATTAGAATAATTTTTAGTGGCAGAAATAATAAAGAAATATGTCTCTTCCCTGAATTTGATCTTAGATGTGGAATTGAAAGAGAAACAATTCTTAAACTATTTCTGAAGAAATTGGAAAAATACTTGGCCTGATTTTAATCCTTTCCTCAAATCTAATTTCTCCACAGTAAATTAAATAATTAAGCAGGAGTGTTCATCTCTATTGTTGAAACTAATCCAACTGATATCTTATTTTTTCTTACTATTTCAGATGAATTTTCTAAGTGACATCATACTGTATTATTAGCTCAGCTGGTAAAGAATCCGCCTACAATACAGGAAACCTGGATTCGATCCCTGGATTGGGAAGATCCTTTGCAGGAGGGCACGGCAACCACTCCAGTATTCTTGCTTGGAGAATCCCCATGGATAGATGAGCCTGGTGGGGTCCACGGGGTCACAAAGAGTCGGAGGTAACTAACCACAGCATACAGCACACCACACTGTATCATACACTAAATTCTTTGTTCAACCTTACTTTTCTCCTTTTAGAAGATACACACATGCCTCTCTTTCCAGATTTTTTTTTTACATCTGGCAGTTAGCTGATTGTAACTTCTCTTCAGAGTTATTATAATAACCACATCTAACCATATAGCTGGAATTTGTTTTTATTCTATGTTAGGATTTGTAATTAATAGTAATCAAGTTTAAACCCACTTAAGTTAGGAGTTGTAATAGGAATACATGATGATTTTAAATTTATGAAAAACCTTTAAATCAGATATTATCATTTTTTCTACTGATGACTTATGAAATGAAATGTCATTTACTATTCTTTCCATTTCATGTATATTACAAAGAATAGTTTCTGTTGCAATTGACAGAAACCCAAACACAAGTGGGAAAACCATAAGGCACTTACTGGATGACTGAAAACATCAAGTGGCAGATCTGGGTTTAGATAGTTCACATGGGGTTCTACATCCTTTACCCTGGAAGTTCTGGATTTGTCCAACAAATGTTGCCTTTTTATGCAGGTAAGATTGCCATAGGTGGTGTTTGTGGTAAAGAACCAGCTTGCCAAAGCAGGAGACTCAAGAGATTTGGGTTCAATCCATGGGTCAGGAAGATCCCCTGGAGGAGATCACAGCAACCCACTCCAGTATTCTTGCCTAGAGAATCCTACGAACAGAGGAGCCTGACAGGCTACAGTCCATGGGGTCACAAAGTGTCAGACTTGACTGAAGCAACTTAGTACACATGCAAGATTGCCACATGGCAGCAATAAAAAGTTCCAGTAGTCAAAGAAGTCACATCTGCTCACCTGACCATCTGCTTGACCATAAAGCTTTCCAGTTTCAAGAGTCTTTCAACATCTTAAAAGTGAATACTTTTTAATTATTTATTTGATTAGTGATTAGCTGACCATCTGCTGAGAGTAAGACTGGGGGGGGGGGACAACAGTAACAGTAAACAAGAGTGGATTCTGGCAAAAGGAATAAGAAACTCTTGGAGAAAGTGGACACATGTTTAATGAGAGCATTACTTACATTTTGTTTACATTTTGGGTCAGGCTGGCTTTGTAAAGAGATAGACTGTTTACATTTTATTTGTATTCATCCTCTATGATTTACAATGTATGTCTTATGCGAGTGTTGAAAGTGACAATTACTTACTGCTTGTTATCACTGAGTAGTGATGCTTTGGTTCTGGTATTTTATACTGTCTAGAAGAAGCTCTCGAGTGCTTATTTCTATGATTTGCTGCAGTAACTTCACTTTTTTAGAAATTTATTTCTGGTACTAATTTGATGAAATACAGTAAAATAAAGTTCAGACGCTTTTGGACAAAACCTTAATTTATCTCTTTATCTCTTATCTCTTACTTTCCTGTCATTTATTTACTCATCTTGTCCCATGTTCTTGGATGAATTTTTGACTCATATCTGCCTCATTCCTGCCGTATGGTCAAGGCCTCTTTCTTTCCCTGTATCTTTCACAACTTTTGCTTCTTTTCCCTTGGCAGAGCCCTTTTGATTTTCCTTTAGTATCATAATATTCCAAGCTTATTTGGCTGCTTGTTTTTGTCTACCAGCCCCATTACCCACAAGGTCACAATCCAGGTTAATGTGTCTCTTTTACAATTCTGGACACACTGTACTCTTGCACTAAATGTCCTGGTTTCCTATTGCTTTGTAGAATAAGTACAAACTCTCCAAACTGACATAAATGATGCTCCCTAATACACAAGCAATCCTTATAAGATTTTCTCCATTCTAACATTATAGTAATATACACAGAGTATCTTGGGATCATAATAATGAGAGATATTACATGTCTGTTTAAAAAAAATGAACACTTGTGTTTTGGTCAGACTTGATTATTCACTGATACCTTAAATACTATACGTATTAATATCTCAGTTGCCTTGTCCAGGATGTAGGAGTTATGTATTTCTTAAGATGATCCAAAATGAATTGACAGATATACTGTCTTCCTATGTTTGCATGTCAATATCTCATCAGCCTTTCAACACTCCATTATAAAGCCACTGCAGTTGTGTTAATCCAAAAACTCCTTGCTCTCACTTCAGATGGCTCCTAGGTGTACTTCAATCCACTGTTGTACCTTGTTTGGCATCATCTCTTGAGTGGTGTTCTTAAGTGGGGCCTTTGGGAGGTGATGGAGTTATAAGGACAGAGCCTCCTGAATGAGATGAGTGTTTTTACGTATAAGAGACTCACAGAGCTCCCTAACACTTCCCCCATGTGAGGATACAGTAAGAAGCGTGGGACCAGAAAGGGCCCTGTCTGACCACACTGTGAAAATCCATTTCTATTGCTTATAAATCTGTCATTTTGTTATAGCAATCCAGAAGGACTAAGACAAAAATCCTAAGAATCTTTAGACAGTTCTGTAAATTTCATGCTATTTGGATACCCAGGTACAAAGCACTTTTATTGTCTGTTGTAACACTGTGAAACTTGGTTGACAGTACCTGGCTGACTTTCATAAAGAATCCTGAGAATTCAGTCTTCTTGGTAAGTTAACCATCATAATAAATAATTATCTAATAAGTTAACCCAGAATAACTTGCTAGGATTCTAAAGTAAGCTGTTAATGGTCTTCTTTGTAATGCCAGCTTCTCCTACCTGTGACAAAATTTAATCAGAACTTCATTCTCTCAATGGTAAGGATGGATTTGCTTTTGATTTTTCTCTTAAATGAAAATAATAAACATTGAAAAATTGCCTTCTTAGATTTTGACATCTCTACAGATTATTTTTTAATTTTTTAAGATGAGATCTGTTGCACTCAAGCATGCATGAAAAAGATGCAAAACTCAAAGAAATTTGCTATGGGATGGATCATTAAAAACCATCTCAGAAGTTCATGTGAGAGATATGGGCTTTACATTTCTTGTTGTAGATGATTCAGCAATTCAGGTGCCTGAGGTAAGTGTTAATCTTACTCATATCCATGCACAGGCACTAGAGCAGGTTATTAAAAGCAGTTTGATAGGCATCTGCGTCTTTTGACTGCAGTGATGGAAGTCCTGTCCACAAGCAGTAGTCATGTTCTCCTTGATTCCAGGATGAATCTAAGCACCAAAAGATAATAAATTATGAGTTTTATTAGTATTTGTTCTTTGTTCCATCTAATTATCAAATTAAGACTAGGGGAAGAGACATGAAATTCCCTAGACATGTGTTTTATAGCCAGCACATCAGATATCTTTTAGTGATCTAAAAACTAGAAGCAGAACTCAAGTATGAGTTTAGTTTTGACTTTCTCTCTTCTTGTTTCCCTCTCTCTCTTTTGGTTTAAGGATGGAAAAGAAAATATACTAACAGAATTTCACTAGTGAATGTACTGGGATATACTTTCAATAAAGCATATATCTTGGACATTATTTTGTAGTTCTATTACCCTCTAAAACACTTCAATCAACTGTGACCAGGAAGAGGCACACTTTTGGTGGAATTGTGTGCAATTCAGGGAAGGCTGCACCTGTCAAAAATTGCAATGGGATTCTAATCCACTTACAGGAGAATCTGTCACTATGAATGACTAGGCTTTTGCTTCCTGTAATAGCAATCTAGAATACAGAAGACCTGAATCTTGTTCTTGCAAAGTGAGAAATCTCATAACACATTCCTCATTACAGAGGTCACCTCTTTCATTCATAAGAAAAGCAAGGAAACCTTCAGGAGGCTGCTCACCTTGCCAGTTATAAATTCCGTGCCTTCCTGAAGTACTTTGTTGTCTTCCTCAATCTCTTTGGCCTTCGATGGAAGAGCATTTGAGGCTCTTTTCATATCCTGCAGCTTTGTGACTAGGTGATGCAAAGGGTCATTCCAGGAGACCAACAAAATGAGCACCCACCTCAGAAGGATTTCATCCTATGCAACCATAAGAAACAATCTCTTAAAATAAGTATACTTCAGTGTGCTTGATAACATGTGATTTTTACTCAGAGCAGTTGACCTAAAAACCTCTTTGTTATTCCTATGTGTATGCCAAATGTTTTGAAGGTGGTAAAAGCTGTAAAATTATAAAATGTGAGCTCTTAGTTTATACTTCATGGGCAATTTATAGATCGGTTATTTATTTTGCTGCTATAGATATTTAGTCATCACTTGATTTTATTCATAGTTTATCAACTGCAGAAGTAATTTTTCTTTGCTTTTTTTTCCTTATTTTTCTTCCACTTTTCTCTGCATGAGTGGTTGCCATAACCTCTAAAGATATGAAGCTTTGTAACACAAGTGTACTGTCTCAGTTGCTTGAGTGATAAACTGGACAAAAAGACTCACCTCTGTCTGCTCAGTTGCTCATTTGTTTTGAGTGGTGTGGAGGGAGGAGGTGTGGCAACTGTTGAAGAGATTTAAGTCTCTGCCCTGGGCATACTGTTTATTCTGAAAGTGATCAAGAAAATTCAGAGTTAGAGTTATTTGGGCATTCAATAAATGAACCCATTACCAGATATTAACACATTTGATAGATGTCTAATTTTTTTGAGGGTCACATAAAAATTGAGTCATTCTTTTTCCTACTTTTTCTTTCCATTGTATCTATAGACATTTGTTTATAGAGATAATCTATAAACACTTAATCTCTCATTTACTGAGGTTGGAACCAGTACACTCTCTTAATAGGAGTTATAAAGTTATAACTTCTTTGACTGACCTCTGAATCCACACACCTATAGCTTCGTGTTCATTGTAGATGCAGAATACAATGTTGGTGACGGTGACAAAATAGTTAGAAAGACATGGCACAAAATTCTAGGAAATGCTAAGCAATGGACTGAGAATAAGAACAAGAAAAACTAGCTAACACATGGGTAGGGAAAAACTAATCTTTAGTGGAAATTGTGAACATTTAAAGAGATTACTTGGAAGATTTGGAAAAAGGATGACAATCAAAAATGGAGGATGACAGCAAAATTTTGTGAAGCAATTATCCTTCAATAAAAATAAATTAGTTAAAAAATTTAATGGAGGATGAAAGAAAAGCTAGTGAATGTAAAGAACTATGTGAATTTAATAAACATTGAGCACCATTTTTTTTAATATATCATTTGTCTGCTCTACTGTGGACTACCTGATTGACCTAAAAGTTTACACACTACTTCAACATAACTTCATCAGAAAGAGAATAACTGTTTCCAATTCTAAAACAACCTTCTATTTTAGGTCTAAACTTATTATTTGTGTGTGTGTGTGTGTGTGCTCCATGAGGTTTTTTTAATTAACTAATTTATTTGTTTTACTTTATAACATTGTATTGGTTTTGCCATACTTTGACTTGAATCCACCATAGGTGTACATGTGTTCCCCATCCTGAAACCCCCTCCCATCTCCCTCCCCATCCCATCCCTCTGGGTCATCCCAGTGCACCAGCCCCGAGCATCCTGTCTCATGCATCAAACCTGGACTGGAGATTCGTTTCACATATGATAATTTACACGTTTCAATGCCATTCTCTCATATCATCCTGCCCTCACCCTCTCCCATAGAGTTCAAAAGACTGTTCAATACATCTGTGTCTCTCTTTCTGTCTCACATAAAGAGTTATTGTTACCATTTTTCTAAATTCCATATATATGTGTTAGTATACTGTATTGGTGTTTTTCTTTCTGGCTTACTTCACTCTGTATAATGGTCTCCAGTTTCATCCACCTCATTAGAACTGATTCAAATGTATTCTTTTTAATGGCTGAGTAATACTCCATTGTGTATATATACCATAGCTTCCTTATCCATTCATCTGCTGATGGACATCTAGGTTGCTTCCATGTCCTGGCTATTATAAACAGTGCTGCGATGAACATTGGGGTGCACATGTCTCTTTCAGATCTGGTTTCCTCAGTGTGTATGCCCAGCAGCGGGGCTGCTGGGTCATATGGCAGTTCTATTTCCAGTTTTTTAAGGAATCTCCACAGTGTTCTCCATAGCGGCTGTACTAGTTTGCATTCCTACCCACAGTGTAAGAGGGTTCCCTTTTCTCCACACCCTCTCCAGCATTTATTGCTTGTAGACTTTTGGGTAGCAGCCATCCTGACTGGTGTGTAATGGTACCTCATTGTGGTTTTGATTTGCATTTCTCTGATAATGAGTGATGTTGAGCATCTTTTCATGTGTTTTTTAGCCATCTGTATGTCTTCTTTGTAGAAATGTAGTAAACATTCATCGCAAGTCTTATAACAATAATTTGTTAGCATTTAAAAAACTGTCATTATTTGTTTTCATGACAAGGATTTAGCTTTGTTTAACATTTTCCATCCACCCAGTTCACTGTAGTGCAGTCCTCATTTATTGTGTATTTACTGTGTGCATGTGAAGAATGTCCAGAGAGACACTGAAGAGCCAAAGATTCAACTTGCTTCCTTTTCCCAGCCCCTTCCCCAGAGTGCTTTATGTCAGGTATTGTTATGGACTGAATGTGTCTCCCCAAAATTCATGTGTTGAAGCCCCAACTCCCAAAGTATGAGTTTGGAAAAGGGGTTTTATGAAGATTAATTAAGGTTAAATGAGCTCATAGGGTGGACCAGTAATGCAGTAGGATTAGTGTCTTTATGAGGAGAAATACCAGAGTTTTCTCTTTTGTATCTGTGTCTCTGTCTCTCTGTCTCTTTTCCCCATCCCCACCCTGTGAGGACACAGGGAGAAGCCAAGCTGGGAAGACAGAGCCCTTACCAGAACATGATCTTATGGCACCCTGATCTGGGATGTTCAGCCCCAAAACTGTGAAGATATATATTTCTGTTGTTTATTTCACTGAGGCTATGGTATTCTGTTACAGCAGTCCAAGATAACAAGTTCAGGAGCTTTAAATTTATTTTGGAAACGTAAAAATCTAAGTGAATGGAAGGAAATTGAAACAGATTTTTCAATCTTGAAAAATCTTTGAGATTTCACAAAACTGATCCTTTTTTTTGTTTGATTCCACATCTTAGGAGCTTATGCCTTCTTTGACCTAGAGAGTGTATTATTTAAAGTTTGGCTGATGCAGCCTTCTTGTTTAAATGATAGTATAGCCCAGTCAGTTACTTGAAGAATCCTTCTGGAAATAAGCACAAACCGTCCATGGGTTCACAGAGTCAGACACGACTTGGCAACTCAATAACAATGCTAACAAATTCAGTTACCATTTTTCATGATAGTCACTATAACCAAGCTTTCTTAGTATCCCTCCTCATGATATAGAAACTTCTAATACATTTAGGAAGCTTGCATCAAATGTTGATACCTCAGTGAAAGTGAAAGTCACTCAGTCGTGTCCGACTCTTTGCTACCCCATGGAATATACATGTCTACAGATTATACATGTCAATGGACCATACAGTCCATGGAATTCTCCAGGCCAGAACACTGGATTGGGTAGCCTATCCTTTCTCCAGCAGATCTTCCTGACCCAGGAATTGAACCGGCGTCTCCTACATTGTAGGTAGATTCTTTACCAGTTGAGCTATCAGGGAAGATGAGAATATGCTTTATTAAAATGATATTATTAGGTAATAAATGTAATAGTGATATGTTGAAATGGTTAATCTTGGACAATAAACTCACTATTTCATGATATCAGTCTTTCCTTTTCCTTTGCCGTGGTAAGTTTCCTCACAGGAGACAGAAACAGAATAATACAAGAAAAATATGAACATCTAAAACATTTTTTTAACAGCAGATTCAAAGGCTATTATCCGTGTATAAAACTCAATATAATGTTTAAAGAACAGATAATAATGTACATTTTAAATCAATGTTTTCATTTTCTAAAACTGAAGCAGACGAGAAAGAAAGAAAGAAAGAAAGAAAGTGAAGTCGCTCAGTCATGTCCGATTCTTTGTGACCCCATGGACTGTAGCCTACCAGGCTCCTCCATCCACGGAATTTCCCAGGCAGGAGTACTGTAGTGGGTTGCCATTTCCTTCTCCAGGAGATCTTACCAACCCAGGGATCGAACCAGGGTCTCCTGCATTACAGGCAAACACTTTACCATCTGAGCCACCAGGGAAGCCCCGGGGAGCATATGAAGTCCCTTTAAAGATATGAAATGACACTCTTGAACACTTCACTATTTCACAACTTTCCCTTTTGACCTTTTTTTCTGTTTACATGATAATGCTTCCTTACCTTCCAGTGCCTTAGGCATAAAGCACATCTCCTTATTTGCTGAAATCTGAGCGATGCCTGAATAATGGGCAGTTTTAGAGGAGTAGGCATGTCATTTCAAAAGCATGGCTTTGAATGAGTGAGCTCTTCCAGAGAGCGGCTGAGAGTTGAATGTTCCTAATAGTCCATCTTGCCTGGAGCATTGGCTATGTAGTTGGGGTGTGTAAAATAATTTAGGGTCAGATTGTCAGGGGACTCATGTGACACATTGACAAATCTGGATTATATCCTTAAGGAATGGTGAACGTGGAAGGAGGTGTGAAGTTAGAGAAAATTTGAGGAAGAGAACATGAAAGCAGGATTTTTGTTCCTAACATAGCTGCCAGGTAAGCCCAGTCTAACATTATCCACAAATCATGAATTTTTTGGTTGTAAACCAGACGTCTAAACTATTGCAGCCTCAGGTATAACTACAGTGCCTGTTAAGCATATGAAAGAAGGAGAAACTGTGTATGGTTCTTCTCATATTTTAATTGTTCATTTTAAAAGTAAAGCAGCAGCTTGAAGTGGTCCATGCAGTCCATGGGGTCTCAAAGAAATGAACACAACTGAGCAACTGAACTGACTGACTGACTGACTGAACTGAAGTGGTACATTTGGAGAGGAACTTCACTGAGGCAGATCATTATGCTCTGAAACATTTCTCCTGCTCTGAAAAGTTTCTGTTGCTTTCTCTGCAAGTACTGTACCAAGTACTTCAGTACTGCTTTCTCTGCAGAGTACTGAGAAGACTGAAAAAACAGCTTGTTTAAAACAAGCTGTTAAGTGGCCTTAAAATATTGGATTGGCCAGAAAGGTCATTTAGGTTTTTGTAAGATCATATAGAAAAACCAGAATGAACCCTTTGGCCAACTTAATATAATACAACCAGGAGAGAGGGGGGATTTCCCTGGTGGCTAGAGAGTAAAGAATCTGCCTGCAATTCAGGAGACCCGGGTTTGGCCCTTGGGTCAGGAAGATCCCTGGAAAAGGGAATAGATACCCACTCAAGCCAGGTTGAGATGAGGAGGCTGCTTGCAGGACCAGCACAGAGGGTCGGAGAAGTTGGAGTGAGGGACCAATACCGGGGGGCCACGTGAAGAAATTGAAAAGATGCCAGGGAGAGCTGGCAGATTTGGATGATTGTAAACTGATTCCAGTGTTTGATGCAGGCAACAAACTGGATGGTGAGAGGAGCCAGCTAGTCAGATGAAAGAGAAGTGAGGTCAGTGACTTGAAAGTAGAAAGTTTGGGTTTGTGTTTCCAGACTGAAAAGTCCAAAGCCTTTCTGTCATTCAAAGGGCATTTGAAAGTTTTGAAGGGAGAAAAGATTTCCTCACTTATCCAGACTATGGGTCCAGTAAGGGTTATAATTCCTTTTTCCTGCTAAAGCAGAATAATGCTAGCATTAGAGTAGTGCATGCATGCTTAGTCACTAGGTCCTGTCCAACTCTATTGTGACCGTGTGGACTATAGGCTGCTAGGCTCCTTCTGTCCATGAAATTCTCCAGGCAAGAATACCGGAGTGGGTTGCCATTTCCCACTGCAGGGGAATCTTCTTGACCCAGGGACTGAACCCACGTCTCCAGAACCGTCAGGTGGATTCTTTATCACCTAGCCCCCTGGGAAGTTCAGTTTTAGTGTCGTGAAAGGGAAAGTTGCTGTTGTGTCTGACTGTGTGTGACTATAGAGTCCATGGAATTCTCCAGGCCAGAATACTGGAGAGGGTAGCCTTTCCCTTTTCCAGGGGATCTTCCCAACCCAGGGATCGAACCCAGGTCTCCTGCATTGCAGGCAGATTCTTTACCAGCTGAATCACAAGGGACTATGCCAAGAAATGAGGAAATGCTCACTCTGCCACTCTTATTTAGTCAAGTAAAGCAACCCAGGAATATGCCTGTGTATTTTGTCATGTGTTTGGTTACTTACGGTATTTATTGATTTTTTTTGAATTTTAATATATGTAGTATAATATAAGAGAAGTGCTTATCTTACAGATGTATACAAATCCATGTAGTAATATGGCAATATATTGTATTTTTACTAAATAAGATAATTACGTATCTAATTCTGCCTTTTATTCAAAGTAAAACTCCTATGTCTCACTGTTAGAAATATTTTCTAAAGGATATTGAAGACTTATATGTATCTATATAGTTGATGTTAAAAATGGAATTCATAAATATCCATTATCTCATCTACCAGAAATATGACATTCATTCTAAATTGGACAATATTATTATACATTACTAGTGAAATGACATGAAACATGGGAAATGAAGGTGCAACTACTTTGTAAGTGATGTATTTGTAACCCTATTTTATTATGTGTTTTCTGATATGAGCGAAATATAAATTGAGATGTAGTGTTCTGAGGTGATTTAAATTTAGGAAGGATAAAGGAAATGGAATTTTTGATTGACAGGAATACATTAAATAGATTGGTTTTACATTTGAATTTTCTTTATGTATAGACTTCATAATACGGATTAAACTACATAAAAGGGAACCATTAAATAAGCAAGAGTTAGAAATTCATTTTAAATATTTAATGATTTAATTAAGTTTTATTAGTGTGATGTTCTTTGCTTTGCCAATTATAAAGTGACAATGGTCTCTTTTTTTCCCATTTTGGATAGCATCTTGGATAGATTTGTATTTTTATAAATAGTGATAAATACTCATTTCTTAAAATAATTTTTTCACGTGAACTGAGATGGCCAAGGAAAGAAATAGCAATCAATTGTGAAGCATTAAATACCACAAAATTTAGTCACTGCATTGCACTTTTGATTTAAGAATTAATATACTATATGGTTTCTCTAGTAAAAATTGTATTTACTTCACTCCAGTTTTATTTTTATGTAATCATAATAGTTCTTGCCAAAGCATAGCAACTGTTCCATGTCCCACCTCACAGGCCAGGTGCAAATGATGCTTGCTATTGCACTTGACATTGGGGCTCAGGTCCAGGTGACCAGGTAGCAAAATGGTGTCAAGCAAACAGACAGGGAACAATTAAAGGGTAACTTACATGAATTATACTACCATCAACAATTTGTTCACCATGAGGGATGAGTACGGTGTGGAGCTAGCCCAAGTTTATCCTCAGGACTATGCAAGTACTCTTAATGTATTAGTTATGGACTTACCAGGAAGAAATCTTGCTCTCTGTAATAGCATGAGTGAACCCTGAGGGCATTATGCTATGT
Organism: Cervus canadensis; assembly: GCF_019320065.1. Lineage (NCBI taxonomy): Eukaryota > Metazoa > Chordata > Mammalia > Artiodactyla > Cervidae > Cervus > Cervus canadensis. The sequence goes on along the minus strand of NC_057413.1, from coordinate 17,516,042 downwards.
GAAATAAGTCAGATAAAGACAAATGCTATACGATCTCACTTAAATGCAGAATCAAAAACCAATAACCACAAACAACAAAATATAAACACAGAGAACAGTTTGGTGGTTTCCAGAGGCAGGGTTTGGGTGTGGGAGCCAGAAAGAGTGAAGTGGATACAGATTTCCAGTTATAAATAAATCACAGGGATATAATACAGAGCATGGTGACTATAGTTAATAATAGTGTATTGTATACTTGAAAGTTGCTAAGAGAGTAGATTTTAAGTTCTCACCACAAGAAAAAATTGAAATAGTGTGTGATGATGGATCACACTAGAAAATTAACACTAGAATAACTGTGATGATAATTTTGCAATATATACAAATATCAAACCATTGTGTTGCATACCTAAAAACGTGTATGATCTTATATGTCAATTGAAAAAATAACCTACATCTTGGAAAAAAAAGTAGAGGGAGACTCTAACCACATGTTTTTATATGATCCTTCATATTCTTATTTTACCTGTATTAACTGGTATAAAAATCTATGAAGATGTATATCTGAATAACTTGATGATTTGTGAAATTTTCCTGACATAGGAGGGGAAAGACAGAGAGTCTAGATTGTAATATTTATCCAACAGGCATTTGACCTTGAATGACAGAAAATAAGATTCCTCAGACTTTCCTAATAAACCCTCTGCCCCTTGCCACAGTTGGGATCCATAGTAAAAAGTTGAATGTTAAGTATAACAACTCTTGATATTTTTCAAAGATTCCTTTATCTTAAGAATTTGTGTTTATAGATGAAATTTTTGAAATTATTCATATTTGCAAAATAGTTAACTGATTTTGAGTTTACTACTTTACTCCTTTACATTAATAAAAAATTAATATTATCCTGAAACATAGCCTAAGGCATTTTGGCATGAGAAATGACCTTGATAACTTTTAAATAAATAATATATTTTGAGCATTTGTTAAACATACATTTATTAAATATATATTTGTTAAATTTTATGAAGGTCTATTGTTTGAATTTAATCTTGCTGTTTCCAATTTTTTCATGAGAAACAGATAAATATGTGAATAAACAATTAGTTCAGTTGTAGTCATTTCTTTGAATGTGAGTAAAACCTAACATAGGAACCCAAAGGAGAGAAGAGCTGATTTGTCTGGGAAAGTCACAAGAATTTTCAAAAAGGAAGTAAAACAGGATTTGGAGGAGCTCCCCAGGAGTGGAAGGGGGCAGGACTTAAGGTTGGGGAAGAGCTTATACAAAGAAAGACATTTAAAATCCAAAGAGCACCGCAGGTTTGGGGAGAGATGATGAATTCTATCGACTCTCCCCTATCTTTGGGAGGGCCAGACAGAAACAGCAAAAGATCCATAGCCTGTGACTCACATGTCTCACTTGCTCCCTGTGGTTGTGTCCTTCCTATGAGTGGACTTCTGGGCAGACACATGGACACATGAGTCTAGGAGCGAACCCTCCACTCCTGTCTGTCCTGGAGACACGCCTCCTCACATGTCCTTGGGAGAGAGCACTGGGTTCTATAGGTAAGATCCCCTGTAGAAGGAAATGGCAACCTAATCCAATACTTTTTTCTGGAAAATCCAAGGACAGAGGAGCCTGATGGGCTACAGCCCAGGAGGTCCCAAAAGATTCAGACACGACTTAACAACTAAACAGCCACAATGATTAGAAACTGGTAGTATCAACAAATCAAGGAATTGTGATTACATTGGACCTTTTTTTAATTGTGCTGTGATTAGCCTTTATTACAACTCACATTACTGAAGTTATTCTATATGTGTAATGTAAGACTGATTATATTTCATAAATATTAAACTTCATATCTATACGTGAGGCCTTGTTCTTCTTGTTGTTCAGTCATTAAGTCACATCTGACATTTGTGACCCCATGGACTGCAGCACACCAGGCTTCCCTGTCCTTCACTATCTCCCAGAGTTTGCTCAAACTCACATGCATTGAGTCGGTGATGCCATCCAACCATCTCTTTGTCTGTCGCCCCCTTCCCCTCCTGCCCTCAAAGTTTCCCAGCATCAAGGTCTTTTACAATGAGCCAGCTCTTTGTATCAGGTGGCCAAGGTGTTAGAGTTTCAGCATTAGTCCTTCCTTTGAATATTCAGGGTTGATTTCCTTTAGGATTGACTGGTTTAATCTCCTTGTAGTCTCAGGGACTCTCAAGAATCCTCTCCAGCACCACTGTTCGAAGACATCAGTTCTTCAGTGCTCAGACTTCTTTATGGTACAACACTCACATCCATACATGACTACTAGAAAAACCATAGCTTTGAATATAGAGTCATTTTTTGGCAAAGTGATGTCTCTGCTTTTTTAATACATGTCTAGTTTTTTCATAGCTTTTCTTTGAAGGAGCAAGCATCTTTTAATTTCATGCCTGCATCACCATCTGCAATAATCCCTAGAAAATAAAACATTTGAGGCCTATCAAATATCTAACTCAAACTTTTCATCAAGATAAATGTGGTTAAAGATTTATATAACCTTAGGATAACCACATTCTAACTTATTTTTAACCAATTACCTTGTTTCTTTGAATGATTCTGATTTATATCTCAAAGCTGTATTCTTTATCATAGCTGCTGTTGCCGCTGCCGGAAGTTGCTTCAGTCGTGTCTGACTTTGTGTGACCCCATAGACGGCAGCCACCAGGCTCTCCCGTCCCTGGGATTCTCCAGGCAAGGACACTGGAATGGGCCGCCATTTCCTTCTCCAATGCATGAAAGTAAAAAGTGGAAGTGAAGTCGCTCAGTCATGTCCGACTCTTAGTGACCCCATGAACTGCAGCCTACCAGTCTCCACCGGCCATGTGATTCTCCAGGTAAGAGTACTGGAGTGGATTGCCACTGCCTTCTCCTCCTTATCCTAGAGCATGACTCAAATTTACACTGAATGTCCTATGTTTGCTAAGAAATCCTGTGGCTAATGACACAGTAGGGGAATAAAATGAAAACAAAAACAAGGTGGTTAAAGTTGAAACTGGAGAAGAAGAGAACCACAAAAAAAAAATGTAAAAATGTGTACTGGATAAAGTTCTGCGTAGTAGGAGAGAATGGTCAGTTGGGTCTTTAAGAACAGTAGCCATATGGGTACACTATATTAAGACAGGGTACTCCTTTTTCCATAAAGCTTCTACTTCCTGGGGACAGTGGGTAGTGAGAAATTAAAAATTAGAACTTATATTGCTACAAGAAATTTAGTTAAGAAGATGATACATTGGGTGTGGTAGGGAAAAAACTCACTTTTCTCAGAAAGAGACATTTTAATCTCAGGGCATAATCTAGAATAATCAAGGTAATTCAAAAGCAGGCAGCTGTACCATCTTTTAAAAACAAAATGAAATAGAAGAATTTAATGGATCAATAGTGATTCAAAATCTTTAGTGTTAGATAGATGTAATATCCAAATACCATATAATAGCCAACTTTTTTACACTGGCCTCCTCTTTTGGCCAAATATGTAAAAGTCTTAATTCTGTAAAGAGTTGGCAAGACATCAGAGTTTTGTCTGCTAAATTGATGAATATTACCTAGATGTCTGGCTGAAATAGTAAAATTTCAGTTTAAAAAAGTAGTGACTATGCTATTAAACATAAATGTTTTATGTTGGAGTCAATATTGTCACACGCGTGAGTGTGTGTGTGTGTGTGTGTGTGTGTGTGTGTGGTTGAGCCACAAGGCTTGCGGGATCTTAGTTCCCCAACCAGAAATTGAATCTGGGCCCTCACTGTGAAAGAGTGACGTCCTAACCCCTGGACCACAAGGAATTTCCAGGGGTCAATATGTTTTAATTTGTTGGGACAGATTATGTAAAACTAAAATAAAAACAATAATCATACTTAGAGGGAAAAAAGCAACTCAGAACAAGGATTTCTCTAGAAACATGATCAGGTCAGTTCAGTCGCTCAGTCGTGTCTGACTCTTTGCAACCCCATGAATCGCAGCATGCCAGGCCTCCCTGTCCATCACCAACTCCTGGAGTTTACTCAAACTCATATCCATTGAGTCAGTGATGCCATCCAGCCATCTCATCCTCTGTCATCCCCTTCTCCTCCTGCCCCCAATCCCTCCCAGCATCAGGGACTTTTCCAATGAGTCAACTCTTTGCATGAGGTGGCCAAAGTACTGGAGTTTCAGCTTCAGCATCAGTCCTTCCAATGAACACCCAGGACTGATCTCCTTCAGAATGGACTGGTTGGATCCCCTTGCAGTCCAAGGGACTCTCAGTCTTCTCCAACACCACAGTTCAAAAGCATCAATCTTAAGCACTCAGCATTCTTCACAGTCCAACTCTCACATTCATACATGACCACTGGAAATATGTTAGTATTTTATAATTATGGAGTTCTCTGCATCTTTCAAACTTTCCATATATATTTTCTCATTTAATTCCCAAAATATTTTTTAGAGAAATTCAAATTTTTATGTTCTCCAGTTTAGGGATGAAGAAAATGAGTCCTTGAGGGGTTAATTGGCAGATTGTTACAATAAAGACCCTCGCCCTCACCATCATTTACAATTCCCTGTGTTATCCCCTGTATATCCCCTTGTACTCTGGCTAAGCTTTACTCATATGATTGCTTTGGCCAATCAAACGGCAGCAAATGTGGTGCACAGATCCTCGCTAAGTGCTGTGCATTGCATTTGCCCTTTCTTCCTGCTGGAAATCCATCTCCCTGGAGGTGATGAGACCTGGGCTGGCCTCTAGGAAGCCCAGATGAGGCCTGAGACATGTGATGAGGTTGTTCTATATCAGTCAGTCCCAGCAAGCCAGTCAAGAGGGTAGAACCAACTAGATAACCTGTAGAATTGTGCACCGATCAGCGATTGTTGTCTTAAAGCACTGTGTTTTGGGGGTGATTTGTTAAACAGCAAAGACTAACTTATAAACCTAGCATCAAAAGCAGGTGGACACAGGACCAGAACCCAGATCTTTGTGGTTCAATTTCAGCACTCCTTGGGGAAGGCTGGGAAGGAGTGAGTGTTTTACTCAGTTATTGAAAAAATTGGTATAAAGGATTTTAAAAATCAGAAAGGAAGAAATTAAGTCCTTCTACAGTGGTATGAGAGACTTCATTTTTCGTTACTTTGACAAAATTCATTTATCTTTTCAGTTAAATAGGTGTTATCTCTAAGCTTTTTTTTTTCTTTCCTACTTTTATAGTTGTTCTGCAGTCTCTGATATCATATTGTGTGCCTTTAATTATGGGTTAAACATTCTAGTAAAAATGTAAGAAAAAACCATTCAAGTTTATTTATTTCTTGTATTGACATATTTATAATTCATTGTTGTTGTTCTTCAGTCACTAATTCTTGTCCAACTCTTTGCCACGCCATAAACTGCAGTATGCCAGGCTCCCCTGTCCTTCACTATCTCTCTGACTTTGCTCAAACTCACGTCCATTGAGTCAGTAATGCCTTCCAACCACCTCATCCTCTGTTCCCCTCTTCTCCTTTTGCCCTTAATCTTTACCAGCATCAGAGTCTTTTCCAATGAGTCAGCTGTTTGCACCAGGTGGGCAAAGTACTGGAGCTTCAGCCTCAGCAGCAATCCTTTCCAATGAATATTATAATATTATAATTCATGGCAAATGTATTTTATTTTCTATGGGCCTATGAAGTTAAATAAAATAACCAAAGTAGTATAAAGTACCATTTTTTATTTTTAAGACTTCTTCTCCAGTGGTCTTGCACACTCACATCAGACGTTCAGAACTGCTGAAAAAGAAAATGTTATTTTGCTGTTGTTGTTTTACATGATACCCAAAGAGCAAAGTATCCCTATTTTTTTCAATATTTATTGTCCTTGTAGTTGCTTTGGTGAGTTTCATTCAACTCTTTGTTGAGTTTGTTCTGTTTTTTGATACTAAGATTGATCATTTTCTGGCCCAAAATGATTAATAAAAAATTAAGATTTAATTTGAACAGAGATAGGGGAAGGGTAACACAATGGCTTTTCTAATGAAGCTGGCAGCAACTTTGAAGTCCAGAGCTGTAGCCATGGCTTCAGAATGGCCCACTAGGAAAAAAAAAAAAATCCCACAGAAAAGTAACCATTTTGACAAGGATCTAGACATCAACTGGAGCTTATCCAGCATTAAACAGAAACACATGCTTTGTTCAAGGCATTTGCAGAAACAAAACCATTCTGCATTCTTTATTAATTTTTTAAGTTCCATCTTCTATTTATGCTATGTCATGGCTAAAGAAGGCCATGAAATTGGAAGCAAAGGCAAATTCTTTCAACTAAAGCTGAAGTCTTCTTACTCTCCCATCCCCAGAGACTTAATGCTTGACCGCAAGACGTATTCTCGCAACCTGCCCTACTTTACCCCTCCATGGATACTATAAATGTGCCTTCCTCAAGTATTAATTGTAAGTGTCAATAAAAAGGAAGCTGGACACACACCCTTTTCTTTAAGGAACATGCTGTAAGTCGACCTTTTTTTTCTGTTTATATCCCATCTTATCTGAGCTGTACTTGCTAGTGCTGGAAGTTTCCAATAATGGAAATGAGGTGCCTATTTCCTCCTCTAAACTAAAAGCTTGAAAAATTACCCTCATACAACAAAACCAGAAGAAGGTCCATGCTTCTTTTTGACCATGCAATCCACAAATTTGAAGGACTGTGATATATTAAGTAGCATAGGGAACAAAAAATTAAAACCAGATGGTCAAGAGACTGTCAACCCACTGTGATAAACCAGCAACAAATCAAAGCAAATGCCCCCAACATCCAGAATATATTTGGTTTTTCTGTAAGAATGGTACAATTGATTAATAAACTTAGATTTTCACTTTTCAACTATTATATTGGTATCAATTCAGTGCCTTTCTTGTTTTATTAAAAACACTGCTATGGAGTATTTGCAGAGTGTACATACAATGAAGCTTTGACAATATTTTGGCCAAATTTACTTAAGGGTCATTTACTTTCTAATCAGTGTAAAATAATCCTCTGAGGAAGGCAGTTTTACGTGTTAAATTTCACATTATCTGTTTCTAAAATTTACAGACAGTAAAATAGAAGAATATCTGTATTTAATATTTCTTTAAAATCACAATTGTAACTGGTGTTTCCAAGTCCACCACTTGAGGGGTGGGAAACACAGTATGATTATAAAAGTGACTCTAGATCCAAATGGTAATTCCATGGCCTAGAGTCCCCAGTTGGCTTCCTGAAAGGAGTATGAACTCCCATCCTTCTTGGAGGAACTTTCCTCTCAGACAAAAGTAGAACTAAGTAGTAAGAGGTGGGGAGGTCATCAATATTTTCACACTAAGAACACCTTGGGTTGATTAGAACAGGTCTGTGTTGCTCCTCCATCACTTGGTCATTTGTATTGCTGTTGCTGGTATCCTATTTTGGATACCGTTGCCTACAGAGAGCTCACTCTGTCTATAATGAAGGGCTGTGGGCTGAAACACTTCTGTCTTGCCACCAGAGCTTATACTTCATCCTTTTCCCTGTCCTCAGTTGATGCAAGGGAGTGGGGCTCCTTCACATAGAACCTTGAGGACCACATCTCACCAACCACCATTCCTCAGAAAAGTTAAAATTCCTTTCTCCCTCTGTGTATCAAACTGTCTTCACTTATACTTCAGTTTACTTTTCTCATCTGTCCACTCCATTTTCAGGAACCCTATTCCAATTGATTTATCAATTATCAACACCACTGGTCACATGGGAAGTTAAAGAAAGCTTCACCCAAAATTAAGAAAATTATTAAAATATTGAATCAGCCAGACTGTGTAAACAAACCAGGGTATTTTGGGGTACATGAAGTTTTCCATGGTGTATGCTCACAGGGAGAGATTTTAGGGAAACAATTTTCAGACTCTCAACATTCATATGAATTCTTTTCTAAATTTTTCTCTCTGAAAAAAAGATTTGTATTTGAAGGTTTAAATACTGGTCTTCTTTCCCACCTCCCATTTCAGAATTGCCCTGGCCTTCTTTCATAAAGAAAGACCTGCCTTTCACCATCTAGAATCTTATTATCGTGTGATGCCCCAGGGTGTGCAGATTTCTGGGATGCCAGACAAAGAAACCATTTAAAATGCTCCTGTCGCCTAAGCCTTCTTTGATCATGGCATCCTGAACTTATGGTAAGTCTTCATGTCTTTCTTTCTTTTATTTATTTCTGTTAAATGGATAGCAAGAAGAGTTTCATGTTGTAAATTTCTTCATTCACATATATTGTGGAACAGAAAGACAGGATTGGACAATATTGATTCAACAATCTTCTTTGGATATGCACTTGCATGTGAACTTTTACTCCAAATAGAAATGGTGTTGAAACTTTCCCAGTTGTCCAGTGCTTAAGAATCCATGCTCCTAATGCATGGGGCCTGGGGGTCAATCCCTGCTCACAGATCTAGATCCCACATGCCACAACAGAGGTGGATGATCCAGATGTGCTACAACTAAGACATCAATGAATAAAAATACTAAAAAAAAGAAATGGTGGCATCTTTGCAACATAGTGGCTTTAAGTATGAACCTTGGAGTCCTGTAGCCCTTGTCCATACTCCCACTCCACCACTCACTAGCTCTGAATCTTTAGGCTAGCCTTATTTTACTTCTCTCTATAATGTCTTTCAAACTAGTGTCCACCTCATGGAGGTGCATAAGATTTAATGAAGATAATGCAAGAAAAGCATTTCAGAGAAAGACCAGAAGAAGATAAATGCCTGACCAATGTTTGCCACTTCACATTTTCTTAATGTGATGTTACAACAGGGGAGTCTCCTCAGGTAAAATCAGCCGCCCAGCTGTGTAGCGAAAGGCTTAGTCTCATCCAAAGGGAAGTCTGGACTTTGCACTTATTTCCTGGTAGCTCCTCTCTAAACCCTTAGGTTGTTTTCTCTGAGAAAGGGTGACTAAAGGTGTCAAAGGTTGACACTGAGAAAAGTGCTTTTGTTTATGTGAGGTTCTTGGGACAGCCTGATACGGATGCACATAATGTGACTTGGAGTAAAAAGTTTGGGCCACATGAACAATGTGATTCAGGATGGGGGTTTTAATCATGCAGTGTCAGCTGCACCTCTAGAGAGGTTTGAGCCTGAGATCAGCTGTATGGACAGTCAATCATGCCTACGAGGCGGAGCCCCCGTAAAGACTCTGGACACAGAGCCTGGAGTGAGCTTCCGTGTCTGCAAGTGCTCACTGCTGGCACATCGGTGCTGGGAACATAAAGCTGCCCATGACACCCTGGGAAGAGGAAACCAAAAGTTCCATGCTTCACACTTTCTTTGACTCTGCCCTCTATGCCTTTTTCCTGGGCAGTTTTTTATCTGTATCTTTCAAAACTCTGCAATCCCCTGGGTATATACCAGGAGAAATCTACAATTCCTTAGTCCTTGGCTTCCTATCAGCACCACAAAGCATTCAGTATGCATGAGGCATTGGGTTACCTTAGACAAGTCAGTCTCCTGCCATGGTCTAATGCTTGTGTCCCCCAAATTCATATGTTGAAAACCTAATTCCCAAAGTGATGATTTTAGATGGTGGGACCATTTGAAAATAATTAGGTTATGAGTGCAGAACCCACATGAGGGCAGAGCTGACATGAATGGGATTGGGGCTCTTGTGAAAGAGGCCTGAAATACTTGCAAATCCCTTCTATTTAGGGATATGTCCTGGAAGAGGCCCTCACTCACTCAACCATGCTGGCACCTTGATCTTGGACTTTTAGCCTCCATAACTGTGATAAATAACATGGTTTATAAACCACCCAGCCTCTGGCATTTTGTAACAGCAGCCTGCATGTACTAAGTCACTGGACATGATTAAATGGGAAAAAAAAAAAATTGTCAATCTTGTTTTCCCTTCCAAGGTCATGAATGTGGAACAGGCAGCATAGATATTCAATTCCTGTGGCACATGGTAACATATTCCATAGAATTGTACATTTCTTTAAAATTGTAGTTGTTTGACATGCTCACCTGGGAAGATATTTCCTTGGATGTAATTAACATGTAAACAAATAGATTGTGGATTTTATGGGATCAGTTGAAGGTGTTAAGAGCAAAGACAGATGTTTCCCAAAGTAAAAGCAATTCAGCCTGAAGATGGCACCATTACTGGTATCTCAATCTCCAGCCTGTCAGCCTAAAGATGAAGCAACTAGACCCTAAGGCCTGTCACTAGGTTCTCTTCAGAATCTTAACATAACTGCTCTTTGACTTAGAAAATTTATCTTCACTTCTCTAGGTCTTGGTTTTCTCAACTAAACAAGGAAATTAGAGTAGAAAATCCTTTACATTTCCAAAGATTATGCAAATCTCAGTATAAAGCATGATCCCAAACTGAGGTTTTATTCTTTTTCCTGAAAGAAAACTTATCAATTGGTTATTCAGCTTCTGTGTTTGGATCTCTTCTACTTCTCATTATCTGCTCTATATCACAGTATATTTCTCTAGCTTAGCTTTAAGAAAAATTCCTTGATAGAAATAATTACTTGATTGTTATGGAATACTACTTTTATCTTTGGTCTTTCATCGAAAAGCAGGAGTTGTAGTTAAGCACACTAGTGAGAGAAACTGTTTCTAAATGTCAGTATGTTACCTTGAGGAATTTTGCTATGCATAGTTGCTCAGTTGTGTCCAACGCTTTACGACCCCATGGTCTGATAACCCCATGGACTGCAACCCACCAGGCTCCTCTGTCCATGAGGATTCTCTAGGCAAGAATACTAGAGTGGTTTGACATGACCTCTTGCAGGGATCTTCCTGACCAGGAATGGAATCCAGGTCTCCTGTACTGCAGGTGGACTCTTTACTGTCTGAGCCAACAGCTCCCAATAAAATGAGTCTTGATGTATACAGAAGATGTGATATTTGTCTACTTTTGTTTCCTGCAGCAGTGGTTTTTTTCCCCATTAACATATCAGTCCTGTTTCTATTCACCTGAAAGCTATCTAGAATGCAAGTTCTTTCTGAAAAATAAATAAATGAATAACACAAAAGGAACTTTTATCTGGAATAGCGGTTAAGATTTTGTCCATTGTCAGTTTATCCAAAATACCAGAGGCTGAGTATTTGCTTTTAATTGTAATATTTACCTCAAAAGGAACAAATAAGTTGGTCTGTGAAAAATACCAGTTTCTGCCATGGTTGATACTCAGTAAATAGTAACTTCAGGGTAGTTGGTGCAGCCTTTATAGACCCAAGGAAACTGAATTAAAGCAGTGGGAATTGGTGTTGTTCAGATAATTAACTATAAGACAGAATGTGGTCAGTGAGATAAAAATGGTGAGAATGAAATTAGGAAGCAATAAGGAGGAAGATGGTACTTTCATCTAGGAAAAGTAGGTAACAATTCATCAAGGGGGTGATTTTCTTTTGAACCTTCGAAGAGAGATTAGGTGTTTGTGTACAATGTAAGGATATTTGATTTGAGGACTCTCCTTAAAGTATTTTCATCTGTTATGATCAGAGAGTACAGTTAAGACATGAACACCTCTAGTGAAGTTAAGAATTCTATGGTAAAAAGTAGACTCAAGTGGCAGGTTCAGAGCACTGTCTCTAGTTCTGTCCTATTCAGCCTTTTAGTCAGTGACACAATTATCACATTATCTTAGGACATGAAACTGTGAGGGCTACTGTATGGGGAATAAAAGACCGAACATCCAGTGTTTTCCGTCTAATAGGGTAACAATTAAAAGCAAATGCACACACAGTTCTGTGAAAGTAAAAGTTGCTCAGTCATGTCTGATTCTTTGTGACCCCATGGACTCTAGAGTCCATGGAATTCTCCAGGCCAGAATACTGGAGTGGGTAGCCTTTCCCTTCTCCAGGGAATCTTCCCAACCCAGGGATCAAACCCAGACCTCCCACATTGCAGGCAGATTTTTTTTACCAGCTGAGCCACAAGGAAAGTCCGGCAGTTCTAGTTCTGTAATTATTTCCAAATAATCTGGGTATGAGGGTTTGGGTGGGGAGAAAAGACCTCAATGGTTTTAGTTCACTGTATACTGTGAGCATCAAAAATTCACTGAAATTTTATTCTTCACGAATAAAAGTGTTTCACTGAACAAACACCTAACGAAGTCCTGCTGGATGCAAAAATGGACAGTAGTGAAGAGCATACATGTGGACTTTATAAATTAGGACTTACATTTTAATAGAAAAACAGAAATGAGGTAAATTTCAAAGTTAAATGTTGCACCACAATTGCGACACATGTCAAGAGGAAAAAGCTAACTGGACAATGAATACAAGGTGGAATATGATCACTTCTGTGAAAGAGATAAGAATCAAGTTTTTTGGAGCATAGGAGATATTTCCATTTGCCGGGTAATTCGGTAAAGATTCCCCTAAACACTGGAAACCTGGTTTCTATTGCTAGTTTTGCTTTGAGTTTTATAAGTTTAGATAAGTGACTTAATCATTCTTGGATTAACTTACATATCCTTAAAAAGGGAGTATTGTCCAGATAATTTCCACACACCTATGGACTCCTTGTATTTGACAAAGGAGGCAAGAATATACAATGGAAAAAAGACAACCTGTTTAACAAGTGGTGCTGGGAAAACTGGTCAACCACTTGTAAAAGAATGAAACTAGAACACTTTCTAACACCATACACAAAAATAAACTCAAAATGGATTAAAGATCTAAATGTAAGACCAGAAACTATAAAACTCCTAGAGGAGAACATAGGCAAAACACTCTCCGACATAAATCACAGCAGGATCCTCTATGACCCACCTCCCAGAATATTGGAAATAAAAGCAAAAATAAACAAATGGGACCTAATTAAACTTAAAAGCTATTGCACAACAAAGGAAACTATAAGCAAGGTGAAAAGACAGCCCATGAAAAGATGCTCAACATCACTCATTATCAGAGAAATGCAAATCAAAACCACAATGAGGTACCATTACACGCCAGTCAGGATGGCTACTATCCAGAAGTCTACAAGCAATAAATGCTGGAGAGGGTGTGGAGAAAAGGGAACCCTCTTACACTGTTGGTGGGAAAGCAAACTAGTACAGACACTATAGAGAACAGTGCGGAGATTTCTTAAAAAACTGGAACTAGAACTGCCATATGACCCAGCAATCCCACTTCTGGGCATACACACCAAGGAAACCAGATCTGAAAGAGACACTTGCACCCCAATGTTCATCGCAGCACTGTTTATAATAGCCAGGACATGGAAACAACCTAGATGCCCAGCAGCAGACAAATGGATAAGGAAGCTGTGGTACATATACACCATGGAATAGTACTCAGGCATTAAAAAGAATTCATTTGAATCAGTTCTAATGAGATGGATGAAACTGGAGCCCATTATACAGAGTGAAGTAAACCAGAACGATAAAGACCATTACAGTGTACTAATACATATATATGGAATTTAGAAAGATGGTAATGATAACCCTATATGCAAAACAGAAAAAGAGACACAGATGTACAGAACAGACTTTTGGACTCTGTGGGAGAAGGCGAGGGTGGGATGTTTCGAGAGAACTGCATCGAAACATGTATATTATCTAGGGTGAAACAGATCACCAGCCCAGGTTGGATGCATGAGATATGTGCTCGGGCCTGGTGCACTGGGAAGACCCAGAGGGATCGGGTAGAGAGGGAGGTGGGAGGGGGAATCGGGATGGGGAATACGTGTAAATCCATGGCTGATTCATGTCAATATATGACAAAAACCACTACAATATTGTAAAGTAATTAGCCTTCAACTAATAAAAATAAATAAAAAATGGGGAAAAAAAAAAAGAGGATAAAGCACAGAATGCCATATGTCCACATAACAAGGAGACCTGAGCTGTGTCAGAATCACGAAAGGCTGCTTTGTGGAAGTGGTTTTTACTGAGATCTGAAAGATGTCAGGGAAGTCATGAGGTAAAAGAGCGAGGGTCTTCCAGGGAGAAGAAATGGCACTGATAAAGAGCTTCAGCCATAAGTGAGAATATAGAGTGAGAAGAACAGACATGCCAGGATTGAACCTTCAAGGAATTTAATTTACTTGGTAAAACTTATGCTAACTGGACAATGAATACAAGGTGGAGTATGATCACTTCTGTGAAAGAGATAAGAATCAAGTTTTTTGGAGCATAGGAGATATTTCCATTTGCCGGGTAATTCGGTAAAGATTCCCCTAAACCTTGGAAACCTGGTTTCTATTGCTAGTTTTGCTTTGAGTTTTATAAGTTTAGATAAGTGACTTAATCATTCTTGGATTAACTTATATATCCTTAAAATGGGAGGATTGTCTAGATAATTTCCAAGGTTTCTTCCATTTCTGAATATCCAGTGAATCCCACAGGTTATTATCTGGAATAAAAAAAAAAAAAAACACTTTTACATACCAAGAGTAATGGTTGAAATATCTAAAATATCATATGAAAAGCATAGAAATTCTTGTTTTTTGTCTCTTCTCAGTTTTTTAAAAATATAATTTCCAGATACAATGGTAAGATATTTAAAGTATACATGACATTTTAAATAGGTATACATTATTAATGTATTCTCTCATTGATTTAATTAACATATCTATTAATATCACCTCACATATATACCTTTCAAGATCTTTTTGGTGAGGACTTTTAAGTTTTCCTCTCTTACATGTATGCTTATGACTTCAGTCATGTCCAACTCTTTGTGACCACATGGACTATATAGCCTGCCAGGCTCCTCTGTTCATGGGGATTCTCCAGGAAATATTGTTAAGGTGGGTTGCCATGGCCTCCTCCAGGGGATCTTTCTAAACAGGGATTCAGCCCATGTCTTTTATGCATCCTGCACTGGCAGGAGGGTTCTTTACCACTAATACCACCTGGGAAGCCCCACAAATAGCAATAACACATTACAAACCATAGTCACCATGTTACACATTAGTTCCTCACACATTATTCACCATTTTACAGCTTAAAGTTTGTGCACTTTTACCAAATTCATTCTTAAATCACTGATTTCTCAGCACTTATTTTTACATGACATGTGACATGTTCTGTCTTTATGATTTTGGAGTCAGAAAAAAAGATATCCCCCTCCTGTTGTAAGCAGTTTAGTGATAGATCTTTGAGGGCCATCTTTATCTAGCAGCTCCAAAGCCACCCCTATCATTGTCAGAAATCAAGATGATTTACACAGATAAGGAAAATAAAGAAAACTAACTTCCCTGGTGGCTCAAATGGTAGAGAATATGCCTGCAATGTAGGATACCTGGGTTGCACCCCTGGGTCAGGGAAGATCCATGCAGAAGGCAATGATTATCCACTCTAGTATTTTTCTCTGAAGAATCCTTTGGACAGAGAAGCCTGATAGACTTCCACGGGGGTCACAAAAAGTCAGACATGCCTGAGTGACTAACACACGATGAACTATAAGGATTTGGAAACTGTAGCAGAGTTAAGGATAGCTTAAAAAGAAGAGCAAAACTCTTTGAGATAGGCAAGATCAGGGATACATGAACACTTTTAGGCCCACAGGGCAAAGGAAGAGAATGGATATTGCAGTCTCTAAACAGTTTTGTACACAGCTGCAGCTAAAAGTGAGGGCGTCTGACCTGAGCTCTGGGCTTCAGTGGAGAAACTTGGCCACTTCCCAGCAGGAAAGGAATCAGGAAGAATCAATCTACTTATCTCTTTCTCCACTGACTCACCAATCTCTTTTGTCCACCACTGGCCAAACTCAAGTAGAAGTCAGATTCCAAGAGAGCTAGAGGGATAAAATCTGGTCTTCTCAGCCTCCAAAGGCTCATAACATAGTAGAAAATGATCAACAGGGTTCCCCAGGGGCATATAAAGAATATCAAATACACCCACCTTTTCTATGCAGTAGATATGTTTTCTTTATCATATGAATCTAGTTCTAGTTATTTGTGCTAGACATTTAGAATGGCTGGGTATGATTAACTTTAATGGGAGTAGTCAGTTTCTGATTTGATGTAGACTTGAGCATTTGTCACTGTTTCTGGTATGATAATATTATTACTGGGAACCTAACCGACTGTATCCTTGATTCACTTAAACCCTTTGAAGAGATAGGTAATGTGACCAGACTTAGGAAGGGACCAGAAACTATCAAGAGATGTTTTTATACATTGTTGCATTCATTTGGTTGATTTCTATGTGTGAGAGTGAAAACTTTTAATTCCAAATTTATGAGAGACGTTAGTCTGAAACTTCCCTTTTTTGAAATACCTTTGTCTGATTTTGATACAGAGCAATACTGGTCCCATCTAATTAGTTGGGAATGGTTTCCTACTCTTTCATTTTCTTGAAGAGGTTATGTCAAATTGATTTTAATTTTTTAAATATTTGTTAGAATTCTCTGGTCAAACTATCTTGGATTGATGATTTTTTTTTTTCAAAAGTTCTATGCTACACTTTCAATTTCATTAAATGTTATAGCAGTATTCAGATGATACATCTATTTTTGCTTCAAGTATTTTGAGATTATGTTGTTTGGTGTATACATATTTAGGATTATTATGTATTCCTGCTGAATTGACTCCTTTTTCCTTATGTAATGTCCTTGTATTCCTCTGTCTAGAGATATTTTCTTTGCTCTAAAGTCTACTTTATCTAATATTAATGTACATTTTAATCCTTTTATTTTCCAAATATCCATGCCATTTTTTAGTTTCTTTGGCTTTCCTGGTGGCTCAGACAGTAAGGAATCCCCCTGCCTTGCAAAGACATGGGTTCAGTCCCCGGGTTGGGAAGATTCCCTGGAGGAGGACATGGGAATCCGTATGCTTGCCTGGAGAATTCCATGGACAGAGGAACCTGGTGGGCTACAGTCCATGGGGTCACAAACAGTCAGAGACAACTTAGCAACTAAACCACCACCTGGTGTTCCTTCACATTTATCCCTTGGGAGGAATAGCCCTACTCAGGCTGCCTTCTGATGCTAGGTTGGAGGTCAGGAATGCTGGGCCTGGGTTGTCTTCTGTTACGTGCTGCTGTGTTTCTCTTCCATTCTTCAGGTCCTAAACTAGTTCCCCTTCTTCTTGCCAAATATACAAGGTCTCCTTTACTGGTCTCTTTTATTTCCAGAACAAACAGATTAGTGGGCACAAAGAAATCAAGTTCATCTTGTCTGAACCAGAAGCCACGGTGTGTTTTATAATTTAGGGAAGAGATTTCTGGAGGGAAGTTGAGGACGAAAGTGGAAAGGAGTCCACAGTAGGTTGGAGATGAAAGTCATGCAATCCTTTTCTTTAGAATTCATGGGAAGCTGAGAAAGTAGTTTTTCTAGGTGATGTGTATATTCAGCTCTGAGTAAGTAAACTTTCTGTTTCAGCAAACTGTAAGTCTTCTGCATTTTTTTCATGAATTTTCTTTACAAATGCATAGGTATAATGATTTTCATATGACATTTTATTTATTCTTCTAGGCCATTGATCTGCTTTTATTATGACTTGTGATTTAAACACTTGAAAAAAAAAGAAATCTATTGTAGAGTTTGTATTATGTAACAGTAGATGAATTGATGGAATAACAAAGGAATTAAAGATTTTATAATTGAGCTCATAAAATTTTATATATGCACATGAAGAGAGTAATTCACACAAAATTGTATTCTTGGCCCCTTGTGGTATTCTGAGAACTTTGATTGAAGCTATATGTAAAAGAAATTACTTTATTATGATAGTTAGATAACTGGTATAATTATGTGTGTACATTCAGAATCCATTAGTCCAGTGGCCATTAAAATGAGTGTCCTCATCCCCTGGGGAAGAAAAGGTTAACATTTCCATTTCTATTTATTTTTATCTCACTGTCTCTTAATTTATATTTTCTGTATATTTTTAAATGTCATAATATATAAGAGTCAGTTCAGTTCAGTTCAGTCACTCAGTCGTGTCCGACTCTTTGCGACCCTATGAATCGCAGCACACCAGGCCTCCCTGTCCATCACCAACTCCCAGAGTTTACTCAAACTCATGCCCATCGAGTCGGTGATGCCATCCAGCCAGCTCATCCTCTGTCGTCCCCTTCTCCTCCTGCCCCCAATCCCTCCCAGCATCAGGGACTTTTCCAATGAGTCAGCTCTTCGCATGAGGTGGCCAAAGTATTGGAGTTTCAGCTTCAGCATCAGTCCTTCCAATGAACACCCAGGACTGATCTCTTTTAGGATGGACTGGTTGGATCTCCTTGCAGTCCAAGGGACTTTCAAGAGTCTTCTCCAACACCATAGTTCAAAAGCATCAATTGTTCAGTGCTTAGCTTTCCTCACAGTCCAACTCTCACATCCATACATGACCACTGGAAAAACCATAGCCTTGACCAGACAGACCTTTGTTGGCAAAGAAATGTCTCTGCTTTTTATTTATTTATTTTTTTTAAAGTATTTTTTTTATTGGAGTATAATTGCTTTACAATGTTAAGTTCAGCTGTACAACATATATCAGACATGTCTACATATATCCCAAGCCTCTGAAGCTTCCCCCTCCCCCATCCCATCCCTCTAGGTGGACTATAGTTTTTTTTCTGTTTTTTTTTTTGACTTGTTTTTTTTTTTTTTTCCAGTGGGTTTTGTCATACATTGATATGAATCAGCCATGGATTTACATGTATTCCCAATCCCGATCCCCCCTCCCACCTCCCTCTCCACCCGATTCCTCTGGGTCTTCCCAGTGCACCAGGCCGGAGCACTTGTCTCATGCATCCCACCTGGGCTGGTGATCTGTTTCACCATAGATAGTATACATGCTGTTCTTTTGAAATATCCCACCCTCACATTCTCCCACAAAGTTCAAAAGTCTGTTCTGTATTTCTGTGTCTCTTTTTCTGTTTTGCATATAGGGTTATCGTTATCACCTTTCTAAATTCCATATATATGTGTTAGTATGCTGTAATGTTCTTTATCTTTCTGGCTTACTTCACTCTGTATAATGGGCTCCAGCTTCATCCATCTCATTAGGACTGGTTCAAATGAATTCTTTTTAATGGCTGAGTAATATTCCATGCTTTTTAACATGCTATCTAAGTTGGTCATAACTTTCCTTCCAAGGAGTAAGTGTCTTTTAATTTCATGGCTGCAATCACCATCTGCAGTGATTTTGGAGCCCCCCAAAATAAAATCTGACACTGTTTCCACTGTGTCCCCATCTATTTGCCATGAAGTGAGATGCCACCATGATCTTAGTTTTCTGAATGTTAAGCTTTAAGCCAACTTTTTCACTCTCCTCTTTTACTTTCATCAAGAGACTTTTTAGTTCCTCTTCACTTTCTGCCATAAGGGTGGTGTCATCTGCATATCTGAGCTTATTGATATTTCTCCTGGCTATCTTGATTCCAGCTTGTGCTTCTTCCAGTCCAGCATTTCTCATGATGTACTCTGCATATAAGTTAAATACGCAGGGTGACAATATACAGCCTTGATGTACTCCTTTTCCTATTTGGAACCAGTCTGTTGGTCCATGTCCAGTTCTAACTGTTACTTCCTGACCTGCATATAGGTTTCTCAAGAGGCAGGTCAGGTGGTCTGGTATTCCCATCTCTTTCAGAATTTTCCACAGTTTATTATGATCCACATAGCCGAAGACTTTGGTGTAGTCAATAAAGCAGAAATAGATAGCAATGCATATATAATATTTTTACATAATATAATTAGGTCACTGACTGTGTTGTAAAGTGGAAAACAATTTGGAGATTACTTCTTCGGGAAACAGAAAATTATCAAAATTTGCTTCATAAAATGTTACTTAATTTGGGGGAGTTTACCAAAAAATTTTTTATGAAACCAGTTCAAGTGAAGAGGCAGAATGTTCAGAACATCCAAGTTCGCATGAGTTTGCATAGAGACTCAGTGACGGAAATATTTTTGAAGTTGAGTAGAAGAGCAAGAGATCTGACTGGACAGGGGAAAACTTGAATCTTGAATGTGAGAAAGCATGCTTGCTCCTCTCAGTTTATTCTAAGGTGTTTTGCTTTAAAACACCTCCCTTTCTTTACCTTTATTCCCTAAACCCCATCTTCTGCTTTACTATTTCTTTTCCCATAGTACAGATCACCTGTAACATACCATATAATGTACTTGGATTCATGTTTATTGCAGATTATCTGTCTTCCCCCAGCTAGAATGTCAGTTCCATGAAGATAAGTGTCTGCCTGCTTTGTTTACTGATGTAAACTAAGCACCAGTAAGAGTTTCTGAGTCAAGGAGGAATTAAGTAAAGTCAATTGGTTAAAGACCAATAGCAGAGTACTGGGCAGGCCTATAGGTTTCAAAATTTTGTGATTTTGATTAGCTATTGTAAATAAGCTGTTCTACAGTTAATGTTACAAGGTTAAGACACATTTCTGTTTATTTTATCAGCATAAACATAAACTACATTTGAAGATAAGGTTTTAGACCCAACATGATAGCCAAAATGCACATTTGAAAAAAAAAATATACTAGTTGATTTGCTTTCTTTATCCAAAATAGAATTATGTTCCTTTTCAAAACTTTACCTTACATAGGTGTGTATACATATATGTCTATATACATAAATAAAATTCCATCTAGTCAAAGCTATTGTTTTTCCAGCAGTCATGAATGGATGTGAGAGCTGGACTATAAGGAAAGTGAGCACCGAGGAACTGATGCTTTTGAACTGTGGTGTTGGAGAAGACTCTTGAGAGTCGCTTGGACTGCAAGGGGATCAAACCCGTCAATGCTAAAGGAAATCAGCCATGAATATTCATTGAAAGGACTGATACTGAAGCTGAAGCTCCAATACTTTGGCCACCTGATGCAAAGAACTGACTCACTGGAAAAGACACTGATGCTGGGAAAGATTGAAGGCAGGAGAAGGAGATGGCAAAGGATGAGATGCTTGGATCACATCACCGACTCGACGGACATGACATTGAGCAAGCTCCAGAAGATGGTGGAGGACAGGGGAGTCTGATGTGCTACAGTCCATGGGGTCTCAAAGAGTGGCTATGACTGAGTGACTGAACTTAACTGAAGGTATGCATATGTGTTATGTATATAACGTAATGATTATATGATAATTATACATAGGTCACATTGACAAATATGCTATTTTAGTTCCAGGTATCATTATATGTAGATAATATTGACATATAATGTTATTTTGGTTTCAGGTGTACAACATAATTATTTGATATATATTGCAAAATGATCACTGCAATATGTCTGGTGAACATCCGTCACTAGAAATAGTTACAATTTTCTACTTGCGGTGAGACATTTCATGATCTCTTGGCAGTGTTCAAATGGGCAGTAAGTATATTCCCTTTTTGACTTAGTGCAGTTAAATGATACAAGTGGCTTTGAGTCTTAGAATCAAAGAATCATGTTGAAACAGTTGAGTTGAATCAAACTTCTCAGTGCCAACTCATACAGGGCTTTCTTGAAAAATCCATCCCTGATTAGGCCCACCTGGCTCCCATCACATTGTATGGTGTGCCGGCATAGATCAGTGTTTAAGGTTTATTCTATCTTTTCCACTTGTTCATGCATTTCTTTCTTGACATCTTTCAGTGCCTCATTAGTCTCCTGTCTTCACTATCCAAACAGGTTATAATTACAGCAGAAGACGTCTAAGTAGCTAGACTCACAGTTGCTGCCCACTGGGCATTTTGGAAAGAGGTTGGGAAAGAGTTCTTTCAGTATTAGAGTTTTAATCTCAGGGGTTTAGAAAGCTTTTCAGTTTGAAGAGTCCATCAATACAAGTATATCTCAGGAGTGGACACTGTTTAATTATTTATTTGATTAGTGATTAGCTGACTGTCTGCTGAGTGTAAGGCAATGAAGGGTTAGTAAACAAGGGAGGATTCAGGCAAAAGGGATGAGGAACTCTTGGAGAAAGTGGACACATGATTAAGGGGACCATTACCTCTATTTTGGTTAAGTTTTAGGTTTTGTTTAGGCTGGCTCTGTGAAGGAATGGGTTGTTTCCAATTTATTTCCATTCATCATCTATGCTTTACAATCTATGTCTTATTTAAGTGTTGAAAGTGACTAGTGACTTACTGCTTGTTATCACTGGGTAGTCGTGATTTGGTTCTGGTATTCCACAGGGTCTAGCAGAGGTTCTGTAGAGTACTTATTTCTATCATTTGCTGCAGAACCTTGACAGTTTTTGGTGATTTCTAGTACTAAGTTGATGAAATACAGGAAAATAGAGCTCAGATGCTTTTGGATAAAACCTTAATTTATCTCCTCCCTTCTCTCTGACGTTTCATATATTGACTCTACTAGTCCCACATTGTTGGATGCCTTTTTTGACTGTTATGTCTGCCTCATTCCTTGCATGTGGTCAAGGTTTATTCATTTATTATAATTTAGTCATTTATTCCTGTATTTCTCACATCCTTTGCATCTTATCACTTGGCAGAGCCCTCTTTGATTTTTAGTGTCATAATATTCCCAGCTCTTTCAGGTCTTTCTTTTTCTCTACCAGCCCCAACAGCCACAACTCCTCAATCCACATTAAAGTTTCTCTTTTCTAATTCTAGACATACTGATCTCTTTGACTAAATGTTCTTGGTTTCCTGTTGCTTTGTAGAATAAAGACAAACTCTCCAAATTGGCATATATGTTCTCCCTAATGCATAAAAATCCATACAAGTATTTCTTCATTCTAACCCTACAATAATATATACAGCATATCATGGGAGCATAATCATGAGAGATACAACATGTATGGTAAAAAATGAGCATTTCTTGTGTTTCTGTAAGACTAAATTATTCACTGATACCTTATAATGTGATACGTATTCATAACTCAATTGCCTTGATCTAGGATGTCAGAGATACTTATTTCAAAAGATGATCCTAAATGAATTGACAGATATACTGTTTTCCTGTTTTTGCACATCAATATCCCATCAACCTTTCAAAACTCAATCATAAAGCCATCCCATTTGTATCACTCCATTTGTATCATCCCATTTGTATCATCTGAGTGGTTCAGATGGCTCCTAGCTTTACTTCAATCCACTGTAGCACCGTGTTGGCATCACATTTTATCCTTCATCATTCCACCATGTAATAGAGTAATCTGTGTGTTTATATCACCCTCTCCTTCTCCACAACTTGAGGGCCTACTTTGGGAAAATAGAGGTATCTTTAAACCTCAGTTTAAGTCCTCACTGTATCCATGATATGTGATTTACTAATCTATAAGGTCAGTGAAATTCAAAAGTTCTTCGTTTGTTTGTTTCCCTTTGGTAACCACGGCTACTATTCCTGATATAGCAGGGCCATTTCTTCACATGTAATCTTACATGGAAATCTGTAAAAGAGGGAAAAATCGATGCTTTCTAGATGGCAAGGGCGTGATTGTTAAAATCCTGTCCAAATGTCCCCTCTTTGGCTATTCCTGACTGACTCTATAGAATATCTATGGCTCTGTTCAATATTGTCTGAAATCGACAGAATTCACTTTATATGTCACTGTCAAGCAAGGAGGGCACTCTCAGTGTCACCACCTCTGTTCTTGTTGTAAAGTTATAAATTTATGCTTGAAATAAATTTTATAAGAGACAAATACATGAAGATGTGTGTGGACTATTGGTGAGTGTATGTTTCCTCCAATTGCATTGTCCCCCTTGTTGCCAAATTTCCCCTCTAATATATATGATCCTCTCTGCTGGAAATATGTAGACATTGAAGGAAAGATACTTCAGCAAGTAACACAATAGAATTAGATGTTTTTGTCAATAAATGACTTAGAAACTGCTTATAGGATTTTTTCATGGTCTTTTGCGTTTTGAAAGAACAAATGAAAATACAAGTAAGCAGACACTTTACATGCATGAGGGTGCCAAAGGAGTGTTTGATAGATTGCTTTGTGGCAGAGTATTCTGTCATGTTCTGAAAGGTTTGGGTCATCCCGGGTAGAGGAAGGAGCAGGACTCAGGCAAGAACAACCCTGGCTATGAAGGAAGAGGTTGGTTTTAATGGGCAGTGTTCCTGTAGGTGGGTGAAAGGTGTCTTTGCCTAAAATAAGATAATTTGCCTGCATACTGCCCTGAAGAGTTGCCAAACTTTGTTCATCTCTAGAACTATGACCTTTAGTAGCAACAAAAGGATACTCCTAATATAAAGGACAATGTCAGATAAAAGAGGAGAGAAGAGAAAATGGAAATAAAAGTGAATGTGAGATATGTGCTCTTTGGATATTAAAAAAAGCACATATGTTTGGGTCCTTAAAAATAAAGTGTTCTAACAGCATTTCATCCTTCACCACCCAAAGCCTTGACTCACTTTCCCTTTGCTGCTTTTCCTTCCGTCTTTCTCTTCCTTCTCTCTTATTTATCAACCTTTCCCTTCTACCTTTTGATTTCCCAATTTCTGTTTACTAGGAATTACTGCTAAAGCCCTAAAGATGCTGCACAACCAGCCCAGCAACATCACTGACTTCTTAAGAGAGCCAGTCAAGAGATTGGCCCTCATCCCAGGTGGCTTGGAGGCTGTTGAACAAGCTGAGCAACCCTAATTCAGTCACATCGCTCCAGTCTCAGTAGAGACTCAGTCTATTTGGAGGATTTTATAATTCAGGGACCTACTAGGGCATGTTTGTAAAGCCAAATACTTACTGACTAGGATAGTTATTCTAAAAGGAAGAGAGAATGGTATCTCACTTCTCAGATAAATGTGTTTTTGAATCCAGCATTCTGATCTCCTCGGTGTCTATGTGACCAGTTGGACAATTGTCCAGAAGCCCCAGGCAGGGGACAGATGCACACCAGTATTTCTGCCATTCAATGGTTCAGAGTGTTTATGATACATGGGTTTCCTGTGGGTCAGCTAGTAGGCAGCTGACTGTGGGCTACTGGATTTTCTCCGGATGGTGCTTGCAGAGTGAGGGAAACAGAGAGGCTGTGCTGACGACTGCAGGTGGTGAGCTGTGGGTACCAGAACATTTCCCCTGATTAAAAAGGAAACTATGGCTTTGGGGATCCCCAACTTGTGAGTGTCCTGGATAATCACAAGGACACCCCACAAGAGAAACACTTGTCAGTCAGGGGGAACTTCAGATCAGTCCATCTGGACCAAGAGAAGGCTACAAGAGCGCCATATAAGTCAGTGATGTCAGAACTTTCCCATCTTGTTACCATCTACTCTGTTCCAACATGGCCCAAGGAATGAAGATCCAGAAAGCGAGAGAGAAGGAACCTTGCAGAAATGGACACATTGATGCTTCCTGGTAGGTCCCCTGGGCCTCAGTAGGGTAGAGGGAAACATTGAATAGGCTGAATATGAGATGGAGTTGACACTTGACTGACCTGGCCTTGTGAAACCTGTGAAACCCAGAGTGACAGAATGTATGGAATGGTTGCAAGGTGATGCAGAAAATGAGGATGCAGTGGAGTGTGGGTGAAGACAGCCACTGGAGGAGGATGGAACCGGTTCACGTTTCTATCTGCTATGGTCTCAACCTTTGTGTCCCCCAGAAATTTCATATGGTGAAATCCAGATTCCCATGGTTATGATACCCATAAGTGGAGCCTTTGTGAGGTGATGGAGTTGTAAGGATGGAGCCTCTTCAATGAGATGAGTGCTTTTATATATAAGAGACACACAGAGCTCCCGAGCCCTTCCCCCATGTGAGGAGACAATACGAAGTGTGTGACCAGAAAAGACCCTGCAAGACCACGCTGTGGAAATCCATTTCCACTGTTTATAAGTCTGTGATATTTTGTTATAGCAAACCCAGAAGGTCTAAGACAGCATCCTAACAATCTTCAGACAGTTCAGTAAACTTCATGCTATTTGTACAAAGGTGCGAAGCACTGATCCTGTATGGTGTAACACTGTGACAGTTGGTTGACAGTTTGCGGCTGGCTTTAATAAAGAATCCTGAGGATTCCGTCTTCTTGGTAGCATGGCCAGAACCATGAACAATTTTCTAATTCTCTGATTGTAATAACTTGACCCATAATAATTGGCTTTAATTGTTATGTAATCTCTTAATGGTCTTATTCGTAATGCCAGCTTCTGCTATTTGTGACTAATTTTTAAAATGAGCTTCATTCTCTCAATTGTAGGGGTGGATTTTCTTTTGATTTTATATTAAATGAAAATATGAAGTGTTGTCAAATTGCCCTCTTAGATTTTGACATCTCTACAGAGTCTGTATTTATTTTTTTAAGAGAAGAACCATTTCAAAGAGCATGCATTGAAAAGCTGTAAATTTCAAAGAAGCTTGCTATGGGATAGATCATTATGACCATCTCAGAGCGGGATCGGATGGATGTGGATTTAGCGCGTTTTGTGGATTCAGCATGCCAGGATCTTGGTGTAGATGTCAACTTTACGTGAATCCCTGCACAGGCACTGGAACAGGTTATAAAATGCAGAATGATGCCTATCTTCATCGGTGGACGTCAGGGATGGGAGTCCTGACCAGAAAGTGCGAGCCTCCGACATCTTCAGCCTGACTGCAAAAATAATCTGAATACCCAAAAGATAATGCCTTCTTTTGTGTTTTATTAGTATTTGCTTATCTTTTTTGCTTCTAATTATCAAATTAAGATTTGGGGAAGACATACGAACATAAAACTCTCTAGATATGGATTTTGGAGCTGGCCAATGAGAAAACTATTAGGAATCTAAAAAGTAGAAACATAACTCGTTTAGTTTTAACTTTCTCTCTTCTTCCTTCCCACTCCCATCCTTTGATTTGAGCAGAACAGAGAAAGAAGACACATGGAACTTCAATAGCAGATGTCGTGGGATACTTTGAAGAAAATGCTGATCTTGAAAATTCTATTCTCCAGTTCTCTTACTCCTGAAATTATTTCAACCACCTGTGCCTAGGAAGAGGCAAGCTTTTGGTGGAATTGTGTTCACATGACAAAAATTGCAGTGAAATTCTGATTCCTTTACAGTAGAATCTATCACTATGAATGACTAAACTCCTGCTTTATGTAGTAGAAGTCTATCATGTAGAAGTCATGAATCTTTTTCTTACAAAATGAGATATTTCAAAACTCCTTATGCATTACAGAGGTCAACTCTTTCATTCATGAACAAAGCAAGAAAGCCCTCTGCAGGATGCTCACCTGGCTAAATTGCCTCTCTATGAATCCTTGCAGTTTGTCTGACATTTTCTCATTCTCTATGGCACTTGATAGGATAGCATCTGAATCTTCTTTCAAACTCTGCAGCTCTTTGATTAGATGATACAGAGGTCTATTCCAGGAGTACAGTAATATGAGTATCCACTTACTAAGGTCTTCATTCTAAGCAACCAGAAGAAAAAGTCTCATTAAAATAATCATAATTCAGTGGTTTTGGTAACATG
The DNA here is from genome assembly GCF_019320065.1 of Cervus canadensis. NCBI lineage: Eukaryota > Metazoa > Chordata > Mammalia > Artiodactyla > Cervidae > Cervus > Cervus canadensis. The sequence goes on along the minus strand of NC_057413.1, from coordinate 17,488,767 downwards.
TGATCTTTGCTCAGAGCAGCTGACCTAAAAAAATTTTGGTTATTCCTATGTGTATGCAGAGATTTTTAAAGATAGTGAAAGTTTCAAAAGTATAAAATGTAAGCTATTAGTTCACACTTCTCTGAATTATTAAAAATCTAGGTTATTTTAGGAATTAATTTCTCTGATGTGTTCTAATTTATAACATGAAGAATTTTCTTTTTTCCTCTGAAATTCTACCACCACTCAGTGAGTTCTTTTATGTTTGTATATTTGCGTGAGAGAAATCTAAGTATTTTATGACAAGTCAGTATGCACCTGCAGTACCTGACCCAGGAAAGAGGCGTTCTACCTGTGCCCACATCATTGTCACCCAGTGATTCTTTCGTATTAATGAATCAGATGAGTCGTTCATATTGATTTTCAATCGGTAATTTGTTTTATGCTATAACAACAAAGGGACAATGAAGAAGACATGACATTCCTAAACAGGCTTTCTTTCCTCAGTTGATCCCAACACTGGCCCCCATGCTGGTATCAGAAGACTCTGTCTTGTTGACATGTGTCCGGGCAGAAAATGGCAGTGTTGTCTTTAGTAACAGCATCAGTGGGATTCACAATGGAGGGTTCCCCTCCCCCCCAGGTTCACTACTACTAGTAGAATTGAGCATGAAAATCCTGGGGGCTGAATATCTCTAATTAATATGCTTGATTTCTTTACATCCATGAACTGTTTTAGTGGTAAAGAACAGAGAACTGAGTAGGATTAAATATAGTAATGCGTATAATGTACTTAGCAAAATGTAGGGCCATGTAGTAACTCTGAATAAACTTTAAATTTAAGCTTATTGAAAAATCCCTCCTCTTCTTCCACTTTGACCTTTTTCCATTACTTGATCATCCTCATTATTAAGGGGGACTGCATGTGAAAATATTTTAAATAATGTTAGGAAGAAGGATAATGCAGGAAATCAATAACGGTGACAATTTGCAGGTGCCATAAATGATTGAGCCTTGCTATGTAAACTGTGTTGTCCTCAGAACAGAGGCAATTATTGTGGCCATGAGAAGCAAAGCAATGTTTTATAGGCCATTGTGGGGGAGACTTACAAATTAAGAATAAAAAGTGACAGAGAAGTCATTGAGAATGATGAATGAAGAAGGTGTCAGAGAAGTAGAAGCAGAATCAGGAGAGTCTTGAAAGTAAACGCGATCGCCTGGGTGGTGCGGTATAGAACTCCCAAGTAGGAGTCAGTAGTAACAAGGAGTACTCAAAACTGGGGTGTGTTTCTCACATATTCATGAATTTTGCAATCTTATATTTTACACATGGAAGTTCCCATTCATTTCCTGGTTTTGTACAGTATAATAGCTGCAATCCTGTGTCTAATGCATTGGTTGAACTAAAGTTGTCTGCATGGACCCTTTATAGATCTGTTATTTACTTTGCTACTACAGATCGTTAGTCATCCCTTGATTTCACTCATGCTTCATCAACTGCATAATATAATTTCTCTTCAATTGCTTACGGTTCTTACACCTTTTCCTCCATGTACTGTTACCATAACCTCTAATAGTCTGAAGCCTGGTTACCCAGATACTGTCTCATTTGATTTGGTGAAAAATCCAGGTAAAAAACTCACGTTCATCTGTAGGGCTTTTTCTCTTTCTTCCGGAGCATGGAGGGACTTTGTGTGGCAGCTCTTGGTGGCATTGATACAATACTGTTTGCCCTTCCTGAAAGTGATCAGGCAATTAGTTAGAGTTGTTGGGCATTCAGTAGATGAACCCATTACCAGAACATTTACATGTTTGATAGACGTGGAATTTTTTTAATGGGGGGGCATCACAAAATTTGAAAGTCATTCTTTTCCTACTTTTTTGATACATTGTCTATATAAAAATGATTTTACATCTAACCTTTCTAAGTTTAAACTTTTCCTTTCTCTGTTTTATTATTATTATTATTTTTAAACTATTTGAACCAAGTATAGTACATATGTACCAATAGTTGGTGCTTCCCAGGGGATGGTAGCGGTAAAGAACATTCCTGCCAATGCAGGAGATATAAGAAGACTCAGGTTTGATCCCTAGGTGAGGAGCATCCCTTGCAAGAGGATATAGCAACACACTCCAGTATTCTTGCCTGGCGAATCCTATGGACAGAGCAGCCTGTTGGTCTACAGTCAGTAGGGTTACAAAGAATTGGATACAACTGAAGTGACTTAGAATGCATGCGTGCACCTATATTTAACCATTTAATCTCTGTGGGTCAGAGCCAATATATTCCCTTATAAGGAGTAATACAGTAATGACTTCGACTTATTTCTGAATCCACACACCAAAAAGATTAGTGTTTCATCCCAGGTGCAGAATACAATGTTGTTTATGGTGACAAAATGGTACATCAGAAAATCATAGCATAAAGTTATAGGGAATACTAAGCAATGGACTTAGAATAACAAGAGTAGAAAAATCTAACTAACACTTTGATAGAGAAAAACTAATCTTTAGCAGAAGTTACGAACATTTAAAGAGATTACTTGGAAGAGTTGGGAAAAAAAAAAGGACGGTCAAAAATGGAGGATGAAACAAAAACTAGTGTTTACAAAGAACTACGTAAATTTAATAGAAACCTTTAGCACCGCCTTTTATTAGCTGTCTGCTCTATTGTGTGCTCCTTGATTGACCTAAAAGAATTAACATACAACTTTCAAATACCTTCATCAGAAAGAGAATAATTGTTTCCAATTGTAAACTCCCCTTCTATTGTAGCTTGAAACCTATTCACTGCAAATCTTAAAACAATAACTTGTAGCATTAAAAAAACTATCATTATTTGTTTTTGTGACCGGGATTCAGCTTTGTTTAACATGTTCCATCCACCCAGTTCACTGCAGAGCAGTTCTCATTTATTGGCTATTAACTCTGAGCCTAGAGAAGAAAGCCCAGAGAGACACTTAAGGACCAGAAAATCAACATGCTTCCTTTTCCCCAGTCCCACCTAAAAGTGCTTTATGTCAGGTAGTATTATGGACTGAATGTGTGTTCTTCAAATTCATGTGTTAGAGCCCCAAATGCCAAAGTACTGTGCTTTGAAAAGGATTCCGACTTTTGCGGACCCCATGGACTGTAGCCCTCCAGACTCCTCTGTCCATGGGATTTCTCAGGCAAGAATACTGGAGTGGCTTGCCATTCCCTTTTCCAGAGAATCTTCCAGACCCAGGGGTAAAACCCAAGATTCTCCCATTGCAGGCAGATTTTTTACCATCCGAGCCACCAGCAAAGCCCATTAAGGTTAAATGAGCTCTTAGGGTGGAACGCTCATCCAATAGGTTTAGTGTCTCCATGAAGTGAAACACCAGAAAATTTTCTCTCTGTCTCTGTGTCTGTGTGTCCTTTCCTCTGTCTGTCTTCCCCACCCCCCACCCTGTGTGAGGACACATGGAGAAGCCATCCTGGGAAGAAAGAGTTCTCACCACAGCCTCACCTTGCTGGTGCCCTGATCTGGGACTTCTAGCCCCCAGAGCTGTGAGGAAATAAATTTCTGTTGTTTATTCCACTGAGTCCATTGTATTCTTCTATGGCATTCCTAGTTGACAGATACAAAATCATTTATTTTGGAATTTTAAAAAAGAAAATGAATGAAGGAAATTGAAAAAGTTATTGCATTTCTTAGGAATCTTTGAGATTTCACAAAACTGGTCCTTTCTTCAATTTCCACATCTTATGAGCTGATGGCATCTTTAACCTAGAGAGTGTGTTATTTGAAGTTTGGCTGATGCAGCCCTCTTGTTTAAAGAACAGTATGGCCCAGTCACTTATGCGAAGTTTCCTTCTGGGAACCTGGTGGGCTACAGTCCATGGGGTCGCAAGAGTCAGACATGATTTAGCAACTAATCCACCACCACCACCACAGTACTTATAAACTCATTGAACATTATTGTGGAAAGGTTATGATAGTCATGGGAGAGCCTGGCGGCATCAATAAACAGGTCTGTAAGGGATTTCAGGGGGATGTCAAACACGTCAGGACTGCAGGTTGGGCATAAGTTGCCTTGGCACAAGAGCAGTTTTGACATGACCAGCAGCAGGAGCAGGCAGGACCCTGCTAAAGTAAAAACATGAGCCATTCTGAGATGATCTAGACACCTGACGTTATCAAATCCATCCTGTGGAGGGAAGCCTTCTCTTTCCCTGTTGCTCTGAGCAACAGTTGGTGCTGTAGTAGCTGGGCTGGGGAAGAAAGAGTGCCTTCTGTGTGAATTTAGATGGATGATGATATTTGCACAGATAGATAGTTGGAGAAGTAGGTTACTCCCTGCTTTTTTGCTTTGCTCGCAGAAGTACTTCTGTGCTCTGCAAACATTTAGAACTTAATTCTGAGCCAGAGTGTTTAGGCCATTCTTTTAAGACAGTTTAATGTTGGGACTCTGCAGGCTCTCAGCAGAGAGGCCCTCTAGGAGTTTATAATTTTTTCACACTACATCGACTAATGCTTGAATTTTAGACACTGAAATGATAAGAAAAGTCCAGTTGATCTGTGTGGTTTACCATCACACCGGGATAAGGGTAAACACATGACTGACTAATCGCTACTACTGAGTGCAGAGAGAATACAAAGAGAAAAACAACAATGTACCTTGGAAGTACTAACTCACCTTTGTAACCGCATGCATGTCTTTGATACTTTCCCAAAAGCTTTAAAACATCTTAAAATTTGTGTTTCACAGTAACCCTGTGAGATAGCCTTCATCTTCACTATGATGATCAAATTATAATAAGATGTAATGACTTGGAGAGGGCAAGTAATTTTCCCCAGGTCCCATTATTAGCAGATGGAGGAGACTGGGCACCAATACAGTCATCTGTGCACTTCCTGATGTCACGTCACACATGCCTGTGGGCTCTCGGCCTGCATGTGTGTAACCAGGACTATATCAGGAGCTGTGATGACTCTGCTTGCAGAGAAAAATATTTTGTCTTTGACTGCAAAACAGCAATGACCCTAGAACATTGGTTTTATCCACTTGTTCTGCTCTGTTTATAAAACACTCACCGTTAAAGTCTTTGACAATTATCAGTGTGGGGGCCTGGTTCTCCTGGCTAGCCTTGTTTCTAGGCACCTTGACAGCTCTTCTACTTTTATGCATCTTTTATAAAAAAGGTCTGTCTAGTCAAGGCTATGGTATTTCCATTGGTCATGTATGGATGTGAGAGTTGGACTATAAAGAATACTGAGTGCCGAAAAATTGATGCTTTTGAACTGTGGTGTTGGAGAAGACTCTTCAGAGTCCCTTGGACTGCAAGGAGATCCAACCAGTCCATCCTAAAGAGATCAGTCCTGGATGTTCTTTGGAAGGACTGATGCTAAAGCTGAAACTTCAATACTTTGGCCACACAATGCAAAGAGTTGACTCATTGGAAAAGACCCTGACGCTGGGAGGGATTAGGGGCAGGAGGTAAAGGGGCTACAGAAGATGAGATGGCTGGATGGCGTCACTGACTTGATGGACATGAGTTTGACTAAACTCCAGGAGTTGGTGATGGACAGGGAGGCCTGGCATGCGGCAGTTCATGGGGTCGCAAAGAGTTGAACATGACTGAATGACTTAACTGAACTGAACTGAGTCTTCTCATTACATTTCTTTCTTCGAGAAAATAGCAAATAAATCTCCAAATGGTAATACGAGAATCTTACCTGCTCAGCACCCAGGACCCCGTCACTGGCTCTGTGGACATGGCCTGGCCTTTCCTGACTGGAACGTTTCAGGGAGAAAATCCATCTGTCTGGTCGGGAGCACATCCTGACAACCATGGGGCTCAGTTTTCGAACCATCTCCAAACATCTCCTCTTTGATAGTAGAACCAGATCTTCATGTTTCCATGATGTATTGTAATATTTCAGAAATTATTCCTGGCCCTACCTTTGGCCAACAGAAGCATAAAATCATAGACTCTTGCAAGCGTGATTTTAATATTACTTTTCCTGTCCGTCCTTTGTAAATAAGCAGAATATAAGACTAAAGTGAGCAAGAATTGAGTTTGGACAAGAGAACTGATAAAACAGGAATTTTATCCTCCTGAATGAGATCTGAACATGATTCTTTTTCCCATTTACCAGAAGATTGGTAATTTAATGAAGGATAAGATATCAGCATTTATGAGGTTTCCTCTGCTCTTAGTTAGTTTAAAGGGGCATGTGTCTAAGAAGAAAATGGTTACTTAAAATTAGGTGACGAAAATAAAATAAGTAGTTCTCAAAAAGAAGACATATAAGTTGGAGAAATTTGGGACTATCTCTCTCATAAACTAAAGAGCTTATTGTGACAGGCAAGGAGAATAATAGCTTGTATAACATAGGCATATTTGTCTGCATATATTTCTGTGCATGTATACATGTGTTATGCATAAATATATGCTTAATTCCTACATGGAACTTTGGACCTTATGAAATTCAATTCTATAAGGGGCAGTAAATATAGCAGAATACCCTAATTCCTAATGTATTTGATCATTTATTGGTAGAAGACTTAACTATATGATTTTTTTTTTGTTAAAATGTTATTCGTGTGTTTGCTTTGGTGGCACATATATTAAAAAATTGGAATAATACTGAGAAGATTAGCATGGTCCCTGCCCAAGGATGACACACAAATTTGTGAAGCCTTCCATATTTTTCTGTAACAACTTCGAGGGGTGGGATGGGAAGGAAGTTGGGAAGGAGGTTCAAGAGAGACGGGACATAGGTATACCTATGGCTGATTCATGTTGATGTTTGGCCAAAAGCACTACAGTATTGTAAAGCAATTACCCTTCAATTAAAGATCAATAAATTGAATTATTGAAACTGTTACTGGGGATCATTGATCAGGTTCAGATATTCATTATATGAGTAAAAAATATCTGATTGGAAACTGATGGTGTCAATTATCATTGGTTAGTGATTCATTAACTTTATACTTGAATGAGAAAAGTAAACTAACAAACACTATTATCTGTAATTCAGTGTCACAGCAAGCTATAATCCTTGTCTGCGTTCGCTTTTAGGCGGTATAGCGCCCAAACTTTGAAACTGAGGCCATTCCCAGAAGCCCACAGTCATGAGTCCTGCCCAGGGTTTTTGTTCCTGATGTTGGAGGCTTCTTTTGCTGGCCCACTAAGTCTGAAATTTTCTCTCCTGAGCATTCTCTGGTTCTATCATGTGCACAAGTCTTTCTATTTTGGTTTTCTAATTTGATTCTCTTATTCTTTTGATCAGACTACCAAGTCTCTTTACGATTGACTTTTCAGACCCTTTTGTGCTTTGATTTTTCTGATGCTCATTAGTGTATTTGCTTCCATGTCTACCTCTCTGAGTAGTTTTCAGTATCTACATGTACCCTACTCTATTTCCTTACTGTCTGGATTCTGGCGTTTAGCTTCAGTGTATTTTTATGAACTGCATTTTCCTCTGGTGCAGTTTCTGGTATACAGCTTAAGCTGGTTGGCTCCCATCTGGCTTGTTCATGTTGTCTCCAAAAATTAGAGAACTCTGCTTTCTTTCTAGGCAATACTGCCCCTTCTTTTGATACCATTGCTAATTTTCTGTGATTTCACTTCCTGCCTCATAAGCTTTGTCTTTCTCAATCTACTGTACCTTGAGTACTATGTGTCTTTATGTTAGTATTACTATTTTAAATAAATATCAACCTAGTGTACCTGAGAATTAAAGGGAGTAAAATTACAATAGCATTAGTAATAATGCATTGCCCCCATTATAATCCAGTAATGTTCCCAGTTTTAAATGACTTTCTACCCATGTGTTATTGAGGTCTCTTACTCATTTTTCCTTACTAGGTGTTTCAATTTTGAATAGAATGTAGAAAACAATGGAGTGGAAAATTCTGAAAATCACCTTGGATTTTTGATGCCTCAAGATTAAGTATGTAATTATTAGTTTTTTATAATTAGTAGGGCTATTCTTAGCACATATAACTCAGTGTAGGGTGATTGCTATTGAGTGAAGGATGTATACTGTGAATTGCAATCACCAATCTCTTTAATTAGAGATAAAGAAAGCAATGCCAGGAAGACACAGGCTTCTGTTTTGGAAGGAAAAACTTACAGTGTCTGTCATCTACAGTCTAATCTTCAGATTTTTCAAAACAATTAATCTTCCTTTTCTCATTTAATAATTTGGGTTGTTTGATTTCTTTTGCTACTGAGTTGCATGAGTCTCTTATATATACCTGGATATGAAGCCCTTACCAAATATGTGATTTGCAAATATATTTGTGTTATTCCATAGATTGCCATTTCATTTCATTGATGGTTTCTTTTACTATGTGGAAGATTTTGAGTTTGATGTGGTCTCACTAGTTTATTTTTGCAGCTCTTGCCTTTGCTTTTGATGATTGACTGTTTGAGCTGCTTGTATTTTGGAAAGCAATCCTTATCAGTTGTTTTATTTGCTATTATCTTCTCCCATTCTTAGCAAAAGACACAGACTGGCTGAATGGAGACAAAAACAAGACTCATATATATGCTGTCTACAAGAGACCCACTTCAGTCCTAGAGACACATACAGACTGAAAGTGAGAGGAGGGAAAAAGATATTCCATGAAAATGGAAATCAAAAGAAAGCCAGAATGGCAATTTTCATATCAGAAAAAATAGACCTTAAAATAAAAACTATTATAAGAGATAAAGGACACTACCAAATGATCAAAGGATCAGTCCAAGAAAAAGACATAACAATTTTAAATGTTTATCTACCCAACATAGGAGCAACTCAATACATAAGGTAAGCACTAACTGACACAAAATGAGAAATTGTTAGTAACACAATAATATTAGGGCATGTTAATACCCCACCTTTACCAATGGACAGATCATCAAAACAGAATATTAATGGGGAAACATAAGCCAAAAAAGAACTATTAGAGCAAACAGACCTAATTTATATCTTCAGCACATTCCATTCAAAGGCAGAAGAATACACTTTTTTTCAACTGCACATGGAATATTTTCCTCATCTTGGGTCACAAATCAAACCTCAGTAAATTTAAGGAAATTGAAATTATATCAAGCATTTTCTCTGACCACAACAGTATGAGACTAGATATCGACTATAGAAAAAAAAAAACCAACTTTAAAGAACAAAAACACATGGAGATTAAACAACGCATTTCTAAATAATAAACAGGTTACTGAAGAAATAAGGGAGATAAAAATATTCCTAGAAACAAAGAACAATGAAAACATGATGATATAAAACCTATGGGAAGCAACAAAAGCAGTTCTACAAGGGAAGTTTATAGTAATACAAGTCCTACCTCAAGAAACACATTGAATAGACAACCTAACTTTACATATCTTTAACTCTTTTTAAAATTTCTATCAATGTCTTAAAGGTTTTGCATAAAATCTTTCAACACCTTGCTTAAGTTTATTTCTAAGTGTTTTATCTTTTTGTGATGCAATAGTAAATGGGATTATTTTCTTTATACCACTTTCTGAATAGTTTGTTGTAAATATATTGGTAAGCAACTGAGTTTCTTGTATTGGAATATAGTAAACATAATGTATGCTACATCTTTAAAGAATAGACATTTCCCCACAAGTAAGACATATAGATGATCAAGAGGTATATGACAAGATGCTCAGCATCACTAATAATCAAAGGAAATGCAGATCAAAAGCACAAGAGATATCACCTCATACCTGTTTGAATGGCTAGTACCAAAAATGTAAGAAATGACAAATGTTATTGAGGATGAGGAGGAAAAGGAGTGCTTATGCACTGTTGGTAGGGATGCATAATGGTGCAACTCCCATGGAAAAATACTGTGGAGTTTCCTCAAGAAATTTAAAAGAGAACTGTTATGTCATCCATTATCCCACTTTTGGATATATATTCAAAGGAAATGAAATCATTGTCTCAAAGAGAGATCTATATTTCTATGTTCATTGCAGCATTATTCACAGTAGCCATGGTATAGGAACAACCTGAGTATCTTTCAACAGGTGAATGGATTAAAACAATGTGATGTGACATATATAGGTAAATATTATTTTGCCATCAGAAAAAGAAAGAACTCCTTCCATTTGTGGCAACATGGATGAAACTAGAGGGCATTACACTAAGCAAACTAAGTCAGAGGAAGACAAATACCATATGATCTCAATCATAAGGAATCTCAGAAAAAACAAAAAAAAAAGATGGAACTCAGAGTAGAAAAATGATTGCCAAAGACTGGAGGGTAGGACAAATAGGGAGAGAATTTTAAAGGTTACATACTTTTCATGTATAGAAAAATAATAAGATCAGAGGTTCTAATATTTGAGCTTCATGATCTAATCATGGAATCTAATCACGAGATTGAACAAGCTCTAGAAGTTGGTTACGCATAGGGAAGCCTGTGTTGCCACAGTCCATGGGGTCATATAGAGTCGGACACGACTGAATGAACTGAAGAGAGTGGAACTTATCTGTGTTCTCCTCAAAAAGCAAAAGTTAAACATGTGTGGTGATGGCAGTGTTACTTAATAGAAAGGGAAACTCATTTCTAATACGTGTACAAATGGGGGTGGACCAGATGACGGAGGGACAGGTGGAAGTGGGGTACACCTCTCTCCACTGATGCATCAACAACGTCTAAAGGTGCAGCAGTTCTCACAGAAGACCAGGTGAATACTGGCAGGACGCCCTGACTACTAAGAAGGAATGTCCGGATCCATACAGAACTCAGTAGGACAAAGGAAAGAAGGGACGAGGAAGAAGGGGAAAGAAGGAGGAGAGCAAGTGGGACCAGCCTGCACCTGGGGGTGCAGCTGAAGCACAGGGGAGAGACCCCATGTCCATGGCTGTCCACTGGAATGGGGGAGTCATTTGAAGCTGTTGGGGAGTGAACCAACTAACCTGTGACCATCTGAACGGAGTGAGAACCACATAGACAAGCCATGCTGCTGCCTTTCATACCTCTGACAGGGTTGTAAGTCCACTGGTGTCCACGGGAGCTGGGAGCTGGAGCCATGGGGATTGCGGAATGATCCCAGGGAGAGGAGTCCTGTTGACCGTGGGCAGTCAGCCAGTGGGATGGGATGGAGGAAATCCACTGCATCAAATGCTTCTTAAGGAAATCCACAAGGCCATAAAAGTAGGGTTCAACTGCCCATGGAGTAGAGCTATCTCTTTCTCCATGGTGGTACCTGTAGGTTGAGCAATAGAGAAAGACTTCAGTGAGGTTGGTCCTTGATGCCTGATGCACTAAGCAATGGAGAGTTTTGAATGTGTATATACCCTACCCTACCCTATTCTCTGTCTCAATTGTGGATTTTAGCATCGTAATATTTTTATGAACTTAAGTTTCTTCTGGCAGAGTTTCTGGTTTACAAATTAAGCTAATTCCTCACATCTGGCTCATTCTTAGTGTTTCAAAAAACTCTGAGAACCTTCCTTCCTCTCAAGGCAATACTGCCCTTCACTTTACTACCATTACTGACTTCCCATACTCTTACTTCTTGCCTACTATAGTCTATGTCTTTCTCTATTCACTATAACTTTAGTAGTTTGTGTCCCTATGCTATTATTAATATTTATGATAAAATATTAACCTTATGCAGTAGAGAATCAAATGGAATGCAGTTACAATAGTAGTAATAAATTACACCCAAATTATAATCCATTAATGCTCCCATTTAAAACCGATTTTCTATCTATATATTATTGAGGTCTTTTAACTCAATTTCCTTACTCGGTGGCACAATTTTGAAATGAAATATAATACAATGGAGTGGTAAACTCTGGAAATTAACTTCCTTTTGACATGCCTCATTAGTAAGTATGCAAATATTAGGGTTTTCTTCCCCCAGTGGGGCTGTTCTTAGTACATATTAAAGCTCACTGTGGGTACACTGTGAAGAATGTACACTGTGAACTGTAATTGTCAAACAAGTGAGTGGAGATGAAGAAAGTAATGCCAGGAAGATAGAGGCTTTTGTTGTTCTATAAGGAAAATCTTGCTGTCTCTCATCTACAGTCTAATCTTCAGATTTATTGAAACTCTTACTTTTCTTATGCTCCATTAAAAATTTAGATTATTTGGGGTTTTTTGCCCTTGAGATGTAAGTCTCATGTATTTTTGGATATTAAGCCCTTATGAAATATATGATTTGGAAATACCTTCTGTCAATCTGTAAATTGCCATTTGATTTTGTTGATGTTCCTTTGTTTGGAGTTTGATGTGGTCCCACTTGTTTGTTTTGGCAGTTGTTGCCTTTGCTTTTGATGTGAAACCCAAAAACTTGTTGCAAAGACCAATTGCAAGAAGATTACCTCAATGTTGTCTTCTAGGGGTTTCATTGCTTAAAGTCTTATGTTCAACTTTTTAATCCCTGTTTAGTTGATTTTTGTGTATGCCAAAAGACAGGGATACAGTTTCATTTTTTCATAGCACTATCCAGTTTTCCCAGCGCCATTTTTGAAAAGCATGTCCTTTCCCCACTGGATATTCTTGGCTCCTTTTTCATAAGCTAACCAACAATATACAGGTATGTGGTTCTTTCTGGCTTTGCTGTTCTGCTCTATTGGTCTATGTGTCTGTTTTCGTGCCAGAAGCAAATCATTCTGTTTTGATTACTATAGCTTTCTAATACAATATGAAATCAGCAACCCTAGTCTTGAATGTTGTTCTTCTTTCCCAAGATCACTTTGACTCTTTGGTATTTTGTGATTTAATATAGCAGAATAGACCAAGAAGAGATGGAAAAAGTACACAGAAGAACTATACAAAAAAAAAAAATTTTAATGACCCAGATAATCACAATGGTGTACTTTCCCACTCAGAGCCAGACATTCTGGAATGTGAAGTCCAGTGGGTCTTAAGAAGCACTACTGCCCATAAAGCTAGTGGAGGTGATAGAATGCCAGCAAAGCTATTTAAAATCCTAAAAGATGATGCTATTAAAGTGCTCCACTCAGTATGTGTGAAAATTTGAAAAAGCCAGCAGGGGCCAGAGGACAGGAAGAGGTCAATCCTCATCCCAGTTCCCAAGAAGGTAGTACTAAAGAATGTTCCAGCCACTAAACAGTTGTACTCGTCTCCTATGCTGGCAAGGTTATGCTCAATTCCTCAGGCTAGGCTTCAGCATTATGCGAACCTAGAAATTCCAGATGTTCAAGCTGAGTTTAGCAAAGGCCGAGGAACCAGAGATCAAATTGCCAACATTTGCTGAAACATAGAGAAAGCACAGGATTTAAAAAAAAAAAAAACAAAAACAAAAACCTGCTTCATTGACCTCACCAAACTGTGTGGATCACAGCAAATTGGAAAATTCTTTTTTTATTTTTTAAATTTTAATTTATTAATTTATTTATTTTACTTTACAACATTATATTTGTTTTGCCATACATTGACTTGAATCCACCATGGGTGTACATGTGTTCCCCATCCTGAACCCCCCTCCCTCGCCATCCCATCCCTCTGGGTCATCCCAGTGCACCAGCCCCGAGCATCCAAAAAATACTGTTGGTAGCTTGATAGGGATTGCATTGAATCTATAAATTGCTTTTGGTAGTATCCTTATTTTCACTATATTGATTCTTCCAATCCATGAACATAGTATACTTCTCCATCTATTTGTGTCCTCTTTGTATTCTTTCATCTGTGTTTTATAGTTTTCTATATATAGGTCTTTTATTTCTTTAGGTTGTGTTTTATTCTTTCATTGTAATGGTGAATGGAATTGTTTCCTTAATTTCTCTTTCTGTTTTTTCATTGTTAGTGTATAGGAATGCAAGGGATTTCTGTGTGTTAATGTTATATCCTGCAACTTTACTATATTCATTGATTAGCTCTAGTAATTTTCTGGTGGAGTCTTTAGGGTTTTCTGTGTAGAGGATCATGTCATCTGCAAACAGTGAGAGTTTCACTTCTTCTTTTCCTATCTGGATTCATTTTATTTCTTTTTCTGCTCTGATTGCTGTGGCCCAAACTTCCAAAACTATATTGAATAGTAGTGGTGAGAGTGGCCACCCTTGTCTTGTTCCTGACATTAGGGGAAGTGCTTTCAAATTTTCACCATTGAGGATAATGTTTTCTGTGGGTTTGTCATATATAGCTTTTATTATGTTGAGGTGTGTTCCTTCTATTCCTGCTTTCTGGAGGGTTTTTATCGTAAATGAATGTTGAATTTTCTCAAAGGCTTTCTCTTCATCTATTGAGATAAGCATTGGTTTTTATTTTTCAATTTGTTAATGTAGTGTATTACATTGATTGATTTGAGGATATTGAAGAATCCTTGCATCCCTGGGATAAAGCCCACTTGGTCATGAGTATGATCTTTCTAATATGTTGTTGGATTCTGTTTGCTAGAATTTTGTTAATGATTTTTGCGTCTATGTTCATCAGTGATATTGGCCTATAGTTTTCTTTTTTTGTGACATCTTTGTCAGGTTTTGGTATTAAGGTGATGGTGGCCTCATAGAATGAGTTTGAAAGTTTACTTTCCTCTGCAATTTTCTGGAAGAGTTTGAGTAGGTTAGGTGTTAGCTCCTCTCTAAATTTTTGGTAGAATTCAGCTGTGAAGCCCTCTGGTCCTGGGCTTGTTTGTTGGAAGATTTCTGATTACACTTTCAATTTCCATGCTTGTATTGGATCTGTTAAGATTTTCTATTTCTTCCTGGTTCAATTTTGGAAAGTTGTACTTTTCTAGGAATTTTTCCATTTCTTCCAAATTGTCCATTTTATTTGCATATAGTTGTTGATAATGGTCTCTTTTGATCCTTTGTATTCCTATGTTGTCTGTTGTGATCTCTCCATTTTCATCTCTAATTTTATTGATTTGATTTTTCTCCCTTTGTTTCTTGATGAGTCTGGCTAATGTCTTGTCAATTTTATTTACCTTCTCAAAGAACCAGCTTTTGGTTTTGTTCATTTTTTTGCTATGGTCTCTTTTGCTTCTTTTGCATTTATTTCTGCCATGCTTTTTAAGATTTCTTCCCTTCTACTAACCCTGGGGTTCATAATTTCTTCCTTTTCAATCTGCTTTAGGTGTAGAGTTAAATTATTTATTTGACATTTTTTCTTGTTTCTTGAGGTAAGCCTGTATTCAAAATGGAAAACTCTTGAGATGGGAATACCAGACCAAACTTACCTGTCTTCTGAGAAACCTGTATGCAGTTCAAAAAGCAACAGTTATAAGTAGACAAGGCACAATAAGCTGGTTCAAAATTAGTGAAGGAGTCCATCAAGGCTGAATATTGTCACCCTGCTGATTTGACTTATACTCAGAGCATGTCATGCAAAATGCTGGACAGGATGAGTCCTAAGAGCTGGAATCAAGATTTCTGGGATAAATATCAACAACCTCAAATATGCGAATGATGCTACTCTAATGGCAGAAAGTGAAGAGAAACTAAAGAGCCTCTTGATGAGGGTGAAAGAAGAGAGTGAAAAAACTGGCTTAAAACTCAATATCAAAAAAGCTAAGATCATGGCATCTGGTCCCATCACTTCCATGGCAAATAGAAGGGGGAAAGGTGGAAGCAGTGACAGATTCCCTCTCCTTGGGCTCTAAAATCACTGTGGATGGTGACTGCAGCCATGAAATTAGAAGACGATTGCTTCTTGGCAGGAAAGCTATGACAAACCTAGACAGCATGTTAAAAGCAAAAACATCACTTTGCTGACAGAGTTCTGTATAGTCAAGTCTACACTCTTTCCAGTAGTCATGTATGCATGTAAGAGTTTGACAGACAATAAAGAATGCAGAGTGCTGAAGAACTGATGTTTTCAAACTGTGGTGCTGTAGAAGACTCTTGAGAGTCCCTTGGACAGCAAGGAGATCAAACCGGTCAACCTTAAAGGAAATCAACCCCAAATACTCTTTGGAAGGACTGATGCTGAACCTGAAGCTCCAATATTTTGGCCATCTAATGTGAATAGCTGATTCATTGGAAAAGACCCTGATGCTGGGAAATATTGAAGGCAGAAGAAAAAGAGGCTTACAGAGGATGAGATGGTTGGATGGCATCACCAATTTAGTGGGCAAGAACTTGGGAAAATTCTAGGAGATGGTAAGGGACAGGGAAGTCTGGTGTGCTACAGTCTATGGAGTCACAAAGAGTCAGACATGACCTGGCAACTGAACAAAAACAGCAGTTTTATACAAGTTGTAGAATCTTTTTTTGTTGTTTTGTGAAAAGTGCCTTGGAATTTTGAAAGAGACTGCAGTGAATATGTAGATAGCTTTGGGTAGTATGAATGGATTAACAATATTAATTCTTCCAGTCAATAAATATGAAATATGTTTCCTTTGTGTCTTTTAAACATTTCTTTCATGAGTGTCTTGAATGTTTTCATACATAGATCTTTCAACACCTTGCTTAAATTTATTTCTAAGTATTTTATTCTTTTGATGCAATTGTAAATGGGATTATTTGTATTTCTGTAATTTGTTTTTGTCTATGGATAGGGAACTGAGTTTTATATATTCAAATACAGTATACAAAATGCATGATATTTTTTACAGAATAGGCAATTTTCCCCCCAAATAAGACATACAGAATGCCCAAGATGTATATGACAAGATGCTCAACATCATTATCAGGGAAGTGCAAATCAAAAGTACAACATACACCACCTCATTCCTGTTTAAATGGCTTTTACCAAAAAGTAAGAAATAAATTTGATTGAGGATGTGTAGAAAATGGAGGTCTTAATGCATTATTGGTAGAAATGTATATCGGTGCAACTCCCAAGAAATACTTTCTGGAAGTTTCTCACGGAATATCAAAAAGAACTGTTATGTGGCCATTAATCCCACTTCTGGATATACTCAAAGAAATGAAATAATTATCTCAAAGAGAAATCTGTAGTCCCATGTTCATTGCATCAATATTCCAGTAGCCTAGAAACAACCTATTATAGAAACAATCTAAGTATCTGTCAACAGGTGAAGAGATTAAAACAATGCAATGTGATATATATATGTGAATTTTATTTGGCCATTAAAAAAGAAAGAAATTCTTCCATATGTGGCAGTATAGATGAAACTGGAGGGCCTTATGCTAAGTGAAATAAGTTAGAGAAAGACAGATAGTGTATGATCTCAATTGTAAGGAATTAAAAAAAAAAAATTGGAACTCAGAAACATAGTAGGATAGTGATTGCCAAGGCTTGGAGAGTGGGGGAAATATGGACTGAATTGTAAAAGGTTATACATTTTAACATATGAAAATTATAAGGTCTGAGGATCTAATGTATAGCATAATGACTATAACTGATAAAATTGTGTTGTATAATTGATGCTGTATAAGAGAGTGGAACTTGCCTGTGTTCTCTTCAAGAAGTAAAAGGTAAACATGTCAGATGATAGGTATGTTACTTAAGTTAATAGAAAGGGAAACTCTTTTCTAATATATATGTAAATGAGGGTCAGCACTATGGCAGAGGGATAGGTGGAAATGGCAAGTATACTGGAGTGGGTTGCCATTTCCTCCTCCAGCAAAGCTTCCTGACCTAGGGATTGAACCATCTCCTGTGTCTCTTGCATTGCAGGCAGATTCTTTAGCTACTCAGCCATCAGGGAAGTCCAAACAAAATTACCATATGACCTAGAAATTCTACCATTGGGCATATACCCTGAGAAAACCATAATTCAAAAAGACACATGTACCACAAAATTCATTGCAACAGTGTTTACAATAGCCAGGGCATGGAAGCAATCTAGATGTGCACTGAGAGAGGAATGGATAAAGAAGTTGTGGTACATTTATAAAAGAGAATTTTAATTAACCTTAAAAAGAAGCGAATTTGGGTCACTTGAGCTGAGGTGGATGAACCTACAGCCTGTTATGGAGAGTGAAGTAAGTCAGAAAGAGAAAACCAAATGTTGTATATTACTGCGTATATATGGAATCTAGAAAAAAGGCACTGATTAACCTGTTTTCAGGGCAGAAAGAGAGACACAGACAGAGAACAGGTTTGTGGATACAATGCGGGAAGGAGAGGGCAAGTTGAATTGAGAGAGTAGCATTGAAACACAGTACATTACCATATGTAAAATATTAACAGACAGCTGGTGGGAAGTTGCTGCATGACACAGGAAGCTTACTCTGTGCTGTGTGACCACCTAGAGAAGTGGGATGAGGTGCATGGTGGGTGGATTTAAGAGGGAGGGGATATATGTATACTTATGGCTGATTCACATCATTGTACAGCAGAAACCAACACATTGTAAAGAAATTATACTCCAATTAAAAGTAAATTTAAAATATAATATATACATCTATCAAATTCTCATTTTATACACTTTAAATATTTTGCAGTTTTATTTGCCAATTCTGCTTCAAACAATACTCTGCTTGCTAGTCACTATTCATGACATTTGATTTATATATGTTGTTGTTGACATAAGAAAAAGAAAAACTTTGCAGTATCTACTGAGAAAGGCAAGATGGAGACTTTTTCAATGCTTAAATACCACTTAAGCAAAAGGATTAATAATTAAGTAGTTATCAGTGGATGAATAACCCCTCAGTCTCTGGCCTCACTTTTAACTGGACCCTGCTTCTCCTCTTCCTAGTGCTTTGGTAGTATCCTTATCTTTGAAGCCAAATTTAACAAGTCAGCTTCCATACAAATGTTATAACTGGGTGCTTAGTCCCCTGAGGTGACAAAGTCCCTTATCACTTGATGCTTCTTGTGTGAAATAAAAGCCTCCCCCTGAATCATTTGTGTTTTTAAAGTAGATCCAAAAGGCTGAGGGTAGGTAGCACTGAGGGAGAGGTTTTGTTTTCCAAGCTGGACTCCTCTTGTCAGGACTAGGTCAGTGGTGTATGAAATTTTCAGGCTGCTTGAGCAGCAGTGGCTGTCTTATGCTTGTATACATATGCCCATCACACACACACACACACACACACACACACTAAATGACTGGCACGCAAAAGAAAGTCAGGCTCCCATTTTCCTAAAATGGGACTAAAGATAAAGAACTTAGACTTATCTTGTTGCCCTAATTCTCTTCATTTCAGAGTAATATGTGAGTGAAAAAAGTGAAAATCCCACACAAAACCTTCAAATCAGAAGAGAATTTTAACTTCCCTTCTTAATTTTCTTAAAAATATTCAAATAAATATAGATATATAGATATCAATATATTCATAAAGATATACATAAAGGGTAGCTGAAGGATCTTCTAACAAGGATGTCATTAACTTTGATGTGGAAGTTCTGTGACAGTGTTTATGATGACAGGTCACTGAAAGGTTTGACATTTTTCATGTGGCTGAAATATATTTTTTTCTAAACACTTCAGATCATAAAGCCTTTGTGGGGATACATGGAAAAACAGAGAAACTTGTTCTTGTTTTGCTATCACCACCTCTGATTTTTGAACCTCTGGGGGTGTCTTATAAACAGAAGTCTCAGCTGTAATGGCTGCTGTTAAAATGTCCATGTCCTGCATTTGAAAAAATATTTTTATTATTTGTTACCATAATAGCTGGAATTTTCGACTATTTTTCCATTCGGTAGAAAATTTTACATTTTTAAATCTGAGTGTTTGTATTAAAGTTATAGGGACTTTGCATAAGAGTTTTAAAAAATTAATGCCTTGATCAAATTTTGGAACTAGAAAATAGGATTGGGGTGACCTGATTTCTCTCAGTCCTTTTGCTTGGTTACAGAGTCGGACCACATCAGATGGTGACCATTCTGCTCCTTGTACAATTCCTAGGAAGTCAGTCCACAGTCTCCTTTTTTTTTTTTCATTTATTTTTATTAGTTGGAGGCTAATTACTTTACAATATTGTAGTGGTTTTTGTCATATATTGACATTAATCAGCCATGGATTTAATGATTCATCCACCCCAGGACTCAACAACCCAGATTGTTGAAATTTCTTATTATATATACCTTGAAGCTTGAACTCATTCCATGTTTTGTTTTCAATTTTCCATGGAATTTGAAACCTCTCTAGTCTCATAATTTCTAACACACTTTGATTAGATTATTAAATGATCTTGAACATAATTTTCTAAAGGTAAGCAATCTTAAGCATTTAGCATTTCTCACATCTTCCTTTGCACTCTATTGTATATTTTGGCATATAAATAAATAATCATGACTGAAATTGTTTCAAAGCTTCATAATTTACAAAGCAATTTTCATATCCATGCTGATCTTAGTCTCATTGTGATAAACAAGGAGACAAGGGTTTCATGCACTTAGGGAAGAAAGAAATGGAAGGAAGGAAGGAAGGAAGTTAAGGTGATGTGTAATGACAGGTTGAATAGAGCAGGAAATGGATGTAAGAACATGAAATAATGGAATGCTTACGTATTTCAGTGGCCAAAGTATGTAAGATGGATGGGTCTGCCAAGAACAGTTGCCCTTTTCTGATTTACTAATTTTTGTAGCAAAATCAAAGCCTCATATTTTTTGCAGACTCTTGCCTAATTGAATCCCATCCTGACAAAGTTGGCACACAGATGCTCCTCACACAGGTATGTACACAGACCTTGACAAGTGAAATGAGCCGATTACGTTGTGGCTACCAATCGCTCTTTGGTCTGCCCCTCGTTCCCTCCAAGTTTCTGTACTCTTTCTGCATATTCTACCAGGTAGGATGTGGGAAAGGGGTAGGTCAAACACACACATTAAAAGTTGTAGGGATAAAGTTGACTCCATTACAAATTAAAGTTATACTGCTGGTTCAGCAGTAAAGAACCCACCTGCCAATGCAGCAGTAAAGAACTCAAAAGGGTTCTGAGAGCCGCAGCTGCAACGCGCAGGAGCCTGGCGGCTGCCATGGTGCATAAGCATGGTAGAGAGGAGCTACCCCGGGCCTGAGGCCCAGAGGAGCTACCCCGCACCCGTGGGCAGGGGTGGTGGTCAAGAGGAGCTAACCCACATCATAGGTAATGAGCAGAGACTGTGCTTTGCTGGAGCGGCCCTGAAGAGACCCCACATCCAAGGTAAGAGAAACCCAAGTAAGATGGTAGGTACTGAGAGAGGGGATCAGAGGGCAGACAGACTGAAACTACAATCACAGACAACTAGCCAATCTGATCGCATGGACCACAGCTTTGTGTAACTCAATGAAACTAAGCCATGCTGTGTGGGGCCACCCAAGATGGCCAGGTCGTGGTGGAGAGGTCTGACAGAATGTGGTCCACTGGACAAGCGAATTGCAAACCACTTCAGTATTCTTGCCTAGAGAACCCCATGAAAGTATGAAAAGGCAAAAAGATAAGACACTGAAAGATGAACTCCCCAGGTTGGCAGGTGCCCAAAATGCTACTGGAGATCAGTGGAGAAATAACTCCAGAAAGAATAAAGAGATGGAGCCAAAGCCAAAACAACACCCAGTTGTAAATGGGACTGTGATGGAAGCAAGGTTCGATGCTGTAAAGAGCAATATTGCGTGGGAATCTGGAATGTTAGGTCCATGAATCAAGGCAAATTGAAGTGGTCAAACAGGAGATGGCAAAGGTGAATGTTGACGTTCTAGGAATCAGTGAACTAAGATGGACTGGAATGGGTGAATTCAACTCAGATGACCATTATATCTACTACTGTGGACAGGAATCCCTTAGAGGAAATGGAGTAGCCATCATGGTCAACAAAAGAGTCCGAAATGCAGTACTTGGATGCAATCTCAAAAACGCCAGAATGATCTCTGTTCGTTTCCAAGGCAAACCATTCAATATCACGGTAATCCAAGCCTATGCCCCAACCAATAACACTGAAGAAGTTGAAGTTGAACAGTTCTATGAAGACCTACAAGACCTTTTAGGACTAACACCCTAAAAAGATGTCCTTTTCACTATAGGGGACTGGAATGCAAAAGTAGGAAGTCAAGAAACACCTGGACTAACAGGCAAATTTGGCCTTGGAGTACAGAATGAACCTGGGCAAAGGATCATAGAGTTTTGCCAAGAGAATGCACTGGTCATAGCAAACACCCTCTTCCAACAACACAAGGGAAGTCTCTACACATGGACATCACCAGATGGTCGAGACCAAAATCTGATTGACTATATTCTTTGCAAACAAAGATGAAAAAGCTCTATACAGTCAGCAAAAACAAGACCTGGAGCTGAGTGTGGCTCAGATCATGAACTCCTTATTGCCAAATTCAGACTGAAATTGAAGAAAGTGGAGAAAACCAATAGACCATTCAGGTATGACCTAAATCAAATCCCTTTTGACCGTACAGTGGAAGTGAGAAATAGAGTTAAGGGACTAGATCTGATAGACAGAGTGCCTGATGAACTATGGATGGAGGTACATGGCATTGTACCTGGGACAGGGATCAAGACCATCACCAAGAAAAAGAAATGCAAAAAAGCAAAATGGCTGTCTGAGGAGGCCTTACAAATAGCTGTAAAAACAAGGGAAATGAAAAGCAAAGGAGAAAAGGAAAGATATACCCATTTGAATGCAGAGTTCCAAAGAAGAGCAAGGAGAGATAAGAAACCTTCTTCAGGGAACAATGCAAAGAAATCGAGGAAAACAATAGAATGGAAAATACTAGAGATCTCTTCAAGAAAATTAGAGATACCAAGGGAATATTTCATGCAAAGATGGGCTCAATAAAGGACAGAAATGATAGGGACCTAACAGAAGCAGAAGTCATTAAGAAGAGGTGGTAAGAATACACAGAAGAATTGTACAAAACAGATCTTCACGACCCAGATAATCACGATGGTGTGATCACTCACCTAGAGCCAGACTTCCTGGAATGTGAAGTCAAGTGGGCCTTAGGAAGCATCACTATGAACAAAGCTAGTTGAGGTGATGGGATTCCAGTTGAGCTATTTCAAATCTTAAAAGATGACACTGTGAAAGTGCTGTACTCAATGCCAGCAAATTTGGACAACTCAGCATTGGCCACATGACTGGAAAAGGTCAGTTTGTACTCCAGTCCCAAGGAACAGCAATGCCAAAGAATGCTCAACCTACCGCACAATTGCACTCACCTCACACACTAGTGTGTGTGCTTAAAATTCTCCAAGCCGGGCTTCAACAATATGTGAACTGTGAACTTCCAGATGTTCAAGCTGGATTTAGAAAAGGCAGCGGAACCAGAGATCAAATTGCCAATATCAGCTGGATCATCAAAAAAGGAGAGCATTCCAGAAAAACATCTATTTCTGCTTTATTGACTATGCCAAAGCCTTTGACTGTGAGGATCATAATAAACTGTGGAAAATTCTGAAAGAGATGGGAATACCAGACCATCTTACCTGACTCCTGAGAAATCTGAATGCAGGTCAGGAAGCAACAGTTAGAACCAGACATGGAACAATAGACTGGTTCCAAATAGGAAAAGGAGTACATCAAGGCTGTATATTGTCACCCTGCTTATTTAACTTATATGCAGAGTACATCATGAGAAACGCTGGGCTGGAGGAAGCACAAGCTGGAATCAAGATTGCCAAAAGAAATATCAATAACCTCGGATATGCAGATGTCAACACCCTTATGGCCGAAAGTGAAGAAGAGCTAAAGAGCCTCTTGATGAAAATGAAAGAGGAGAGTGAAAAGTTGGCTTAAAGTTCAACATTCAGAAAACTAAGATCATGGCATCCAGTCCCATCACTTCATGGCAAATAGATGGGGAAACAGTAGAAAAGGTGGCTGATTGTGTTTTTCTGGGCTCCAAGATTGCTGCAGATGGTGATTTCAGCCATGAAATTAAAAGACACTACTTGGAAGGAAATTTATGACCAGCCTAGACAGCATATTAAAAAGCAGAGACATTACTTTGTCAACAAAGGTCCATCTAGTCAAGGCTATGGCTTTTCCAGTGGTTATGTATGGATGTGAGAGTTGGACAATAAAGAAAGCTGAGTGCTAAAGAATTGATGCTTTTGAACTGTGGTGTTGGAGAAGACGCTTGAGAGTCCCTTGGACTGCAAGGAAATCCAACCAGTCCATCGTAAAAGAGATCAGCCCTGAGTGTTCATTGGAAGGACTGATGTTGAAGCTGAAACTCCAATACTTTGGCCACCTGATGCGAAGAACTGACTCATTTGGTAAGACTGTAAAGCTGGTAAAGTTTGAGTGCAGGAGGAGAAGGGGACAACAGAGGATGAGATAGCTGGACAACATTACCATCTCAATGGATATGGGTTTGGGTAGACTCCAGGAGTTGGTGATGGACAGGGAGGCCTGGCGTGCTGTGGTTCATGGGATCATAAAGAGTCATACATGACTGAGCAATTGAACTGAACTGAACTGACGCATAGTTGAGTGAATACACAGCTAGAGGCTCAAGATTTTAGAGTCACCTTTTGCTTACTCACTTCTCCTTTCCTGTCCTCATATCACATCTGTCACCAGATTTCTCAGACATTTCCTCCTGAGACTGGGTGTTTCCACCTACCTCTGATGTGAAATGCACTGAAAATATTTTTGAGCTTTGACAGACATATATTTTGATTTTTGACAGTTAGTTTTTCTAACTATAAGCACCAAATAAATTCTGACATGGGGATTACTGACCTCATGTCTACCAACTGGGGTTGATCCATAGTTGCCATCATCATTTAGAAAAGTACATTTGAAAATATCACATGATGTGAGTTTCTGTTGCAAATTTTGGGAATCTTCAATCCATCTGTTGTCATAACTGAGAAATTTAGAAAATGTCTGAAACTGTATATATGCAATTTTATATACTGTTTTACATATAGGTATAATTTATATATATATAAACTTAAATATGCATATATATATATATATACATATATATATTATATATATATATATATATATATATATAGCAAAGGTTATTTGTATTAAATATTTTTACCTTTATCAAGAAAGGACAAAACAAATTCAGTCTTTCATGTTATTGTGTTTGGTCTTTCCTCTTAACCTTCTCAATCAAGTTCTAGTTTGCATTCTAAATTGAGTGATTCCACACCATTTGTTTTCTCCCCAAGCTTATTAAATACTTCATCATTGGGTCATCTTCATGTATTTTCTGACCTCTAAATTTCACCAGAGTGAACCAAACTTTGTCTCAAAATCTCATAAGAGTCTGCTAGCCTTCACCTCTTGATCATTTGTTTGAGATTTTTATACAAATGACACATTTCTGGGTATGTAGGCACAGCAGTTCATTTTAGTTTCTCAGTCATGTCTGACTCTTTGCGACACCATGAATCACAGCATGCCAGGCCTCTCTGTCCATCACCAACTTCCAGAGTTTACTCAAACTCATGTCCATTGAGCCAGTGATGCCATCCAGCCATCTCATCCTCTGTTGTCCCCTTCTCCTCCTACCCCCAATCCCTCCCAGCATCAGGGTCTTTTCCAATGAGTCAACTCTTCACATGAGGTGGCCAAAGTATTGGAGTTTCAGCTTCAGCATCAGTCCTTCCAATGAATACCCAGGACTGATCTCCTTTAGGCACATATATCCATGCTTTTCTACAATATTATGGCAAAAGCCTTGGTCAGTGGTTTTCACAGGGAGTGGTGAAGCTGTATTTTTAGTATTAGAGTTACCCTGGGGCCTGGGTAAAATGTAGATTGCAGAAAAGAAGACATGACCATTCCAAGAAATTTGGCCTTTGACTAAGAAATATATCCTAATGAGTCTCTGGCTGAATTTCCACAGTGATTCTTAGCACAATAAAACTGACAACCATGAGTTTTTCGGAAATGTTTACACTGTCGTTTCTTAACCACATGTGAACACCATCGAAGCATTTATAAATAATCTTTGGATTCTCAAAGTTCACAAACATTTGTCTGACCTTGAAAAAGGCCACAGGGAGAGTATATGGAATTCCAAATCTGGAATACCTGAATTAAATGAGATAATGTATGTGATAATTCTCTGTGGCTTGTAACTACAAGACTAATGTTGATCATTGGTATGTACAGTTTGATTATTTTCTTTAGGTTCCATGGAATAAGATTTCGGTTAGGTCAGATTGTTTCATTTCTGTATGTGTCATAGTGAAACATAAATTGAATTAGGTTCAGTTAATTGATTCTCTTCTTGCTTTGGTATACCAGTTGTTTCTTAGTTCTACATTTCTTCTACCTTTATTTCTAGGGAATGTTTCTTTCCTCTGCTTTCTGTCTGTCTCTTTCTCTTAGAAGTCATACATTCCCCACCTGAGTCTATGTCTTGAGGGTGGGGGTGACCCTATTTCCTCACTCCAGGGACGGCCCACTGTCTTGATTTAAGCACTCAGGATTCACTTAATTTGTTCATGGTGGGCTTGTGAGTAGTGCTAACTTAACTATACTTGCCTCTGGGACTTTGCTAGAACTTTTGGGATGAGTAAAGATACAGCTTCTAGTAGTTGCATTTTCTGTTCTGTGGGGACAGCCTGCCTGTCAACCTGGAGCTAAGGAGAGGGATGGAGAAAAGAGACACATTCCTGATAATAAAGATTGGACTCTGCCTCCTCCCATTCTCCAACTCAGTCCCACTGAACTTCCCTGCTCTGTGGTCCAAAGAACATCTCCACCTTTTCATCTGTTTAATTTGCTTCAGAGAAGCTTCTGTTCCTGGCAATGGGATGTTCTGGTTTCTTCCCACTGTCATTCACTGGCTGGCTAGTGGTTGTGTTACCTTGAACTTGACAGCCGTATTTCCTCAGGTTCAGTGTTTTCATGTGTAAAATTAAATTGTAGCATTTAGAAATCAAAAAACAGTATACAGAATTGAAAATACTTCAGGAGTGTTATTAAGTTATGGGAGTTGGGTGATATTAAATGAGTTGTTATCAGCCTAGATCCAAAGAAATGGGAGAAGGAGGCATCTGTGGAACTTCGAGTTTTGCAGGGGAGGATATCTTGAAGAAACTGCAATTGTATCTGGGAAAATTTAAGAGGATGGAGCCAGGGGAATATGTTCACTGATCTCCTTCTGTTTTCTTCCATCCATCTCCTGCCAGGGCTTCCCATTTGTTGATCCCAACAGGAAGACAGAAAGTAAGGGGGCTTGTTGATGTGGTCCCTAGGCCATCCCACAGAGGCCATAAACATGGTAGAGAAGGAAGAAAGTATATCCAGAAGGGCAAAGAGAAGGTATCTGGCATGGCAGATAATCTTGGACTTGTCTTTCAGTTCTAAAATTAAATAAGCATGAATAAAAGTCTAGAATGACATGAGATTGGGATTTGTTTGGATTAATGTACACATATGAGTGAGCAAAGAGGAGGGAAATCTTACATTACTCCCCCTCTTTTCTGCACATTCAATATTCCAATTTATTAAAAGCTTGACTAATTAGGCCAATGGTGTTTTACTGTTTCAAGTGACATGGCAAAAGAGTCAGGTAAGTTACTAGTTAAATTAGACAATAAATTGATTCAAGTTATTCTTGAACATTGATTTTAAAAATTAGAATAGGACTTTGAGTGTTGATTTTGAATATAGATTTAGAAAAGTACTTTTCTTTTGTATGCAGGAGAATTGAGTAGCTTTAACTTACTCAACTAACATGTGCTTGAAAATATAATCAGAAAAGTAGACTCACAGATGTGGAGAACGAACTAGTGATTAGTAGTGCATGGGGGATTATTTAGTGATGGCGAGTGTACAAACTATTTGATATAAGATAGCCTGAAGGATGTTTTGTACAACATGGGTAATGTAGCCAACGTTTTGTAGTAATTATAAATAGAAAGCAACTTTTAAACATTGTATATATTTTTTTTTAAAATGCAGAAGACAGACAAACATTTATTTTAAAAAACTAACCACTAAATGGAGGCCTAGTGTTTCATCTGGTTTCTCCACTAAAAAGGTAGGAATTTGTCTAAATGCTTGAGAAAGCCTGACCATGTTAGGCTTATTGCAAGACCACAAAGTATGTATAAAACCACATATACCATGATGGTGAAGAAAGCTGAGCGCTGAACAATTGATGCTTTTGAACTGTGGTGTTGGAGAAGGCTCTGAGATTCCCTTGGACTGCAAGAAGATCTTACCAGTCCATCCTAAAGGAGATCAGTCCTGGGTGTTCATTGGAAGGACTGATGTTGAAGCTGAAACTCCAGTACTTTGGCCACCTCATGCGACAGTTGACTCATTGGAAAAGAACCTAATGCTGGGAAGGATTGGGGGCAGGAGGAGAAGGGGAACACAGAGGATGAGATGGCTGGATGGCATCACCAACTTGATGGACATGGGTTTGAGTAGACTGCAGGAGTTGGTGATGGACAGGGAAGCCTGGCATGCTGGGATTCATGGGGTTGCAAAGAGTCAGACACGACTGAGCGACTGAACTGACTTGAACCATTCTTTGTGGGTGATTTAAAGAATGTTCAAGAATAATTTTTTCTCCATACAAATTTTCCCCACTTATTTAATTCCTGAGTAAAATACAGCTCCATTGTAGTGGCACAATAGAATGTTTAGAGTTGCTGTTTTTCAGTCCTAAATCGTGTCCAACTATTTGAAACCAGAAAGACTGTACCATGCAGACTCCCCTGTCTTTCAGAATATTCAGAGAAAATAATTCTGTATAAAGATATGGAGGTCTTACAAACTTAGATAGAAGCCCATTCAACTCCTGTTCTATGTTAGAACTGCAGCCTTGTCAATACTAATTCTAAATGTATGCGTGTTAACCTATAATACAGAAACACCACCCTCCTCCTCGGTGATAGTGATGGTCTGTGTCTATAGTTAGGGAAGTAAAACAGGCTTCTTCTGTTGTGGGATGGCTCTCCTGTGCCCCTCCCACCAGAGAGGTCTGTGTGTGGCCATCTCCATCTATGAGTACCTTGTGTGTGGGTCAACTGCAGTTCTATAGCATCCCCGCCAAGAACTATGTCTTGGCCAATGGAGGCACAAACTATAGAGTCTCAAGATTTTATTCCATCCCAAAATGGTTTCATCAGAAAGGCATAATCCATAGGAGTAAAAACAGACTCCCTGGAAAAGAACCCAAACCATGATCAAGATCATGCTCTTCATTGTCTTCATAATTTTAAGAGAAAAATGTCACCAAACTGCTTGATATATATTCTCAAATGACATTTTTATTGGCTGCCAGCATGTAAAGGTGGAGCATTCATAATCTGGAGGTCACAGTATAGACTCTTTCCACATAGACAGCCTCCTGCCACATTCCTTTTCACTTGCACTGGTGAACTGCAGTCTTTGCACCCAATGGTAGAGTGCAAAATAAAGGATTTGACCCAGAAAAAGATTCAACCTCACATCACTTGTAAGAAGTGTGAATTGTTATTTCATTCTAAAGATAGCCATTTTCATTTTTTGAGTTCCTTTTATGCACCAGGCAGTATAAGAGATGCTTAATATAGTCTACATTGTCACATTTATATTTTTATTCCCATGATCATACATGGCAGGGATGATTCTCTAGTTATTTTATAGCTGGAGAACGTCTTTCTCTCTTGCTTTGCTTATCCCTCCTACATATTAGACTTTGTTGTATGTTTTAAACATTCTTTTACTTAAATCTTTTAAAGATTTATTTTCTTTCCATACCTTCTACCACAAATTGCTCCATCAATATCCTGGGTGATCCCCAGTCCATGAATTAATATCCCTGGAACCCTCTTCTGCTCCCTCTAATACTGGTTCCATTCTTCAGCCAGACTTTGTTTTAAACACAGAAGTATAATTGTGTCTCTGCTCCCTAAACCCTTGGATGGCTACCCCTTTTCCCTAGAAGAGAAGCTACTTTTCCCCCCACTGTCCTGGGTCTCTCCTAGATCTGGCCCTTGCCTGGGCTTCAGCTTCATTCCTGCCCTATCCTCCCCTCCTCCAGTCCAGCTACACCAGACCTGATCAGTTCCCTGAACATACCATGATCCTGCACTATCTTCCTTGCTTTGTTTCATTTTGCCTAGAATGTTTTTTTACTATAGTTTGTTCAGCTTCCTTCCATGTATCTTTTAGATTTTTAGCTTCTGCACCAGTTCCTTGGACAGTGACTCCTAACCCTTTTGACTAGGAGCTGAGTTCCCTTGCTCTCTGCTCCCACAGTGTGAATCCTTCCTGTTTCCACATCTCTTCATGTTTGTGATTACTCAAACATATATTTTAAAAGAGTATTTTGAAAATTATAGATGCCTGCTTAGTGATATTTCTACATGTTTCAGAAAGTTTATAATCTAGAACATTCTTGTGAAATCTATCATTAACTACTTTTAATTTTCATCTTGAATTTTATGTTAAAATGGAGCCCATTATACAGAGTGAATTAATCCAGAAAGATAAACACCAATACACTACTAACACAGGACTGGAAAAGGTCAGTTTTCATTCCAATCCCTAAGAAAGGCAATGCCAAAGAATGCTCAAGCTACCACACAATTGCACTCATCTCACACGCTAATAAAATTCACATGCTCAAAATTCTCCAAGCCAGGCTTCAGCAATACATTAACCGTGAACTTCCAGATGTTCAAGCTGGTTTTATAAAAGGCAGAGGAACCAGAGATCAAATTGCCAACATCAGCTGGATCATAGAAAGAGCAACAGAGTTCCAGAAAAACCTCTATTTCTGCTCTATTGACTATGCCAAAGCCTTCGACTGTGTGGATCACAATAAACTGTGGAAAATTCTGAAAGAGATGGGAGTACCAGACCACCTGACCTGCCTCTTGAGAAACCTCTATGCAGGTCAGGAAGCAACAATTAGAACTGGACATGGACCAACAGACTGGTTTCAAATAGGAAAAGGAGTACCTCAAGGCTGTATATTGTCACCCTGCTTATTTAACTTATATGCAGAGTACATCATGAGAAACGCTGGGCTGGAAGAAACACAAGCTGGAATCAAGATTGCCAGGAGAAATATCAATAACCTCAGATATGCAGAGGATACCACACTTGTGGCAGAAAGTGAAGAATAACTAAAGAGCCTCTTGATGAAAATGAAAGAGGAGAGTGAAAAAGTTGGTTTAAAAACTCAACATTCAGAAAACTAAGATCATGGAATCCAGTCCCATCACTTCATGGGAAATAGATGGGGACACAGTGGAAACAGTGTCAGAACCTTATTTTGGGGGACTCCAAAATCACTGCAGATGGTGATTGCAGCCATGAAATTAAAAGACGCTTACTCCTTGGAAGGAACATTATGAACAACCTAGATAGCATATTAAAAAGCAGAGACATTACTTTGCCAACAAAGGTTCGTCTGGTCAAGGCTATGGTTTTTCCAGTGGTCATGTATGGATGTAAGAGTTGGACTGTGAAGAAAGCTGAGTGCCAAAAAATTGATGCTTTTGAACTGTGGTCTTGGAGAATTCTCTTGAGAGTCCGTTGGACTGCAAGGAGATCCAAACAGTCCATCCTTAAGGAGATCAGTCCTGTGTGTTCATTGGAAGGACTAATGCTGAAGCTGAAACTCCAATACTTTGGCCACCTCATGTGAAGAGGTGATTCATTGGAAAAGACCCTGATGCTAGGAGCGATTGGGGGTAGGAGGAGAAGGGGACGACAGAGGATGAGTTGACTGGATGGCATCACCGACTAATGGGCATGAGTTTGGGTAAACTCTGGGAGTTGGTGATGGACAGGGAGGCCTGGTGTACTGCGATTCATGGGGTCGCAGAGAGTCGGACACGACCTAGCAACTGAACTGAACTGAACACATATATATGGAATTTAAAAAGATGGTAATGATAACCCTACACGCAGGACAGAAAAAGAGACACAGATGTATAGAACAGACTTTTGGACTCTGTGGGAGAAGGCGAGGGTGGGATGATCTGAGAGAATAGCATTGAAACATGTATATTATCAAGTGTGAAACATCACCATCCCAGGCTGGATACATGAGACAAGTGCTCAGGGCTGGTGCACTGGGAAGACCCAGAGGGCTGGGATGGGAGGGAGGTGGGAGGGGGGATCAGGATGGGGAACACATGCAAATTTATGGCTAATTCATGTCAATGTATGGCAAAAACCACTACAATATTATAAAGTAATTAGCCTCCAAGTAATAAAAATAAAAGAAAAAAAATTAAAGTAAGTATTTTTTGTTTTGTTTTGTTTTTTATCTTCTTCTAAGATAAAAGAAGATAAAAGCCATCTCCAGTGGCTCAGATGTTAAAGAATCCACTTGCAATGATGGAGACCTGAGTTAGATCCCTGGGTTGGGAAGATCTCCTGCAGGAGGGCGTGGCAACCCACTTCCATATTCTTGCCTGGAGAATTCCATAGATGCAGGAGCCTGATGGGCTACAGGCCATGGAGTCACAAGGAGTCACACACGACTGAGTGACTAACACACATACCACGATCAACTATTTATTCACTATAAGGGTGTGTAGGGTGTGGAGGTACCCCGAGTTTATACATCAGGATTTTGCAGATACTTTTAATGTATCGGTTATGGACTAACCATAATGAAATCTTGCTATTTGCGATAACATGAATGAATCTTGAGCACATTATGCTGTATGAAATAAGTCCGAGAAAGTCAAATGCTGTATGATCACACTTAAATGTGGAATCAAACAGCAACCATGAAGAACAAAACATAAATACAGACAACAGATTGGTGGTTTGGGTGGGCAGCCAACATGGGTGAAGTGGGTTAAAAGGTACAAATTTACAGTTATAAATAGGTCATAGGGATATAACATGAGCATAGTGACTCTAGTTAATAATAGTGTATCGCACACTTGAAAGTTGCAAAGCGAGTAGACCTTAAAAGTTCTCACCACAAGAAAGAAATCATAACGATGTGTTATGATGGATGTTAACTAGATTTACTGTGGTGATTATTTTCCATCTTAGCCACCAGGGAAGCCCCTATTTGCAGTATTTAGAAATACCAAATCATTGTGTTGTACATCTAAAACTTGTGTGATGCTATATATCAATTATATTAATATCTCAATCTAATAAATAGCCATGAAAAAAGGAGAGAGAGACTTTGATCATATGCATTTCTATGTTCCTTATGGTCTTATTTCACCTATATTAATTGACCTAAGAATCTATGCCCACATAGCCCTGAACAACATGATGACTTGAGAAATTTTACTGACAAGAAGAGAGAAAAGGAAGAGAGTCTAAGTTTTAATATTCATGCAACAGGCATTTGACCTTAGAAAGCAGAAAATAAGACCTACCAGATTTTACTGATAAATCCTCTGCCCTTTGTTCCAGTGGTGAAAAGTGAAAGTGAAAGCCACTCAGTCATCTCTAACTCTTATTGGCTCCATAGGCTGTATTCTTCAGGCCAGAATACTGGAGTGGGTAAGTGTTCCCTTCTCCACGGAATCTTCCCCACCCAGGGATAGAACCCAGGTCCCTCGCATTGCTGGCAGTTTCTTTACCTGTGTAGCCACAAGGGAATATGCCAAGAAATGAGGAAATGCTCAGTTGTCCCCTCTTATTTAGTCAGGGTAAAACATCCCAGGAATATGCTTTTGTATTCTGTGATGTGTTTCATTGCTTATGTTATTTATTAAATTTTTTCCATTTTAATATATGTGGTATAATATAAGAAATGTGGTTATCTTATAGATGTGTACAAATCCTTGTAGTAATATGGTAATATATTGCATTTTTACCAAAGAAGATAATTTTGTTCTAATTCTGTCTTTTATACAAAGTAAAATTCTTATGTCTCACTGTAAGAAATAATATCTGAAGGATATTGAAGACATATATATCTATACAGTAGGTTGTGAGTGATGTTAAAAGTGGAGTTAGTAAATATCCATTGTCTCATCTACCACATTTTTGACATTCATTCTAAATTGGACAATATTATTATACATTGTTAATTAAATGAAATGAAACATGTGAAATGAGTGAGATATATTTAAAGATGCAACTACTTTGTAAGTGATACATTTGTAACCCTATTTTATTATGTGTTTTCTGATATGAACAAAATATAAATAGATATGTAGTGTTCTGAGGTGATTTAAATTTAGGAAGGATAAAGGAAATGGAATTTTTGATTGAGAGGAATATATTAAATAGATTGATTTTACTTTTGAATTTTCTTTATGTATAGGCTTCATAATAGGGCTTCAACTACATAAAAGGGAACCATTAAATAAGCTAGAAGTAGAAATTCATTTTAAATATTGAATGATTTAATTAGGTTTTATTAGTGTCTCATCTTTTTTTAATCCATGTTAGATATCATCTTGGATAGATTTACATGGTATTTTTCAAAACAGTGATATATATTCATTTCTTAAAATAATTTTTTTTCACATAAACTGAAATGGCCAAAGAAAGAAATAGTAAGCAATTGTGAAGCATTAAAATCCACAAAATTTAGTCACTGCATTGCTTTTTTGATTTAAAAACCAATATATTATACAATTTCTCTAGTAAAAATTGTATTTGCTTTACTCCAGTTTTATTTTTATATAATCATAATGGTTTTTGCCAAAGTATGGCAACTGTTCCGTGTTCCACCTCTCAGGCCAGGTGCAAATGATGCTTGCTATTGCACTGGACATTGGGACTCAGGTCCAGGGGGGCAGGTAGCAAACCGGTGTCAAGCAAACAGACAGGGAACAATTAAAGAGTAAATTACACAAATCATACCACAATCAACAGGTTGTTCATCATGAGGGGTGAGTAAGGTGTGGAGCTAACCAACATTATCCTCAGGATTATGCAAGTACTCTTAATGTATTAGTTATGGACTTACCAGGAAGAAATCTTGCTCTCTGTAATATCATGAATGAACCTTGAGGGCATTATGCAATGTGAAATAAGTCAGATAAAGACAAATGCTATATGAGCTCCCTTAAATGAGGAATCAAAAACTAATAACCACAAAGAACAAAATATAAATCCAGAGAACAGTTTGGTTGTTTCCAGAGATGGGGTTTGGGTGGGGGAGCCTGAATGAGTGAAGTGGATACAGATTTCCCGTTATAAATAAGTCACAGGGATATAATACAGAGTGTGGTGACTACAGTTAATAATATCATATTGTGTACGTGAAAATTGCTAAGAGAGTAGATCTCGAAATACTCACCACAAGAAAAATTTGAAGCAGTGTGTGATGATGGATCACACTAGTAAATTAACACTAGAATTACTGTGGTCATAGTTTTGCCATATATACAAATATCAAACTATTGTGTTGCATATCTAAAATGTGTATGGTGTTATATGTCAAGTAAAAAATAAGCTACATCTTGGGAAAAAAGTAGAGGTAGACTGACCATATGTTTCTCTATAGTCCTTCATATTCCTACTTCTCCTTTATTAACTGACAAAAGGATCTAGGAGGATATAGCCCTGAATAACTTGATGACTTTTGAAATTGTCCTGACATAGGAGGGGAAATAAAGAGAGTCTAGGTTGTAATATTTATTCAACAGGCATCTGACCCTGGATAACAAAAAAATAAGATTCCCCAAACTTTCCTGATAAACCCTCTGCTTTTTGCCACACTGGGGATCGAGAGTAAAAAGTTACCTTGAATATTAAGTATAAAAACTCAATATTTTCAAAGATCCAAATATCTTAAGAATTTGTATTTATAGATGAGTTTTTGAAATTATTCACATTTGCAAAATATTTAACTGATTTTGAGTTTACTACTTTACTCCTTTACATTAACAAAAATTTAATACTATCCTGAAACATAGTCTATAGCATTATGGCATGAGAAATGACCATATCAATTCATAAATAACCAATTTATAGATAAATACTGTATTTTGAGAATTAGTTCAAAATACATTTATTAAATATTATGAAGGGCTAGTGTTTGAATTTAATCTTGCTGGTCCCAAATTTTTCATGAGAAATGATAAATATGTGAATAAATAATTAGTCCAGTTGTATTCATTTCTTTGGTGAATATAATTAAAACTTAGCATAGTAACCCAAAGGAGAGAAGAGCTGATTTGTCTGGAAAAGTTACAAGAATTTTCAAAAAGGAAGTGAAATAGAACCTGGAGGAACTCCCCAGGAGTAGAAGGGGACAGGATTCCAGGTCGGAGAAGAGCTTATAAAAAGAAAGACATTTAAAATACAAAGAGCACCTCAGGTGTGGGGGAAAATGATGAATTCTATCGACTCTCTCCTATCTTTGGGAGGGCCAGACAGAAACAGCAAAAGATCCCTAGCCTGTGACTCACAACCTCACTTGCTCACTGCAGTTGTGTCCTTCCTATGAGTGGACTTCTGGGCAGACACATGGACACCTGAGCCTAGGAGCGAACCCTCCACTCTTGTCTGTCCTGGAGACACGCCTCCTCACATGTCCTTGGGAGAGAGCACTGGGTTCTATAGGTAAGATTCCCTGCAGAAGGAAATGGCAACCTAATCCAATACTTTTTTCTGGAAAATCCCATGGGCAGAGGAGCCTGGTGGGCTACAGCCCAGGAGGTCCCAAAAGTTTCAGACACGGACTTAGCAACTAAACAGCCACAACAATTAGAAACTGGTAGTAACAACAAATCAAAGAATTGTAATTACATTTGGCCTTTTAATTGTGCTGTGATTAGCCTTTATTACAACTCACATTACCAAAGTTATTCTATATGTGTAATGTAAGACTGTTTATATTTCATAAATATTAAACTTCATATCCACATGTGAGGCCTTGTTCCTCTTGTTGTTCAGTCACTAAGTCATATCTGACATTTGTGACCCCGTGGACTGCCGCACACCAGGCTTTCCTGTCCTTCACTATCTCCTGGAGTTTGGTCCAACAGGTCAGTGATACCATCCAACCATCTCATCCTCTGTCACCCCCTTCTCCTTTTCCCTCTAATTTCCCAGCATTAGGGTCTTTTACAATGAGTTAGCTCTTCGAATCGGGTGGCCAAAATATTAGAGCTTTGGCATTAGTACTTCTTTTGAATATTCAGGGTTGATTTCCTTTAGAATTCACTGGTTTCATCTCCTTTAGTCCAAGAGACTCTCAAGAGTACTTCAGAACCACTGTCCGAAAACATCAGTTCTTCAGTGCTCAGACTTTTTTTATAGTACAACACTCATATCCGAACATGACTACTGGAAAACCCATACCTTTGAATATACAGTCATTCTTTTGGAAAAGTGATAACTCTGCTTTTTATTATGCTGTCTAGTTTTTTTCATAGCTTTTCTTTCAAGGAGGAAGCATCTTTTAATTTCATGGTTGCAGTCATCATCTGCAATGATTATGGAGACCAAGAAAATAAAACATGTGAGGCCTATCAAATATCTAACTCAAACTTTTCATCTAGATAAGTGGTTAAAGGATTATATAGCCTTAGGATAACCACATTTTGACTTTTTTTTAACCACTTACCATGTTTCTTTAATGATTCTGATTTATATCTCAAAGTTGTATTCTTTATCATAGAGCATGACTCAAATTTGCACTGAGTCTACTATGTTCGCTAAGAAATCCTGTGGCTAATGACACAATAGGCAAACAAAATTAAAACAAAAATTAGGTCCTTAAAGTTGAAATTGGAGAAAAAGAAGAGAACCAAAAATAAATGTAAAAATGTGCACTGAATAAAGTTCTGGGTGGTAGGAAAGAAAAGCCATTTGGGTCTTTAAGAACAGTAGCCATATGGGGACACTTTATATTAAGACAGGGTACTCATTTTTCCATAAAGCTGCTACTTCCTGGGGACAGTGGGTATTCAGTACAGTTCAGTTCAGTCGCTTAGTCATGTCCAACTCTTTGCGATGCTTCCTGGGGACAATGGGTATAAAGCAATTAAAAATGAGAAGTTACATTGCTACAAGATATTTAGTGAAGAAGGTGACACATTGGGTGTGGTAGGGAAGTAGTCACTTTTCTCAGAAAAAGACATTTTAACCTTAGGTTATATTCTAGAATAATCAAGGTAATTAAAAAGCAGGCAGCTGTCCCATCTTTGAAAAACAATTTCATAATTACCTGTTTCTAAAATTTACAGGCAGTACAAGAGAAGAACATCTGTATTTAATATTTCTTTAACATCATGATTGTAATTGCTGTTTCCGAGGCCACCCACTTGAAGGGTGGGAGACACAGTATTGCTATTAAAGTGACTCTAGATGCAAATGGTAATTCCATGGCTTAGGCTCCCTAGTTGGCTTCCTGGAAGGAGTATGAACTCCCATCCTTCTTGGAGGAACTTTCCTCTCAGACAAAAGTAGAACTAAAAAGTTAAGTGGTCAGGAGGCCATCAATATTTTCACACTAAGAACACCTTGGGTTGATTAGAACAGGTCTGTGTTGCTCCTCCATCACTTGGTCATTTGTACTGCTGTTGCTGGTATCCCATTTTGAATACCATTGCCTACAGAGAGCTCACTCAGTCTATAATGAAGGGCTGTGGGTTGAAACACTTCTGTCTTGCCACCAGAGCTTATACTTCATCCTTTTCCCTGTCCTCAGTTGATGCAGGGGAGTGGGCTCTTTCACACAGAACCTATAGGACCACATCTCACCAACCACCATTCCTCAGGAAAGTTAAAATTCCTATCTTCCTATGTGTATTGAACTCCCTTCACTTAGACTTCAGTTTACTTTTCTCATCCATCCACTCTATTTTCAGGAACCCCATTCCAATTGATTTATCAATTATCAGCACATTGGTCACATGGGAAGTTAATGAAAGCTTCACCCGAAATCAAGAAAATCATTAAAATACTGGATCAGTTAGACTGTGGTAACAAACCAGGGTACTCTGGTGTACATGAAGTTTTCTATGCCGTGTGCTCATGGGGAGAGTTTTAAGGGAAACAATTTTCAGACTCTTAACATTCATATGAATTCTTTTCTAAATTTTTCTCTCTGAGAAACAATTTGTATGTAAAGGCTTAAATATAGGTCTTCTTTCCCACCTCCCATTTCAGAATTGCCCTGGTTCTGTTTTATAAAGAAAGGCATGCTTTTCACTACCTGGAATCTTATTATTATTATGTGATACCCCAGGGTGTACAGATTTCTGGGATGCCAGACAAAAAGACCATATTAAATGCTCTTGTCACCTAAACCTTCTTTGATCATGGCATCATGAGCTTATGGTAAGTCTTCATGTCTTTCTTTCTTTTATTTATTTCTGTTAAATGGATAGCAAGAAGAATTAATGTTACAACTTTCTTAATTCATATATACTGTGGTACAGAATGACTTGACAATATTGATTAAAAAATCTTCTTTGGATGTACATTTGCATGTGAATATTTACTCCAAATGGAAATGGTGTCGGAAGTTTCCCAATTGTCCAGTGCTTAAGGATCCGTGTTCCTAATGCAGGGGGCCTGGGCTCAACCCCTGCTGGCAGATCTAGAGTCCACATGCCACAAGACAGGTGGAAGACGCGGATGTACAAAAATTAAGACACGACACAACCAAAAAAATTAAAATGCTAAAAAAAGAAATGGTGGCATCTTTATAACATAGTGGCTTTAAGTATGAACCTTGAAGTCCTATAGCCTTTGTACATACTCCCACTCCACTACTCACTAGCTCTGAAACTTTAGGCAAGCCTTATTTTACTTCTCTCCATAATTCCATTTAAACTAGTGTCCACCTCATGGTGTTGCATAAGAATTAATGAAGATAATGCAAAAAAAAAAAAAAAAAAATTTCAGAGAAAGCCCAGAAGAAGATAAATGCTTGACCGATGTTTGCCACTTCACATTTTCTTATTGTGAAGTTACAATGAGGGAGCTTTGTCAAGCAAAACCATCCATCCCACTGTGTAGTGATGGCCTAATCCTCATCCTAAGGGAAGTCTGGACTTTGCCCTTGTTTCCTGAGAGCTCCTCTCTAAACCCTTAGGTTGTTTTCTCTGAGAAAGGGTGACTAAAGGTGTCAAAAGTTGACACTGAGAAAAGTGCTTTTGTTTATGTGAGGGTCTTGGGACAACCTGATAGAGATGTCAACAGTGTGATTTAGAGTAAAAGCCTTGGGCCACAAGAATGATGTGATTCAGGATGGGGGTTTCAGTCATGCAGTATCAACTTCACCGCTAGAGAGGTTTGAGCCTGAGATCAGCTATAAGGACCATCAGTCATGCCTTGGCGATGGAGCCCCAGTAAAAAGTCTGGGCACGGATCCTGGAGTGAGCTCCCGTGTCTGCAAGTGCTCACTGCTGGCACATAGGTGCTGGGAACACAGAGCTGCCCATGACACCCTGGGAAGACGAACCAAAGTTCCATGTTTCATGTTTCCTTTGACTCTGCCCTATACGCTGTTTCCTGGGCAGTTTTTTTCTGTATCTTTTAAAAAGCTGCAATCCCCTGGGTAAATACCAAGAGAAAATCATCCTTTGTAAAAATACATGCACCTCAGTGTTCCTTGCTTCATTAGGGTTTCCCTGGTAGCTCAGATGATAAAGAATCTGCCTGCAGTGTGGGCTCCTGGGTTTGATCCCTGGATTGGGAAGATCCCCTGGAGGAGGTGATGGCAACCCACTCCAATATTCTTGCCTATTCTTGTCCTCGGGGTCAATCCCCATGGGCAGAGGAACCAGGTAGGCTAAAATCCATGGGGTCACAAAGAGTCAGACACGACTGAATGACTAAGCACAGCAGTGTTCATTGCAGCACTGTTTACAACAGCCGGAACATGGAAGCAACCCAAATGCCCATCAACAGAGAAATGGACAAAGAAGATGTAGTGCAGATATACAATGTAATGTTACTCAGCCATAAGAAGGAACAAAATAATGCTATCAGAAGCAATATAGATGGACCTTGATATTGTCATACGAAGTGAAGTAAATCAGACAGAGAAAGACAAATGCATATGATATCACTGAAATGTAGAATAGTAAAAAAAAAAATGGTACAAATGAACTTATTTACAAACAGGAAGAGAGTCACAATGTAGAAAATAATCGTATGTTTCCAGGAGGAAGAAGGGAGGGATGAATTG
Source organism: Cervus canadensis (assembly GCF_019320065.1). Classification (NCBI taxonomy): domain Eukaryota; kingdom Metazoa; phylum Chordata; class Mammalia; order Artiodactyla; family Cervidae; genus Cervus; species Cervus canadensis. The sequence goes on along the minus strand of NC_057413.1, from coordinate 17,447,973 downwards.
TGACATTCGGACTGACATGTACACACTAATATATATAAGATAGATAACTAATAAGGACTTACTGTATAGAACAGGAAACTCTACTCAACTCTCTGTAGTGACCTACATGAGTTCAGTTCACTTCAGTCGCTCATCATGTATAACTTTTGTGACCCCATGAAGCACAGCATGCCAGGCCTCCCTGTCCATCACAACTCTCGGAGTCTACCCAAACTCATGTCCATTGAGTTGGTGATGCCACCTAACCATCTCATCCTCTGTTGTCCCCTTCTTCTTCTGCCCACAATCCTTCCCAGCATCAGGATCTTTTCCAATGAGTCAACTCTTCGCAAAGTATTGGAGTTTCAGCTTTAACATCAGTCTTTCCAATGAACACCCAGGACTGATCTCCTTAAGGATGGACTGATTGGATCTCCTTGCAGTCCAAGGGACCTTCAAGAGTTTTCTCGAACACTACAGTGCAAAAGCATCAATTCTTAAGCACTCAGCTTTCTTTATAGTCCAACTCTCACATCCACACATGACTATTGGAAAACCATAGGCTTGACTAGATGGACCTTTGTTAGCAAAGTAATGTCTTTGCTTTTTAATATGCTGTCTAGGTTGGCCATAACTTACCTTCCAAGGAGTAAGCATCTTTTAATTTCATGGCTGCATTCACCATCAGAAGTGATTTTGGAGCCCAAAACAATAAAGTCAGCCACCGTTTCCAGTTTCCCCATCTATTTGTCATGAAGTGATGGGACCAGATGCCATGATCTTAGTTTTCTGAATGTTGAGATTTAAATCAAATTTTTCACTCTCCTCTTTCACTTTCATGAAGAGGCCCTTTAGTTCTTGTTCACTTTCTGCCAAAAGGGTAGTGTCATCTGCATATCTGAGATTACTGATATTCCTTCTGGCAATCTTGATTCCAGCTTGAGCTTCATCCAGCCCAGCGTTTCTCATGATGTACTCTGCATATAAGTTAAATAAGCAGGGTGACAATATACAACCTTGACATACTCCTTTTCCTATTTGGAACCCGTCTGTGGCTCCATGAGAAAAGAATCTAAATAAGAGTGGATATACATATAAGTATAACTTATTCACTATTTGACAAAAACTGACATGTATAGCATTATAAATCAATTATACTGCACTAAAAATAAAAAATGAATTAAAAATAAATCAAAGATCTGGAATAAGCCATAACCACATGTATAACAGCTTTCAGGGAGCTCTTGGAGTCCTAGCTTATTATGGAACCCAAGAATGGTCTTGGGAGATCCCCAAACTTGTAATTGCTATCTGAAGTGAATAAAGTCTTGAGGACTTTTCACTCTGAAATTTGTATCTGCAAAAGCCCTTTTCTTCATATGCATAGTCATGATGTTTCCAAGTTGGTCAACTGGTATTTTGTCTAAAAACTCAGTAATTAACTCATATTTCAAATAGGAACATGTATGGAGGCGGGGATTGCTCAATGATTGGTAACCAAGGAAGACCCTGGAGACACTCATATATTGTTGTGAAGTCCATCAAGGAGTTTGCCATCTCAGACCCTCCACCTGGGGCTGCTGGTCCTTGTTCAACTTCCTTAGTCCTTCGCTTCCTATCAGGGCCACAGAGCATTCAGTATGGATGAGGCACTGGGTTACTTTAGACAAGTTAGTCTCTTCTTTGGGTGCCATGGTCTAAATGCATGTGTTCTCCCAAATTTCATATGTTGAAAACCTAATCCCCAAAGTGATGATTTTAGGAGGTGGGACCATTGGAAAATGATTAGGTCAAGAGGGCAGACCTCACATGAATGGGATTAGGGTCTTGTGAAAGAGGCCTGAAATACTTGCTCATCCCTTCTATTTAGGGATATGTCCTGGAAGAGGCCCTCACTCACTCAACCATGCTGGCACCCTGATCTTGGACTTCTAGCCTCCAAAGCAGTGATAAATAATGTGGTTTATAAACCACCCAGCCTCTGGCATTTTGTAACAGCAGCCTGCATGCACTAAATCACTGGACATGATTAAGTGGGGGAAAAAAAAATTGTCAATCTTGTTTTCCCTTCCAAGGTCATGAATGTGGAACAGGTAGCATAGATATTCAATTCCTGTGGCACATGGTAACATATTCCATAGAACTGTACATTTCTTTAAAATTGTAGTTCTTTGACATGCTCACCTGGGAACATATTTTCTTAGAGTGAAATAATATTTAAACCAATAGATTGTGGATTTTATGTGATTAGTTGAGAGCTTTAAGAGCAAAGATAGAGGTTTCCCAAAATAAAAGCAATTTATCCTGAAGACAAGACCATTACTGGTATCTCAATCTCCAGCCTGTCAGCCTAAAGATGAAGCAACTGGACCCTAAGGCCTGTCACTGGGCTCTCATCAGAATCCTAACATAACTGCTCTTTCACTTGGAAATCTTATCTTCACTTCTCTAGGGCTTGGTTTTCTCAATTGGAAAAGGAAAATTAGAGTAGAAAATCCTTTACATTTCCAAAGATTATGCAAATCACTGTATAAAACATGATTCCAAACTGAGGTTTGTTCTTTTTTCCAAAAAGAAAATTATCGATTGTTTGGGCAGCTTCCCTGTTTGGATCTCTTATACTTCTCATTATCTACTCTATCTCACAGTGTCTTTCTCTAGCTTAGCTTTAAGAAAAAATCCTTGATAGAAGTAATTACTTGTTACGGAATATTATTTTTGTCTTTGATCTTCTATTGAAAAGCGGAAGTTGTAGTTAAGCACACTAGTGAGAGAAACTGTTTCTAAATGTCAATATGTCACCTTGAGAAGTTTGCTGTGTGTAGTTGATCAGTCGTGTCCAACACTTTATGAGCCCATGGGCTGTTGACCACTTGTATTGCAGCCCGCCATGCTCCTCTATCCATGGGCATTCCCTAGGCAAGAGTACTGGGGTGGTTTGACATGCCCTTTTCTGGGATCTTGCTGACCAGGGATGGAACCCAGGTCTCCTGTCTGCAGACAGACTCTTTAGATGCCAGCACAAAATAAAATGGGTCTTGAAGTATACAGAAGATGCATGATTTGTCTACTTTTGTTTCCTGCAACAGTGGGTTTTTTCCCAGCTAACATATCAGTCCCATTTCTATTTACCTAAATGGTATCTAGAATGCAAGTTAATAATAACACAAAAGGAACTTTTATCTGGAATAGCAGTAAGATTTTGTCCAGTTGTCAGTTTATCTAAAATACCAGAGGCTGGGTATTTGCTTTGAATTATAATATTTACCTCAGAAAGAACAAATGGCTGGCCAGTTTCTGCTATGTTTGATATTCAATAAATAGTAACTTCAGGGCAGTTGGCATATGCTTGTAGCTCCTAGGTAACTGAATGAAAACAGTAGGAATTGGTGTTGTTCAGATAATTAACTATAGTATAAGTCAGAAAGAGGTCAGTGAGATAAAAAAGATGAGAATGACATTAGCAAGCCCTAAGGAGGAAGATGGTACTTTGATCTAGGAAAAGTAGATAACAATTCATCAAGGAGGTGAATTTCTTTTGTACCTTTGATGAAGGATTAGGTGTTTGTGTACAATGTAAGAATATTTGATTTGTAGGCTCTCCTTAAAGTATTTTCATCTGTCATGATCAGAGAGTACAGCTGAGAAACTGAACTCCTCTAGTGAAGTTAAGAATTCTATGGTAAAAAGTAGACTCAAGTGGCAGGTTCAGAGCACTGTCTCTAGTTCTGTCCTATTCAGACTTTTAGTCAGTGACTCGATTATCACATTATCTTAGGACAGGAAACTGTGAGGGCTACTGTATGGGGAATAAAAGACCGAACATCCAGTGCTTTCCATCTAATAGGGTAACATTTAAAAGCAAATGCACACACAGTTCTGTGAAAGTGAAAGTCACTCAGTCGTGTCCAACTCTTTGTGACCCCATGGACTCTAGAGTCCATGGAATTCTCCAGGCCAGAATACTGGAGTGGGTAGCCTTTCCCTTCTCCAGGGAATCTTCCCAACCCAGGGATCAAACCCAGACCTCCCACATTGCAGGCAGATATTTTACCAGTTGAGCCTCAAGGGAAGCCCCCACAGTTCTAGTTCTGTAATTATTTCCAAATAATCAGTGTATGAGGGTTTGGGTGGGAAGAAAAGACCTCATTGGTTTTCGTTCATTGTACACTGTGAGAGCAGCATCAAAATTCATTGGAATTTTACTCTGCACAAAACAAAGTGTTTCATTGAAGCTGTGGTACATATACACCATGGAATATTACTCAGCCATCAAAAAGAATTCCTTTGAACCAGTCCTAATGAGATGGATGAAACTGGAGCCCCTTATACAGAGTGAAGTAAGCCAGAAAGATAAAGAACATTACAGCATACTAACACATATATATGGAATTTAGAAAGATGGTAACGATAACCCTATATGCAAAACAGAAAAAGAGACACAGAAATACAGAACAGACTTTTGAACTCTGTGGGAGAAGGTGAGGGTGGGATATTTCAAAGGAACAGCATGTATACTATCTATGGTGAAACAGATCACCAGCCCAGGTGGGACGCATGAGACAAGTGCTCGGGCCTGGTACACTGGGAAGACCCAGAGGAATCGGGTGGAGAGGGAGGTGGGAGGGGGGATCGGGATGGGGAATAAGTGTAAATCTATGGCTGATTCATATCAATGTATGACAAAACCCACTGAAATGTTGTGAAGTAATTAGCCTCCAACTAATAAAAAAATTAAAAAAAATAAAATAAAATAAAAAAAACAAAAACAAAGTGTTTCATTGAACAAACACCTAGCGAAGGCCTGCCAGATGCAAAGAATGGACAGTAGTGAAGAGTACATGTGTAGGCTTTGTGAATTAGGACTTACATTTTAACAGAAAAACAGAAAGAGGTAAATTTCAAAGTTAAATGTTGCACCACAATTGGGACACACGTTGAGAGGAAAAAGCACAGAATGCCATATGTCCACATAACAAGGAGACCTAAGCTGTGTCAGAATCACAAAAGGCTGCTTTGTGGAAGTGGTTATTACTGAGATCTGAAAGATGTCGGGGAAGTCATGAGGTAAAAGAGCGAGGGTCTTCCAGGGAGATGAAATGGTGTTTATAGAGAGTTAGCCATAAGTGAGAATATAGAGTGAAAAGAACAGACATGCCAGGATTGAACCTTCAAGGAATTTAATTTACTTGGTAAAACTTGTGCTAACTGGACAATGAATACAAGGTGGAATATGATCTGTTCTGTGAAAGAGATAAGAATCAAGTTTTCCAGAGCACAGGAGATATTTCCATTTGCCAGGTAATTCGGTAAAGATTCCCCTAAAGCTAGGAAACCTGGTTTCTATTGCTACTTTTACATTGAGTTTTATAAGTATAGATAAGTGACTTAATTATTCTTGGATTTACTTATGTATCCTTAATATGGGAGGATTGTCTAGATAATTTCCATGGTTTCTTCCTTTTTAGAATATCCAGTGAATCCCACAGGTTATAATCTGGAATAAAAAAAAAAAAAAACCCTTTTAAATACCAAGAGTATCATCTGAAATATCTATAATATTATATAAAAAGCATTGAATTCTTGTTTTTTTTTCTTTTTTCAGTTTTTAAAAATATAATTTCTAGATAAAATGGCAAGATATTTAAAGTATATATTACAATGTAATAGGTGTGCATGATTAATGGCTTCCCTCATTGATTTAATTAACATATCTATTAATATCACCTCACATATTTATCTTTAAAGATCTTTTAGGTGAGAACTTTTAAGTTTTCCTCTCTTACATGTGTGCTAAGTGACTTCAGTCATGTCCAACTCTTTGTGACCCCATGGACCTTATAGCCTGCTAGGCTCCTCTGTCCATGGGGATTCTCCAGGAAAGAATACTAGAGTGGGTTGCCATGCCCTCCTCCAGGGGATCTTCCTGACCCAGGGATTCACCCCACGTCTCTTGTGCATTCTGCATTGGCAGGAGGGTTCTTTACCACTAACATCACCTGCGTAACCACACATGTGTCAATAACACATTACAAATCATAGTCACCATGTTACATATTAGATCCTCAGAACTTATTCATCATCTGACAGCTTAAAATTTGTGCACTTTTACCAAATTCATTCTTTTTTTTTTTTTTTTTCCAAATTCATTCTTAAGTCATTGATTTCTCAGCATTTATTTTTAAATGACCTGTGACATGTTCTTGTATCTATGCTTTTGGAGTCAGGAAAAAAGATGTCCCCCTTCTGTTGTAAGCAGTTTAGCATTAGATCTTTGAAGGACCATCTTTATCTAGCAGCTCCATAGCCACCCCTATCATTGTCACAAATCAAGATGATTTACACAGATAAGAAAAATAAAGAAAACTGGCTTCCCTGGTGGCTCAGATGGTAGAGAATCTGCCTGCAATGTGGGAGACCTGGGTTGCTCCCCTGGGTCAGGGAAGATCCATGCAGAAGGGAATGGTTACCCACTCCAGCATTCTTGTCTGAAGAATCCTTTGGACAGAGACACCTGGTAGGCTACACTCCATGGAGATCACAAAAAGTGAGACATACCTGAGTGACTAACACACAATGAACTTTAAGGATCTGGAAGCTGTAGCAGAACTAAGGATAGCTTAAAAGGAAAAGCAAAACTCATTGAGACAGGCAAGAACATGGATGCATGAATACTTTTAGACCCACAGGGCAAAGGAAGAGAATGGATATTGCAGTCTCTAAAGAGTGTTGCACATAGCTGCAGCTAAAAGTGAGGGACTCTGAGCTCTGGGCTTCAGTGGAGAAACTTGGCCACTTCCCAGCAGGAAAGGAGTCAGAAGAAAGAATCAATCCACTAATCTCTTTCTCCACTGACTCAACAATCACTTTTGTCCACCACTGGACAAACTCAAGTAGAAGTCAGAGGCCAGGAGAGCTAAAGGGATAAAGTCTGGTCTTCTCAGCCTCCAAAGGTTCATAACATAATAGAAAATGATCAACAGGATTTCTGAGGGGCAAATAAAGAATATCAAACACACCCACCATTTCTACGCAGTAGATATGTTTTCTTTATCATATGAATCTAGTTCTAGCTATTTTTAGTAGACATTGAGAATGACTGGGCATGATTAACTTTAATGGGAGAAGTCAGTTTCTGATTTGACCTAGGATTCAGTATTTGTCACTGTATTTCTGGTATGATAATATTATTACTGGGACCCTAACTGACTGTATCCTTGATTCACTTAAACACTTAGAATAGATAAGTAATGTGACCAGACTTAGGAAGGGACCAGAAACTATCAAGAGTTGTTTTTATACATTGTTGCATTTTTTGGTTGATTTTTATGTGTGAGAGTGAAAATTTTTAATTCCAAATTTTTAGAGACGTTAGTCTGAAATTTTCTTTTTGTACTGCCTTTGTCTTATTTTGATACAGAGCAACACTGGTCCCATCTAATTAGTTTGGAATGGTTTCCTACTCTTTCATTTTCTTGAAGAGGTTATGTCAAATTGATCTTAATTTTTAAAATATTTGTTAGAATTCTCTGGTCAAACTATCTTGGATTGGTGATTTCTTTTTCAAATTGTTATGTCACAGTTTCAATCTCATTAAAGTTTATAGGAGTATTCAGATGATGTACCTATGTTTGCTTCAAGTATTTTGAAATTATGTTGTTTGGTGTATACATATTTAGGATTATTATGTATTCCCTCTGGATTGACTCTTTTTTCCTTATATAACGTCCTTGTATTCCTTTGTCCTTAGATGTTTTCTTCGCCCTAAAATCTACTTTATCTAATATTAACATACATTTTTATCCTTTTATTTTCCAAATATCCATGCCATTATTGAGTTTCTTGGGCTTTCCTGGTGGTTCAGACAGTAAGGAATCCACTTGCCTTGTGAAGACCTGGATTCAACCCCTGGGTTGGGAAGATCCCCTGGAGGAGGACATGGGAATCCATATTCTTGCCTGGAGAATTCCATGGACAGAGAACCCAGTGGGCTATAGTCCATGGGGTCACAAAGAGTCAGATATAACTTAGCAACTAGTCCACCACCTGCTGTTCCTTCACATTTATTCCTTGGGAGGAACAGCCCTTCTCAGGCTGCCTTCTGATGCCAGGTTGGAGGTCAGGAATGCTGGGCCTGGGTTGTCTTCTCTTAGGTGCTGCTATGTTGTTCTTCCATTCTTCAGGACCTAAACTAGTTCACCTTCTTCTTGCCAACTATAAAAGTTCCCTTTAGTGGTCTCTTCTTATTTCTAGAATAAACAGAGGGTGGGCAGAAAGAGATCAAGCCATCTTGTCTGAACCAGAAGCAAAAGGTGTATTTTACAACCTAGGGAAGAGATTTCATGGAGCGAAGTTGAGGAGGAAAGTGGAAAGGATTCCATAGCAGGCTGGAGATGAAAGTCATGGAGTCCCTTTCTTTAGAAGTCATCAGAAGCTGAGAAAGTATTTTTTCTAGGTTATATATATATTTAGCTCTGAGTGAGTACAATTTCTGTTTTGGCAAACTGTAAGTCTTCTGTATTTTTTCATTAATTGTCTTATAAATTCATATATATAATGATATCCATTTGACACTTGAATTATTCTTCTAGGCCATTTCAGTTCATTTCAGTTCAGTCACTCAGTTGTGTCTGACTCTTTGCGAACCCAAGAACTGTAGCACGCCAGCCCTCCCTGTCCATCACCAACTCCCGGAGTCCACACAATCCCGTGTCCATTGAGTTGGTGATGCCATCCAACCATCTCATCCTCTGTCTTCCCCTTCTCTTCCTGCCCTCAATCTTTCCGAGCATCAGAGTCTTTTCAAATGAGTCAGGTCTTCGCATCAGATGGCCAAAATATTGGAGTTTCAGCTTCAACATCAGTCCCTCTAATGAACACCCAGGAATGATCTCCTTCAGGATGGACTGGTTGGATCTCCTTGCAGTCCAAGGGACTCTCAAGAGTCTTCTCCACCACCACAGTTGAAAAGCATCAATTTTTCGGTGCTCAGCTTTCATCACAGTCCAACTCTCACATCCATACTTGACTACTGGAAAAAACGTAGCCTTGACTAGATGGACCTTTGTTGACAAAGTAATGTCTTTGCTTTTTAATATGCTGTCTAGGTTGGTCATAACTTTTCTTCCAAGGAGTAAGCGTCTTTTAATTTCATGGCTGCAATCACCATCTTCGGTGATTTTGAAGCCCAAAAAATAAAGTCACTGTGTCCACTGATTCCTCATCTAATTTCAATGATGTGAAGGGACAGGATGCCATGATCTTAGTTCTTTGAATGTTGAGCTTTAAGCCAACTTTTTCACTAGGCCATCTTTTTCTAGGCCATTGCTCTGCTTTTCTTTTGATTTGAGATTTAAGCCCTGAAAACCAGAAATCTATTGTAGAGTTTGGATTATTTACCTGTAAATTAATTGAGGGAATAACAAAAGAACTAAAGATGATTACTTAATAGAGCTCACAAAATTTTATAGATGCATATGGAAAGTTATTCACATATAATATTATTCTTGGCCCCTTTTGGTATTTGGAGAATTTTGATTGAAGCTATACATAAAATAAATTACTTTATTATGATAGTTAAATAACTGGTATAATTATGTGTGTACTTTCAGAATCTATTAGTCCAGTGGCCATAAAAATGAGTGTTCTCATTCCCTGGGGAAGAAAATTTTAGCATTTCCATTTCTATTTATTTAATTAGTTAATTTAAATGAATTAAATTAACTGTCATTTAATTTACATTTTCTGTATATTTTTAAAATGTCATAATATATTAGAATAGCAATGCATATATACTATTTTTTAATAATATAATTAGGTCACTGACAGTGTGTTGTAAAATGGAAAATAATTTGGAGATTTGTTCTTCAGGAAAAAGAAAATTATCAAAATTTGCTGTGTAAAATGTTACTTAATTTGGGGGAGTTTACCAAAAATTTTTTATGAAACCCGTTCAACTGAAGAGAGGCAGAATGTTCAAAACATCCATGTTTGCAAGAGTTTGCATAGAGCCTCAGAGACGGAAACAGTTTTGAAGTTGGGTAGAAGACCAAGAGACCTGACTGGACAGGGGAAAACTTGAATCTTGAATGCGAGAAAGCATGTTTGCTCCCCTCAGTTTATTCTGAGGTGCTTTTCTTTAAATCACTTCCCTTTCTTCACCATTATTCCCTAAACCCCATCCTCTGCTTTACTATTTCTTTTCCCACAGTACAGATCACCTGTTAACATACCATATAATGTACTTGGATTCATGTTTATGGCAGATTATCTGTCTTCCCCCAGCTGGGATATCAGTTCCATGAGGATAAGTGTCTGCCTGCTTTGTTTACTGATATAAACTAAGCACCTGTAAGAGTTTCTGAGTCAAGGAGGAATTAAGTCAATGATCAATTGGTTAAATGACCAATAGCAGATACTGGGCAGGCCTATAGATTTCAAAATTTTGTGGTTCCAATTAGCTATTGTAAATAAGCTGTTAATGTTACAAGGTTAAGACACGTTTCATTTCTTTTTATCAGCATAAACATAAACTACCTTTGAAGATAAGGTTTTAGACCCAACATGATAGCTAAAATGCACATTTAAAAAATATATTAGTTGATTTGTCTACTTTATCCAAAATATAATTATATTCCTTATCAAAACCTTTCCTTACATGCATGAGACAAGTGCTCGGGCCTGGTGCACTGGGAAGACCCAGAGGAATTGGGTGGAGAGGGAGGTGGGAGGGGGGATTGGGATGGGGAATAAGTATAAATCTATGGCTGATTCATATCAATGTATGACAACCCCCCCCCAAAAAAAATAAATAAAATGAAATCCTAACCCCCCCAAAAAAAACACCTTTCCTTACATGTATATACATATATGTTTGTATATGTAAATAAAATTCCATCTAGTCAAAGGACAGATTTTCCAGTAGTCATGTATGAATGAGAGCTGGACCATAAGGAAAGTGAGCACCGAGGAATTGATGCTTTTGAACTGCGGTGTTGGAGAAGACTCTTGAGAGTCCCTTGAACTGCAAGGAGATCAAACCGGTCAATACTAAAGAAAATTAACCCTGAATATTCATTGAAAAGACTGATACTGAAGCTGAAGCTCCAATACTTTTTCCACCTGATGCAAAGAACTGACTCATTGGAAAAGACCCTAATGCTAGGAAAGATTGATGGCAGGAGGAGGAGATGGCAGAGGATGAGATGATTAGATGGCATCAGCAACTGGATGAACATGAGTTTGAGCAAGCTTTAGGAGATGGTATAGGACAGGGGAGACAGATGTGCTACACTCCATGGGGTCTCAAAGAGTGGATATGACTGAGTGACTGAACTTAACTGAAGGTATACATATGTGTTATATACATAACATAATGATTATACGATCATTATGCATAGGTCACATTGACAAATAATGCTATTTTAGTTTCAGGTATCATTATACATAGATAATATTGACATATAATGTTATTTAGGTTTCAGATGTACAACATAATTATTTGATATATATTGCAAAATGATCACCGCAATATGTCTGGTGAACATCCATCACTAGAAATAGTTACAATTTTCTTCTTGGGATGAGAACTTCTAAGATCTCTTAGCAGTGTTCAAATAGGCAATAAGTATATTCCCCTTATGACTTAGTGCAGTTAAATGAGACAAGTGACTTTGAGTCAAAAATCACGTTGAAACAGTTGAGTTAAACTTCTCAGTGCCAACTCATATAGAGCTTTCTTGAAATATCCATCCCTGATTAGGCCCACCTGGCTCCCATCACACATGATATGGTGTGCTGGCATAGTTTGGTGTTTAAGCCTTGTGCTATCTTTTCCATTTGTCCATGCATTTCTTTCTCGACTTCATTCAGTGTCTCATCTCTCTCATGTCTTCACTATCCAAACAGGTTATAATTATAGCAGAAGATGTCTAAGTAGCTAGACTCACAAATGCTGCCCACTGGGCATTTTGGAAAGAGGTTGGGAAGGAGTCCTTCCAGTATTAGAGTTTTACTTTCAGGGGATTAGAAAGCTTTTCAGATTGAAGAGTCCATCAATACACATATATCTGAGGAGTGAATACTGTTTAATTATTTATTTGATTAGTGGTTAGCTGACTGTCTGCTGAGAGTAAGACAATGAAGGGTTAGTAAACACGGGAGGATTCAGGCAAAAGGAATGAGGAACTCTTGGAGAAAGTGGACACATGATTAAGGAGACTATTACCTCTATTTTGGTTAAGTTTTAGGTGTTGTTTAGGCTGGCTCTCTAAAGGTATGGGTTGTTTCCATTTTATTTCCATTCATCCTCTATGCTTTACAATCTATGTCTTACTTAAGTGTTGAACGTGACTAGTGACTTACTGCTTGTTATCACTGGGTAGTCATGCTTTGGTTCTGGCATTTCCTAGGATCTAGCGGAGGCTCTGTAGAGTACTTATTTCTAACATTTGCTGCAAAACCTTAACATTGTTTGGTGATTTCTGGCACTAAGTTGATGAAATACAGGAAAATAGAGCTCAGATGCTTTTGGATAAAATTTTATCTCCTCCCTTCTCTCTGACTTTTCGTGTATTGACTCTACTAGTCCCATATTGATGGATGCCTTTTTTGACTCTTATGTCTGCCTCATTCCTTGCATGTGGTCAAGGTTTATTCATTTCCTGTATCTCTCACATCCTTTCCATTTTCACCTGGCAGAGCCCTCTTTGATTTTTAGTGTCATAATATTCCCTGCTCTTTCTGGTCTCTTTCTTTTTCTCTACCAGCCCCAATAGCCACAACTCCTCAATCCACATTAAAGTTACTCTTTTCTAATTCTGGACATACTGCTCTCTTGGACCTAATTTCTTGGTTTCCTATTGCTTTGTAGAATAAAGACAAACTCTCCAAATTGGCAGATACGATTCTTCCCAATGCATAAAAATCCATACAAGTATTTCTCCATTCTACACCTACAATAATATATACAGTATATCATGGGAGCATAATCATGAGAGATACAACATGAATGGTAAAAACTGAACATTTCTTGTGTTTTCATCAGACTTGATTATTCACTGATACCTTATAATGCTATACATATTAATATCTCAGTTGCCTTGATCTAGGATGTCGGAGATCCTTCCTTTATAAGATGATCCTAAATGAATTGACAGATATACTGTTTTCCTATTTTGGCACATCAATAGCCCATCAACCTTTCAAAACTCAATCATAAAGCCATCCCATTTGCATACTCCTATGAACCACCCAGGTGGCTCCTAGCTTTATTTCAATCTACTGTAGCACTGTGTTGGCATCATATCTTATTCTTCTTCACTCTACCATGCAATATAGTCATCTGTGTGTTTATATCACCCTCTCCTTCTCCACAAGTTGAGGACCTGCTTCTGGAAAACAGAGACTTCTTCAAACCTCAGTTTAAGTCCTCACTGTGTCCATGATATGTGACTTACTAATCTATAAGTTCAGTGAAATTCAAAGGTTCTTCATTTGTTTGTTTCCCTTCGGTAACCACTGCTACTATTCCTGATATGGCAGGGCCATTTCTTCAAATTAATCTTACATGGAAATCTGCAAAAGAGGGGAAAATCAACATTTTCTAGATGGCAAGGGCGTGATTGTTAAATCCTGTCCAAATATCCCCTCCTTGACTATGCCTGACTGATTCTATAGAATATCTATGGCTCTGTTCAATATTGTCTGAAATCTACAGTATTCACATTATATGTCACTGTCAAGCAAGGAGAGCATTCTCAATGTCACCACCTCTGTTCTTGATGTAAAGTCCTAAATTCATGCTTGAAATAAATTTTATGAATCAAAGACATGAAGATATGTGTGGTCTAAGGTGAGTGTACATTTCCTCTAATTGCATTGTCCCCCTTATTGCCAATTTTTCCCTCTAATAAATACCATCCTCTCTGCTGGAAATATCTAGACACTGAAGGAAAGAAACGTAAGCAAGTAACACAAAAGAATTAGATGTTTTGGGCAGTAAATGACTTAGAAAGTGCTTACAGGTTTTTTTTCATGGTCTTTTATCTTTTGAAAGAAGAAAGTGAAAATACAAGAAAGCTGACACTTTACGTGCATGATGGAGCCAAAGGAGGGATTGATAGATTGCTTTGGGGCAGAGTATTCTGTCATGTTCAGAAAGGTTTGGGTCATCCTAGGTAGAGGCAGGGGCAAGACTTGGACAAGAATAACCCTGACTATGGGGGAAGAGGCTGGTTTTGCTTGACAGTGTTCCTGTATGTGGGTGAAAGGTGTCTTTGTGTAAAAGAAGATAATTTGGCTACATTCTGCCCTGAAGAGTTGCCAAACTTTGTTCATCTCTAGAACTATGACCTTTAGTAACAATAAAAGAATACTCCTAATATAAAAGACTATTTCAGAAATAAGAGGATAGATGAGAAATAGGAAATAAAAAGGAATATGAGATATTTACTCTTAGTATATTAAAAAAAAGCATATATATTTGGGTTCTTAAAATGTTCTAACAGCATTTCATCCTTTACTACCCAAGTCCTTGAGTCACTTTCCGGTTGTTGCTTTTCCTTCCTTCTGTCTTTCTCTTCCTTCTCTCTTATTTATGCCCCTTTCCCTTCTACCTTTTGATTTCCCAATTTGCGTTTACCAGGAATTATGGCTAAAGCCCTAAAGATGCTGCACAACCAGCCCAGCAACATCACTGACTTCTTAGGAGAGCCAGTCAAAAGATTGGCCCTCATCCCAGGTTGTCTGGAGGCTGTTGAACAAGCTGAGCAACCCTAATCCAGTCACACTGCTCCAGTCTCAGTAGAGACTCAGTCTATTTGGAGGATTTTATAATTCAGGGACCTACTAGGGCATGTTTGTAAGGCCAAATAATTACTGACTAGGATAGTTACTCTAAAAGGAAGAGAGAATGGTATCTCACTTCTCAGATAAATGTGTTTTTGAATCCAGCTTTCTGATCTCCTCAGTGTCTATATGACCAGTTGGACAATTGTCCTGAGGCCCCGGACAGGGATAGATGCACACCAGTATTTCTGCCATTCAATTGTTCAGAGTGTTTATGATACATGGGTTTCCTGTGGGTCAGCTAGTAGGCAGCTGACTGTGGGCTACTTAATTTTCTCCGGATGGTGCTTGCAGAGTGAGGGAAACAGAGAGGCTGTGCTGATGACTGTGTGTGGTGAGCTGTGGGGACCAGAA
Source organism: Cervus canadensis (assembly GCF_019320065.1). Classification (NCBI taxonomy): domain Eukaryota; kingdom Metazoa; phylum Chordata; class Mammalia; order Artiodactyla; family Cervidae; genus Cervus; species Cervus canadensis. Next base: position 17,432,793 of record NC_057413.1, on the reverse strand, counting down.
CATTTCCCCTGATTAAAAAGGAAACTATGGCATTGGGGATCCCCAACTTGTGAATGTCCTGGATAATCACAAGGACACCCCACAAGAGAAACACTTGTCAGTCAGGGGGAACTTCAGATCAGTCCATCTGGACCAAGAGAAGGCTACAAGAGCACCATGTAAGTCAGTGATGTCAGAACTTTCCCATCTCGTTACCATCTACCCTGTTCCATCATGGCCCAAGGAATGAAGATCCAGAGAGGGAGAGAGAAGGAACCTTGCAGAAATGGACACATCGATGCTTCCTGGTAGGTCCCCTGTGCCTCAGCAGGGGAGAGGGAAACGTTGAATAGGCTGATTGTGAGATGGAGTTGACACTTGACTGACCTGGCCTTGTGAAACCCAGAGTGACAGAATGTATGGAATGGTTGCAAGGTGATGCAGAAAATGAGGATGCAGTGGAGTGTGGGTGAAGACAGCCACTGGAGGAGGATGGAGGCAGTTCAGGTTTGTATCTGCTATGGTCTCAACCTTTGTGTCCCCCAGAAATTTCATATGATGAAATCCTGATTCCCATGGTTATAGCATCCATCTGAGGAGCCTTTGTGAGGTGATGGAGTTATGAGGATTGAGCCTCCTCAATGAGATGAGTGCTTTTATGTATAAGAGGCACATAGAGCTCCCGAGCCCTTCCCCCGTTTGAGGATACAATAAGAAGTGTGTGACCAGAAAGGACCCTGCATGACCACGCTGTGGAAATCCATTTCCATTGTTAATAAGTCTGTGATATTTTGTTATAGCAACCCAGAAGGTCTAAGACAACATTCTAACAATCTTCAGACAGTTCAGTAAACCTCATGCTATTTGTACAAAGGTGCGATCCTGTCTGGTGTAACACTGTGACAGTTGGCTGACAGTTCGCGGCTGGCTTTCATAAAGAATCTTGAGGGTTCAGCCTTCTTGGTAGCATGACCAGAACCATGAACAATTGTCTAATACTTTGATTCTCATAACTTGACCCAGAATAACTGGCTGTGATTCTTAAGTAATCTCCTAATGGTCTTATTTGTAATGCCAGCTTCTGTTATTTGTGACTAATTTTAATAGGAGTTTCATTCTCTCAATTGTAGGGGTGGATTTTCTTTTGATTTTATATTAAATGAAAATATGAAATGTTGCCAAATTGCCCCCTTAGATTTTGACATCTCTACAGAGTCTGTGTTTATATTTTTAAGAGGAGACCCATTTCACAGAGCATGCATTAAAAAGCTGTAAATTTCAAAGAAGGTTGCTATGGGATAGATCATTATGACCATCTCAGAACTGGATGGCATGGATGTGGATTTAACACTTGTTGTAGAGCTGTCGGCATGCCAGTAGCTTGGTGTAAAGGTCAAGTGTACGTGAATCCCTGCGCAGGCAGTGAAAGAAGTTAAAAAATGCAGAATGACGCCTTTCTTCATTGCTCGACTTCAGGGATCGGAGTCCAAACCAGTAAATGCGAGCGTAGAACATCTTCCTCCTGGCTCTAGAAATAACCTGAATACCCAAAAAATAATGACTTCTTATGCATTTTATTAATATTTGCTTATCTTTGTTCCTTCTAATAATCAAATTAAGATTTGGGGAAGATATACGAAGCTAAAAGTCTCTAGATATGGATTTGGACCTAGCCTGTAAGAAAACAATTAGGAATATAAAATGTAAAAACATAACTCAAGTTTAGTTTTAACTTTCTCTTTTCTTCCTTCCCTCTCTCATCCTTTGATTTCAGGAGAACAGAGAAAGACACGTGGAACTTCAAGAGCAGATGTCCTGGGATACTTTGAGGAAAATGCTGATATTGGAAATTCTGTTCTCTAGTTCTCTTACTCTTGAAAATATTTCAACCACCTGTGCCCAGGAAGAGCAAGCTTTTGGTGGAATCGTGTGCAATGCAGAGAAGGCTGCACATGTCAAAAATTGCAGTGAAATCTGATTCCTTTACAGTAGACTCCATCACTATGGATGACTGGGCTCCTGCTTTATGTAGTAGCAGTCTAGCATATAGAAGACATGAATCTTCTAACAAAATGAGATATTTCAAAACTCCTTATGCATTACAGAGGTTACCTCTTTCATTCATGAGCAAAGCAAGAAAGCCCTCTGCAGGATGCTCACCTGGCTGAATGGCCTCTCTATGAGTGCTTGAAGTTCTTTTACTTTTCTCACATTTTCTCTGGCGCTTGATAGGATAGCATCTGAGACTTCTTTCATACTCCGCAGCTCCGTGACTAGCTCATACAGAGGTTTACCCCAGGAGTACAGTAACATGAGTATCCACGTAATAAGGCCTTTATTCTAAGCAACCATAAGAAACAGTCTCATTAAAATAATCATAATTCAGTGATTTTGGTAACATGTGATCTTTGCTCAGAGCAACTGACCTAAAGAACTCTTGGTTATTCCTATGTGTATGCAGAGATTTTTGAAGGTAGTAAAAGTTGCAAAATTATAAAATGTAAGCTATTAGTTCACACTTCACTGAATTATTAAAAACCTAGGTTATTTTACTAACTAATACTTCTGATAAGTTCTAATTTATAACATGAAGAATTATCTTTTTTCCTATGAATTTGTACCACCCACTCGGTGAGTTCTTTTATGTTTGTATATTTGCGTGAGAGAAAGCTAAGTAGTTATGGCAAGTCAGTATGTGCCTGTAACACCTGACCCAGGAAGGAGGCATTCTACCTGTGTCCACATCATTGTCACCCAGTGATTCTTTCATATTAAAGAATCAGATGAATCATTCATATTGATTTTCGATTGGTAATTTGTTTTATGATGTTACAACAAAGAGACAATGAAGAAGACATGACATTCCTAAACAGGCTTTCTTTCCTCAGTTGATCCCAACACCAGCCCCCATGCTGGTATTAGAAGAGTCTGTCTTGTTGACATGTGTCCAGGCAGAAAATGGCACAGCGTTGTCTTTAGTAACAGCATCAGTGGGATTCACAATGGGGGGTTTTCCCACCTAGTTCACTACTACTAACAGAATTGAGCATGAAAATCCTGGGGGCTGAAGATCTCTAGTTAATATGCCTTATTTCTTTACAGTCATGAACTGTTTTAGTGGTAAAGAACAGAGAACTGAATAGGAGTAAATATAGTAATGCACATAACGTGCTTAGCAAAATGTATGTCCATGTAGTAACTCTCAATAAACTTTAAATTTAAGCTTATTGAAAAATCACCCCCCCCCAAAAAATCCCTCCTCTTCTTCCTCTTTGACCTTTTTACTTTACTCGATTATCCTCATTATTAATGAGCTTAACAGAGGAAAAGAATGCTGGTATCATTAAGAAAGTTGTAGAGAGAGAAGATAGTATTTTAAGGGGGAATGCATGTGAAAATGTTTTAAGTAATGTTAGGACAAAGATACTGCAGGAAATCAGAAAGGAGAGATTATAATGGTGAAAATTTGGAGCTGCCATAAATGACTGAGGCTTGATACGTAAACTGTGTTGTCTCAGAACAGAGGCAATCGTTGCGACCATGAGAAGCAAGGCAATGTTATATAGGCCATTCTGGGGGAGACTTACAAATTAAGAATAAAAGGTGACAGAGGAGTCGTTGAGAATGATGAATAAGGAGGTGTCAGAGAAGTAGAAGCAGAATCAGGAGAACCTAGAAAGGCAGACACGCTGGCTCGAGTGGTGCAGAATAGGACTCCATGTAGGAGTCACTAGTAACAGGGAGTACTCAAAACTGGGGTGCATTTCTTACATATTCATGAATTTTGCAATCTTTTATTTTACACATGGAAGTTCCCATTCATTTCCTGTTTTTGTACAGAATCATAGCTGCAATCTATGTCTAATGCACTGGTTGAACTAAACTTGTCTGCATGGACAATTTATAGATCTGTTCATTTTGCTACTACAGATCTTTAGTCATCCCTTGATTTCGCTCATGCTTCATCAACTGCATAATATAATTTCTCTTTAATTGCTTACAGGCTTCACTTTTTCTTCATGTTCAGTTACGATTACCTCTAATAATCTGAAGCCTGGTACCTACATTCTGTCTCATTTGATCCAGTGAAAAACCCCGGTAAAAGACTCACGTTCATGAGTTGGGCACGTTCTTTAGCTTCAGGGAGATGGAGGGTATTGGTGTGGCAGTTGTTGGAGGCATTGATATGATACGGTTTGCCCTGGGCATACCTTAAATCCTGAAATTGACCAGACAATTACTTAGGGTTGTTGCGCATTCACTAGATGAACCCATTACCAGAACATTAACATGTTGATAAATGTATAATTTTTTTAAGGGGGCATCACAAAATTTGAAAGTCATTGTTTTCCTACTTTTTGTATACATTTTCTCTATAAAAATGATTTTACATCTAACTTTTGTAAGTTCTACCCTTTCCCTTTTCTGTTATAGTATCTTTTAAAAAAAAATTTTTAGTATTTGGACCAAATATACTACATATGTATCAATATTTGGTGCTTCCCAGGTGACAGTAGTGGTAAAGAACATTCCTGCCAATGCAGGAGATATAAGAAGACTCAGGTTTGATCCCTAGGCGAGGAGCATCCCTTGCAAGAGGGTACAGCAACACACTCCAGTATTCTTGCCTGGTGAATCCTATGGACAGAGGAGCCTGTTGGGCTACAGTCAGTAGAGTTGCGAGGAGGTGGACACAATTGAAGTGACTTAGAATGCATGCATGCACCTATATTTAACCATTTAACCTCTTGTTTACTGTGGGGTAGAGCCAAAATATTCCCTTATAAGGAGTTATATGATAATGACTTTGACTTATCTCTGAATCTGCACAACAATTAGCTTAGTGTTCATCCCAGGTGCAGAATACAATGTTGTTTATGGTGATAAAATGGTACAACAGAAAAACATAGCATAAAGTTATAGGAAATACCAAGCAATGGACTGAGAATAATAAGAGTAGAAAAATCTAGCTAACACATTGATTGATAGAGAAAAAATGATCTTTAGCAAAAGTTATGAACATTTAAAGAGATTACTTGGAAGAGTTGGGGGAAAAAATGGATGGTCAAAAATGAAGGATGAAACAAAAACTAATGAGTAAAAACAACTGCGTGAATTTAATAGAAACCTTTAGCACTGACTTTTATTAGCTGTCTGCTCTACTGGCTGTTCCTTTATTGAACTAAAAGAATTAACATACAACTTTCAAATACCTTCATCAGAAAGAGAATAGTTGTTTCCAATTGTAAACTCTGCTTCTATTGTAGCTTGAAACCTATTCACTGCAAATCTTAAAACAATAACTTGTAGCATTAAAAAAACTACCAGCATTCATTTTTGTGACCGGGATTCAGCTTTGTTTAACATGTTCCATCCACCCAGTTCACTGCAGAGCAGTTCTCATTTATTGGCTATTTACTCTGAGCCTGGAGAAGAAAGCTCAGAGAGACACTGAAGGGCCAGAAATTCAACATGCTTCCTTTTCACTAGCCCCACCTAAAAGTGCGTTATGTCAGGTAGTATTATGGACTGAATGTGTGTTCTTTAAATTCATGTGTTAGAGCCCAAACTGCCAAAGTACTGTGTTTTTAAAAGGGTTCCGACTTTTTGGGACCCCATGGACTGTAGCCCACCAGACTCCTCTGTCCATGAGATTTCTCAGGCAAGAATACTGGAAGGGCTTCCTTTTCCCTTCTCGAGGGAATCTTCCAGACCCTGAGGTAGAACCCAGGTCTCTCCCACTGCAGGCAGATTCTTTACCATCTGAGCCACCAGCAAAGCCCATTAAGGTTGAATGAGCTCTTAGGTTGGAACACTCATCCAATAGGTTTAGTGTCTCCATGAAGCGAAACACCAGAGAATTTTCTCTTCTGTCTCTGTGTCTGTGTGTCCTTTCCTCTGTCTGTCTTTCCCACCCCCACCCTGTGTGAGGACACACGGAGAAGCCATCCTGGGAAGAAAGAGTTCTCAGCAGAGCCTCACCTTACTGGTGCCCTGATCTGGGACTTCTAGCCCCCAGAGCTGTGAGGAGATAAATTTCTGGTGTTTATTCCACTGAGTCTATTGTATTCTTTTATGGCATTCCTAGCTGACAAATACAAAATCATTTATTTTGGAAATTTAAAAAAGAAAATGAATGAAGGAAATTGAAAAAGTTATTGCACTTCTTAGGCATCTTTGAGATTTCACAAAACTGGTTTTCTTCGATTTCCACATCTTCTCAGCTGATGGCTTCTTTGACCTAGAGAGTGTTATTTGAAGTTTGGCTGATGCAGCCCTCTTGTTTAAAGACAGTGTAGCCCAGTTACTTACACCAAGGTTCCTTTTGGGGGCTTGTCGACCTAAAATCCATGGGGTTGCAAAAGTCAGACACGACTTAACAACTAAACCACGACCACCACAGTACTTACAAAGTCATCGAACATTTTTGCAGAATGGTTATACATGTCGTTGGACAGGATGGTGGCACGGGTAAACAGGTCCCTAAGGGCGGTCCGGCAGAGTTCATCCCCCTCAGGACAGAGGTCCCGGCATGAGCTGCCTTGGCACAGGAGCAGATTTGACATGACCAGCAGCAGGAGCAGGCAGGACCCTACTAAAATAAAAACATGAGCCGTTCTGAGATAATCTAGTCACCTGAGGTTATCAAATACATCCTGTGGAGGGAAGCCTTCTGTTTCCCTGTTGCTCTGAGTAGGAGTTGGTGCTGTAGCAGCTGAGATGGGGAAGAAGGAGTGCCTTCTGTGTGAATTTAGATGGATGATGATATTTGCACAGATAGATAGTTGGAGAAGTAGGTTATTCCCTGCATTTTTGCATTGCTCCCAGAAGTACTTCTGTGCTCTGCAAACATTTGGAACTTAATTCTGAGCCAGAGTATTTAGGCCTTTCTTTTCAGACAGTTTAATGTTGGGACTCTGCAGGCTCTCAGCAGAGAGGCCCTCTAGGAGTTTGTAATTTTTTCACTCTACATTGACTAATGCTTGAATTTTAGACACTGAAATGACAAGAAGTGTACAGTTGATCTGTGTGGTTTACCATCACGTTGGGGTAAGAGTAAACACATGACTGACTGATCGCTACTATTGAGTACAGAGAGAATACTAAGAGAAAAAGGATACTGTACCTTGGATCTGCTAACTCACCTTCGTAACCCCATGCATGTCTTTGATACTTTCCCAAAAGCTTTAAAACATCTTAAAATTTGTGTTTCACAGTAACCCTGTGAGATAGCCTTCATCTTCACTATGATCATCAAGTTATGTTAATGAAGATGCGATGACCTGGAGAGGGCAAGTAATTTTCCAAAGGTCTTATTATTAACAGATGGAGGAGACTGGGCACCAATACAGTCATCTGTGCACTTCCTGATGTCACGTCACACATGCCTGTGGGCTCTCGGTCTGCATGTGTGTAACCAGGACCATATCAGGAGCTGTGATGACTCTGCTTGCAGAGAAAAATATTTTGTCTTTGACTGCAAAACAGCAATGACCCTAGAACATTGGTTTTATCCACTTGTTCAGCTCTGTCTATAAAACACTCACTCTTAAAGTCTTTGACAATTATCAGTGTGGGGGCCTGGTTCTCCTGACTAGCCTTGCTTCCAGGCACCTTGACAGCTCTTCTACTTTTATGCATCTTTAATCTTCTCATTACATTTGTTTCTTCAAGGAAATGGCAGGTAAATCTCCAGATGGTCATCCAAGAATCTTGCCTCTCAGCACCCAGGACCCCGTCACTGGCTCTGCGGACATGGCCTGGCCTTTCCCGACTGTGACATTTTGGGGAGAAAATCCATCTGTCTGGTCAGGAGCACATCCTGACAACCCATGGGTCTTAGGTTTTGAACCATCTCCCAAAATCCCATCTTTGATAGTAGAACTAGACCTTCAGGCTTCCATGACGTATTTTAATATTTCAGAAATTATTCATGGCCCTACCTTTGGCCAACAGAAGCATAAAATCATAGACTCTTGCAAGTGTGATTTTAATATTACTTTTCCTGTCCGTCCTTTGTAAGCAAGCAGAATTTAAGACTGAAGTGAGGAAAATTGAGTTTGGACAAGAGAACTGATAAAACAGGAATTTTATCCTCCTGAATGAGATCTGAACATGATTCTTTTTCCCATTTACCAGAAGAGTGGTAATTTAATTAAGGATAAGATATCAGCATTTATGAGGTTTTCTCTGCTCTTAGTTAGTTTAAAGGGGCATGGTACCTAAGAATAAAATGGTTATTTAAAATTAGGTGATGAAAATCAAAGAACTGGTTCTCAAAAAGGAGACATATAAGTTGGAGAGATTTGGGACCATCTCTGTCATCAACTAAAGAGCTTATTGTAATAGGCAGGGAGAATAATAGCTTGCATAACATAGATGTATTTGTGGGCATATATTTCTGTGCATGTTTACATGTATTATGCATAAATATACACTTAATTCCTACATGGAACTTTGGACCTTATGAAATTCAAATCTGTTAAGGGCAGTAAACATATCTGAATACCCTAATTCCTAATGTAATTGATCATTTATTGGTCAATGACTAACTATATGATTTCTTTCTGTGTTAAAATGTGATTTGTGTGTTTACTTTGGTAGCATATATATTAAAAAATTGGAATAATACTGAGAAGATTAGAATGGCCCCTGACAAAGGATGACATACTAATTTGTGAAGCATTGCATACTTTTTCTATAACAGCTTTGAGAGGCAGGATGTGAAGGAAGGTGGGAAGGAATTCAAGAGCAAGGGGACATAAGTAAACCTGTGGCTGATTCATGGTGTTTGGCCGAAAGCAGTACAGTATTGTAAAGCAATTACCTTCAATTAAACATCAATAAATTTAATTATTAAAACTGTTATTGGGGATCATATAACAGGTTCAGATATCCATTGTATGACTAAAGAGGATCTGACTGGAAACTGATGGTGTCAATTATCATTGGTTAGTGATTCATTAACTTTATAGTTGAATGAGAAAAGTAAGCTAACAGACACTATTGTCTGTGACTCAGCATCACAGCAAGCTATAGTCCTGGTCTGCGTTCGCCTTTAGGCAGTATAGCGCCCAGACTCTGAAACTGAGGCCGTTCCCAGAGCGCACAGTCATGAGTCCTGTTCAGGGTTTCTGTTCCTGATGCTGGAGGATTCTGTTCGCTGGTCCACTAGGTCCGAAACTTTCTCTCCTGAGCATTCTCTGGTTCTATCATGTGCACAAGTCTTTCTATTTTGGTGTCTAATTTGATCCTCTTATTCTTTTGATCAGACTACCAAGTCTCTTTATGATTTACTTTTCAGACCCTTTTGTGCTTTGATTTTTCTGATGCTCATTAGTGTATTTGCTTCCTTGTCTACATCTCCGAGTAGTTTTCAGTATCTTCATATACCCTTCCCTATTCTCTTATTGTCTGGATTTTGGCTTTTAGCATCAGCATATTTTTATGAACTTCACTTTCCTTCTGGTGCAGTTTCTGGTATACAGCTTAAGCTGGTTGGCTCCCATCTGACTTGTTTGTGTTGTCTCCACAAATTAGAGAACTCTGCTTTCTTTCTAGGCAATACTGCCCCTTCTTTTGATACCATTGCTAATTTTCTGTGATTTTAGTTCTTGCCTCATAAGATTTGTCTTTCTCAATCTACTGTCACTTGAGTACTAAGTGTTTCTACGTTGGTATTACTATTTTAAATAAATATCAACCTAGTATAACAGAGAATAAAAAGGGAATACAATTAATAGTATTAGTAATAATGCATTCCCCCAAATTATAATCCAGTAATGCTCCCAGTTTTAAATGTCTTTCTATCTATGTATTATTGAGGTCCTCTACTCATTTTTCCTTACTAGGTGTTTAAATTTTTAAATAGATTGCAGAAAACAATGGAGTGGAAAATTCTGAAAACTTTAAACCTTGGATTTAGATGCCTCAAGATTAAGTATGTAATTATTAGTTTTTTATAGTTAGTAGGGCTATTCTTAGCACATATAACTCAATGTAGGGTGATTACTATTGAGTGAAGGATGTATACTGTGAACTGCAATCACCAATCAGGTGATTGGAGACAAAGAAAGAAATGTCAGGAAGACATAGGCTTCTGTTTTGGAAAGAAAAACTTACAGTGTCTGTTATCAGTCTAATCTTCAGATTTTTCAAAGCACTTACTCTTCCTTTGCTACTTTAGTAATTTGGGTTATTTGATTTTCTTTCCTACTGAATATCATGAGTCTCTTATATATACTTGGATATGAAGCCCTTACCAAATATGTGATTTGAATTTTTTTTTTTCATTCCATAGGTTGTCATTTCATTTTATTGATGGCTTCTTTTACTATGCACAAGGTATTGAGTTTGATGTGGTCCCACTAGTTTATTTTTTCAGCTCTTGCCTTTGCTTTTGTTGACTGATTTATTTGAGTTGCTTGTATTTTGTAAAGCAATCCTTTATCAGTTGTTTTATTTGCTACTATATTCTCCCATTATTACCAAAAGACACAGACTGGATGAATGGATACAAAAACAAGACCCATATATATGCTGTCTACAAGAGACCCACTTCAGTCCTAGACACACATACAGACTGAAAGTGAGAGGATGGATAAAGATATTCCATGCAAATGGAATTTAAAAGAAAGCTGGATTGGCAATTCTCATATCAGAAAAAAATAGACCTTGAAATAAAAGCTATTATAAGAGATAAAGAAGGACACTACCAAATGATTAAGGGATCAGTCCAAGAAAAAGGCATGACAATTTTAAATATTTATGTACCCAACATAGGAGCACCTCAATACATAAGGTAAACACTAACTGACACAAAATGGGAAATTGACAGTAACACAATAATAGTAGGGCATGTTAACACTACACTTCTACCAAAGGACAGATCATCAAAACAGAATATTAATAAGGAAACATAAGCTTAAAAGGAACTATTAGAGCAAACAGACCTAATTGATATCCTCAGCACATTCCGTCCAAATGCAGAAGAATATACTTTCTTCTCAATTGCACATGGAACATTTTCCTCATCTTGGGTCACAAATCAAACCTCAGTAAATTTAAAGAAATTGAAATTATATCAAGCATTTTCTCAGACCACAACAGTATGACACTAGATATCGATTATATGGGGGGGGGGGGGAAACCAAAACTTTAAAAAACACAAATACATGGAGATTCAGCAACACATTTCTAAATAATAAACAGGTTACTGAAGAAATAAGGGAAATCAGAACATTCCTAGAAACAAAAAACAATGAGAACATGATGATCTAAAACCTATAGGATGCAACAAAAGCAGTTCTAAGAGGGAAGGTTATAACAATACAAATCCTACCTCAAGGATCACATTAAAAAGACAACATAACTTTATATATCTTTAATGCTTTTTAAATTTCTCTTGTCATTGTCTTAAAGGTTTTGTATAAAATCTTTCAACACCTTGCTTAAGTTTATTTCTAAGTGTTTTATCTTTTTCTGATGCAATAGTAAATGGGATTGTTTTCTTTATTCCACTTTCTGAGAGTTGTTGATATACAGCTGGCAACTGAGTTTCATATATTGGAGTATAGTAAACATAATGTATGCTACATCTTTAAAGAATAGACATTTTCCCACAAATAAGACATATAGATGATCAAGAGGTACATGACAAGATTCTCAGCATCACTGATAATCAAAGGAAATGCAGATCAAAAGCACAAGAGATATCACCTCATACCTGTTTGAATGGCTAGTACCAAAAAAGTAAGAAATGACAAATATTATTGAGGATGAGGAGAAAAAGGAGTGCTTATGCACTGTTGGTAGGGATGTATACTGGTGCATGGAAAAATACTGTGGAGGTTCCTCAAGAAATTTAAAGGAGAACTGTTATGTGATCCATTATCCCACTTCTGGATATATAGTCAAAGGAAATGAAATCATTGTCTCAAAGAGAGATCTGTATTCCCATGGTCATTGCAGCATTTTTCACAGTAGCCTTGGTATAGACACAACCTGAGTATCTTCCAACAGGTGAATAGATTAAAACAATGTGATGTGACATATATAGGTAAATATTATTTAGCCACTAGAAAAAGAAAGAAATCCTTCCATTTGTGGCAACATGGATGTAACTGGAGGGCATTACGCTAAGTGAACTAAGTCAGGAAGACAAATACCATATGAACTCAATTATAAGGAATCTCAAAAAAAAAAAAAAAAAAAAAAAAAAAAAAGGATGGAACTCAGAGTAGAAAAATGATTGCCAAAGACTGGATGGTAGGAGAAATAGGGAGAGATTTTTAAAGGTTACACATTTTCATATGTAAAAAATTAATAAGGTCGAGGATCTAACTTTGAGCTTCATGATCTAATCATGAGATCTAATCATGGGTTTGAAAAAGCTCTGGGAGTTGGTTATGGATAAGGAAGCCTGTGTTGCTGCAGTCCATGAGGTCACAAAGAGTTGGACATGACTGAGCAACTGAACTGAACTGAGGATCTAATCTATAGCATGGTTACTGTAACTAATAAGATTGTGTTGTATTTTTGAAATTGTCAGAGAGACTGGACATCATCGAGTGGCATCACTGATTTGATGGACAGAGCTTAGGTAAGCTCTGGGAGTCAGGGATGGACAGGGAATCCTGGTGTGCTGCAGTCCATGGGGTCTCAAAGAGTCGGACAAGACTGAATGACTGACTCAACTGAAGAGAGTGGAACTTACCTGTGTACTCCTCAAAAAGCAAAGTTAAACATGTGTGGTGATGGCAATGTTACTTAATAGAAAGGGAAGCTTGTTTCTAATACATGCACAAATGGGGATGGACAAGATGACAGAGGGATAGGTAGAAGTGGGGTACACCTCTCTTCACCGATGCATCAAGAACGTCTAAAGACACAGCAGTTCTCACAGAAGACCAGGTGAATACTGGCAGGACTCCCTGACTACTGAGAAGGAATGTCTGGATCCACACAGAACTCAGTAGGAGAAAGGAAAGAAGGGGCAAGGAGGAAAGGGAAAGAAGGAGGAGAGCACGTGGGACCATCCTGCACCTGGGGCTGAGGGAGCTGAAGTGCAGGGGAGAGATCCCCGTGTCCATGGCTGTCCACTGGAATGGAGGAGTCATTTGAAGCTGTTGGGGAGTGAACTAAATAACCTGTGACCATCTGAATGGAGTGAGAACCACATAGACAAAGCTATGCTGCTGCCTTTCATACCTCGGACAGGGTTGTAAGTCCACTGGTGTCCATGGAAGCTGGGAGCTGGAGCCATGGGGATTGCAGAATGATCCCAGGGTGGAGACTCCTGTTGACTGTGGGGAAACAGCCAGATGGGATGGGATGGAGGAAATCTGCTGCATCGAATGCTTCTTAAGGAAAGCCATGAGGCCATAAAAGTAGGGTTCAACTGCCTGTGGGGTAGAGCTATCTCTTTTTCCATGCTGGTACCTGTAGGTTGAGCTATAGAGAAAGACTTCAGTGAGGGTGTTCCTTGAGTGCCTGATGCACTAAGCAATGGAGAGTTTTGAATGTCTATATACCCTACCCTTTTCTCTGTCTAAAATTTGGTTTTTAGCATCTTGATTTTTTTATAGATTTATTTATTTTAATTGAAGGCTAAACTTTGCAATATTGTAGAGGTTTTGCCATACATTGACATGAATCCGCCACGGGTGAACATAAATGTCTTCTGGTAGAGTTTCTGGTTTACAAATTAAACTAATTCCTCACATCTGGTTTGTTGTTGGTGTTTCAAGAAACTTTGAGAACCTTCCTTCCTCTCAAGGCAATATTCCCCTTTACTTTGCTACCATTGCTGACTTCCCATACTTTCACTTCTTGCCCAATATATTCTGTCTTTCTCTACTCACTATAAATTTATCAGTAGATGTCCCTATGTTGGTATTAATATTTATAATAAATTATTAACCTGATGCAGTAGAGAATCAAAAGGGATACAGTTACAACAACAATAATAAATTACCTCAAAATTATAATCCATGAATGCTCCCATTTAAAACTGATTTTCTATCTATATATTATTGAGGTCTCTTGACTCATTTTCCTTACTAGATGACTGAATTTTGAAATGAAATATAGAAAACAATGGATGGTAAACTCTGGAAATTCCCTTCCTTTTGCTATGCTCATTAATAAGTATGCAAATATTAGTTTTTTTCTCCCAGTGGGGCTGTTCTTAATACATATTATAGCTCAGTGTGGGGTATTGCTATTGACTGAAGAATGTACACTATGAACTGTAATTGTCAAGCAAGTGAGTGAAGATGAAGAAATTAATGCCAGGAAGGCACAAGCTTTTGTTTTTCTAGAAGGAAAACCTTGCTGTGTCTCTCATCTACAGTCTAATCTTCAGATTTATTGAAACTCTTATTTTTCTTAGGCTCCATTAAAATTTCGGATTATTTGGTGTTTTTTGCCCATGAGTTGTATGTCTCATGTATTTTTGTATATTAAGCCCTTATCAAATATTTGAGTTGGAAATATTTTCTGTCAATCTGTAAGTTGCCATTTGATTTTGCTGATATTCCTTTGGAGTTAGATGTGGTCCCACTGGTTTGTTTTTGGAGTTGTTGCTTTGCTTTTGGTGTGAAACACAAAAACTCATTGCAAAGACCAATGGCAGGAAGATTATCTCAATGCCTTCTTCTAGGAGTTTAATAGCTTAAAGTCTTATGTTCAACTTTTTAATCCCTTTTTAATTGATTTTTGCGTATGGTAAAACACAGGGGCACAGTTTCGTTTTTTCGTAGCATTATCAAGTTTTCCCAGTACCATTCCTTTGTTCTTATTTCTCAAGATCACTCTGACTCTTTGGTGTTTGGTGATTTAATACAGCTGAATAAATGAAGAGATTGAAAAGGTACACAGAAGAACTATACAAAAAAATATCTTAATGACCTTGATAATCACAATGGTGTATTTTCTCACTCAGAGCCAGACATTCTGGAATGTGAAGTCCAGTGGGTCTTAAAAAGCACTGCTGCCCATAAAGCTAGTGGAGGTGATAGAATGCCAGCAAAGCTATTTAAAATCCTAAAAGATGATGGTATTAAAGTGCTTCACTCAATATGTCAGAAAATTTGGAAAACCCAGCAGTGACCAGAGGAGTTGAAATGGTCAGTCCTCATCCTAGTTCCTAAGAAGGGCAGTATTAAAGAATGTTCAAGCCGCTGAACAGTTGCACTCATCTCCCATGCTAGTAACTTTATGCTCAAAATCCTCCAGCTTAGGCTTCAGCATTATGTGAACATAGAAATTCCAGATGTTCAAGCTCGGTTTAGCAAAGGCAGAGGAACCAGAGATCAAATTGCCAACATTTGCTGGAACATAGAAAAAGCAAGGGAATTCCAGAAAAATATCTACTTCATTGACCTCACCAAACTGTGTGGATCACAACAAAGTGGAAAACTCTTAAGGAGATGGGAATAAAAGACCAAACTTACCTGTCTTCTGAGAAACCTGTATGCAGTTCAAAAAGCAACAGTTAGAAGCAGACGAGGAATGATAAACTGGTTCTAAATTGGTGAAGGAGTCCATCAATGCTGTATATTGTCACCCATCTGATTTAGCTTATATGCAGAGCATATGCGAAATGCTGGACTAGATGAGTCCTAAAGGCTGGAATAAAGATTGCCGAGAGAAGTAACAACAACCTCAGATATGTGAATGATACCACTCTAATGGCAGAAAGTGAAGACGATTTAAAGAGCCTCTTGATGAGGGTGAAAGAAGAGAGTGAAAAAACTGGCTTAAAACTCAATATCAAAAAAGCTAAGATCATAGCATCTGGTCCCACCACTTCCATGGCAAATAGAAGGGGGAAAGGTGGAAGCAGTGACAGATTTCCTCTTCTTGGGCTCTAAAATCACTGTGGATGGTGACTGCAGTCATGAAATTAGAAAACGATTCCTTCTTGGCAGGAAAGCTATGACAAAGCTAGACAGTGTTTTAAAAGCAAAAACCTCACTTTGCCGACAGAGGTCTGTATAGTCAAGGCTATGCTCTTTCCAGTAGTCATGTATGCATGTAAGAGCTGGACAGACAATAAAGAATGCACAGTGTGAAGAATTGATGTTTTTGAACTGTGATGCTGTAGAAGACTCTTGAGAATCCTTTGGACAGCAAGGAGATCAAACCAGTGAACCTTAAAGGAAATCAACCCCAAATACTCTTTGGAAGGACTGATGCTGAAGCTGTAGCTCCAATACGTTGACCCCCTAATGTGAACAACTGACTCATTGGAAAGATCCTGATGCTGGGAAGGAATGAAGGCAGAAGAAAAAGAGGCTGACAGTGGATGAGATGATTGGCTGGCATCACCAATTCAATGGGCATGAACTTGGGCAAGTTCTAGGAGATGGTAATGGACAGGGAAGTCTGGCATACTGCAGTCCCTGGAGTCACCAAGAGTCAGACATGACCTGGAAACTGAACAACAGTCTTATACAAGAATTTTTTTTCTTTTTTGTGAAAAATGCCTCAGAATTTTGAAAGAGACTGCAGTGAATATGTAGATAGCTTTGGGTAGTATGGATGTATTAACTGTTAATTTTTTGAGTCACATAAATATTAAATATTTTCCTTTTGTGTCTTTTAAACATTTCTTTCATGAGTGTCTTGAATGTTTTCATACATAGACTTTCAGCACCTTAAATTTATTTCAAGTATTTTATTTTTTTATGCAATTGTAAATGGGATTATTTGTATTTCTGTAATTTTTTTGTGTGTGGTTAGGTAACTGAGTTTTATATATTCAAATACAGTATACAAAATGCATGATATTTTTTACAGAATAGACAAAGTTCCCCCTAAATAAGACATACGTAATGGCCAAGAAGCATATGCCAAGATGCTCAACATCATTATCAGGGAGTGCAAATCAAAAGTACAACAAATACAACTGAAACTGTAACAGGCAGGAAGACCAGGGGTCTCCAAACGGAGGAAAGAGGCTGCAAGTGCCAGACATTTTCATCTCTCTTAAGCAGCAGGAGGAAACAAACCAGCGATATTTTTTCTTCTCTATACAAATTTAAAAGGAGGTTTCTCTTAAAGTGCTGTGTTGCCATGACACCTGGTTTCACCTGAAGCTAACTACTCTCAAACCTTGAGTTAACCAATACATTTCTTTTTCTTATGGAAATGTTGTCTTCAGCTATAACTCTATCTTCAAGTTGGTTCTGCCAAATGGCCCAACCTACTTACTCAGATTGTGAGTGACTATATAACGATAATGTATCCTGCCTGAGGACAGTCTTTGGATTAAACCCTCTGGCTAATTCTGTTATCTTAAAACATAAATTATGGGAGTAGGTCTGGTCTTTACAAGGATGTATCCTGCCTGAGGACAATCTTTGGATTAAACCTTCTGGCCACCTCTGTTATCTTAAAATGTAAATTATGGGAGTAGGTCTGGTGTGGTCTTTACAACCTCCAGACATTCTTTGGATTCATTGGAGAGTATATAACTCCATTGCTAATACTAGCAAAGGGGTACTCTTTTGCCCCCTTTTGATGCCTATGTCAGAAGCTTTCTCTATCTCCTTTATACTTTAATAAAACTTTATTACACAAAAGCTCTGAGCGATCCAGCCTGGTCTCTGGCCCTGGATTGAATTCATCTCCTCCGGAGGCCAAGAATCCCGCATCTCATCGTTCAGCAACAACCTTTCATCTTGGGGCCTCGTCCGGGATCCTTCAGGACAAGGTAAGGATGCTTGGAGCTCTAGTTCTTTGTTCTCCTAGCGAACACGTTTTCCACTGTACTTTACTAACTCTACGGTGTGCTTGTGTGAATGAATGAAACGCCCTGCATGAAGCAAGTGAGGAGCCCTGCTTTGCGGTTCCGTGGTGACCTCATAAGGCTTATGGCAGAAACATGTCAGAGATTTATACCGACCTGCCAATTTCAAAAGGCAACCAATGTCTCCTTCGAGAACAGACCAGAAATGGGCAAAGTGTGTGGACCGACCTCTCCTTTCTCAGTCAAACTTTTCGGTCTCTTTGACCATTTCATAACTCCTTGGGAACTAGAAGTACTAACCTAATCTATTGGATCATAGGCTTTCAAGGGGCTTGTGATCTATGTTGATTCTGTACTGTGGCCTAGATCTCAAACTTGGATTGGTAGTCAGGAAGCGCCTAGCCTTGCTAGGCATGGAAAGTTCGGAAGCTAGATGGAGCTCTAACTCCCAGAGCATCTCTGAGGTTAAAGGTTACTAGGATTGGAACTTCAATGGTTATTTTCCTTTGGTAACACTGGCTCTTAGTGGACCAGAGGAGGCTCTTATACCGGTGTGGTGATGCTTAGAAGGAACATCTCGGTTTCATGTTTGTATTGGTCTTACTGTGGTCAGGAATATACTCCGGGTCGTGCACAGGCACTCAGGTGATGAATGTGTCCCCCAGAGGTCTTAGCTTGGGAGGCATTCCGGAAGGTTACTCTGATTGCACCCCGGGTGGCATCAGAGGCAAGCGAGGTGAAGGGCTGGACGTCAGTCAGGGATGCCATCAGGTCTACCCCTGGTGCATCCCCACCCCGTCTCGGTGGTAGAACCGGGAGGGACGAGTGTGACGCCTGCGTCAGTAAGGGACAGACTAAGTCCGACCAGGAAGGAAAAGCTTTTGGTGTAAAGTCTGTCTACACCCCCATCTAGAGCAGGGAGGGACGCCTCCGGTAGAAAAAGTGGCGCTGATCGCTTTTTTTCTCTCTTACAGATGGGACCTAACCATTCCAGCCTCACTCCGTTGAACTGTATTCTGGAAAACTGGGATAGAATTGATCCCCAGGGCTTAAAGAAGACACACCTGGTCTTCCTATGTGATACTGCATGGCCGCGGTACCCACTGGAGAACGGCAAACAGTGGCCAGTTGGAGGGTCTCTTAAGTATAATACTGTTTTACAATTAGACCGGTTCTGTAAAAAACAAGGGAAATGGGTAGAAGTAGCGTATGTGTTGCCCTTTTTCTCTCTGTGAAATATGCCAGACTTATGTCCTAAGGGTGTAGATTTGGGTGTGAAACCTTCAGCTGCCCCCTGTCCTCCTACATTGCCCCCATATCCGGGGCTCCAAGTTGAGGTTCAAACTACTCTGGTTTCAGTAGAAACTCAGACCATCGAAGTAAGAGATGAGAGGGAGGACAGGAGGCAAAGAGATAAAGAAAAGCAGGTTTCTCCAATCTATCCCTGGGATATGCGCAGAGCAGACAGACTGAGGGACAGCCACTCATGCTGTTGCCTCTTCATGAAGTACCCACCAGGAGAAATTATCAGTCTATGAGAGTTAATAAGCCTTTTTCTTATCAAGAGATACAAAGAATCAAGGAGGATCTGGGAGACTATTTAGAGGACCCAGAAAAATATATTAGAGCTTTTAAAGGTGTTACTCTGCATTATGACCTCACTTGGAAAGATGTGATGTATATCTTGGGACAAACGTTGACTCCCGACTCGAAGCCTCGAGTTTTGGGAAAAGCGGTTGCTTATGGAGATGAATGGCTTGGTAATGAATCAGTGGGAAAGAGGGAGGACGAGATAACTGCCCTCCCCACTGGGAGTCAGGCGGTCCCAGCTACAGAACCAGACTGGGACTATAACACTGCTAAAGGAAGATGGGATCAGAGTCATTTTGTCAGATGTATTCTTGAAGGACTCAGACAGGCGCGTTCTAAGCCTTTAAACTATGGCAAACTGGCAGACATAGAACAAGAGGAGAAGGAAGCTCCTGGTAAATTCCTAGATAGACTGAGAGAAGCCCTTCGCAGATTCACTGAGATTGATCCCGAAAGTGAAGAAGGGAAAGTGATCTTAAAAGATAAATTTCTCACTCAGTCGGCTCCAGATATTCGCCGTAAGTTATCAAAACGGGCGGATGGACCAAATCAGTCTTTAGATAATCTGTTACAACTGGCTCAGACAGTCTATTATGGTAGGGAATATGAGGAAAAGAAAGAAAGGCAGAGAAAGACAAAGGAAAAGGCGGAAGCCCTCGCAATGGCTATGAAAACCGTTCTTAAACAGCCTGAGAAAAATGCCCAGAGGGACCCAGGTGAAAAGGGATGGGCTTGCTATTGCTGTGGAAAGGAGGGGCATCTCAAGCGGGATTGCCCTCAGGCATCTAAGCCGCCCCCGGCTCCATGTCCGGTCTGCAAGGGACCACACTGGAGGAGAGACTGCCCCCAGAGGCATAGGTCTCAGGGGTCTGACTCTCAAGACCATCAGGACTGAAGGTGCCCGGGGGTCCCCACACAAGCTCCCGTCCTAATTACACCTGAGGAACCCCGGGTATTGATAACGGTGGGAGGCCAATCCGTCAATTTCCTTTTAGATACTGGGGCAACTTACTCCGTGCTTACTGAAGCCCCTGGCCCACTTTCTTCCCGATCCGCTTCCGTAATGGGACTGTCTGGATGAGCCAAAAGGTATTACTTCAGTTATTCTCTATCGTGCAACTGGGATTCTGTGCTATTTTCACACGAGTTTCTTATCGTGCCAGAATCACCCTCACCCCTTTTGGGGAGGGATATACTGAGCAAGGTCCATGCCTCTGTTTTCATGAATATGGAGCCCTCCCTTTCTCTCCCTTTAGTTGAACAAAATGTGAATCCTAGAGTATGGGCTGATGGAAAATCTGTGGGTCGAGCACAAAATGCTATTCCTGTAGCTGTCAAGCTCAAAGACTCGCACTTATTCCCACATAAGAAGCAGTATCCATTGAAACCTGAGGTCAAGGAAGGGTTAAAACCCATCATTGAGAATTTAAAGGAGCAGGGACTGTTAGTTCCCTGTAACAGTCCATGCAACACTCCTATTCTGGGTATAAAGAAATCAAATGGTAAATGGAGACTAGTTCAAGACTTACGAATAATAAATGAGGCTGTGGTTCCTTTACACCCCGTGGTGCCTAATCCTTATACTCTATTGTCTGAAATTCCTGAACGAGCCAAATATTTTTCAGTAATTGATTTGAAAGATGCCTTCTATTCAGTGCCTTTGGCGGAGGAAAGTCAATTTCTATTTGCCTTTGAAGACCCTACTCAGCCAGCTTCTCAGTTAACCTGGACAGTTTTGCCCCAGGGATTTCGTGACAGTCCCCACTTATTTGGACAAAGTTTGTCACGGGATCTACAAAACTTTAATAGCTCTGAAGCGGTAGTGTTACAATATGTAGATGATATTTTGCTCTGTGCTGAGACAGAGGAAGCTTGTTCACGAACCTCAGAAGATTTCTTAAACGTTCTGGCAGGCTGCAGTTACAAGGCATCAAGAGAAAAGGCTCAGCTTTGTCAGCAATCTGTAAGATATCTGGGCCTAATCATATCAGAAGGGACTAGGGCCATAGGCCCCGAGAGAATTAAACCTATACTAAACCATCCCCTACCTATGACTTTAAGGCAATTGAGAGGATTTTTGGGAGTCACAGGCTACTGTCATATTTGGATTCTGGGCTATGGGGAACTTGCCCGGCCTTTATATAAACTTATAGCTGAAACTCAGCAGGCCCAAACTGACAAACTGGTTTGGTCTCCAGACACTCAAAAGGCTTTTAAGGTTCTTCAGACTGCTCTCCTGTAAGCTCCAGTTTTGAGTTTGCCCACAGGGTCAGAATTTAACTTGTTTGTCACTGAAAGAAAAGGTATGGCCTTGGGAGTTTTGACACAACCCCCGAGGGCCTCACCAGCAACCTATTGCTTATCTAAGCAAAGAATTAGATGTAATTGCATGTGGGTGGCCCCACTGCCTGAGTAATTGGAGCCACGGCTTTATTAGCACCTGAAGCTTTAAAAATAATTAATGGATGAAACCTTACTGTACTGACTTCTCATGATGTGAGTGGAATCTTGAATTCTAAGGTTAATATTTGGATGACAGACAGTAGGCTTCTTAAATATCAGTCACTGTTGTTAGGACCAGTAACTAAGCTTAAAGTTTGTGGAAATTTAAATCCTGCTACTTTCCTTCCTGAGAGGGAAAATGAAACACCTGATCACGATTGTTCTCAATTCCTAACTTTAAACTATGCAGCTCGGGAGGATCTAATGGATACCCCATTAGACAATCCTGACATGGAAATATTTACAGACGGCAGTTCTTTTGTTTGGGATGGAAAGCGTAAAGCAGGTTATGCTGTGGTGACTGCTGAACAGGTTTAACTCAAAGGGCAGCGGGTAAATATCTACACTGATTCTAAGTATGCTTATTTGACTTTACATGCTCATGCTGCAATATGGAAAGAAAGACAGTTAAAAACAGCAATAGGAGAACCTATTAAGCATTTCAGAGAGATTGAGAGACTTTTAACTGCTATCTACTGTCCTAAAGAAGTAGCGGTTATGCATTGCAAAGGGCACAGCAGGGATGGGAGTAAAGTAGCTGCCGGTAACCTGTTAGCTGACTCTCAAGCCAAAAAAGCGGCACTTTACGAAACCCCCTCCCTACAGACACCTTTGATTTGGACAGGTCTTGTGGAATGGGAAAAACCACAATATACTGAGGAAGAATTAGAAAGATATGAGAAAAGAGGAACAAAGATTACTGATAAAGGATGGTTACAGTCTGAGGATGGATGATTAATAATTCCTGAAAATGCTCAGTGGAAAATTCTTAAGGGTTTACATCAGAGTTTTCATTTGGGTGTAGGTGTAGAAAGTACTTACCAGATGGCTTCTCGTTTGTTTGAAGGTAAAAATGTAATGAAAACTTTAAAGGACATTATCAAACGGTGTGAGGTTTGTCAGAGAAATAACCCAAAGACTGAAAAGCTAGCAAAATCTGGATTACAACGAAAGGGAAAGTATCCTGGAGAGGACTGGGAAATTGATTTTACTCATATGCCAAAAGCTAATGGATATTCTTGCTTACAAGTTTGGGTGGATACTTTAACTGGATGGATTGAGGCTTTCCCCTGTTGTAGTGAACAAGCTAAGGAGGTTATAAAGATTTTAATCCATGAAATTATCCCCAGGTTTGGGCTGCTGTGAAGCCTTCAGAGTGACAATGGCTCCACCTTTAAAGCTGCTGTAACTCAGGGGGTGTCTAAAACTCTAGGAATAGAGTATCACTTACACTGTTCCTGGAGACCCCAGTCCTCAGGAAAGGTTGAAAAAGCTAATGACCTTATCAAAAGACATCTGCGCAAATTAACTCAAGAAATGCAACTGGATTAAAGTCCTACCCATAGCTTTAATGAGGGCTCGAACTGCCCCAAAAAAGGAGGGGCTATCCCCCTTTGAATGTATTTATAGAAGGCCTTTCTTACGCACAGACATTGTTATAGATCCTGAAGCCTTGGAGTTAACTAATTACGTAACTCAGCTCTCAGCTTTTCAACAGGCATTAACAGATCTCCGGGAGATGACTCCTGACCCAGCCTCTGAATCCAGCAAGCCTCTATTTGAGCCAGGAACCGAGGTCCTCATAAAAACATTGGGGTCTGGGGGCCCAGCCCTTGAGCCCCTCTGGGAAGGCCCTTACCAGGTTATTCTTTCTTCTCCCACAGCTGTCAAAGGCCCAGGAATTGATTCATGGGTACATCACACTCGAGTCAAGAAGTGGCACCCTGACCAGAACTAAGTGGTGTCATTTTATGTTTTTACTTTCTATGCTCTGACTTTGTATGTTTCAGATGGGCCTGATAATCTATGTGAGCCTACTTCTGCTGACTCCAGAAATTCTGAGTCTGCCGTTTGATCCTCAAGACAATGCCTTCCTGTCCTGGGCTCACTCCTATGCTGCATTCCACAATCGGTCTAACTGCTGGGTCTGCGGAGCACTCCCCTCTTCATCAGTGGAAGGCTTCCCATGGTGGACATCTCCACTTCAAGGAACAGACTTTCTCCAGGTCTGCGAATACCTTCGACAACAATCACATGTGATGCCTTTTCTTTGTCTGATGACATCTAACAACCCTAGAATGGACTGGTGCAATACTTTGTACCTTAACTTTGGACATAACGTAACTTTTAATTTTGATTATACACTGTCTCAGTTTAATGACTATTTTGCTGCACATAAGACAAATAGGTCTAGATCTGATGGTTTTTTACCTGACGTTTATCAAATATGGGATAAGGTTATATGGCTAACTCCTGAAAAAGGACGTCTAATATCTACTGCCCCTATATGCTGGGAACAAACAGAGCCATCCCCCAAAGTTAGCCAACAACTTAATTACAATGATTGGAAACAATTGGGATTTTTGCCTCAGGAAATATGTAATGTAATCATTCCCGTGTTTTCCAACCCCAGTTCAGGATCTACCTTTGTCTGGCCAGGCACTAATTGGGACTGGATATCTCAGTCACGCTGGCTTGCTCCAAATGGGACTTATTGGATATGTGGCTCTTACCTATGGGCTTGGCTTCCCCCTGGCTGGATGTGGGGGGAGGAGGGGGGGTCTAGCCTTTACCCACGGCTTTATATTTTCAGGGCTTCCAGAAAAGCCTGCTTATTTACCCCACCTTAAAAGTTGGTGGACAAGTTCTGTATTTCACTGGTATGATTATTTGGCTTCAGTGTTTGTCCCCTCTTTGGGAACTACAGATGTTATGCTATGAGTAGATGCTTTGACCAATTTTACTCAACAGGCATTACAAGATTCTCAAAAAGCTATTTCAGCTCTTAATGCTGAACAAGCACAAATTAGAAAGGTGGTTTTACAAAACAGATTGGCTTTAGATATTCTAAAGACAGCTGCACAGGGAGGAACTTGTGCCATCATTCATACTCAGTGCTGCACATATATACCTGATATGAGCACTAAGGTTACTCATTTTACTAAACACATGAACAAGATGATTGGGGCCATGGATACTCCTGAAGCCTCTATTGTCTCACTTTGGGAGACATTAACTAGTTCCCCATGGTGGAAATCTATCTTAATTACAATAATTCTGATTGTTTTGTTTTTGCTGTTTGCTCCCTGCATCTGTGACTGTGTAACTGGATTTGTTTCTAGTCGCATGAAAGCTTTTAAGTTACAAATGGTTGCTCAAACTACTGCTATCACTGCAGCTTCTTCCGACTACTATTTGGGGCCCCTGGATCAGACATCCTCACTATGAGGATTAGGAGAATATGTTGCCTCACCAATTTAGGGACAACGCCCCTTGTCAGCTCGGAAGCAGTTATGGAATGAGAACAAGGTCCCTTTTCCCTAGGCAACATAATTCTCCTAAAAGAAAAGGGGGGAATGAGAGTGTAACAGGCAGGAAGACCAGGGGTCTCCAAACGGAGGAAAGAGGCTGCAAGTGCCAGACATTTTTATCTCTCTTAAGCAGCAGGAGGAAACAAACCAGCGATATTTTTTCTTCTCTATACAAATTTAAAAGGAGGTTTCTCTTAAAGTGCTGTGTTGCCATGACACCTGGTTTCACCTGAAGCTAACTACTCTCAAACCTTGAGTTAACCAATACATTTCTTTTTCTTATGGAAATGTTGTCTTCAGCTATGACTCTATCTTCAAGTTGGTTCTGCCAAATGGCCCAACCTACTTACTCAGATTGTGAGTGACTATATAACGATAATGTATCCTGCCTGAGGACAGTCTTTGGATTAAACCCTCTGGCTAATTCTGTTATCTTAAAACATAAATTATGGGAGTAGGTCTGGTCTTTACAAGGATGTATCCTGCCTGAGGACAATCTTTGGATTAAACCTTCTGGCCACCTCTGTTATCTTAAAATGTAAATTATGGGAGTAGGTCTGGTGTGGTCTTTACAACCTCCAGACATTTTTTGGATTCATTGGAGAGTATATAACTGCATTGCTAATACTAGCAAAGGGGTACTCTTTGCCCCCTTCTGCCTATGTCAGAAGCTTTCTCTATCTCCTTTATACTTTAATAAAACTTTATTACACAAAAGCTCTAAGCGATCCAGCCTCGTCTCTGACCCCGGATTGAACTCATCTCCTCTGGAGGCCAAGAATCCCGCGTCTCATCGTTCAGCAACAAACTTTCACAACCTCATTCCTGTTTAAATGGTTTTTACCAAAAAGTAAGAAATAAGTGTATTTGAGGATGTGTAGGAAATGAAGGTCTTAATGGATTATGGGTAGGAATGTATATTGGTGCAACTCCCATGGAATACCTTCTGGGAGTTTCTCATGAAATTTCACAAAGAACTGTTAGTGGCCACTAATCCCACTTCTGGATATATATTCATTTTTAAATATATATTCAAAGGAAATGAAATAATAATCTCAAAGAGAAATCTGTACTCCCATGTTCATTGCATCTGTATTCACAGTAGCCTAGAAACAAACTATTACATGAACAATCTAAATCTGTCAGCAGGTGAAGAGATTAAAAAAAAATGTGACATATATATGTGAATTTTATTTAGCCATTAAAAAAGAAAGAAATTCTTCCATTTGTGGCAGCATGGATGAAACTGGAGGGCCTTATGCTAAGTGAAATAATTTAGAGAAATACAGTTACCGTATGATCTCAAATGTAAGGAATCTAAAAAAAAAAAGTGGAACTCAGAAATGGTGTAGGAAAGTGATTGCCAAGGCTTGGAGAGTGGAGGAAATAGGGAGGGGGTTGCAAAAGGTTATGCATTCTAACATGAAAATTACAAAGCCTGAGGATCTAATGTATAGCATGATGACTATAACTGATAAAATTGTGTTGTATAATTGATGCTCTCTAAAAGAGTGAAACTTACCTGTGTTCTCTTCAAAAAAAAAAAAAAAAGGTAAACATGTCAGATGGTAGCTTTGTTACTTAAGTTAATAGGGAGGGAAAATCTTTCTAATACATATGCAAATGAGGGTCAGCACTATGGCATGGGGGTAGGTGGAAATGGCAAGTATAATGAAGTGGGTTGCCATTTCCTCCCCCAGAGAAGCTTCCTGACCTAGGGATTGAACCATTTTCTATGTCTCCTGCATTGCAGGCAGATTCTTTAGCTGCCGAGCCATCAGGGAAGTCTTAACAAAACTACCTTATGACCTAGAAATTCTACTATTGGGCATATACCCTAAGAAAACCATAATTCAAAAAGACATGTATACCCCAAAATTCATTGCAACAGTGTTTACAATAGCCAGGACATGGAAGCAATCTAGATGTGCACTGAGAGATGAATGGATAAAGAAGTTGTGGCACATCTATACAAAGGAATTTTAATTAACCTTAAAAAGAAGCGAATTTGGGTAACTTGAGCTGAGGTTGATAAACTTACAGCCTGTTATAGTGAGTGAAGTAAGTCAGAAAGAGAAAGCCAAATATTGTATATTATTACATATATACAGAATCTAGAAAAGTGGCACTGGTTAACCTGTTTTCAGGGCAGGAAGAGAGACACAGAGAACAGGTTTGTGGATACAATGGGGGAAGGAGAGGGCAAGTTGAACTGGGAGAGTAGCATTGAAACATAGTACATTACCATATGTCAAATATTAACAGATAGCTGGTGGGCAGTGGCTGTATGACACAGGAAGCTTACCCCATGCTCTGTGACCACCTAGAGAAGCGGGATGGGGTGCGTGGTGGGGGGACTCAAGAGGGAGGGGATATATGTATACTTATGGCTGATTCACATCATTGTACAGCAGAAACCAACACATTGTAAAGAAATTATACTCCAATTAAAAGTAAATTTTAAAAATAATATATACATCTATCAAATTCTCATGGTATATACTTAAATATCTTACAATTTTATTTGCTAATTCTGTCTCAAAAAATTACTCTGCTTGCTAGTCACTATTCATGACATTTAATTTATATATGTTGGTATCTACATAGGAAAAAGAAAAGCTTCACAGTATCTACTGAGAAGGCAAAATGGAGACTTTTTCGATACTTAAATATCACTTAAGCAAAAGGATTAATAATTAAGTAGTTATCAGTGGATGAATAGCCCCTCAGCTTCTGGCCTCACTTTTAACTGGACCCTGCTTCTCCTTTTTCTAGTGCTTTGGTAAGTTCCTTATCTTTGAGGGCAAATTTAACAAGTCAGCTTCCATACAAATGTTATAACTGGGTGCTTAGTCCCCAGAGGTGACAAAGTCCCTTATCACTTGATGCTTCTTGTGTGAAATAAAAGCCTTCCCTTGTATCATTTGTGTTTTCAAGGAGATCCTAAAGGCTGTGGTAGCACTGTGGGAGAGGTTTTGTTTTCCAGGCTGGACTCCTCTTGTCAGGACTAGATCAGTGGTATATGAAATTTTTCAGGATGCTTGAGCAGCAGGGGCTGTCTTATGGCTGCATAGCTATGCCCATCACACACACACACACACACACACACCCTCCACACACACACACAATAAATGACTGGCACGCAAAGGAAACTCAGGTTCCCATTTTCCAGTGACTGAAGATAAAAATTTAGTTATCTTGTTGCTGTAATTTTCTTCTTTTTTTTTTTGAACTTGAGTGCCTTTCAATTTATTTATTTATTATTTTATTTTATTTATTTTTAAATATAAATTTATTTATTTTAATTGGAGGCTAATTACTTTACAATATTGTAGTGGTTTTGCCATATATTGTCAGGAATCCACCATGGGTGTACATGTGTTCCCCATTCTGAACCATCCTCCCACCTCCCTCCACATTCCATCCCTTTGGCTCATCCTAGTGCACCAGCCCCAAGCACCCTGTCTCATGCATCGAACCTGGACTGGCTCTCTGTTTCATATATGATAATATGCATGTTTCAATGCCATTCTCCCAAATCATCCCACCCTCTCCCTCTCCCACAAAGTCAAAAGACTGTTTATACATCTGTGTCTCTTTTGCTGTCTCACATATAGGGTTATCATTACCATCTTACTAAATTCCATATATATGCATTAGTATACTGTATTGGTGTTTTTCTTTCTGGCTTACTTTACTCTGTATAATAGGTTCCAGTTTCATCCACCTCGTTAGAGCTGATTCAAATGTATTCTTTTTAATGGATGATTCATATTTCGTTGTGTGTTTGTACCACAGCTTTCTTATTCATTTGTCTGCTGATCGACATCTACATTACTTCCATGTCCTGGCTATTACAAACAGTGCTGCAATGAACATTGAGAACATGTGTCTCTTTCAATTCTAGTTTCCTCGGTGTGTATGCCCAGCAGTGGGATTGCTGGGTCATATGGCAGTTCTATTTCCAGTTTTTTAAGGAATCTCCACACTGTTCTCCATAGTAGCTGTACTAGCTTGCATCCCCACCAACAGTTTAAGAGTGTTCTCTTTTCTCCACACCCTCTCCAGCATTTATTGCTTGTAGATGTTTGGATAGCAGCCATTCTGACTGGCGTGAGATGATACCTCATTGTGGTTTTGGTTTGCATTTCTCTGATAATGAGTGATGTTGAGCATCTTTTCATGTGTTTGTTAGCCATCTGTATGTCTTCTTTGGAGAAATGTCTGCTTAATCCTTTGGCCCATTTTTTGATTGGGTCATTTATTTTTCTGGAATTGAGCTGCATGAGTTGCTTGTATATTTTTAAGATCAATTCTTTTTCAGTTGCTTCATTTGTTATTATTTTCTCCCATTCTGAAGGCTGTCTTTTCACCTTGCTTATAGTTTCCTTTGCCGTGCAGAAGCTTTTAAGTTTAATTAGGTCCCATTTGCTTATTTTTGCTTTTATTTCCAGTACTCTGGGAGGTGAGTCATAGAGGATCCTGCTGTGATTTATGCCAGGGAGTGTTTTGCCTATGTTCTCCTCTAGGAGTTTTATAGTTTCTGGTCTAACATTTAGATCTTTAATCCATTTTGAGTTTATTTTTGTGTATGGTGTTATAAAGTGTTCTAGTTTCATTCTTTTACAAGTGGTTGACCAGTTTTCCCGCACCACTTGTTAAAGAGATTGTCTTTTCTCCATTGTATATTCTTGCCTCCTTTGTCAAAAACAAGGTGTCCTTAGGTATGTGGATTTATCTCTGGGCTATCTATTCTGTTCCATTGATCTATATTTCTGTCTTTGTGCCAGTACCATACTGTCTTGATGACTGTGGCTTTGTAGTATAGTCTGAAATCAGGGAGGTTGATTCCTCCAGTTCCATTCTTCTTTCTCAAGATTGCTTTGGCTATTCGAGGTTTTTTGTATATCCATACACATTGTGAAATTATTTGTTCTATTTCTGTGAAAAATACCGTTGGTAGCTTGATAGGGATTGCATTGAATTGATAGATTGCTTTGGGTAGTATGCTCATTTTCAGTATATTGATTCTTCTAATCCATGACATGACATATTTCTCCCTCTATTTGTGTCCTCTTTGATTTTTTTCATCAGTGTTTTATAGTTTTCTATATATAGATCTTTTGTTTATTTAGGTAGATATATTCTTAAGTATTTAATTCTTTTCATTGCAATGGTGAATGGAATTGTTTCCTTAATTTCTCTTTCCGTTTTTTCATTGTTAGTGTATAGGAATGCAAGGGATTTCTGTGTGTTAATTTTATATCCTGCAACTTTACTATATTCATTGATTAACTCTAGTAATTTTCTGGTGGAGTCTTTAGGTTGTTCTATGTAGAGGATCATGTCATCTGCAAACAGTGAGAGTTTTACTTCTTTTCCAGTCTGTATTCCTTTTATTTCTTTTTCTGCTCTGACTGCTGTGGCCAAAATTTCCAAAACTATGTTAAATAGTAGTGGTGAGAGTGGTCACCCTTGCCTTTTTCCTGACTTTAGGGGAAAAGCTTTCAATTTTTCACCATTGAGGATAATGTTTGCTGAGGGGTTGTCATATATAGCTTTTTTAATGTTGAGGTATGTTCCCTCTATTCCTACTCTCTGAAGGGTTTTTATCATAAATGGGTATTGAATTTTGTCAAAGGCTTTCTCTGCATCTATTAAGATAATCACATATTTTTATCTTTCAATTTGTTAATGTGGTGTATTACATTGATTGATTTGAGGATATTGAAGAATCCTTGCATCCCTGGGATAAAGCCCACTTGGTCATGACTATGATCTTTTTAATATGTTGTTGGATTTTGTTTGCTAGAATTTTGTTAACGATTTTTGCATCTATGTTCATCGGTGATATTGGCCTGTAGTTTTCTTTTATTGTGATAACTTTGTCTGGTTTTGGTATTAGGGTGATGGTGGCCTCATAGAATGAGTTTGGAAGTTTACCTTTCTCTGCAATTTTCTGGAAGAGTTTGAGTAGGATAGGTGTTAGCTCTTCTCTAAATTTTTGGTAATATTCAGCTGTGAAGCCGTCTGGTCCTGGGCTTTTGCTAGTTGGAAGATTTCTGATTAGCGTTTCAATTTCTGTGCTTGAGATGGGTCTGTTAAAATTTTATATTTCTTCCTGGTTCAGCTTTAGAAAGTTGTACTTTTCTAAGAATCTGTCCATTTCTTCCCAGTTGTCCATTTTATTGTCATATAGTTACTGATAGTAGTCTCTTATGATCCTTTGTATTTCTGTATTGCCTGTTGTGATTTCTCCATTTTCACTTCTTATTTTGTTGATTTGATTCTTCTCCCTTTGTTTCTTGATGAGTCTGGCTAATGGTTTGTCAGTTTTATTTATCTTCTCAAAGAACCAGCTTTTAGCTTTGCTGATTTTTGCTATGGTCTCTTTTGTTTCTTTTGCATTTATTTCTGCCCTGCTTTTTAAGATTTCTTTCCTTCTACTAGCCCTGGGGTTCTTCATTTCTTTCTTTTCTAGTTGCTTTAGGTGTAGAGTTAGGTTATTTATTTGACTTTTTTCTTGTTTCTTGAGGTAAGCCTGTATTGTTATGAACCTTACCCTTAGAACTCCTTTTACAGTGTCCCATTGGTTTGGGGTTGTTGTGTTTTCATTTATTTCTGTGCATATTTTGATTTCTTTTTTTATTTCTTCTGTGATTTGTTGGTTATTCAGCAGCATGCTCTTCAGTCTCCATATATTGGAATTTTTAATATTTTTTTCCCCTGTAATTGACATCTAATCATGGTAAGGTGTCTGCCTACAATGTGGGAGACCTGGGTTCGTTCCCTGGGTCAGGAAGATCCTCTGGAGAAGGAAATGGCAAACCACTCCAGTACTTTTGCCTGGAAAATCCCATGGATGGAGGAGTCTGGTAGGCTACAATCCATGGGGTCACAAAGGGTCGGACATGACAGAGAGACTTCACTTCACTTCACTTCACTTTCCACATTGTGGTCAGAAAAGATTCTTTGAAAGTTTCATTTTTTTTGAATTTACCAAGGCTAGATTTATGGCCCAGGATGTGATCTATCCTGGAGAAGGTTCCATGTGCACTTGATTAAAAGGTGAAATTCATTGTTTTGGGGTGAAATGTCCTATAGATATCATTAGGTCTAACTGATCCATTGTATCATTTAAAGTTTGTGTTTACTTGTTAATTTTATGTTTAGTTGATCAATCCATAGATGTGAGTGGGGTATTAAAGTCTCCCACTATTATTGTGTTATTAATTTCCCCTTTCATACTTGTTAGCTTTTGCCTTATTGTGGTGCTCCTGTGTTGGGTGCATATATATTTATAATTGCTATATCTTCTTCTTGGATTGGTCCTTTGATCATTATGTAGTGTCCTTCTTTGTCTCTTTTCACAGCCTTTATTGTAAAGTATATTTTATCTGATATAAGTATTGCTACTCCTGCTTTCTTTTGGTCTCTATTTCCATGGAATATAATTTTCCAGCCCTTCACTTTGAGTCTGCATGTGTCCCTTGTTTTGAGGTGGGTCTCTTGGAGACAACATATATAGGGGTCTTGATTTTGTATCCATTCAGCCAGTCTTTGTCTTTTGGTTGGGGCATTCAACCCATTTACACTTAAGGTAATTATTGATAAGTATGATTCCATTGCCATTTACTTTGTTGTTTTGAGTTCGAGTTTATATACCTTTTCTGTGTTTCCTGTCTAGAGAAGATCCTTTAGCATTTGTTGGAGAGCTGGTTTGGTGGTGCTGAATTCTCTCAGCATTTGCTTGTCTGTAAAGCTTTTGATTTCTCCTTCATATTTGAATGAGATCTTTGTTGGGTATAGTAATCTGGGTTGTAGGGTTTTTTCTTTCATCACTTTAAGTATGTAGTGCCATTCCCTTCTGGCCTGAAGAGTTTCTATTGAACAGTCAGCTGTTATCCTTTGGGAATTCTTTTGTGTGTTATTTGTTGTTTTTCCCTTGCTGCTTTTAATATTTGTTCTTTGTGCTTGATCTTTGTTAATTTGATTAATATGTGTCTTGGGGTGTTTTGTATTGGGTTTATCCTGTTTGGGACTCTCTAGTTTTCTTGGAGGTGGATGACTATTTCCTTCCAATTTTAGGGAAGTTTTCAATGACTATCTCCTCAACTATTTTCTCATGGCCTTTCTTTTTGTCTTCTCCTGGGACTCCAATGATTCAAATGTTGGATCATTTAACATTGTCCCAGAGGTCTCTGAGTTTCTCTTCATTTAAAAAAAATCTTTTTTCTTTTTTCCTCTCTGCTTCATTTATTTCTACCATTCTATCTTCTACCTCACTTATCCTATCTTCTGCCTCCATTATTCTACTGTTGGTTCCCCCCAGAGTGTTTCTTACCTCATTTATTACATTATTCATTATATCAGTTCAGTTCAGTTCAGTCGCTCAGTCGTGTCCAACTCTTTGTGACCCCATGAATCACAGCACGACAGGCCTCCCTGTCCATCACCTACTCCTGGAGTTTACTCAAACTCATGTCCATCGAGTCGATGATGCCATACAGCCATCTCATCCTCTGTCATCCCCTCCTCCTCTTGCCCCCAGTCCCTCCCAGCATCAGGGTCTTTTCCAATGAGTCAACTCTTTGCATGAGGTGGCCAAAGTATTGGAGTTTCACCTTCATCATCAGCCCTTCCAATGAACACTCAGGACTGATCTCCTTTAGGATGGACTGGTTGGGTCTCCTTGCAGTCCAAGGGACTCTCAAGAGTCTTCTCCAACACCACAGTTCAAAAGCATCAATTCTTCGGTGCTCAGCTTTCTTCACAGTCCAGCTCTCACATCCATACATGACCACTCGGAAAACCTTGACTAGATGGACCTTTGTTGGCAATGTAATGTCTCTGCTCTTTAATAAGCTGTCTAGGTTGGTCATAACTTTCCTTCCAAGGAGTAAGCATCTTTTAATTTCATGGCTGCAATCACCATCTGCAGTGAATTTGGAGCCCAAGAAAATAAAGTCTGACACTGTTTCCACTGTCTCCCCATCTATTTGCTATGAAGTGATGGGACCAGATGCCATGATCTTAGTTTTCTGAATGTTAAGCTTTAAGCCAACTTTTTCACTCTCCTCTTTCACTTTCATCAATAGGCTTTTTAGTTCCTCTTCACTTTCTGCCATAAGGGTGGTGTCATCTGCGAATCTGAGGTTATTGATATTTCTCCCGGCAATCTTGATTCCAGCTTGTCCTTCTTCCAGCCTAGCATTTCTCATGATGTACTCTGCATATGAGTTAAACAAGCAGGGTGACAATATACAGCCTTGACATACTCCTTTTCCTATTTGGAACCAGTCTGTTGGTCCATGTCCAGTTCTCACTGTTGCTTCCTGACCTGCATAGAGGTTTCTCAAGAGGCAGGTCAGGTGGTCTGGTATTCCCATCTCTTTCAGAATTTTCCACAGTTTATTGTGATCCACACAGTGAAAGGCTTTGGCATAGTAAATACAGCAGAAATAGATGTTTCTCTGGAACTCTCTTGCTTTTTTGATGATCCAGTGAATGTTGGCAATTTGATCTCTGGTTACTCTGCCTTTTCTAAAACTAGTTTGAACATCTGGAAGTTGACAGTTCATGTATTGCTGAAGCCTGGCTTGGAGAATTTTGAGCATTACTTTACTAGTGTGTGAGATGAGTTCAGTTGTGCGGTAGTTTGAGCATTCTTTGGCATTGGAACGAAAACTGACCTCTTTCAGTCCTTTGGCCACTGCTGAGTTTTCCAAATTTGCTGGCATATTGAGTGCAGCACCTTCACAGCATCATCTTTCAGGATTTCAGCTCAACTGGAATTCTATCACCTCCACTAGCTTTGTTCATAGTGATATTTTCTAAAACCCACTTGACTTCACATTCCAGGATGTCTGGCTCTAGGTGAGTGATCATACCATCGTGATTATCCCATGCCCGAGGTCAGGGCTGGCAGCCAAGAGGAGCTACCCCACAGCTGAGGTCAGGGGCGGCTGCCTAGAGGAGCAACCTCATGGCCAAGGAGCTGTGGCTGCGTGGGCACAGGAGGACCGAGAGGAGTTGCTCCACATTCAAGGTCAGAAGGGGTGGCCATGAGGAGATACCCCTCGTCCAAAGTAAGAGAAACCCAAGTAAGACGGTAAGTGCTGTGAGAGGGCATCAAAGGGCAGACACACTGAAACCATAATCACAGAAAACTAGATAATCTGATCACATGGACCACAACCTTGTCTAACTCAATGAAACTAAGCCACGCTGTGTGGGGCCACCCAAGATGGACGGGTCATGATGGAGAAGTCTGACAGGATGTGGTCCTCTGCAGAAGGGAATGGCAAACCATGTCAGTATTCTTGCCTTGAGAACCTCATGAACAGTATACTCATTATATACTGACTCTTTTTTATTTCTTCAACGTCCTTGTTAAATATTTCTTGCATCTTCTCAATCCTTGCCTCCAGGCTATTTGTCTGTAACTCCATTTTCTTTTCAATATTTTGGGTCATTTTCGCTATCATGATTTGGAATTCTTTATCAGGTAGATTCCCTATCTCTTCCTCTTTTGTTTGTTTGGTGGGCATTTATCCTGTTCCTTTACCTGCTGGGTATTTCTCTGCCTTTTCATCTTGTTTATGTTGCTGTGTTTGTGGTGGCCTTTCCGCATTCTGGCAGTTTGTGGCTCCTTTTTATTGTGGAGGTTCCTTGCTGTGGGTGGGGTTGGATGGATGGCTTGTCCATGGTTAGGGAAGCTTGTGTAGATGTTCTGGTGGGTGGAGCTGGATTTCTTCTCTCTGGAGTGCAATGAAGTATCCAGTAGTGAGTTTTGAGATGTCAATGGGTTTGGTGTGACTTTGGGCAGCCTGTATATTGAAGCTCAGGGTTATGTTCCCATGTTGCCAGATAATTTGCGTGGAATGTCTTGCTCTGGAACTTGTTGGCTCTTGGATGGTACTTGCTTTCAGTGTAGGTATGGAGGTTTTTGATGAGCTCTCAATGATTGATGTTCCCTGCAGTCAGGAGTTCTTTGGTGTTCTCAGGTTTTGGGCTTAAGCCTCCTGCCTCTGGTTTTCAGTCTTATTCTTACAGTAGACTCAAGGCTTCTCCATCTATACAGCATTGATGATAAAACATCTAGTTTAATGATGAAAAGTTTCTCCACAGTGAGGGACACCCAGAGAGGCACACAGAGTTACATGGAGAAGAGAAGAGGGAGGAGGGAGATAGAGGTGACCAGGAGGAGAAGAGGGGGAATCAAAAGAGGAGAGAGTAAGCTAGTCAGTAATCACTTCCCTATGTGCTCTCCACAGTCTGGACCCCTCAGAGATGTTCACGGATTTACACAGAGAAGAGAAGAGGGAAGAAGGAGACAGAGGTGGCCAGGAGGAGAAAAGGGGGAATCAAAAGGGGAGAGACAGATCCAGCCAGTAATTAGCTTCCTAAGTATTCTCTACAGCCCTTAACACACAAAGAGATTCACAGAGTTGGGTAGAGAAGAAAAATGGGAGGGAGGAGATAGAGGCAACCTGGTGGAGAAAAAGGAGAGTCAAAAGTGGGAGAGAGCAATCAAGCCAGTAATCTCACTCCCAAGTAAAAATGGATATTGAAGATTGGGTGCTTAAAGGTACAAAGTTGATAACAAATACCAAAAAGCAAAGATTAAAAATCTAGAGCAGAGGTTAGATTCTTGAAAATACAGTATTAAAAAAAAAATTACAAAAATTATAAAATATATATATGAAGTTTGCTTTAAAAAGAGGGTCTTTTTTTTTGCAAGGTAATAGTAGATTATAAAAATGAAAATTAAAGGAGTACTAGAGGACTTAATTTTTTTTTTTAATTTAATTTAAAAAATTATAATAGTAAAAATATATCTAGGAATTTCTCTGGAGCTGCTGCGGACGGTGTGGGGTCAGTTCATTTTCAGATAGTTCCTTGATCTGACTTATACCTCTCAAGATCTATAGGCCCCTTCCTATGTAGTTGGTGCTAAGTACAGGGTTTTAATCTATTGCACCTGTGACTTCCAAAGTGGTTTCCTCTGTTTATTTTAGCTTCTTCTGTTTGCTGGTCTGGTCGGTGTCTAATTTCTGCCCTGACACAAGGGAGCGATGGTGGTCACTTTTTTAGGTTTACTTGTTCAGTCGTGCTGTGTGGAGGGAGGAACACAGCGAACAAACATCACTGGCATGTGTGGGGAGTGCTCGCAGCGTTTCAGCCGCACTGGGTCTGCCCCCGCTCATGGTGTGTGCGCTTTCATGCTCTACACTTCTCAGGCTCTAGGTTGCTCTGTCGGAAACTGTCTGAGGTGGGACCTGGGTTGTGTGCACTTCCCAGTTCTAAGTCGCTCAGGTTCCGGTTCTCGGGTACTCCACAAAGGGGCAGACTCAGTTGGGCCTACGTTTTGTGCCCTTCCCAGGTCCGCGCAGCTCAGGAGACCAGGTGCTTGGTAAGCAGTCATCCCCATGTGGGGGGGTGCGTCTTATCTGCTCCCCCGTCCCAGTCGCTCAGTTTTCTGGGTGTAAAATGGGAGCGCCTTAGGTGTGCCATGTGTCTCTTCTGGGTTGCTGATCTCTAGCTGCGACCCTCCCGGCGGATGTCAACCATCCAGAATCCCAAGAAGTCTTGGTTAGCAACAGAACCTGCTTGCAGTTTGGTAGAGGATGCCTCTCTGGGACCCCGATTGCCCGCTTCTGGCTCTGGCTGTCCCCACTTGCCAGTCTCCAACAGGGGATGGGCCAGTCTGCAGCCAGCTAGCTCTGCTCAGTACTTTGTTCTGTGAGTAGGCATGGCAGTGTCTTAGTTAGGGCTTTTTGCAGGATAGTTCTCTTTCTCTTTCTCTCTCTCTCTCTCTTTTCTTTTCTCTCTCTGGCTATCCCACAGTCTGGGTTGCTATCTCAGGCTAGTTCCCTCGGATTGCTCTCTGGGCATTCAGGCCAGGTCTTTCCCCTAAGCAATGCAACCCACACCTCCCTGTCCATCCCCCGCTTGCTAGTGGCAGAAGAGGGCCTCTGGGCTGCCTCTCCTCTGGGAATTGCCATTAGGCACACAATCTGTGGGGTTTAATTATTTATTTATTTTTCCTCCCAATTATGTTGCCCTCTGAGACTCCAAGACTCACCACAGACCTGCCAGTTAGAGTGTTTCCTGGTGTTTGGAAACTTCTCTCCTTTTTTAAGACTCCCTTTCCAAGATGGATCTCCACCCCTACCTCATTTGTCTCTCTTTTTCTTTTATATTTTGTACTACCTCCTTTTGAAGACAGGCTGCCTTCTGGGTGCCTGATGTCCTCTGCCAGTATTCAGAAGTTGTTTTGTGGAATTTGCTCAGCGTTCAAACGTTCTTTCGATGAATTTGTGGTGGAGAAAGTGGTCTCCCCGTCCTATTCCTCTGCCGTCTTAGGACTGCCCCCCTAATTCGCTTCTTTTAAGAGTAAAATGTGAATGAAAACAGTGAAAATCCCACACAAAACCTTCAAATCTGAAGAGGATTTTAACTTTCCTCCTTCATTTTCTTAAAATAAAAATATTCAAATAAATATAAATACATAGACATTAATATATTCATAAAGATATACATAAAGGGTAGCTGAAGGATCTTCTAACAAGGATGTCATTAACTTTGATGTGGAAGGTCTGTGACAGTTTTATGATGCCCAGTCACTTAAAGGTTTGACATTTTTGATGTGGCTGAAATATATATATTTTTTCTGGACACTTCAGATCATAAAGCTATTGTGGGGATACACAAAAACCAAGAAACTTGCTCTTGTTTTTATAGCATAATCTCTGATTTTTGAACCTCTGGGGGTGTCTTATAAATAGAAGTCTCATCTAAAATGGCTGTTGTTAAAATGTCCATGCATTGCATTTGGAAAGATATTTCCATTATTTGTTACCATAACAGCTGGACTTTTCAACTACTTTTCCATTCTGTAGGAAATTTTACATTTTACAATGTGGGTGTTTGTATTAAATATATAGGGACTTTGCATGAGAGTTTTAAAAAATAAATGCTTTGATCAAATTTTGGAACTAGAAAATAGAATTGGGGTGACCTGATTTCTCTCAGTCCTTTTGCTTGGATACAGAGTGGGAACCACATCAGACAGTGATCATTCTGTTCCCTATACAATTCTTGGGAAGTCAGTTCACAGTCTCCTTTAATGATTCATCCACCCCAGGACTCAACAACCCAGATTGTTGAAGTTTCTTATTATATATACCTTGAAGCTTGAAGTTATTCCATGTTTTGTTTTCCATTTTCTATGGAATTTGAAACCTCTCTAGTTGAATAATTCCTAGTACACTTTGATGTGATTATTAAATGATTTTGAACATAATTTTCTAAAGGTAAGCCAACTTAAGCATTTAGCATTTCTCATGTCTTCCTTTGTACTCTATCTTTTGTATATTTTGGCATATGAATACATAATCATGGTTGAAATTGTTTCAGAGCTTCGTAATTTACAAAGCAATTTTTATATCCATGCTGGTCTTAGTCTTATTATGATAAACAAGCAGACAAGGGTTTCATGCACTTAGGGAAGAAAGAAATATGGGAAGGAAAGAAGGAAGTTAAGGTGATGTGTAATGAAGGGTTGAATGGAGCAGGAAATGGATGTAAGAACATGAAATAATGGGATGCGTACATGTTTCAGTGGCCAAACTATGTAAGATAGATGGGTCTGCCAAGAACAGTTGCCCTTTTCTGATTTACTAATTTTTGAAGCAAACTCAAAGCCTCATATTTTTGTAGACTCTTGCCTGATTGAATCCCATCCTGACAAAGCTGGCAGACAGAGGCTCCGCACACAGGTGTGTACACAGACCTTGACAAATGAAATGAGCTGATTTGCATTGTGGCTACCAATTGCAGTTTGGTCTGCCCCTCCTTCCCTCCAATTTTCTGTACTCCTCCTGCATTTTCTACCGGGTAGGATGTGGGAAATGGATAGCTCAAGCACACACATTAAAAGTTGTAGGGATAAAGTTGACTCCGTTACAAATTAAAGGTACACTGCTGGCTCAGCAGTAAAGAACCGACCTGCCAAGGCAGGAGACCTGGGTTCAATTTCCTGAGCGGTGAAGATCCCCTGAACAAGGAAATGGCAACCCACTCCAGTATTCATGCCAGGGAAATCCCATAGACAGAGGAGCCTGGTTGGTTATGGTCCATGGGGTTGCAAAAAGAATCAGGCACAAATTAGTGACTAAATAACAAAATCAGGGAAGTCTTTCCCCAATCATTTCCTCCTTCTGGCCACTGCCGAATATGATTTAAAAACTAGAGGTTTGGAGTTGTAATTGAAAATCAGAAATATATATTACTTTTCCAATTGAAGGAGGAATCTTTAAACTCAGTCCAAAAATGCTTAAATCTTAGAACTTCATTAAGTTGTGATGACTACAGTGAGACAGTCAAGGTTGAGAAATAGAAGCTCAGCCTTCTCTCCCCAGCAAGACACCTGCCAGATGACGCTGTGCTCTGAACTTGTTTTCCTGGCATCTGTTCTGCTTGTCTCCTGCATGCAGAGCAGGAAAACTTAAAAAGCTATTAGGGTTTTTGGGGGGTCAGATACCCAATGTCAAAAATTCACCCCAATCCCAGAAAGAAAACAACCTTTTTTTTTTTTTTTTTTTGAAAT
Organism: Cervus canadensis; assembly: GCF_019320065.1. Classification (NCBI taxonomy): domain Eukaryota; kingdom Metazoa; phylum Chordata; class Mammalia; order Artiodactyla; family Cervidae; genus Cervus; species Cervus canadensis. The sequence continues at coordinate 17,392,043 of NC_057413.1, read as the reverse complement.
TGGAAATTTTAAGGGAAGTTTTATGGACCTTCGGGTTTATAAAACCATTTTGTCCTTTGTGGTTTGCAGGCTTGTTGCTTTGAGAGTTTAAGTTTGGACTGACCACATCACTACTACTACCACTGCCTCCTCCTTCTTGAATACTTCAATTTAGTTTCTACAATTTAATTTCTACATTGATACCTAAGAAGCTAGTCTTCTAAACTTATTAAAAAACTTGTAAAACTCAGTAGGATTTAGGAGAATATACCTGTTCCTTTTTAAGGACATTTAACTGTTTGTCCCTTGCTGCATTAAGGAGTCAAGTTGGTGACCTCTGAGTTTCTACTTAGCTTAGCTTCCTTATGGAAGCACTGCATAATTTGGGATTTGTTTTAGCAGTTGGTGATCTTTGACCCCTCTCAGTAATGTATTTAGGCTGAGGAGGACTGAAAAGAACGTTCAGCTGAGATATTTCCAGCCTCTTCCAAGCTAGATCAGTCTCCCTCTCAGCATAGCAAACCCTTATATAGAAATGCTTTCCAGCCTCTATAGAGTGTTCTGGTGGAGCAAGTCAGATCAAAGGCTTGATATTTGAAAAATGCACATTCACGTTGCAGAGCAAAAAAAAAAAAGTGTTATGCAAGTCAATAATATCACTTCAAAGTATCTCAAGTATGTTCTCAATTTCAAAAGAAAATGGAGAACATGAGAACAGGATATATAAGTTTTCTCTGCCTAAATCTGTTTGTAACTGAAATGAAATCTCAACTATCCCTTTACTGCTAGTAACAGGTCCCCAAGGACTCTGGGTGTAGGGCAATCTGCTTATTAATTGCCTGTACCTGTGATAATCTTGTACACTTAGATTACTAGAGTGACAAACTTTCATCCACATCACACTTGTGGAATGTAAATCAGTTACACTTTATTAAAGGAATAGCATTTTAGGGAAGAAGAGAAAATGAGAAGCAGAGATCATGTGGGTTAGCCCTTTTAGATATCTTTAGTCCCAGAAAATTAGTTGTAATCATGGGATTTTTTTCTGTTGTTTTTATAGTATTTGTTGATTATGCATTTTATGGGTGTCTGTCTTTCTCCTAGGTATAATATCAGCATTCCTGATTCTGGGAGGGATTGGGGGCAGGAGGAGAAGGGGACGACAGAGGATGAGATGGCTGGATGGCATCACCGACTCAATGGACATGAGTTTGAGTAAACTCCAGGGGTTAGTGATGAACAGAGAGGCCAGGCATGCTGCGATTCATGGATTCGCAAGGAGTCGGAAACGACTGAATGACTGAACTGAACTGAACTGAACTGAAATATTAACCATATTGTGATGAAAATTAACTCTCCTGGTAAATCTTTCTATCCCCATATTCTTTCCTGAAATGATGATGGTGAACTATAATATTGTGGGTCTAAGTTCAGAACGTAAATTTCAAAACATGAGACTCAGAGATTGAATCTTGAGGTTTGATCTGTTTCTTAACTTTGCCCTAACCCATTAGACATTATGTCAGCGGTAATACAAGGCAATATTTTTCTTTCCACAACAGTAGCTCTTATTTTGATTATCAACCTCTGATACATCTACTTGTTCGCGTCCTCTTTCCAACACAGTGCTAGCATGTCAAAGTTCATATGTAGACTGAGATGAAAACTGAATGGTGGATCTTAAATGATACTACAGAGTCATTTGATTGGAAAATGGGGAGACTCCAGATTGAGCAGATATGATACACAGATATTTGTCTAAACTGGTTCTGCATCTGACTCATCTGTGACTGAATCTTTGTTACCAGACCTGCATTTCATTTCTACTTAAACTCCGAAAGTGCTTTGGAGATTTTGATCAGGTTGTTTTGAATTTTCTCTTAGTTAATCCCCTTAGACACAGTTTATAGACTAAGGGGAACTTCCCAACACTTTGCAGAATGAAATTGCATTCCCTAAAATGGCTACTTCTTTTCTTGCTCAGTGACTGATTGGTGTAAGAAAGCAAGCTGCCTTAGGCTGTTTTCTTTCCTACTGTGTTGTAGTCACTAGAAAAGAAAAGGGCTCTGTAAGCATAGTTGAGTGAATACACAGCCAGAGGCTCAAGATTTTAGAGTCACTTTTTGCTTACTTACTTCTCCTTTCCTGTCCTCATATCACATCTGTCACCAGTTTTCTCAGATGCTTCCTCCAGAGAGTGGGCGTTTCCTCCTGCCTCTGATGTGAAATGCACTGAAAATAGTTTTGAGCTTTGACAGACATATCAACTTCAGTTTTTCTAGATAGCAGCACCAAATAAATTCTGTCATGGGGATTACTGACCTCATGTCTGCCAACTGGGGTTGTTCCATGGTTGCCATCACCATTTAGAAAAGTACACTTGAAAAAATCACATGATGTGAGTTTCAGTCCAAATTTTGGGAATCTTCAATCTATCTGTTGTCATAACTGAGAAATTTTTAAAAAAATGTCTAAAACTATATTTGCAATTTTATACACTGATTTACATATAGATATAATTTATATATATAAACTTTAAGGTGCTTATATATATATAAATTGCAAAGGTTATCTGTATTAAATACTTTTTACTTTTATCAAGAAAGGGAAAGTCATATTCAGTTTTTCATGTTATTGTGTTTGGTCTTTCCTCTTAACCTTCTCAATCAAGTTCCATGTTTCTTTAATGATTCTGATTTATATCTCAAAGTTGTATTCTTTATCATAGAGCATGACTCAAATTTATACTGAGTCTACTATGTTTGCTAAGATATCCTGTAGCTAATGACACAATAAGGGAACAAAATTAATACAAAAATTAGGTGCTTAAAGCTGAAATTGGAGAAAAAGAAGAGAACCACAAATAAATGTAAAAATGTGTACTGAAAAAAGTTCTGGGTGGTAGGAAAGAATGGCCATTTGGGTCTTTAAGAACAGTAGCCATACGGGGAAACTTTATATTAAAACAGGGTACTCATTTTTCCATAAAGCTTCTACTTCCTGGAGACAGTGGGTATTCAGTTCAGTTCAGATCAATTCAGTGCCTTAGTCATTTCTGACTCTTTGTGATGCTTCCTGGGGACAGTGGGAATTAAGAAATTAAAAATTAGAACTTACATTGCTAAAAGAAATACAGTGAAGATGATGACATGTTGGGTGTGGTAGGAAAAAAAATCACCTTTCTCAGCAAAAGACATTTTAACCTCAGGGCATATTCTACAGTAATCAAAGTAATAAAAAAGCAGGCAGCTGTACCATCTTTGAAAAAACAATTTCACAATTACCTGTTTCTAAAGTTTTCAGGCAGTACAAGAGAAGAACATATGTATTTAGTATTTCTTTAAAATCACAATTGTAACTGCTCTTTTCAAGGCCACCCACTTCAGGGGGTGGGTGACACAGTATTGTTATAAAAGTGACTCTAGATGCAAATGGTAATTCCATGGCTTACAGTCCTCAACTGGCTTCCTGGAAGAGTGTGAACTCCTATCCTTCTTGGAGAAACTTTTCTCTCAGACAAAAGTAGAACTAAGAAGTAAGGGGTCAGGAGGCCATCAATATTTTCACACCAAGAACACCTTGGGTTGCTTAGAACAGATCTGTGTTGCTCCTTCATCACTTGGTCATTTGCATTGCTGTTGCTGGTGTCCTATTTTGGATATCGTTGTCTTCAGAGAGCTCGCTCAGTCTATAATGAAGTGCTGTGGGCTGAAACACTTCTGTCTTGCCAACAGAGCTTAGGCTCCATCTTTTTTCCGTGTCCTCAGTTGATGCAGGGGAGTGGGCTCTTTTACATAGAACTTAGAGGACCACATCTCAGCAACCATCATTCCTCAGAAAAGTTAAAATTCCTATCTCCCTATGTGTATTGAACTCCCTTCACTTATACTTCAGTTTACTTTTCTCATCTGTACACTCCATTTTCTGCAAGCCAATTCCAATTGATCCATCAATTATCAAAACCACTGGTCACATGGGAAGTTAATGAAAGCTTCACCCGAAATTAAGAAAATCATTAAAATACTGGTTCACTCAGACTGTGATAACATACCAGGGTATTTTGGGATACACAAAGTTTTACATGCCATATGCTCATGGGGAGAGTTTTAAGGGAAACAATTTTCAGACTCTCAACATTCATATGAATTCTTTTCTAAATTTTTCTCTCTGAGAAACCATTAGTATGTGAAGGCTTAAATGCTGGTCTTCTTTCCTCCTCCCATTTCAGAATTGCCCTGGTCCAGTTTTATAAAGAAAGGCACGCCTTTCATTATCTGGAATCTTATTCCTGTGTGATGCCCCAGGGTGTATAGATTTCTGGGTTGCCAGAGAGAAAGACCATATGAAATGCTCTTGTCACCTAAGCCTTCTTTGATCATGGCATCATGAGCTTATGGTAAGTCTCCATATCTTTCTGTCTTTTATTTATTTCTGTTAAATGAATAGCAAGAAGAGTTAATATTGTAACTTTCTTAATTCATATATACTGTGGAACAGAAAGACAGGACTGGACAATATTGATTCAACAATCTTCTCTGGATATGCACTTGCATGTGAACATTTACTCCAAATGGAAACAGTGTTGGAACTTTCTCGACTGTCCAGTGCTTAACAATCCAAGCTCGCAATGAAGGGGGCCTGGGGTTCAATTCCTGCTCACAGATCTAGAATCCACATTTCACAAGAGAGGTGGAAAATCCGGCTATGCTACAACTAAGACACAAGGCAACCAAGTAAATAAAAATACTAAAAAAAGAACTGTTGTTATCTTTGCAACATAGTGACTTTAAGTATGAACCTTGGGGTCCTGTAGCCTTTGTACATACTCCCACTCCACCACTCACTAGCTCTGAATCTTTAAGCAAGCCTTATTTTACTTCTCTCCATAATTCCATTCAAACTAGTGTCCACCTCATGGAGTTGCAAAAGAATTAATGAAGGTAATGCAGGAAAAGCATTTCAGAGAAAGACCAGAAGAAGATAAATGCCTGACCAATATTTGTCACTTCACATTTTCTTAATGTGATGTTACAACAGGGGAGTCTCCTCAGGCAAAACCAGCCACCCAGCTGTGTAGTGAAGGGCTCAGCCTCATCCAAAGGGAAGTCTGGACTTTACACTTGTTTCCTGGCAGCTCCTCTCTAAACCCTAGGGTTGTTTTCTCTGATAAAGTGTGACTAAAGGTGTCAAAGATTGACACTGAGAAAAGTGATTTTGTTTGTGTGAGGGTCTTGAGACAGCCTGATACGGATGCAAACTATCTGATTTAGAGTAAAAAGTTTGGGCCACCTGAACAATGTGATTCAGGATGGGGGTTTCGGTCATGCAGTATCAGCTGCACCTCTAGAGGGGTTTGAAGCTGAGATCAGCTGTATGGACAGTCAATCATGCCTACGAGGTGAAGCCCCACTAAAACTGCTGGACACAGAGCCTGGAGTGAGCTCCCGTGTCTGCAAGTGCTCACTGCTGGCACATTGGTGCTGGGAACACAAAGCTGCCCATGACACCCTGGGAAGGGGAAACCAAAAGTTCCATGCTCACACTTTCTTTGACTCTTCCCTATATGCCTTTTTCCCTGGGCAGTTTTCATCTGTATCTTTCAAACTCTGAAATCCCCTGGGTATATACCAGGAGAAATCTGTCATTCCTCAGTCCTTGGCTTCCTGTCAGCACCACAGAGCATTCAGTAGCATGAGACATTGGGTTACCTTAGACAAGTCAGTCTCCTCGTTGGGCACCATTGCCTAATGCTTGTGTTCCCCCAAAATTCCTATGTTGAAAACCTAATCCCCAAAGTGATGATTTTAGATGGTGGGACCATTTGAAAATAATTAGGTCATGAGTGCAGAACCCACATGAGGGCAGAGCCCATATGAGTGGGATTAGCAGCTCTTGTGAAAGAGGCCTGAAATACTTGCTCATCCCTTCTATTTAGGGATATGTCCTAGAAGAGGCCCTCACTCACTCAACCATGCTGGCACCCTGATCTTGGACTTTTAGCCTCCAGAACAGTGATAAATAATGTGGTTTTTAAACCACCCATTCTCTGGCATTTTGTAACAGCAGCCTGCATGCACTAAAACAGTGGACATGATTAAATGGGAAAAAAGAAAATTCTCAATCATATTTTCCCTTCCAATGTCATGAATGTGGAACAGGTAGCATGGATATTCAATTCTTGTGGCACGAGGTAAGATACTCCATAGAACTGTACATTTCTTTCCAATTGTAGTTTTTGACATTCTCACCTAGGAAGATATTTCCTTGGATGTAATTAATATTTAAACAAATAGATTGTGGATTTTATGGGATCAGTTGAGTGTGTTAAGAGCAAAGACAGAGGTTTCCCAAAGTAAAAGCAATTCAGCCTGAAGACAAGACCATTCCTGGAACCCCAATCACCAGCCTGCCAGCCTAAAGATGAAGCAACTGGACCCTAAGGCCTGTCACTGGGCTCTCATCAGAATCCTAACATAACTGCTCTTTGACTTAGAAAACTTATCTTCACTTCTCTACGCCTTGGTTTTCTCAACTAAACAAGGAAATCAGAGTAGAAAATCCTTTACATTTCCAAAGATTATGCAAATCTCAGTATCAAGCATGAACCCAAACTGAGGTTTTATTCTTTTTCTTGAAAAGAAAATTATCGATTAGTTATGCAGCTTCCGTGTTTGGATCTCTTCTACTTCTCATTATGTGCTCTATCTCACAATGTATTTCTCTAACTTAACTTTAAGAAAAATTCCTTGATAGAAATAATTACTTGATTGTTTTGGAATACTACATTTATCTTCGGTCTTTCTTTGGAAAAGCAGGAGTTGTAGTTAAGCATACTAGTGAGAGAAACTGTTTCTAAATGTCAGTATGTCACCTTGAGGAATTTTGCTATGTGTAATTTCTCAGTCGTGTCCAACGCTTTATGACCCCATGGTCTGACGTCCCCATGGACTGCAACCCACCAGGATCCTCTGTCCATGGGGATTCTCTAGGCAAGAATACTAGACTGATTTGACATGCCCTCTTCCAGGGATCTTCCAGACTGGGGATGGAATCCAGGTCCTATAGTGCAGGAGGACTCTTTACTGTCTGAGCCAACAGCTCCCAATAAAATGAGTCTTCACGTATACAGAAGATGCATTATTTGTCTACTTTTGTTTCCTGCAACAATTTTTTTTTTTCAATCAATATATCGGTCCTGTTTCTATTCACCTGAAAGCTATCTTAATATAAGCTTTTGCTCAGAGGGGGAAAAAAACAATACAAAAGGAACTTTTATCTGTAATAGTGGTTAAGATTTTGTCCAGTTGTCAGTTTATCCAAAATACCAGAGGCTGAGTACTTTGCTTTTAATTGCAATATTTACCTCAAAAGGAACAAATAAACTGGTCTGTGAAAAATACCAGTTTCTGCCTTGTTTGATATTCAGTAAATGGTAACTTCAGGGTAGCTGGTACAGCCTTTATAGACCCAAGGAAACTGAATTAAAGCAGTGGGAATTGGTGTTGTTCAGATAGTAACTATAAGACAGAGTGTGGTCAGTGAGATAAAAATGGTCAGAATGAAATTAGGAAGCAATAAGGAGAAAGATGGTACTTTCATCTAGGAAAGAAGGTAACACTTCAGTAAAGAGGTCACTTTTTTTGGACATTCAAAAAGACATTAGGCGTTTGTGTACAATGTAAGAATATTTGATTTATAGATACTCCTGAAGTATTTTCATCTGTCATGATCAGAGAGTACAGCTAAGTAACTGAACTCCTCTAGTGAAGTTAAGAACCCTATGGTCAAAAGTAGACTCAAGGGCAGGTTCAGGGCACTGTCTCTCAGTCAGTTCAGTCGCTCAGTCGTGTCCGACTCTTTACGACCACATGAACTGTAGCACGCCAGGCCTCCCTGTCTATCACCAACTCCCGGAGTTTACTCAAGCACATGCCCATCGAGTTGGTGATGCCAGCCAGTCATCTCATCCTCTGTCGTCCCCTTCTCCTCCTGACCCCAATCCCTAAAACATTAGGGCCTTTTCAAATGAGTCAACTCTTCGCATGAGGTGGCCAAAGTATTGGAGTTTCAGCTTCAATATCAGTCCTTCTAATGAACACCCAGGACTGATCTCCTTTAGGATGGACTGGTTGGGTCTCCTTGCAGTCCAAGTGACTCTCAAGAGTCTTCTCCAACACCACAGTTCAAAAGCATCAATTTTTCGGTGCTCAGCTTTCATCACAGTCCAACTCTCACATCCATACATGACCACTGGAAAAACCATAGCCTTGACTACACGGACCTTTGTTGGCTAAGGTCTCTGGTTTTTAATAAGCTATGTAGGTTGGTCATAACTTTCCTTCCAAGGAGTAAGTGTCTTTTAATTTCATGGCTGCAATCATCATCTGCAGTGATTCTGGAGCCCCCCAAAATAAAGTATAACACTGCTTCCACTTTTTCCTCATCTATTTCCCATGAAGTGATGGAACCAGATGCCATGATCTTAGTTTTCTGAATGTTGAGCTTTAAGTCAGCTTTTTCACTCTCCTATTTAACTTTCATCAAGAGGCTTTTTAGTTCCTCTTCACTTTCTGCCATAAGGGTGGTGTCATCTGCATATCTGAGGTTACTGATATTTCTCCCAGCAATCTTGATTCCAGCTTGTGCTTCTTCCAGCCCAGCGTTTCACATGATGTACTCTGCATATAAGTTAAATAAGCAGGGTGACAATATACAGTTTTGACGTATTCCTTTTCCTATTGGGAATCAGTCTGTTGGTCCATGTTCAGTTCTAACTGTTGCTTCCTGACCTGCATATAGGTTTCTCAGGAGACAGGTCAGGTGGTCTGGTATGCCCATCTCTTTCAGAATTTTCTCAGTTTATTGTGATCCACGCAGTCAAAGGCTTTGGCATAGTCAATAAAGCAGAAATAGATGATTTTCTGGAACTCTCTTGTTTTTTTGATGATCCAGCGGATGTTGGCAATTTGATCTCTGGTTTCTCTGCCTTTCCTAAAACCAGCTTAAACATTTGGAAGTTCACAGTTCATATATTGCTGAAGCCAGGCTTGGATAATTCTGAGCATTACTTTACTAGCGTATGAGATGAGTGCAATTGTGTGGTAGTTTGAGCATTCTTTGGGATTGCCTTTTTTGGGGATTGGAATAAAAAGTGAACTTTTCCTGTCCTGTATCACTGCTGAGTTTTCCAAGATTGCTGGCATACTGCTTATAGCACTTTCAGAGCACTGTGTCTAGTTCTGTCCTATTCAGCCTCTTAGTCAGTGACTCGATTACCACATTATCTCAGGACAGGAACCTGTGATGGCTAGTGTATGTGTAATAAAAGATCAAACATCCAGGGCTTTCCATCTAATAGGGTAATAATTAAAAGCAAATGCATCCACAGTTCTGTGAAAGTGAAAATCACTCAGTCGTGTCTGACTCTTTGTTACCCCATGGACTATGCAGTCCATGGAATTCTCAAGGCCAGAACACTGGAGTGGGTAGCCTTTCCCTTCTCCAGGGAATCCTCCCAACCCAGGGATGAAACCTGGGCCTCCCACATTGCAAGCAGATTTTTTACCAGCTGAGCCACAAGGGAAGCCCCCACATTTCTAGTTCTGTACTTATGTCCAAAAATCAGGGTATGACGATTTGGGTGGGGAGAAAAGACCTCACTGGTTTTAGTTCACTGTATGCTGTGAGCATCAAGACTTCATTGACATTTTATTCTGTATGAATAAAAGTGTTTCACTGAACAAACACCTAACAAAGTCCTGTTGGATGCAAAGAATGGACTATAGTGAAGAGCATACATGCGGACTTTGTAAATTAGGAATTAAATTTTAATAGAAAAGCAGAAATGAGGTGAATTTAAAGTTAAACGTTGTACCAAAACTGGGACACGTTCAAGAGGGAAAAGCACAGAATTCCATATGTCCACATGACAAGGAGACCTGAGCTGTGTCAGAGTCAGGAAATGCTGCTTTGAGGAAGTGGTTTTTACTGAGATCTGAAAGATGTTGACGAGGTAATCAGGTAAGACAGAGAGGTTATTCCAAGGAGAAGGCATTTGTAAAGAGCTTTAGCCATGTGTGATAATATAAATGAGAAGAACAAAAATGCCAAGATTGATCCTTCAACGAATATAATTTACTTGGTAAAACTTATGCTAACTGGACAGTGAATACAAGGTGGAATATGATCAGTTCTGTGAAAGAGATAAGATCAAGTTTGGCAGAGCACAGGAGATATTTCCATTTGCTGGGTAATTCGGTAAAGATTCACTTAAACCTAGGAAACCTGGTTTCTATTGCTACTTTTGCACTCAGTTTTATAAGGTTAGATAAGTGACTTAATCATTCCTGGATTTACTTATATATCCTTAATATGGGAGGATTATTAGTAAAAATATAGATAATTTCCAAGGTTATTTCCTTCTCAGAATATCCAGTGAATCCCACTGGTTATTATCTGGAATAATAATAAAAAAAAAACTTTCAAATACTAAGTGTAATGTCTGAAATACTTACAAAATTATATAAAAAGCATTGAAATTATTGCTATTTTTCTCTTTTCAGTTTTTTAAAAATATATTTTGCTGATAATATGCAAGATATTTAAAGTACACAGGACAATTTAAATAGGTATACATTATTAATGGATTTCCTCTTTGATTTAATTAACATATCTATTAATATCTCCTCACATATGTACTTTTCAAGATCATTTTGGTGAGGACATTTAACTTTTCTTCTCTTACATGTGTGCTAAGTGACTTCAGTCATGTTCAACTCTTTGTAACCCCATGGACTATATAGCCTGCCAGACTCCTCTGTCCATGGGGATTCTCCAGGAAAGAATGTTAAGGTGGGTTGCCATGCCCTCCTCCAGGGGATCTCCCTGACCCAGGGATTCCACTCTTTTTTCCTTTATGTAATGTCCTTGTATTCCTTTGTCTATGAAAATTTTCTTTGCTCTCAAGTCGACTTTATTTAATATTAACATATGTCTTTATCCTTTTATTTTCCAAATAGCCATGCCATTATTGAGTTTCTTGGGCTTTCCTGGTGGCTCAGGCAGTAAAGAATCCACTTGCCTTGTGAAGACCTGGATTCAGTCCTTGGGTTGGGAAGATCCCCTGGTAGAGGACATGGGAATCTGGATTCTGGCCTGGAGAATTCCATGGACAGAGAACCTGGTGGGTTACAAAGAGTCAGACATAACTTGGCAACTAAACCACTACCTGCTGTTCCTTCACATTTATTCTTTGGGAGGAACAGCCCTTCTCAGGCTGCCTTCTGATGCTAGGTTGGAGGTCAGGAATGCTGGGCCTGGGTTGTCTTCTCTTAGGTGCTACTCTGTTGCTCTTCCATTCTTCAGGCCCTAAACTAGTTCCCCTTCTTCTTGCCAAATATACAAGGTCCCCTTTAGTGGTCTCTTCTTTTTCCCAGAACAAACAAAGGAGTGGGCACAAAGAGATCAAGGCCATCTTGTCTGAACCAGAAGCCCAAGAAGTGTTTTATAACCTAGGGAAGAGATTTCATGGAGGGAAGTTGAGGAAGAAAGTGGAAAGGAGTCCAGAGTAGGCTGGAGATGAAAGTCATGGAGTCCGTTTCTTTAGAAGTCATCAGAAGCTGAGAAAGTATTTCTTCTAGGTGATATATATATATACAGCTCTGAGTGAGTACGTTTTCTGTTTCAGCAAACTGTAAGTCTTCTGTATTTTTTCATTAATTCCCTTTATAAATGGGTATAATGATATCCATATAACATTTTATTGATTCTTCTAGGCCATTGGTCCACTTTTATTATGACACGAGATTTAAACCCTGAAAAAAAGATATCTATTGTAGAGTTTGGATTATTTACTAGTAGATGAATTGATGGAATAACAAAAGAACTAAAGTTGATTACTTAATTGAGCTCCCAAAATTTGACATATGCATATGAAGAGAGTTATTCACATATAATTTTATTCTTGGCTCCTTGTGGTATTCTGAGAATGTTGATTGAAGCTATATGTAAAAGAAATTACTTTATTATGATAGTTAAACAACTCATATCATTATGTCTCTTCATTTAGAATCCATTAATCCAGTGGCCATAAAAACGAGTGGCCTCATCCCCTGGGGAAGAAAATGTTAGCAGTTCCATGTCTATTTATTTTTATCTTACTGTCACTTAGTTTATATTTTGTGTATATTTTTAAAATGTCAGAAATATATTAGAATAGCAATGCATATAGAATGTTTTTACATCATAAAATTAAGTCACTGACAGTGTGTTGAAAAATGGAAAATAATTTGGAGGTTAGTTCTTCAGGAAACAAAATTATCAAAATTTGCTGCATAAAATGTTACTTAGTTTTGGATAGTTTACCAAAAATTTTTTATGAAACCAGTTCAACTGAAGAGAGGCAGAATGTTCAGAACATCCATGTTTGCATGAGTTTGCATAGAGCCTCAGAGACAGAAACAGTTTTGAAGTTGGGTAGAAGACCAAGAGGCCTGACTGGACAGGGGAAAACTTGAATCTCAAATGCAAGAAAGCGTGTTTGCTCCCCTCATTGTGGTCTAAGTTGTTTTTCTTTAAATCACCTCCCTTTCTTCACCATTTTCCCCAAAACCCCATACTCTGCTTTACTATTTCTTTCCCATAGTACAGATCACCTGTTAATACACCATATAAAGTACTTGGATTCATGTTTATTGCAGATTATCTGTCTTCCCCCAGCTGGAAAACCTGTTCCATGAGGATAAGTGTCTGCCTTTGTTTATTGATGTAAACTAAGCACCTGTAAGAGTTTCTGAGTCAAGGAGGAATTAAGTCAATGATCAGTTGGTTAAATGACCAATAGCAGAGTACTGGGCAGGCCCATCTGTTTCAAACTTTCGTGATTTTGATTTGCTATTGTAAATAAGCTGTTACAGTTAATGGTACAAGATTAAGACAAGTTTCTGTTTCTTTTATGAGCATAAAAATAAACTACATTTGAAGATAAGGTTTTAGATGAAACATGCTAGCCAAAATGCACATTTGAAAAAAAAAATTAGTTTATTTGCTTTTTTTATCCGAAATAGACATATTCCTTTTCAAAAACTTTTACTTACATATGTGTGTGTACATATATATAAATAAATTTCCATCTAGTCAAAGCTATGGTTTTTCCAGTAGTCAGGATGGATGTGAGAGCTGGACCAAAGGAAACTGAGCACAGAGGAATTAATGCTTTTGAATTGCAGTGTTGGAGAAGACTCTTGAGAGTCCCTTGGACTGCAAGGAGATCAAACCAGTCAATACTAAAGGAAATCAACCCTGAATATTCATTGAAAGGATTGATACTTAAGCTGAAGTTCCAATACTTTGGCCACCTGATGGAAAGAATTGACTCATTGGAAAAGACCCTGATGCTGGGAAAGACTGATGGCAGGAGGTGAAGGAGATGGCAAAGGATGAGATGGTTGGATGGTAACACCTTATCGATGGACATGAGTTTGAGCAAGCTCCAGGTGATGGTGGAGGACAGGGGAGCCTAATGTGCTGTAGTCGTCCATGGGGTGTCAAAGAGTTGGATATGACTGATTGAACTTAACTGAAGGTATGCATATGTGTTATGTATGTAACATAATGATTATATGATCATTATACCTAGGTCACGTTGACAAATATGCTATTTTAGTTTCAGGTAACATTATACATAGATAATATTGACATATAATGTTATTTTGGTTTCAGGTGTACAACGTAACTATTTGATATATGTTGCAAAATGATCACCACAATAAGTCTGGTGAACATCCATCATTAGAGATAGTTACAATTGTCTTCTTATGATGAAAATTTTTACTATCTATCTCTTTCCAGATGCATGCTAGCTGCGAAGGACCGTGCGGAAGCATGTTGGTGAGGAGTTACACCTCGCCAAGGTCAGGGGCCGCGACAGTGAGTGCCAGGTTGCTAAGGCGCAGGAGCAGAAGAGCGGAGCTACCCCACGTCCGAGGTTAGGGGAAGTGGCTGCGCAGGGCAGAGAAGGGCCGAGAGGAGCCACTCCACGTTCAAGGTCAGGAGGGGCAGCTGTGAGGAGATACCCCTGGTCCAAGGTAAGGAGCAGTGGCTGCGCTTTGCTGGAGCAGCCGTGAAGGGATACCCCACGTCCAAGGTAAGAGAAACCCAAGTAAGACGTAGGTGTTGCGAGTGGGCATCAAAGGGGAGACATACTGAAGCCATAATCACAGAAATCTAGCCATCTGATCACAGGACCACAGCCTTGTCTAACTCAATTAAACTAAGCCATGCTGTGTGGGGCCACCCAAGACAGCTGGGTCATGATGAAGAGGTCTGACAGAATGTGGTCCACTGAAGAAGGGAATGGCAACCACTTCAGTATTCTTGATTTGACAACCCCGTGAACAGTATGAAAAGGCAAAATGACAGGTTACTGAAAGAGGAATTCCCCAGGATGGTAGAAGCCCAATATGCTACTGGAGATCAGTGGAGAAAAAACTCCAGAAAGAATGAAGGGAAGGAACAACAGCAAAACCAATACCCAGCTGTGGATGTGACTGGTGATAGAAGCAAGATCTGATGCTGTAAAGGGCAATATTGCATAGGAACCTGGAATGTTAGGTCCATGAATCAAGGCAAATTGGAAGTGGTCAAACAGGTGATGGCAAAGGTGTATGTTGACATTCTAGGAATCAGGGAACTAAAATGGACTGGAATGGGTGAAATTAACTCAGATGACCATTATATCTACTACTGTGGGCAGGAATCCCTTAGAAGAATTGCAGTAGCCATCTTGGTCAACAAAAGTGTCTGAAATGCAGTACTTGGAGGCAATCTCTTAAACACCAGAATGATCTCTGTGCGTTTCCAAGGCAAACCATTCAATATCACTGTAATCCAAGCCTATGCCCCAACCAGTAACGCTGAAGAAGCTGAAGTGGAACAGTTCTATGAAGACCTACAAGACCTTTTAGAACTAATACCCAAAAAGATGTCCTTTTTATTCTAGGGGACTGGAATGCAAAAGTAGGAAGTCAAAAAACACCTGTAGTGACAGGCAAATTTGGCCTTGGAGTACAAATGAAGCAGGGCAAAGGCTAATCAAGTTTTTGCAAGAGAACGCACTGGTCATAGCAAACACCCTCTTCCAACAATACAAGAGAAGACTCTACACATGGACATCACCAGATGGTTGAGACTGACATCAGATTGATTATATTCTTTGCAGCCAAACATGGAGAAGCTCTACACAGTCAGCAAAAACAAGATCAGGAGCTGACTGTGACTCAGATCATGAACTCTTTATTGTCAAATTCAGAATTAAACTGAAAAAAGTAGGAAAAACCACTAGACCATTCAGGTATGACCTAAATCAAATCCCTTATGATTATACAGTGGAAGTGAGAAATAGATTTAAGGGACTAGATCTGATAGACAGAGTGCCTGATGAACTATGGATGGAGTTTCATGACATTGTACAGGAGACAGGGTTCATAATCATCCCCATGGAAAACAAATGCAAAAAGGCAAAATGGTTGTCTGAGGAGGCCTTACAAATATCTGTGAGAAGAAGAGAAGCAAAAAGCAAAGGAGAAAAGGAAAGATATTCCCATTTGGATGCAGAGTTCCAAAGAATAGCAAGAAGAGGTAAGAAAGCCTTCCTCAGTGATCAATGCAAAGAAATCGAGGAAAACAACAAAATGGTAAAGAATAGAGATCTCTTCAAGAAAATTGCAGATACCAAGGGAATATTTCATGCGAAGATAAGATCAATAAAGGACAGAAATTGTATGGACCTAACAGAAGCAGAAGATATTAAGAAGAGGTGGCAAGAATACACAGAAGAACTGTACAAAGAAGATTTTCACGACCCAGGTAATCACAAGGGTGTGATCACTCACCTAGAGCCAGACATCCTGAATGTGAACTCAAGTGGGCCTTAGAAGGCATCACTAGGAACAAAGCTAGTGAATGTGATGGAATTCCAGTTGAGCTCTTTCAAATCCTGAAAGATGATGCTGTGAAAGTGCTGCATGCAATATACCAGCAAATTTGGAAAACTCAGCAGTGGCCAAAGGACTGGAAAAGGTCAGTTTTCATTCCAATCCCAAAGAAAGGCAATCCCCCAAAAATGCTCAAACCACTGCACTATTGCACTCATGTCACACGCTGGTAAAGTAATGCTCAAAATTCTCCAAGCCAAGCTTCAGCAATACATGAACCGTGAACTTCCAGATGTCCAAGCTGGTTTTAGGAAAGGCAGAGGAACCAGAGATCAAATTGCCAACATCCGCTGGATGATTGAAAAAGCAAGAGAGTTCCAGAAAAACATCTATTTCTGCTTGATTGACTATGCCAAAGACTTTGGCTGTGTAGATCACAATAAACAGAGGAGAATTCTGAAAGAGATGGGAATACCAGACCACCTGACCTGCCTCTTGAGAAACCTACATGTAGGTCAGGAAGCAACAGTGAGAACTGGACATGGAACAACAGACTGGTACCAAATAGGAAAACGAGTACATATGAATAGGAAAATAGGAAAAGTACGTCAAGGCTGTATATTATCACCCTGCTTATTTAACTTATATGCAGAGTACATTATGGGAAATAGATGGGGAAACAGTGGAAGCAGTGTCAGACTATATTTTCTTGGGCTCCAAAATCACTGTAGATGGTGATTGTAGCCATGCAATTAAAAGATGCTTACTCCTTGGAAGGAAAGTTATGACCAACAGGGATAGCATATTAAAAAGCAGAGACATTATTTTGCCAACAAAGGTCCATCTGGTCAAGGCTATGGTTTTCCAGTGGTCATGTATGGATGTAAGAGTTGATCTGGAAGAAAGCTGAGTGCCAAAAAATTGATGCTTTTGAACTGTGGTGTTGGAGAAGACTCTTGAGAGTCCCTTGGACTGCAAGGATATCCAACCACTTCATCCTAAAAGACAGCAGTCCTGGGAGTTCATTGGAAGGACTGATGCTGAAGCTGAAACTCCAGTACTTTGGTCACCTTATGCGAAGAGTTGACTCATTGGAAAAGACCCTGATGCTGGGAGGGATTGGGGGCAGGAGAAGAAGTGGACGACAGAGGATGAGATGGCTGTATGGCATCATTGACTCGATGGACAAAGTTTGAGTAAACTCTGGGAGTTTGTGTTGAACAGGGAGGACTGGCTTGCTGCAATTCATGAGGTCACAAAGAGTCAGACATGACTGAGGGACTGAACTGAACTGAACTGTCAGTGTTCAAATAGGCAATAAGTATATTCCCTTTTTGACTAAGTGCACTCAAATGAGATAAGTGGCATTGAGTCTTAGAATCAAAAATTAATCTTGAAACATTTGAGTTGAATCAAACTTGTCAGTGCCAACTCATATGGGTCTTTCTTGAAAAATCCATCCCTCATTAGGCCAACCTGGTTCCCATCACACATAGTATTGTGTGCAGGCAAAGATCTGTGTTTAACGCTTACACTATTTTTTCCACTTGTCCATGCATTTCTTTCTTGACATCTTTCAGTGCTTCATCTGCCTCCTGTCTTCACTATCCAAACAGGTTATAATTACAGCAGACGATGTCTAAGTAGCTAGACTCGCAATTGCTGCCCACTAGGCACTTTGGAAGGACTGAAGCTAAAGCTGAAATTCCAATGCTTTGGTCATCTCATGTGAAGAGTTGACTTATTGGAAAAGACCCTGATGCTGGGAAGGATTGGGGGCTGGAGAAGAAGGGGACAACAGAGGATGAGACGGCTGGATGGCATTACCAACTCGATGGAATTGAGTTTGAGTAAACTCCGGGAGTTGGTGATGGACAGGGAGGCCTGGCGTGCTGCGATTTTTGGGGTCGCAAAGAGTCGGACAGGACTGAGTGACTGAACTGAATTGAACTGAAGGCATTTTGGAAAGAGTCTAGGAAGGATTCTTTCCGGTATTAGTATTTTACTTTCAGGGGATTAGAAAGCTTTTCAGTTTGAAGAGTCCATCAATACAAGTATATCTCAAGCGTGAACACTGTTTAATTATTTACTTGATTAGTGATTAGCTGACCTGCTGAGAGTAAGGCAATGAAGGGTTAGTAAACAAGGGAGGATTCAGGTAAAAGGAACGAGTAACTCTTGGAGAAAGTGGACACATGATTAAGGGGACCATTACCTCTATTTTGGTTAAGCTTTAGGTTTTGTTTAGGCTGGCTCTGTAAAGAAATGTGTTGTTTCCAATTTATTTCCATTCATCATCTATGCTTTACAATCTATGTCTTATTTAAGTGTTAAAAGTGACTAGTGACTACTGCTTGTTATCGCAGTGTAGTCCGAGATTTGGTTCTGGTATTCCACAGGGTCTAGCAGAGGTTCTGTAGAGTACTTATTTCTATCATTTGCTGCAGAACTTTAACATTTTTTGGTGATTTCTGGTACTAAGTTGATGAAATACAGGAAAGTAGAGCTCAGGTGCTTTTGGATAAAACCTTAATTTATCTCCTCCCTTCTCTCTGACTTTTCATGTATTGACTCAACCACTCCCATATTGTTGGATGCCTTTTTTGACTCTTATGTCTGCCTCATTCCTTGCATGTGGTCAAGGTCTATTTCATTTCCTGTATCTCTCACATCCTTTGCATCTTGTCACCTGGCAGAACCCTCTTTTATTTTTCATGTCATGATAGTCCCAGCTCTTTCTGGTCTCTTTCTTTCTCTCTACCAGCCCCAACACCCAAAACTTCTCAACCCACATTAAAGTTTCTCTTTTCTAATTCTGGACATACTGCTCCCTTGGACTAAATGTTCTTGGTTTCCTGTTGCTTTGTAGAATAAAGACAAACTCTCCACTTTGGCATATATGATTCTACCTAATGCATAAAAATCCATACAAGCATTTCTCCATTCTAACCCTACAATAATATATACAGCATATCATGCGAGCATAATCATGAGAGATACAGCATGTATGGTTACAAATGAACATTTCTTGTGTTTTTGTCAAACTTAATTATTCACTGATACCTTATAATGCTATACGTATTACTATCTCAGTTGCCTTGATCTAGGATGTCGGAGATCTTTATTTCATAAGATGATCCTAAATGAATTGACAGATATACTGTTTTCCTATTTTTGTACAACAATATCCCATCAACCTTTCAAAACTCCATCATTTTCGTCACTCCTATGGCACACTCAATTGGCTCCTAGCTTTACTTCAATCTACTGTAGCACTGTGTTGACATCACATCTTTTTCTTCTTCATTCTACCATGTAATATAGCAATTTGTGTGTTTATATCACACCCTTTTTCTCCACAACTTGAAGGCCTGCTTCTGGAAAATAGAGATTTTTTTTAAACCTCAGTTTAAGTCCTCATTGTATCCATGACATGTGATTTACTAATCTATAAGGTCAGTGAACTTCAAAGGTTCTTCATTTGTTTGTTTCCATTCCATAACCTGAGAATTCATTCTTCTTGGTAGCATGACCAGAACCATGAACAATTGTCTAATTCTTTGATTCTCATAACTTGACACAAAATAATTGGCTGTGATTCTTAAGTAATCTCTTAATGGTCTTCTTCATAATGCCAGCTTCTGCTATTTGTGACTAATCATAACAGGAGCTTCATTCTCTCAATTATAGGGGTGTATTTTCATTTGATTTTCTATTAAATGAATATAAGAAATGTTAACATATTGCCGTTTTAGATTTTGACATCTCTAAAGAGTCTGTGTTTATTTTTAGAGAAGATCCATTTCTCAGAGCATGCATTAAAAAGCTATAAATTTCACAGAAACTTGCTATGAGATAGATCATTATGACCATCTCAGATCTGGATGGGTTGGATGTGGATTTAGCACGTTTTGCGCATTCGGCACGCCAGGATCTTGATGTAAATGTCAACTTCACGTGAATCCCTGCGCAGGCAGTGGAACAGGTTATAAAATTCAGAATGACGCCTGTCTTCATCGCTGGATGTCAGGGATGAGAGTCCTGACCAGGTAATTCGAGTGTCGAACATCTTCTGCAAGACTGGAACAATAACCTGAATACCCAAAAGATAATGGCTTTTATGAGTTTTATTAGTATTTGCTTATCTTTTTTGCTTCCAATTATCAAATTAAGATATGGGGAACACATACAAATATAAAACACTCTAGATATGGATTTTGGAGCCAGCCTATGAGAAAATAATTAGGAATCTAAAATGTAAAATCATAACTCTAGTTTAGTTTTAACTTTCTCTTTTCTTCCTTCCCACTCTCATCCTTTGATTTGAGTAGAACAGAGAAAGAAGACAATTGGAACTTCAATAGCAGCTGTCCTGGGATACTTTGAAGAAAGTGCTGATCTTGAAAATTCTGTACTCTAATACTCCTAATCTTGAAAATATTTCAACCATCTGTGCCCAGGAAGAGGCAAGCTTTTGGTGGAATTGGGTGCAATACAGGGAAGGCTTCACATATCACAAATTGCAGTGAAATTCTGATTCCTTTACAGTAGAATATATCACTATGAATGACTAAGCTCCTGATTATGTAGTAGAAGTCTAGCATGTAGAAGTCATGAATCTTTTTCTTACAAACTGAGATATTTCAAAACTCCTTATGCATCACAGAGATCACCTCTATCATTCATGATCAAAGCAAGAAAGCCCTCTGCAGGATGCTCACCTGTTTGAATTGACTCTCTATGAATGCTTGAAGTTTGTCTGACAGTTGCTCACTCTCTGGGGCTCTTGTTAGGATCGTCTGTGAGACTTCTTTCAAACTCTGCAGCTCGTTGGTAAGATGATGCAGAGGTTTATTCCAGGTGTACAGTAAGAAGAGTATCAGCTTACTAAGGTCTTCATTCTAAGCAACCATAAGAAATGGTCTCATTAAAATAATCATAATTCAGTGGTTTTGGTAACATGTTATCTCTGCTCAGAGCAGCTGACCTAAAAAAAAAACTTTTAGTTGTACCTATGTGTATGCAGAGATTTTTGAAAGCAGTAAAAGTTGCAAAAGTATAAATGTAAGCTATTAGTTCACACTTTACTGAATTATTAAAAATCTAGGTTATTTTAGAAACTAATTCTTCTCATGCATTCTAATTTATAACATGAAGGATTTTCTTTTTTCCTCTGAAATTCTACCACCACTCAGTGAGTTCTTTTATGTTTGTACATTTGTGTGAGAGAAATCTAAGTATTTTATGACAAGTCAGTATGTGCCTGCCGTACCTGACCCAAGAAAAAGGCATTCTACCTGTGTCCACATCATTGTCACCCAGTGATTCTTTCATATTAAAGAATCAGGTGAGTCATTCATATTGATTTTCAATTGGTAATTTGTTTTATGATATTACAACAAAGAGACAATGAAGAAGACATGACATTCCTAAACAGGCTTTCTTTCCTCAGTTGATCCCAACACCAGGCCCCATGCTGGTATCAGGAGTCTGTCTTGTTGACATGTGTCCGGACAGAAAATGGCACAGTGTTGTCCTTAGTAACAGCATCAGTGGGATTCACAATGGAGGGTTTTCCCCCTGGTTCACTACTACTAGTAGAATTGAGCATGAAAATCCTGGGGGCTGAATATCTCTACTTAACATACTTGATTTCTTTACATCCATGAACTGTTTTAGTGGTAAAGAACATAGAACTGAATGGGATTAAATATAGTAATGTGCTAGGAATAGTACTAAGCACATAAAGTGCTTAGTAAAATGTATGGCCATGTAGTAACTCTCAATAAACTTTAAATTCAAGGCTATTGAAAAAAATCCCTCGTCTTCTTCCTCTTTGACCTTTTTCCTTTACTTGATCATCCTCATTATTAATGAGCTTAACAGAGCAAAAGAATGCTGATATCACTAAGAAGGTTGTAGAGAGAGAGGATAGAATTTTAAGGGGTGATGCATGTGAAAATATTTTAAAAAATAGAGGACGAGGGATAATGCAGGAAATCAGAAAGGAGAGATTATAATGGTCAACATTTAGAGCTGCCATAAATGATTAAGGCTTGATATGTAAACAGTTTTGTCCTCAGAACAGAGGCAATTGTTGCGGCCATGAAAAGCAAAGCAATGTTTTATAGGCCATTTGGGGGAGACTTACAAATTAAGAATAAAAGGTGACAGAGGAATGATTGAGAATGATGAATGAGGGATGTATCAGAGAAGTAGAAGCAGAATCAGGAGAACCTAGAAATGCAGACGTGCTGGCTCGAGTGGTGCAGAATAGGACTCCCAAGTAGGCGTCACTAGTAACAGGGAGTACTCAATCCTGGGGTGTGTTTCTTACATATTCTTGAATTTTGCAATCATATTTTACACATGGAAGTTCCCATTCATTTCCTGTTTTCTTTTTTTTTTTCATTTATTTTTATTAGTTGGAGGCTAATATGGAATATTACTCAGCCATTTCCTATTTTCATACAGAATAATAGTTGCAATCCTGTGTCGAATGGTTGGGTTGAACTAAAGTTGTCTGCATGTACAATTTATAGATCTGTTCTTGTTTTTGCTACTACAGATCTTTAGTTATCCCTTGATTTCACTTATGCTTCATCAACTGCATAATATAATTTCTCTTCAGTGGCTTACGGTTCCTCCACCTTTTTCTGCATGTACAGGTACCATGACCTCTAATAGTCTGAAGCCTGGTAACCTACGTATTGTCTCATTGATCTGGTGAAAAACCTAGGTGAAAGACTCACGTTCAACTGTTGGGCGTTTTCTCTTTCTTCAGGTGCATGGAGGGGATTGGTGTGGCAGCTGTTGGTGGCATTGATATGGTACTGTTTGCCCTGGGCATATTTTTCATCCTAAAAGTGATCAGGCAGTTCGTTAGGATTGTTGGGCATTCAGTATATGAACCCATTACAAGAACATTTATATGTTTGATAGACATATAATTTTTTTAACAAGGGAGCATCACAAAATTTGAAATTCATTCTTTTCCTACTTTTTCTATACATTGTCTCTATAAAAATGATTTTATATCTAACTCTTCTAAGTTTAACCTTTTCCCTTCTCTGTTTATTATTATCCTTTTTTTTTTTTTTTTTTTTTTTTTTTTTTTTTTTTTTTTTTTTTTTTTTTTTTTTTTTTTTTTTTTTTACTATTTAACCAAATATAGTGCATATGTACCAATAGTTGGTGCTTCCCAGGGACGGCAGTGATAAAGAAAATTCCTGCTAATGCAGGAGATATTAATGTTAAATGAGCTCTTAGGGTGGAACACTCATCCCATAGGTTTAGTGTCTTCATGAAGCGAAACACCAGAGAATTTTCTCTTCTGTCTCTGTGTCTGTGTGTCCTTTCCTCTGTCTGTCTTCCCCACCCCCCACCCTGTGTGAGGACACATGGAGAAGCCATCCTGGGAGGAAAGAATTCTTACCAGAACCTCACCTTGCTGGTGCCCTGATCTGGGACTTCTAGCCCCCAGAACTGTGAGGTAATAAATTTCTGGTGTTTATTCCACTGAGTCTATTGTATTCTCTTACGGCATTCCTGGCTGACAAATACAAATTTATTTATTTTAGACATTTTAAAAAAAGAAAATGAATGAAAGGAGATTGAAAAAATTATTGCACTTCTAAGGAATCTTTGAGATTTCACAAAACTGATCCTTTTTTTGATTTCACCATCTTATGAACTGATGACTTCCTTGACCTAGAGAGTATGTTATTGCAGCCTTCTTGTTTAAAGGATAGTATAGGCCAGTCACTTATGTGAAGTTTCCTTTCGAGAGCCTGGCGGGCCACAGTCCATGGGGTCGCAAGTGACGGACATGATTTAGCAACTAAACCACCACCACCACAGTACTTACAAACTCTTTGAACATTATTGCGGAAAGGTTATGGAAGTAGTGGGACAGCCAGGCAGCATTGATAAACAGGTCTGTAAGGGATCTCAGGGGGGTGTCAGGACCGCAGGAAGGGCATATGTTGCCTTGGCACAGGAGCAAATTTGACATGACCAGCAGCAGGAGCAGGCAGGACCCTGCTAAAATAAAAACATGAGCCATTCTGATGATCTAGTCACCTGAGGTTATCAAATCCATCCTATGGAGGGAAGCCTTCTCTTTCCCTGTGTCTTTTAGCAGGAGTTGGTGCTCTAGTAGCTGGGATGGTGAAGAAGGAGCGCCTTCTGTGTAAATATAGATGGATGACGATATTTGCACAGATAGATGGTCGGAGAAGTAGGTCACTCCTTGCATTTTTGTATTGCTCCCAGAAGTACTTCTCTGCTCTGCAAATATTTTGAACTTAATTCTGAGCCAGAGTGTTTAGGCCATTCTTTCAAAACAGTTTAATTTTGGGACTCTGCAGACTCTGAGCAGCGAGGCCCTCTACGAGTTTGTAATTTTTTCACTCTACATCACTAATCCTTGAATTTTAGACACTGAAATGACAAGAAGTGTACAGTTGATCTGTCTGGTTCGCCGTCACACTGAAATAAGAGTAAACATGTGACTGACTGATCCCTACTATTGAGTACAAAGAGAATACTATGACAAAAAGGATACTGTACCTTGCATCTGCTAACTCACCTTTGTAACCCCATGCATGTCTTTGATACTTTCCCAAAAGCCTTAAAACATCTTAAATTTTGTGTTTCACAGTAACATTGTGAGATAGCCTTCATCTTCACTATGATCATCAAGTTATGTTAATGAAGATGCAATGCCTTGGAGAGGGCAAGTAATTTTCCCCAGGTCCCATTATTAGCAGATGGAGGTGACTGGGCACCAAGCAGTCATCTGTTCACTTCCTGATGTCACATCACACATGCCTGTGGGCTCTCGGTCTGCATGTGTGTAACAAGGACCACATCAGGAGCTGAGATGACTCTGCTTGCAGAGAAAAATATTTTGTCTTTGACTGCAAAGCAGCAGTGACCCTAGAACATTGGTTTTATCCACTTTTTCTGCTCTGTCTATAAAACACTCACTGTTAAAATCTTTGACATTATCAGTGTGGGGGCCTGGTTCTCCTTGCATCTAGGCACCTTGACAACTCTTCTACTTTTATGTATCCTTAGTATTCTCGTTACATTTGTTTCTTCGAGAAAATAGCAAATAAATCTCCAAATGGTAATACAAGAATATTACCTCTCAGCCCCCAGGATCCCATCACTGGCTCTGCAGACACGGTCTGGCCTTTCCTGACTGTGATGTTTTTGGGAGAAAATCCATGTGTCTGGTTGGGAGAAAATCCATGTGTCTGGTTGGGAGCACATCCTGACAGCCATGGGGCTGAGTTTTTGAATCATCGTCAAGAATCTCCTCTTTGATAGTAGAACCAGATCTTCATGTTTCCATGATGTATTGCAATATTTCAGAAATTATTCCTAACCCTACCTTTGGCCAACAGAAGCATAAAATCATAGACTCTTGCAAGCATGATTTTAATATTACTTTTCCTATCTGTCCTTTGTACGTAAGCAGAATTTAAGACTGAAGTAAGCAAGAATTCAGTTTGGACAAGAGAACAGATAAAATAGATTTTGTCCTCCTGAATGAGATCTGAACATGATTCTTTTTCCAATTTACCACAAGAGTGATAATTTAATTAAGGATAAGATATCAGCATTTACTAGATTTTTTTCTGCTCTTAGTTTAAATGGGCATGGTATCTAAGAATAAAATGGTTATTTAAAATTAGGTGATGAAAATCAAAGAAGTGGTTCTCAAAAAGGAGACATATAAATTGGAGAAATTTGGGACTATCTCTCTTATCAACTAAAGGGCTTATTATGACAGGCTAGGAGAATAAGAGCTTATATAATATAGACATATTTGTGTGCATATTTTTCTGTGCATGTATATATGTGTTATGCATAATTATATGCTTAATTCCTTCATGGAACTTTGGAGCTTATAAAATTCGAATTTATAAGAGACAGTAAATATAGCAGAATATCCTAATTCCTAAGGTAATTGATCATTTATTGGTAGATGACTAAGTATATGATTTTTTTTTTTCTGTCAAAGAGTAATTTGTGTGTTTGCTTTGGTAGCACATATATTAAAAAACTGGAATAATACTGAGGAGATTAGCATGGCCCCTGCCCAAGGATGACAGGCCAATTTGTGAAGCCTTCCATATTTTTCTGTAACAACTTCGACGGGTTGGATGGGAAGGAAGGTGGGAAGGAGGTTCAAGAGTGAGGGGACATAGGTAAAACTATGGCTGATCCATGTTGATGTTTGGCCGAAAGCAGTACAGTATTGTAAAGCAACTACCCTTCAATTAAACATCAATAAATTTAAGTATAAAAATGTTTTTGGGGATCTTATAACAGGTTCAGATGTACACTGTATGCCTAAAGAGGATCTGACTGGAAACTGATTGTGTCAGTTATCATTGATTAGTGATTCATTAACTTTGTAGTTGGATGAGAAAAGTAAACTAACAAACACTATTGCCTGTGACTCAGTGTCATAGCAAGCTATAATCCTTGTCTGCGTTCACTTTTAGGCAGTATAGCGCCCAAACTTTGAAACTGAGGCCGTTCCCAGAAGCCCACAGTCATGAGCTCTGTTCAGGGTTTTTGTTTCTGATGCTGGAGGCTTCTGTGCACTGGTCCACTAGGTCCGAAACTTTTTCTCCTGAGCATTCTCTGATTCTATCATGTGCACAAGTCTTTCTACTTTGGTTGTCTAATTTGATTCTCTTATTCTTTTGATCAGACTACCAAGTGTCTTTTACGATTTACTTTTCAAACCCTTTTGTGCTTTGATTTTTCTGATGCTCATTAGTGTATTTGCTTCCATGTCTACATTTCTGAGTAGTTTTCAGTATCTACGTATACCCTACCGTATTTGCTTAGTGTCTGGATTTTGGTGTTTAGCATCAGCATACTTTTATGAACTTCATTTTCCTTCTGGTGAAGTTTCTGGTATACAGCTTAAGCTGGTTGGCTCCCACCTGGCTTGTTTGTGTTGTCTCCAAAAAAATTAGAGGACTCTGCTTTCTTTCTAGGCAATACTGCCCCTTCTTTTGATACCATTGCTAATTTTCTGTGATTTCACTGCCTCATAAGCTTTGCCTTTCTCAATCTACTGTAACTCGAGTACTAAGTGTTTCTATGCTGGTATTACTAGTTTATTTCATTTTGTTAATTTTAATTGGAGGCTAATTACTTTACAATATTCTGGTGGTTTTCCATACATTGACAGGAATCCGCCATGGGTGTAGATGTGTTCCCCTTCCTGACCCCCCTCCCACCTCCTCCCCATCTCATCCTTCTGGGTCATCCCAGTGCACCAGCCCCGAGCACCCTGGATCATGCATCGGACCTGGACTAGCGTTTTTTTCACATGTGATAATATACATGTTTCAGTGCCATTCTCCTAAGTCAGCCCACCCTCGCCCTCTCCCACAGAATCCAAAAGACTGTTCCATACATCTTCATGTCTTTTTCTGTCTCACATACAGGGTTATCCTTAACATCTTTCTAAAGTCCATATATATACGTTAGTATACTATATTGGTGTTTTCCTTTCTGGCTTACTTCACTCTGTATAATAGGTTCCATTTCATCCACCTCACTAGAACTGATTCAAATGTATTCTTTTTCATGGCTGAGTAATATTCCACTGTGTATATGTACCTCAGCTTTCTCATACATTCATCTGCTGATGGGCATCTATGTTGCTTCCATGTGCTGGCTATTATAAACAGTGCTGTGATGAACATTGTGGTAGACGTGTCTCTTTCTATTCTGGTTTCCTCAGTGTGTATGCCCAGCAGTGGGATTGCTCAGTCGTATGGCAGTTCTATTTCCAGTGTTTTAAGGAATCTCCACCCTGTTCTCCATAGTGGCTGTATTATTATTTCAAATAAATATCAACATAGTATAATAGAGAATTAAAGGGAATAAAATTACAATAGTATTAGTAATAATACATTCCCCCCAATTATAATCCAGGAATGCTCCCAGTTTTAAATGACACTATCCATGTATTATTGAGGTCCCCTACTCTTTGCCCTTACTACTTGTTTCAATTTGAAAAAGAATGTAGAAAACAATGGAGTGGAAAATTCTGAAAATCACCTTGGATTTTTGATGCCTCAAGGTTAAGTATGTAATTATTAGTTTTTTATAGTTAGTGGGGCTATTCTTAGCACATATAACTCATTGTAGGGTGATTGCTATTGAGTAAAGGATGCATACTGTGAAGTGCAATCACCAAACAGGAGACTGGAAATAAAGAAAGCAATGTCAGGAAGACACAGGCTTCTATTTTGGAAGGAATAACTAACAGTGTCTGTCATCTACAGTCTAATCTTCAGATTTTTCAAAAAACTTATTCTTCCTTGCCCATTTAATATTTGGGTTGTTTGATTTCTTCTACTATTGAGTTGCATGAGTCTCTTATATATACCTGGATATGAAGCCCTTATGAAATATGTGATTTGCAATTATTTTTTTTTATTCCATAGGTTGCCACTATATTTTATTGATGACTTCTTTTACTATGCAGAAGATTTTGAGTTTGATGTGGTCTCACTATTTATTTTTGCAGCTCTTGCCTTTGCTTTTGATGACTGACTTGTTTGAGCTACTTGCATTCCAGAATGCAGTCCTTTATCAGTTGTTTTATTTGCTATTATCTTCTCCCATTCTTACCAAAAGACACAAAGTGGCTGAATGGATACAAAAACAAGACCCATATATATGCTGTCTACCAGAGGCCCACTTCAGTCCTAGAGACTCATACAGAATGAAAGTGAGAGGATGGAAAAAGATATTCCATGCAAATGGAAATCCAAAGAAAACCAGATTGGCAATTTTCATATCAGAAAAAATAGACCTTAAAATAAAATCTATTACAAGGGATAAAGAAGGACACTATAAAATGATCAAGGGATCAGTCCAAGAAAAAGACAAAACAATTTTAAATATTTATGTACCCAACATAGGAGCACTTCCATATACAAGGTGAACGCTAACTGACATAAAATGGGAAATTGACAATAACACAATAATAGTAGGGCATATTAACACCCCACCTCTACCAATGGGTAGATCATCAAAACAGAAAAAAATAAGGAAACATAAACCTAAAGGGAACTATTAGAGCAAACAGACCTAATAGATATCTTCAGCACATTCCATCTAAATACAGAATACACTTTCTTCTCAGGTGAACATGGAACATTTTTCTCATCTTGGGTCACAAATCAAACCTCAGTAAATTTAAGGAAATTGAAATTTTATCAAGGATTTTCTCTGAGCACAACACTGTAAGACTAGATAATGACGATAGGAATAAAAAAAAAATTTAAAGACCAAAAACACATGTAGATTAAACAAAACATTTCTAAATAATGAACATGTTACTGAAGAAATAAAGGAAATTGAAACAGTCTTAGAAAGAAAGAACAATGAAAACATGATGATCTAAAACCTATACGATTCAACATAAGCAGTTCTAAGAGGAAAGTTTAAAGTAATACAAATCCTACCTCAAGAAACACAATGAAATGACCACCTAACTTTACATATTTTTAATGCTTTTTAAATTTCTCTTATCAGTGTCTTAAAGGTTTTATATAAAATCTTTCAACACCTTGCTTAAGTTTATTTCTAAGTGTTTTATCTTTTTGTGATGCAAAATTAAATGGGATTGTTTTCTTTATTCCACTTTCTGAGAGTTCATTGTTGATATACAGGTAGGCAACTGACTTTCGTATATCAGAATATAGTAAACATAATGTATGCTACATCTTTAAAGAATAGATATTTTCTGACATGTAAGACATATAGAAGATCAAGAGGTATATGACAAGATGCTCAGCATCACTAATAATCAAAGGAAATGCAGATCAAAAGCACAAGAGATATCACCTCATACCTGTTTGAATCGCTAGTACCAAAAAAGTAAGAAATGACAAATGTTATTGAGGATGTAGAGAAAAAGGGACCCTTATGGCAGAAAGTGAAGAGGAACTAAAAAGCCTCTTGATGAAAGTGAAAGAGGAGAGTGAAAAAGTTGGCTTAAACTTAACATTCAGAAAACTAAGATCATGGCACCTGGCCCCATCACCTCATGGGAAATAGATGGGTAGATAGTGGAAACAGTGTCAGACTTTATTTTTTGGGGCTCCAAAATCATTGCAGATGGTGATTGCAGCCATGAAGTTAAAAGACGTTTATTCCTTGGAAGGAAAGTCATGACCAACCTAGATAGCCTATTAAAAAGCAGAGACACTACTTTGCCAACAAAGGTCCATGTGGTCAAGGTTATGCTTTTTCAGTGGTCATGTATGGATGTGAGAGTTGGACTGTGAAGAAAGCTGAGCACCAAAGAATTGATGCTTTTGAACTGTGGTGTTGGAGAAGACTCTTGAGACTCCCTTGGACTGCAAGGAGATCCAACCAGTCCATCCTAAAGGAGATTAGCCCTGAGTGTTCATTGGAAGGACTGATGCTGAACCTGAAACTCCAGTACTTTGGCCACCTCATGTGATTGGTTGACTCAATGGAAAAGACCCTGATGCTGGGAGGAATTGGGGTCAGGAGGAGAAGGGGACGACAGAGGATGAGATGGCTGGATGGCATCACCGACTCGATGGGCATGAGTTTCAGTAAACTCTGGGAGTTTGTGATGGACAAGGAGGCCTAGCGTGCTGCAATTTATGGGGTCACAAAGAGTCAGACACGACTGAGTGACTGAACTGAACTGAACTGATGCACTGTTGATAGGGATATATATTAGTACAACTGCCATGGAAAAATATTGTGGTGGCTCCTCAAGAAATTTAAAAGAGAACTGTTATGTGATCCATTATCCCACTTCTGGATATACAGTCAAAGGAAATGAAATCATTGTCTCAAAGAGAGATCTGTATTCCCAAGTTCATTGCAGCATTATTCACAATAGCCTTGGTATAGGAACAAACTGAGTATCTTTCAACAGGTGAATGGATTAAAACAATGCAATGTGACATATATAGGTAAATATTATTTAGCCATTAGAAAAAGAAAGAAGTCCTTCCATGTGTGGCAACTTGGATGAACTGGAGGATATTACGCTAAGTGAACTAAATCAGAGAAAGAAAAATACCATGTGATCTTAATTATAAGGAATCTCAGAAAAAAAAAAAAAACAAAACAAAACAAAAAAACAGGATGGAACTCAGAGTAGAAAAATGATTGCCAAAGAATGGAGGGTAGGACAAATAGGAGAGATTTTTAAAGGTTACATATTCTCATGTATAAAAACTTAATGCATTCTGAGGTTCTAATTTAGAGCCCATCAACGACAGGCTCTGTCATCAGAAGAGGATGCAGAAGGAAGCATGACGAGCAAACCTCTAGAAACCAATGCTGCCCCAGTCCCTAGAATATCCCAACCCGGACTCTGGATTTTGCACAGTGGACCATGCAGTAGGGTGGCCGTGAGGAGCAACCCCTCGCCCAAGGTCAGGGGTGGTGACCGAGAGCACCAGGCTGAAATGGCATAGGAGCGGCCCAGAGGAGCTACCCCAGGTCCAAGGTCAGAGGCAGAGGCCAAGGGGAACTATCCCACTTCCAAGGCCAGGGACAGCGGCTGAGAGGAGCTACCTCACGCCCGAGGTCTTGGGCTGCAGCCGAGAGGAGCAACCCCACGGCCAAGGAGTGGCAGCTGGGCTGAGAGGAAGTAACCCAGGTTCAAGGTCAGAAGGGGCGGCCATGAGGAGATACCCCTGGTCCAAGGTAAGGAGCAGTGGCTGCACTTTTCTGGAGCAGCTATAAAGAGAT
The DNA here is from genome assembly GCF_019320065.1 of Cervus canadensis. Lineage (NCBI taxonomy): Eukaryota > Metazoa > Chordata > Mammalia > Artiodactyla > Cervidae > Cervus > Cervus canadensis. The sequence goes on along the minus strand of NC_057413.1, from coordinate 17,360,340 downwards.
ATCCCACATCCAAGGTAAGAGAAACCCAAGTAAGATGGTAGGTGTTGCGAGAGGGCATCAAAGGGCAGGCACACTGAAACCATAATCACAGAAATCTAGCCAATCTGATCACACGGACCACAGTCTTATCTAACTCATGAAACTAAGCCATGCCGTGTGGGGCCACCCAAGACAGAAGGGTCATGGTGAAGAGGTCTGAAAGAATGTGGTTGACTGGAAAAGGGAATGGCAATCCTCTTCAGTATTCTTGCCTTGAGAACCACATGAACGGTATGAAAAGGCAAAATGATAGGATGCTGAAAGAGGAACTCCACAGGTCAGAAGGTGCCTAATATGCTACTGGAGATCAGTGGAGAAAAAACTCCAGAAAGAATGAAGGGATGGAGCCAAAGCAAAAAAAACACCCAGTTGTGGATGGGACTGGTGATAGAAGCAAGGTCTGATGCTGTAAAGGGCAATATTGCATAGGAACTTGGAATGTTAGGTCCACGAATCAAGGCAAATTGGAAGTGGTCAAACAGGAGATGGCAAAGGTGATTCTAGGATTCAGGGAACTAAAATGAACTGGAATGGGTGAAATTAACTTAGATGACCATTATATCTACGACTGTGGGCAGGAATCCCTTAGAAGAAATGCAGTAGCCATCTTGGTCAACAAAAGAGTTCAAAATGCAGTACTTGGAGGCAATCTCTTAAATGACAGAATGATCTCTGTTCGTTTCCAAGGCAAACCATTCAATATCATGGTAATCCAAGCCTATGCCCCAACCAATAACACTGAAGAAGCTGAAGTTGAACAGTTCTATGAAGACCTACAAGACCTTTTAAGACTAACACCCAAAAAAGATGTCCTTTTTATTCTAGGGGACTGTAATACAAAAGTAGGAAGTAAAAAAATACCTGGAGTAACAGGCAAATTTGGCCTTGAGTACAGAATGAAGCAGGCCAGAGGCTAATAGAGTTTTGCCAAGAGAACACACTGGTCATAGCAAATACCCTCTTCCAACAACACAAGAGAAGACTCTACACATGGACATCACCAGATGGTTGAGACCGAAATCAGATTGATTATGTTCTTTGCAGCCAAAGATGGAGAAGCTCTACACAGTCAGCAAAAACAAGACCAGGAGCTGACTGTGACTCAGATCATGAACTCCTTATTGTCAAATTCAGACTTAAACTGACAAAAGTAGGGAAAATCACTAGACCATTCAGGTATGACCTAAATCAAATCCCTTATGACTATACAGTAGAAGTGAGTAATAGATTTAAGAAACTAGATCTGATAGAGTGCTGATGAACTATGGATGGAGGTTTGTGACATTGTAAAAGAGACAGGGATCAAGACCATCCCCATGGAAAAGGAATGCAAAAAGGTAAAATGGTTCTTTGAAGAGGCCTTACAAATAGCTGTGAAGAAGAGAAGCACAAAGCAAAGGAGAAAAGGAAAGATATTCCCATTTGAATGAAGAGTTCCAAAGAATAGCAAGGAGAGATAAGAAAGCCTTCCTCTGCGATCAATGCAAAGAAATAGAGGAAAACAGAATGGGAAAGACTAGCGATCACTTCAAGAAAATGAGAGATACCAAGGGAATATTTCATGCAAAGATGGGTTTGATAAAGGACAGAAATGTTATGGACTTAAAAGAAGCAGAAGATACAAAGAAGAGTTGGCAAGAATACACAGAAGAACTGTACAAAAAAGATCTTCATGACCCAGAAAATCATGTGGTGTGGTCACTCACCTAGATTCAGACATCCTGGAATGTGAAGTCAAGTGGGCTTTAGAAGGCATCACTAGGAACAAAGCTAGAGGAGGTAATGGAATTCAGTTGAGCTATTTCAAATCCTGAAAGATGGTGCTATGAAATTGCTGCACTCAATATGCCAGCACATTTAGAAAAATCAGGAGTGGCCACAGGACTTGAAAAGGTCAGTTTTCATTCCAATTCCCAAAGAAAGGCAATCCCAAAGAATGCGCGAACTACCAACAAATGCACTCATCTCACATGCTAGTAAAGTAATGCTCAAAATTCTGAAAGCCAGGCTTCAGCAATACGTGAATCATGAACTTCTAGATGTTCAAGCTAGTTTTAGAAAAGGCAGAGGAACCAGCGATCAAATTGCCAACATCTGCTGGAACATCCAAAAAGCAAGTGAGTTCCAGAAAAACATCTATTTCTGCTTTATTGACTATGTCAAAGCCTTTCACTGTGTGGATCACATTAAACTGTGGAAAATTCTGAAAGAGATGGGCATACCAGATCACCTGACTTGCCTCCTGAGAAATCTGTATGCAGGTCAGGAAGCAACAGTTAGAATTGGACATGGAACAACAGACTGGTTCCAAATAGGAAAAGGAGTACATCAAGGCTGTCTATTGTCACCCTGCTTATTTAACTTATATGCAGAGTATATCATGAGAAATGCTGGGCTGGAAGAAGCACAATCTGGAATCAAGATTACTGGGAGAAATATCAGCAACCTCAAATATGCAGATGACACCACCTTTATGGCAGAAATTGAAGAGCAACTAAAAACCTTCTTGATGAAAATGAAAGAAGAGAGTGAAAAAGTTGGGTTAAAGCTGAACATTCAGAAAACTAAGATCATGGAATCTGATCCCATCACTTCATGGGAAATAGATGGGGAAACAGTGTCAGACTTCATTTTGGGGCTCCAAAATCACTGCAGATGCTGATTACAGCCATGAAATTAAAAGACACTTACTCCTTGGAACGAAAGTTATGACCAACCTACATAGCATATTAAAAAGCAAAGACATTGCTTTGCCAACAAAGGTCTGTCCTGTCAAGGCTATGGTTTTTCAGTGGTCACATATGAATGTGAGAGTTGGATGGTAAAGAAAGCTGAGTGCCAAAAAATTGATGCGTTTGAACTGTGGTGTTGGCAAGTCTTTTGAGAGTCCCTTGGACTGCAAGGAGATCCAACCAGTCCATCCTAAAGGAGATCAGTCCTGGGTGTTCATTGGGGAACTGATGCTAAAGCTGAAACTCCAGTACTTTGGCCACCTCATGAAAAGAGTTGACTCATTGAAAAAGACCGTGATGCTTTGAGGGATTGGGGTCAGGAGGAGAATGGGACGACAGAGGATGTGATGGCTGGATGGTATCAACCGACTGGACAATGAGAAGGAATATCAGGAGCCACATAGAACTCGGTAGGACAAATGAAAGAAGGGACAAGGAGGAAGGGGAAAGAAGCAGGAGAGCAAGTGAGACAAGCCTGCGCCTGGGGGTGAGGGAGCTGATGCGCAGGGGTGAGATCACCACTTCCATGGCCGTCCACTGGAATGGGGGGAGTCATTTGAAGCTGTTGGGGAATGAACTAACAAACCTGTGACCGTCTGAACGGAGTGAGAACCACATAGACAAGCCATGCTGCTGCCTTTCATACCTCGGACAGGGTTGTAAGTCCACTGGTGTCCACGGAAGCTGGGAGCTGGAGCCATTGGGACTGCGGAATGATCCCAGGGTGAGGACTCCTGTTGACCAAGGGGAGTCAGCCAGATGGGATGGGATGGAGGAAATCTGCTGCATTGAATGCTTCTTAAGGAAAGCCATGAGGCCATAAAAGTAGGGTTCAACTGCCTGTGGAGTAGAGCTATCTCTTTCTCCATGCTGGTACCTGTAGGTTGAGCTATAGAGAAAGACTTCAGTGAGGGTGTTCCTTGAGTGCCTGATGCACTAAGCAATGGAGAGTTTTGAATGTCTATATGCCCTACCCTACCCTATTCTCTGTCTAAATTGTGGGTTTTAGAATTGCAGTATTTTTATGAAATTAATGTCTTCTGGCAGAGTTTCTGGGTTTCAAATTAAGCTAATTCCTCACATCTGGCTCGTTCTTGGTGTTTCAAGAAACTTTGAGAACCTTCCTTCCTCTCAAGGCAATACTGCCCCTTACATTACTACCATTGCTGACTTCCCATACTTTCACTTCTTGCCTACTATATTCTATGTCTTTCTCTATTCACTGTCACTTTAGTGGTGTGTGTCCGTATGTTGGTATTAATATTTATAATGAAGTATTACCCTGATGCAGTAGAGAATCAATAGGACTACAGTTACAACACTAGTAATAAAGTACCTCCAAATTATAATCCATTAATGCTCCCATTTGAAACTGATTTTCTATCTATATACTATTGGGGTCTCTTAACACATTTTCCTTACTTAGTGGCTCAAATATGAAATGAAATATAGAAAACAATGGAGTGGTAAACTCTGGAAATTACATTCCTTTTTATATGCCTCATAGTAGGTATGCAAATATTAGTTTGTTTGTTTTTTTTCCCAGTGTGGCTGTTCTTAGTACATATTATAGCTCAGTGTGGGGTAATTTCTATTGACTGAAGAATGTACACTTTGAACTGTAATTGTCAAACAAATGAGTGGAGATGAATAAAGTAATACCAAGAAGGCACAAACTTTTGTTGTTCTAGAAGGAAAACCTTGCTGTGTCTCTCATCTACAGTCTAATCTTCAGATTTATTGAAACTCTTTATTTTCTTAAGCTCCATTAAAATTTTGGATTATTTGGTGTTTTTTGCCCTTGAGTTGTATGTCTCATGTATTTTTGGATATTACGCTCTTATCAAATATATGGGGGCAGGAGGAGAAGGGGGCCACAGAGGATGAGATGGCTGGATGGCATCACCGACTCGATGGACATGAGTTTGAGTAAACTCTGAGAGCTGGTGATGGACAGGTAGGCCTGGCATGCTGCGATTCATGGGGTAGCAAATAGTCAGACACGACTGAGCGACTGAACTGAACTAAACTGAAATATATGATTTGGAAATACCTTCTGTCAATCTGTAAATTACCATTTGATTTTGTTGACGTTCCTTTGTTTGGAGTTTGATGTGGTGTCACTTGTTTGTTTTTACAGTTGTTGCCTTGTTGCCTTGGATTTTGGTGTGAAACCCAAAAGCTCATTTAAAAGACAGAAGGCAATAAGATTGCCTCAATGTTTTCTTCTAGGGGTTTAATCGCTTCAAGTCTTATGTTCATCTTTTTAATCCCTGTTAGGTTGATTTTTGTGTATGGTAAAAGACAAGGGCACAGTTTCATTTTTTCATAGCATTATCCAGTTTTCCCAGTGCAATATTTGAAAAGCTTCTCCTTTTCCCACTTGATAGTCTTGGCTCCTTTCTCATAAGTTAACCGACAGTGTATGGGTGTGCGGTTCTTTCTTGCTTCTCTGTTCTGCTCTGTTGTGTCTGCTTTCGTGCCAGAAGCAAATCATTCTGTTTTGATTACTATAGCTTTCTAATACAATTTGAAATCAGCAACCCTAGTCTCGAACGTTGTTTTTCTTTCCCAAGATCACTTTGACTCTTTGGTATTTTGTGATTTAATACAGCAGAATAGACCAAGAAGAGATGGAAAAGGTACACAGAAGAACTATACAAAAAAAAAAAAAATCTTAATGACCCAGATAATCACACTGGTGTATTTTCTCACTCAGAGCCAGATGTTCTGGAATGTGAAGTCAAGTGGGTCTTAAGAAGCACTGCTGCCCATAAAGCTAGTGGAGGTGATAGAATGCCAGCAAAGCTATTTAAAATCCTAAAAGATGATGCTAGTAAAGTGCTCCGCTCAATATGTCAGAAAATTTGGAAAAGCCAGTAGGGACCAAGGACAGGAAGAGGTCAATCCTCATCCCAGTTCCCAAGAAGGGCAGTACTAAAGAATGTTCAAGCCACTAAACAGTTGTACTCATCTGCCATCCTAGTAAGGTTATGCTCAATTCCTCCAGGCTAGGCTTCAGCATTATGTGAATATAGAAATTCCAGAAGTTCAAGCTCGGTTTAGCAAAGGCAGAGGACCCAGAGATCAAATTGCCAACATTTGCTGGAACATAGAAAAAGCAAGGGAATTCCAGAAAAGCATCTGCTTCATTGACCTCACCAAAGTGTGTGGATCACAACAAAGTGGAAAACTCTTAAGGAGATGGGAATACCAGACCAATCTTACCTGTCTTCTGAGAAACCTGTATGCAGTTCAAGAAGCAACAGTTAGAAGCAGACAAGGAACAATAAACTGGCTCTAAATTGGTGAAGGAGTCCGTCAACGCTGTATATTGTCACCCTGCTGATTTAGCTTATATGCAGAGCATATGCGAAATGCTGGACTAGATGAGTCCTAAAGGCTGGAATCAAGATTGCTGGGAGAAATATCAACAACCCTAGATATGTGAATGATACCACTCTAATAGCAGAAAGGGAAGAGGAACTAAAGAGCCTTTTGATGGGATGAAAGAGGAGAGTGAAAAAGCCGGCTTAAAACTCGATATCAAAAAAGCTAAGATCGTGGCATCTGGTCCCATCACTTCCATGGCAAATTGAAGGGGAAAAGATGGAAGCAGTGACAGATTCCCTCTTCTTGGCCTCTAAAATCACCTTGGATTGTGACTGCAGCCATGAAATTAGAATACGATTCCTTCTTGCCAGGAAAGCTATGAGAAACCTAGACAGTGTGTTAAAAGCAAAAACATCACTTTGCCGACAGAGTTCTGTATAGTCAAGGCTATACTCTTTCCAGTAGTCATGTATGCATGTAAGAGCTGGACAGACAATAATGAAGGAAGAGTATCGAAGAACTTATGTTTATGCACTGTGGTTCTGTAGAAGACTCTTGAGAGTCCCTTGGATAGCACGGAGATCAAACCAGTCAACCTTAAAGGAAATCAGCCCTGAATACTCTTCGGAAGGACTGATGCTGAAGCTGAAGCTCCAATAATTTGGCCACCTAATGTGAATAGCTGACTCACTGGAAAAGACCCTGATACTGGGAAAGATTGAAGGCAGAAGAAAAAGAGGCTGACAGAGGATGAGATGGTTGGCTGGCATCACCAATTCAAGGGGCATCAACTTGGGCAAATTCTAAGAGATGGTAAGGGACAGGGAAGTCTGGCATACTGCAGTCCCTGGAGTCTTAAAGAGTCAGACATGACCTGGCAACTGAATAACAACAACAACATTATTATAGAAGTTGTAGAATTTTTGTTTCTGTTTTGTGAAAAGTGCCTTGGAATTTTGAAAGAGACTGCAGTGACTATGTAGATAGTTTTGGGTAGTATGGATGTATTAACAATATTAATTCTTCCAGTCAATAAATATGAAATATGTTTCCTTTTGTGTCTTATAAACATTTCTTTCATGTGTCTCTTGTATGTTTTCCTACACAGATTTTTCAACACCTTGCTTAAAGTTATTTCTATGTATTTTTTTGATGCAATTATAAATGGGATTATTTGTATTTCTGTAATTTGTATTTGTGTATGGATAGGTAACTGAGTTTTATATATTCAAATATAGTATACAAAATGCATGCTAATTTTTACAGAGTAGACATCCCTGCCCCCCTCCTGCAATAAGACATACAGAATGCCCAAGAATTATATGACAAGATGCTCAACATCACTATCAGGGAAGTGCAAATCAAAAGTACAACATATACCAGATCATTCCTGTTTAAATGGCTTTCACCAAAAAGTAAGAAATAAGTGTGATTGAGGATGTGTAGAAAATGGGGGTCTTAAAGCATTGTTGGTAGGAATGAATATTGGTGCAACTTCCATGGAATACCTTCTGGAAGTTTCTCACGAAATTTCAAAAAGAATGATATGTGGCCATTAATTCCACTTCTGAATATATATTCATTTCTGAATATATATTTAAAGGAAACGAAATAATTATCTCAAAGAGAAATCTGTACTCTCATATTCATTGCATCAATATTCACATTAGCCTAGAAACAAACTATTACAGGAACAATCTAAGTATCTGTCAGCAGGTGAAGAGATTAAAACAATGTGATGTGATATATATATGTGAATTTTGTTTGGCGATTAAGGAAGAAAGAAATTCTTCCATATTTGGCAGCATGGATGAAATTGGAGGGCCTTATTCTAAGTGAAATAAGTTAGAGAAAGACAGATAGTGTATGATGTCAATTGTAAAGAATAAAAAAAAAAAATGGAACTCAGAAACAGAATAGGAAAGTGATTGCCAAGGCTTGGAGGGTGGGGGAAATAGGGACGGGTTTGTAAAAAGTTATACATTTTAACATATTAAAATTATAAGGTCTGAGGATCTAATGTATAGCATGATGGCTATATCTGATAAATTTGTGTAGTATAATTGATGCTGTCTAAGAGAGTGGAACTTGCCTGTGTTCTCTTCAAAAAGTAAAAAGTAAACATGTCAGATGATAGGTATGTTACTTAAGTTAATAGAAAGGGAAAATCTTTTCTAATACATATGTAAATGAGGGTCAGAACTATGGCAGAGGGGTAGGTGGAAATGGCAAGTATACTGGAGTGGGTTGCCATTTCCTCCTCCAGCAAAGCTTCCCGACTTAATGATTGAACCATCGTCTGTGTCTCCCTCGTTGCAGGCAGATTCTTTAGCTGCTGAGTCATGAGTGAAGTCCTAAGAAAACTACCATATGTCCTAGAAATTCTACTATTGGGCATATACCCTGAGAAAACCATAATTCAAACAGACACGTGTACCCCAAAATTCATTGCAAAAGTGTTTACAATAGGCAGGACATGGAAGCAATCTAGATGTGCACTGAGAGAGGAATGGATAAAGAAGTTGTGGTGCATCTATACAAGGGAATTTTAATTTACCTTAAAGAGAACTGTATTTGGGTCACGAGCTGAGGTGGATGAACCTACAGCCTGTTATGGAGAGTGAAATAAGTCAGAAAGAGAAAACCAAATGTTGTATATTAATGAGTATATATGGAATCTAGAAAAATGGCACTGATTAACCTGTTTTCAGGGCAGAAAGAGAGACACAGACAGAGAACATGTTTGTGGATACAATGCGGGAAGGAGAGGGCAAGTTGAATTGAGAGTAACATTGAAACACAGTACATTACCATCTGTAAAATATTAACAGATAGCTGGTGGGCAGTGTCTGTATGACACAGGAAGCTCACCCCGTCTGTGTGACCACCTGGAGAAGTGGGATGGGGTGCGAGTGGGGGACTCAAGAGGGAGGGGGTATATGTACACTTATGGCTGATTCACATAGTTGTAAAGCAGAAACCAACACACTGTAAAGAAATTATACTCCAGTTAAAAGTAAATTCAAAAAATAATGTATACATCTGTCAAATTCTTATAATCTATACTTTAAATATCTTACAGTTTTATTTGCCAATTCTGTCTCAAACAATACTCTGCTTGTTAGTCACTATTCATGACATTTGATTTATATATGTTGGTGTCTAGAAAGGAAAACGAAGAACTTTGTACTATCTACTGAGAAAGGCAAAATGGAGACTTTTTCGATACTTAAATATCACTTAAGGAAAAGGATTAATAATTAAGTAGTTATCAGTGGATGAATAACCCCTCAGTCTCTGGCCTCACATTTAACTGGACCCTGCTTCTCCTCTTTCTAGTGCTTTGGTAGGATCCTTATCTTTGAGGGCAAATTTAAAAAGTCAGCTTCCATACAAATGTTATAAGTGGGTGCTTAGTCCCCAGAGGTGACAAAGTCCCTTATCACCTGATGCTTCTTGTGTGAAATGAAAGCCTCCCCCTGTATCATTTATGTTTTAAAGGAGATCCTAAAAGCTGCGGTAGCACTGTGGTAGAGGATTTGTTTTCCAGGCTGGACTCCTCTTGTCAGGACTAGATTGGTGGTATATGAAATTTTTCAGGCTGCTTGAGCAGCAGTGGCTGTCTTATGCTTGTATACATATGCCCATCACACACACACACACACACAGACACTCCCTACATAATAAATGACTGGCCTGCAAAAGAAAGTCATGTTCCCATTTTCCAGTGACTGAAGATAAAAAATTTAGCCTTATCTTGCTGTCCTAATTCTCTTATCTTCAGAGTAATATGTGAATGAAACAAGTGAGAATCACACACAAAATCTTCAAAGAATAAGATTTTTAACATTCCTCCTTCATTTTCTTAAAATAAAAGTATTCAAATAAATATAAATACATAGACCTCAATATATTCATATAGATAAACATAAACAGTAGCTGAAGGATCTTCTAACAAGGATGTCATTAACTTTGGTGTGGAAGTTATGTGACACTGTTTATGAGGACCAGTCGCTGAAATGTTTGACATTTTATATGTGGCTGAAATATATTTTTTTCTGGACACTTCAGATGATACAGCCTTTGTGGGGCTACACGCAAAAACTGAGAATCTTGCTCTTGTTTTCCTATCACCACCTCAGATTTTTGAACTTCTGGGGGTGTCTTATAAACAGAAGTCTCATCTGAACTGGCTTCTGTTAAAATGTCGATGTGTTGCATTTGAAAATAAAATTTTTATTATTTGTTACCATAACAGCTGGAATTTTCACTACTTTTCCATTCTGTAGGAAGTTTTCCATTTTTAAATCTGAGTGTTTGTGTTAAAGTTATAGGAACTTTGCATAACAGTCTTTAAAACTTAATGCTTTCATCAAATTTTGGAACTAGAAAATAGGATCGGGGTGACCTGATTTCTCTCAGCCCTTTTGATTACAGAGTGGGATCCACATCAGATGGTGACCATTCTGCTCCTTATACAATTCCTGGGAAGTCAGTCCACAGTCTCCTTTAATGATCCATCCACCCCAGGACTCAATAGCCCAGATTGATGAAATTTCTTATTATATATGCCTTGAAGCTTGAAGTCATTCCATGTTTTGTTTTCCATTTTCTATGGAATTTGAAACCTCTCTAGTCTAACAATTCCTAATACACTTTGATGTGATTATTACATGATCTTGAACATAATATTCTAAAGGTAAGCCATCTTAAGCATTCAGCATTTCTCATGTCTTCCTTTGCACTCTATCTTTTGTATATTGGGGCATATGAATAAATAATCATGATTGAGACTGTTTCAAAGCTTCATAATTTACAAACCAATATTTATATCCATGCTGGTCTTAGTCTCATGGTGATAAACAAGGAGACAAGGGCTTCATGCACTTAGGGAAGAAAGAAATCTGGAAAGGAAGTTAAGGTGATGTGTAATGAAGGGTTGAATAGAGCAGGAAATGGATGTAAGTACATGAAATAATGGGATGCTTACATATTTCATTGGCCAAACTATGTAAGATAGATGTGGCTGCCAAGAACAGTTGCCCTTTTCTGATTCACTAATTTTTGCAGCAAAATCAAAGCCTCATATTTTTTGCACACTCTTACCTGATTGAATCCCATCCTGACAAAGTTGGCACACAGATGCTCCTCACACAGGTGTGTACACAGACCTTGACAAACGAAATGAGACGATTTGCATTGTGGATACCAATTGCACTTTGGTCTGCCCCTCTCTCCCTCCAATTTTCTGTCCTCTTCTCACATGTTCTACTGTGTAGGATGTGGGAAATGGGTAGCTCAAACACACACATTAAAAGTTGTAGGGATAAAGTTGACTCCGTTACAAATTAAAGGTACACTGCTGGCTCAGCAGTAAAGAACCCAGCTGCCAACAGGAGACCCGGGTCGGTTTCCTGAGCGGTGAAGATCCCCCAGACCAGGAAACGGCAGCGACTCCAGTGTTCATGCCAGGGAAACCCCACGGACAGAGGAGCCTGGTTGGTGACCGTCCATGGGGTTGCAAAAAGAATCAGGCACAAATTAGTGACTAAAGAACAAAATCAGGGAAGTCTTTCCCCAATCATTTCCTCCTTCTGGCCAGTGCTGAATATGATTTAAAAACTGGAGATTTGGAGTTGTAATTGAAAATCAGAAATATATATTACTTTTCCAATTGAGGGAGGAATCTGTAAACTCAGTCCGTGAATGTTTAAAATCTTAGAACTTCATTAAGTTGTGATGACTACAGTGAGACAGTCAAGGTTGAGAAATAGAAGCTCAGCCTTCTCTCCCCAGCAAGACAGCTGCCAGATGACGCTGTGCTCTGAGCTTGTTCTCTTGGCCTCTGTCCTGCTTGTCACCTGCATGTGGAGCAGGAAAACTTAAAAAGCTATTAGGATTTGGGGGGCTCAGATACCCAATGGCAAAAATTTTCCCCAATCCCAGAAAGAAAACAACCTTTTTTTTTTTTTTTTTGGAAAATTTAAGGGAAGATTTATGGACGTTCAGGTTTATAAAACCATCTGTTGCTTCAGGTTTGCAGGCTGGATGCTTTGAGAGTTCAAAGTTTGGACTGACCACACCACTACTGCTACCACTCCCTCCTCGTTCTTTAAAAGTTCAATTTAGTTTCTACATTGATACCTAAGAAGCTAGTCATTTAAACTTATTGGACAACTTGTAAAAATCAGTAGAACTTAGAAGATTGTATCTATTGCTCTTTAAAGGCATTTTTACTGTTTGTCCCTTGCTGCATTTAGGAGTCCAGTTGGTGACCTCTGAGTTTCCATTTAGCTTAGCTTCCTTATGGAAGCACTGCATAATTTGGGTTTTGTTTGAGCAATTGGTGACTTTTGACCCCTCTCAGTAACGTGTTTAGGCTGAGGAGGACTGAAAGAAGGTTCAAGATGGGATATTTCCAACCTCTTCCAAGCTAGAGTAGTCTTCCTCTCAGCATAGTAAACCCTTATATAGAAATGGTTTCCAGTCTCTATAGAGTGTTCTGGTGGAGCAACTCAGATCAAAGGCTTGCTATTTGAAAAATGCACATTCACATTGGAGAACAAAAAGAAAATGTTATGCAAGTCAATAATATCACTTCAAAGTATCTCAAGTGTATTCTCAATTTCAAATGAAAATGGAGAACATGAGAACAGGGTGTATAAGTTTTCTCTGCCTAATTCTGTTTGTAACTGAGATGAAATCTCAACTATCCCTTTACTGCTAGTGACGGGTCCCCAGGGACTCTGCGTATAGGGTGATCTGCTTATTAATTGCCTGTACCTGTGATAATCTTTTACACTTAGTTTACAAGGGTGACAAACTTTTATCTACCTCACTCTTTTTGAAAGCAGATTAGTTGCACTTTATTGAAAGAATAGCATTTTAGGGACGAATTTAAAATGAGAAACAGAGATAATGTGGATTAGCCTGTTAGATACCTTTATTCACAGGAAATCAGTTGTGTTTATAGGATTTGTTTCTGTTGTTGTTATAGTATTTTTTGAGTACCCATCTTATGGATGTCTGCCATTCTCCTAGGTACAGTGTAATTGTATCTTTAGATTACACAACATTTTAGGCATAAGGCTCTTTATTTTTATCTTTGCATGTTCAACATGCTTTATGATAACATTAGAAAAAGTCTTCTGTGTGCACCTATGCATGCAAACGTTTTAGCATATTATATCAGTACTTACTTGACATATGTACCTTGCATACATTATCTGATTTGCCAGAAACTAAATATTAACCATATTGTGATGAAAATGAAATCTCCTGACAACTCTTTCTTTCCCCATATTCTTTCCTGAAATGATGATGGTGAACTATAATATTGTGGAAGTCTATGTTCAGAATGTACAGCTCAAAACATGAGACTCAGAGATTGAATCTTGAGGTCTGATCAGTTCCTTAACTTTGCCTTAACGCATTAGACACTATGTCAGCAGTTGGGCAAGGCGATATTTTTCCTTCCACAATAGTAGCTCTTATTTTGCTTCTCAACCTCTGATACATCTACTTGTTTGCACCCTCTTTTCAACACAGTGCTAACATGTCAAAATTCATATGTAGACTGAGAGGAAAACTGAATGCTGAATCTTACATGATACTACAGAGTATTTGTTTGGAAAATGGGAAGACTTCTGATTGAGCAGATATGATACACAGATATTTGTTTAAACTGGTTCTGGATCTGACTCATCTGTGACTGAATCTTTCTTACCAGACCTGCATTTCATTTCTACTTAAAATCCGAAAAGTGCTTCAGAGATTTTGATCAGGTTTTTTTGACTTTACTTTTAGTTAATCCCCTTAGCAGAGAAGGCGATGGCAACTCACTCCCGTACTTTTGCCTGGAAAATCCCATGGGCAGAGCAACCTGGTGGGCTGCAGTCCATGGGGTCGCAAAGAGTCGGACAGGACTGAGCGACTTCACTTTCACTATTCACTTTCATGTATTGGAGAAGGAAATGGCAGCCCACTCCAGTGTTCTTGCCTGGAGAATCCCAGGGACGGCAGAGCCTGGTGGGCTACCATCTATAGGGATGCACAAAGTTGGACATGACTGAAGTGACTTAGCAGCAGCAGCAGCAATCCCCTTGTACTCAGTTTATAGACCAAGGGGAACTTCCCAACACTTTGCAGAATGAAATTGCAACCCCTAAAAGGGCTACTTCTTGTATTGCTCAGGGACTGAGTGGTGTAAGAAAGCAGGCTAACTGGAATGCAAAAGTAGGAAGTCAAGAGACACCTGGAGTAAAAGGCAAATTTGGCCTTGGAGTACAGAATGGAGCAGGGCAAAGGCTAATAGAGTTCTGACAAGAGAATACACTGGTCATAGCAAACACCCTCTTCCAACAATACAAGAGAAGACTCTACACATGGAAATCACCAGATGGTTGAGACTGAAATCAGATTGATTATGTTCTTTGAGGCCAAGGATGGAAAAGCTCTATACAGTCAGCAAAAACAAGCCCCGGAGTTGACTGTGGCTCAGATCATGAACTCCTTATGGCCAAATTCATTCTTAAATTGAAGAAAGTAGGGAAAAGCACTAGACCATTCAGGTATGACCTAAATCAAATCCCTTATGACAATACAGTGGAAGGGAGAAATAGATTTAAGGGACTAGATCTGATAGAGAGCCTCATGAACTATGGATGAAGGTACGTGACATTGTACAGGAGACAGGGATAAAGACCATCACCAAGAAAAAGTAACGCAAAAAAGCAAAATGGCTGTCTGAGGAGGCCTGAATGTGAAGCCAAGTGAGCCTTAGGAAGCATCACTATGAACAAAGCTAGTGGAGGTGATGGAATTCCAGTTGAGCTATTTCAAATCCTGAAAGATGACTCTGTGAAAGTGCTGCACTCAATATGCCAGCAAATTTGGAAAAGTCAGCAGTGGCCACAGGACTAGAAAAGGTCAGTTTTGATTCCAGGCCCAAAGAAGGGCAATGCCAAAGAATGCTCAAACTACCACACAATTGCACTCATCTCACACTCTAGTAAAGTAATGCTTAAAATTCTCTAAGTCAGGCTTCAGCAGCATTTCTGGGTATGTAGGCGCACATATCCATGCTTTTCTGCAATATTATGGAAAAAGCCATGGTCAGTGGTTTTCACAGGGAGTGGGGAAGCTGTATTTTTATTATTAGAGTCACCCCTGGGGCCTGGGTAAAATGCAGATTGCAGAAAAGAAGACATGACCATTCCAAGAACTTTGGCCTTTGACCCAGAAATATATCCTAATGGGTCTCTGGCTGAATTTCCACAGTGATTCTTAGCACAATAACACTGACAACCATGAGTTTTTCGGAAATGTTTACTGTAGTTTCTTAACCACGTGTGAACACCTTACTTCCCCTCTTTTCTGCACATTTAATATCCCAGTTCATTGAAAGCATGACTTATTAGACCAATGATGTTTTACTGTTTCAAGTGACAGGCAAAAGAGTTAGGTAATTTACTAGTTAAATAAGTCAATAAATTCATTCAAATTATTCTTGAAAGTTGCTTTTAAAAATTAGAATAGGACTTTGAGTACTGATTTCCAATATAGATTTAGGAAACTGCTTTCTTTTGTATGCAGTAGAGTTGAATAGCTTTAACTTTCTCATCTAATATGTGCTTTAAAAAAATCAGAAAAGTAAACTTACAGATGTGTAGAACAAACTAGTGGTTAGTAGTGGGTGGGGGGTTATTTAGTGATGGTAAGTGTACTAACTATTGGATATAAGTTAGGCTGAAGGATGTTTTGTACAACATGGGTAATGTAGCCAACATTTTGTAGTAATTATAAATAGAAAGCTACCTTTTAACACTGTGTATATTTTTAAATAAAACAGAAAACAGACTAACATTTATTTTTAAAAACTAACCACTAAATGGAGGCCTAGTGTTTCATCTGGTTTCTCCTCTAATGAGGTAGGAATTTGTCTAAGAGCTTGAGAAAGCCTGACCATGTTAGGCTTATTGCAAGACCACAAAGGATGTATAAAACTACATATACCATGATGGTGAAGAAAGCTGAGTGCCAAAGAATTGATGCTTTTGAACTGTGTTGTTGGAGAACACTCTTGAGAGTCACTTGGACTGCAAGGAGATCAAATCAGTCCAACCTAAAGGAGATCAGTCCTGGGTGTTCATTGGAAGGACTGATGCTGAAGCTGAAACTCCAATACTTTGGCCACCTCATGCGAAGGGTTGACTCATTGGAAAAGAACCTTATGCTGGGAAGGATTGGGGGCAGGAGGAGAAGGGGATAATAGAGAATGAGATGGCTGGATGGCATCACTGACTTGATGGACAAGGGTTTGTGTAGACTCTGGGAGTTGGTGATGGATAGGGAGGCCTGGTGTGCTGCGATTCATGGGGTTGCAAAGATTCGGACACGACTGAGTAACTGAACTGGTCTGAACCATTCTTTGTGGGTGATTTAAAGAATGTTCAAGAGTGAGTTTTTCTCCATACAAATTTCCCCCACTTATTTAATTCCTAAGTAAGATACATCTCCATTGTAATGGCACAATAGAATATTTAGAGTTGCTGTTCTTCAGTCCTAAATCGTGTCCAACTATTTGCAACTCTACAAACTACAGCACACAGACTCCCCTGTCTTTTAGAATATCCCAAGAGAATAATTCTATATAAAGATATGGAAGTCTTAAAAATTTAGAAAAAAGCCTGTTCAACTCTCATTCTATGTTAGAACTGCATCCTTGTAGTTCCGAATTCTAAATGTATTCGTGTTAACCTATAATACAGAAACACTACCCTCCTCCTTGGTGATAGTGACGGTCTGTGTCTATAGTTCAGTTCAGTTCAGCTCAGTTCAGTTCATTCAATCATGTCCACTTCTTTGCGACCCCATGAATCACTGCATGCCAGGCCTCCCTGTCCATCAACAATCTGCGGAGTTTACTCAAACTCATGTCCATCGAGTCAGTGATGCCATCCAGCCATCTCATCCTCTGTCGTTTCCTTCTCCTCCTGCCCCCAATCTTTCCCATGATCAGGGTCTTTTCCAATGAGACAACTCGTCCCATGAAGTGGCCAAATATTGGAACTTCAACTTCAGCATCAGTCCTTCCAATGAACACCCGGGACTGATCTCCTTTAGGATAGACTGGTTGGATCTCCTTGCAGTCCAAGGGACACTCTAGAGTCTTCTCCAACACCACATTTTAAAAGCATCAATTCTTTAGCACTCAGCATTCTTCACCGTCCAACTCTCACATCCATACATGACCACTGGAAAAACCATAGCCTTGACAGGACAGACCTTTGTTGGCAAAGTAATGTCTCTGCTTTTTAACATGCTATCTAGGTTGGTCATAACTTTCTTTCCAAGGAGTAAGCATCTTTTAATTTCATGGCTGCAGTGTCTATAGTTAGGGAAGTAAAACAGGCTTCTTCTGTTGTGGGATGGCTCTCCTGTGCCCTGCCCAGCAGAGAGGTCTGCGTGTGGCCATCTGCATCTATGCATACCTTGTGTGTAGGTCAACCACAGTTCTCTAGCACCCCTGCCAAGAACTTTGTCTTGGGCACTGGAGGTGCAAACTACAGAGTCACAAGATTTCATTCTATCCCAAAGGGTTCATCAGAAAGGTATAATCTATAGGAGTAAAAACAGGCAGCCTGGAAAAGAACACAAACCATGATCAAGATCATGGTCTTGAACATCTACATAAATTTAAGAGAAAAATCTCACCAAACTGTTTGATATATATTCTCAAATAACACTTTTATTGGCTGTGAATGTGTAAAGGTGGAACATTCATAATCTGGAGGTCGCAGTGTAGATTCTTCCTCTTACAAAGTCTCCTGTCACATTCCTTTCCATTTGCATTGGTGAACTGCAGTCTTTGTACCCAATGGTAGAGTGCAAAGATGAGGGATTTGACCCAGAAAAAAAATTCAACCTCACATCACTTGTAAGAAGTGTGAATTGTTATTTCATTCTAAAGATAGCCGTTTTCTTCTTTTTTGAGTTTATTCTATGCACTAGGCAGTTTAAGAGAAGCTTAATATAGTCTACATTGTCACATTCATATTTTTATTCACACGAAGATACATGGCAGGGATGATTCTCTAGTTATTTTATAGCTAGCAACTTCTTTCTCTCCTGCTTTGCTTATCCCTCCTACATATTAGAATTTGTTGTAAGTTTTAAACATTCTTTTAGTTAAATCTTTTAAAGACTTATTTTCTTTCTAGACCTTCTATCACAAACTGCTCCATCAATCTCCTGGGTGGTCCCCAGTCCCTGAATTAATATCCCTGGAATCCCCTTCTGCTCCCTCTAATACTGGCTCTGTTCTTCAGCGGGACTTTGCTTTAAAAATACAAGGATAATTGTGTCTCCACTACCTAAACATTTGCATGGCTACCCTTTTCCCTAGAAGAGAGCCTACATTTCTTCTCATTGGCCTGGGTCTTCCTAGGTCTGGCCCTTGCCTGGGTTTCAGCTTCACTCCTGCCCTGTCCTCCCCTCTCTCCAGTCCAGCTGCACCAGACCTGATCGGTTCCCTGAACATACCATGATCCTGCACTATCTTCCTTGCTTTGCTTTGCCTAAAATGTTTTTTCCTTAGTTTGTTCAGCTTCCTCCCATGTATCTTTTAGATTTTTAGCTTCTGCACCAGCTCCTTGGACAGTGACTCCTAACCCTTTTGACTAGGAGCCGAGTTCCCTTGCTCTCTGCTCCCACAGTGTGAATCCTTCCTGTTTCCACAGCTCTTCATGTTTGTGATTACTTGTTCAAATACCTGTCTTTTCCACTAGAATAAATCTTAATGAAACCAGTGACCTCACCTGTCCCATTTATCAAAGGATTTCCTTTCTGTAATGTAGAATCTGGTGCTGGGGAGGCATTCAGTAAACCATTGTCAAATACATAAAGATTTTAACGAAAACAGAGAACTGGAGAGGTTGAATCTCCTGCCCTGATTCATACAAGTTATACCTCTGGCCACACCTGGATTAGAACCCACGTGTGTTTATCAAGATTGTCCAGCTTTCCCTCCATTTGACTGCTAGCTTCGGGAAGGGCTGGTGTGACTGGAAAGGTTCATTTATACTTTTTCCTGTTTTCTGCCCTTGGAACAGTATTTTGGATCCAGTTTTCTATAATGGGCAGTTTTAAGATCTTTGTGATAATACAACATATACTTTAAAAGAGTATTTTGAAAATTATAGATTCCTGCTTAGTGATATTTCTACATGATTCTGAAAGTTGTATAATCCAGAACATTCATGTGAAAAATATCATTAACTACTTTTAATTTTCATCTTGATTTTTTTGTTAAAATTTAAAGTAAGTATTTTTTGCTTTGTTTTTATTTATTTTTTTTATTTTATCATCATCTAAGGGCTTCCCTGGTGGCCCGGATGTTAAAGAATCCACTTGCAATGAAGGAGACCTGAGTTCGATCCCTGGATTGGGAAGATATCCTGCAGGAGGGCATGGCAACCTACTTCTGTATTCTTGCCTGGAGAATTCCATGGATGGAGGAGCCTGATGGGCTACAGGCCATGAAGTCACAAGGAGTCACACAAGACTGAGTGAATAAGAGACACATACCACTACCAAATACTTATTCACTATAAGGGTGCGTAGGGTGTGGAGGTACCCCAAGTTTACACATCAGGATTATGCAGATACTTTTAATGTATTGGTGTTGGACTAACCATAAAGAAATCTTGCTATTTGTGATAATATGAATGAATCTTGAGCTCATTCAGTTCAGTTCAGTTCAGTCATTCAATCGTGTCCGACTCTTTGCAACCACATGAATCGCAGCATGCCAGGCCTCTCTGTCCATCACCAACTCCTGGAGTTTACTCAAACTCATGCCCATCGAGTCAGTGATGCCATCCAGCCATCTCATCCTCTGTCGTCCCCTTCTTCTCCCGCCCCCAATCCCTCCCAGCATCAGGGTCTTTTCCAATGAATCAACACTTCGCATGAGGGAGCCAAAGTATTGGAGTTTCAGCTTCAGCATCAGTCCTTCCAATGAACACCCAGGACTGAGCTCCTTTAGGATGGACTGGTTGGATCTCATTGCAGTCCAAGGGACTCTCAGGAGTCTTTGCCAACACCACAGTTCAAAAGCATCAATTTTCTGGAGCTCAGCTTTCTTCACAGTCCAAATCTCACATCCATGCATAACCACTGGAAAAACCATAGCCTTGACTAGACAGACATTTGTTAGCAAAGTAATGTCTCTGCTTTTTACTATGCTATCTAGTTTGGTCATAACTTTCCTTCCAAGGAGTAAGGGTCTTTTAATTTCATGGCTGCAATCACCATCTGCAGTGATTTAGGAGCCCCAAAAAATATAGTCTGACACTGCTTCCGTTGTTTCCCCATCTATTTCCCATGAAGTGATGGGACCAAATGCCATGATCTTAGTTTTCTGAATGTTCAGCTTTAAGCGAACTTTTTCACTCTCTTCTTTCACTTTTATCAAGAGGCTTTTTAGTTCCTCTTCACTTTCTCACATAAGGGTGGAGTCATCTGCATATCGCAGGTTATTGACATTTCCTGAGCTCATTATGCTATATGAAATAAGTCCAAGAAAGTCAAATGCTGTATGATCACACTTAAATGTGGAATCAAACAGCAACCACGAGGGACAAAACATAAATACAAAGAACAGATTGGTGGTTTGGGTGGGCAGCCAACATCGGTGAAGTGGGTTAAAAGGTACAAATGTACAGTTATATATAAATCCTGGGGGTAGAAAACAGAGCATGATGACTCTAGTTAATAATAGTGTATCGCTCACTTGAAAGTTGCAAAGAGAGTAGATCTTAAAAGTTCTCACCACTAGAAAGGAATCATAAATATGTGTGATGATAGATATTAACTAGATTTACTATGGTGATTATTTTCCATCTGAACCACCAGGGAAGCCCCTATTTGCAGTATATACAAATAGCAAGTCATTGTGTTGGACATCTAAAACTTGTATGATGCTGTATGTCAATTATATTAATATCTCAATCTAAAAAATACACCATGAAAAAACAGGAGAGAGAGACTTTGATCATATGCATTTCTATGTTTCTTATGGTCTTATTTCACCTATATTAATTGTCCTAAGAATCTATGCCCACATAGCCCTGAGGAACATGATGACTTGAGAAATTTTACTGACAAGAAGAGAGAAAAGAAAGAGAGTCTAAGTTTTAATATTCATGCAACAGGCATTTGACCTTAGAAAGAAGAAAATAAGACTCCCCAGATTTTACTGATAAATCCTCTGCCCTTTGTTCCAGTGGTGAAAAGTGAAAGTGAAAGCTGCTCAGTCATCTCTGACTCTTTTTGACTCCATGGGCTGTATTCTCCAGGCCAGAATACTGGAGTGAGTAGCTGTTCCCTTCTCCAGGGAATCTCCCCCACCCAGGGATCTAACCCAGGACCCCACATTGCTGGCGGATACTTTACCAGCTGAGCCACAAGAGAATATGCCAAGCAATGAGGAAATGCTTAGTTTTCCACTCTTATTTAGTCAGGGTAAAGCAATCTAGGAATACGCTTGTGTATTCTGTGATGTGTTTCCTTACTTATATTATTTATTAATTTTTTTGCATTTTAATATATGTGGTATAATATGAGATGTGGTTACCTTATAGATGTGCACAAATCCATGTAGTAATATGGTAATATGTTGCATTTTTACCAAAGAAGATAATTATTTCCGAATTCTGCCTTTCATACAAAGTAAAATTCCTATGTCTCACTGTAAGAAATAATTTCTGAAGGGTATTGAAGACATATATATCTATTTAGTTGGTTGTGAGTGATGTTAAAAACGGAGTTTGTAAATATCCATCATCTCATCTATGTTGTATTTGACTATCATTCTAAATTAGACAATATCATTATACATTATTAGTGAAATGAATGAGCTATATTTAAAGATGCAACTACTTTACAAGTGATGCATTTGTAGCCTTATTTTATTATGTGTTTTCTGATATGAGCAAAATATAAATAGAGATGTAGTGTTCTGAGGTGATTTAAATTTACAAGGGATAAAGGAAATGGGATTTTTGATTGATAGGAATACATTAAATATATTGGTTTTACTCCTGAATTTTCTTTATGTATAGACTTCCTAATATGGCTTCAACTACATAAAAGGGAACCATTAAATGAGTTAGAGTTAGAAATTCATTTCAAAATTGAATGATTTAATTATGTTTTATTAGGGTCTCATTCTTTTTTTTGATACATGTTGGATAGCATCTTGGATAGATTTGCATTGTATTTTTATAAACAGTGGTATGTATTCATTTCTTAAAATAATTTTTTCCACATCAACTGAAATGGCCAAGCAAAGAAATAGTAAGTAATTGTGAAGAAATAGTAAGTAATTGTGAAGCATTAAAATCCACGAAATTTAGTCACTGCATTGTTTTTTTTTTTAATTTAAAATCCAAAATATTATACAGTTTCTCCAATAAAAATTATATTTGCTTTACTCCAGTTCTATTTTTGTATAATCGTAATGGTTTTTGCCAAAGAATGGCAACTGTTCCATGTTCCACCTCTCAGGCCAGGTGCAAATGATGCTTGCTATTGCACTGCACATTGGGACTCAGGTCCAGGGGAGTAGGTAGCAAAATGGTGTCAAGCAAACAGACAGGGAACAATTAAAGAGTAAATTACACGAATTATGCCACTATCAACCATTTGTTCACCATGAGGGGTGAGTAGGGTGTGGAGTTAACCAACATTGTCCTCAGGATTATGAAAGCACTCTTAATGTATTAGTTATGGACTTACCATGAAGAAATCTTGCTCTCTGTGATAGCATGAAGGAACCTTGAGGGCATTATGCTATGCGAAGTAAGTCAGATAAAGACAAATGCTACATGAGCTCCCTTAAATGAGGAATCTAAAACCAATAACCACAAAGAACAAAATATAAATCCAGAGAACAGTTTGTTGCTTTCCAGAGGCAGGGTTTGGGTGGGGGAGCCTGAATGGGTGAAGTGGATACAGATTTCCCATTATAAACAAGTCACGGGGATATAATACAGAGTGTGGTGACTATGGTTAATAATGGTGTATTGTATACTTGAAAGTTGCTAAGAGAGTTGATCTCAAAGTACTCACCACAAGAAAAATTTGAATCAGTGTGTGATGATGGATCACACTGGTAAATCAACACTAGAATTACTGTGGTCATAGTTTTGCCATATATACAAATATCAAACCATTGTGCTGCATATCTAAAATGTGTATGGTGTTATATGTCAATTAAAAACTAACCACCATCTTGGGGAAAAAGTAGAGTTAGACTTTGACCGTGTGTTTTTCTATGGTCCTTCATATTCCTATTTCTCCTTTATTAACTGTCAGAAGAATCTAGGAGGACATAGCCCTGAATAACTTGATGACTTTTGAAATTGTCCTGACATAGGAGGGGAAAGAAAGAGAGTCTAGGTTGTAATACTTACTCGACAGGCATTTGACCCTGGATAACAGAAAATAAGATTCCCCAGACTTTCCTGATAAACGCTCTGCCTTTTGCCACACTGGGGATCAAGAGTAAAAAGATACTTTGAATGTTAGTATAGAAACTCAATAGTTTTCAAGGATCCCTTTCTCTTAAGAATCTGTATTTATAGTTGAGTTTTTGAAATTATTCACATTTGCAAAATATTTAACTGATTTTGAGTTTACTACTTTACTCCTTTACATTTATAAAAATTTAATACTATCCTGAAACATAGCCTAATGCATTTTGGCATGAGAAATAAACATACTAACTCATAAATAACCAACTTATAAATAAATAATGTATTTTAGAATTAGTTCAAAATACATTTATTAAATATTATGAAGGGTAATTGTTTGAATTTAGTTTTGCTGACCCAAATTTTTCATGAGGAAGAGGTAAATATGTGAATAAATAATTAGTCTGGTTTATTCATTTCTTTGGTGAATGTCAATAAAACTTAACATAGTCACCCAAAAGAGAGAAGAGCTGATTTGTCCGGAAAAGTTACAAGAATTTTTAAAAAGGAAGTGAAATAGGATCTGGAGGAGCTCCCCAGGAGTAGATGGGGATGGGACTCCAGGTTGGAGAAGAGCTTATAAAAAGAAAGACATTTAAAATCCAAAGAGCACCACAGGTGTGGGGAAAGATGATGAATTCTATCGACTCTCTCCTATCTTTGTGGTGGGGGACAGGGCGGTGGGCAGACAGAAACAGCAAAAGATCCCTGCCTGTGACTCACATGTCTCACTTGCTCCCTGCAGTTGTGTCTTTCCTATGAGTGGACTTCTGGGCAGACACATGGACACCTGAGCCTAGGAGCGAACCCTCCACTCCTGTCTGTCCTGGAGACACGCCTCCTCACATGTCCTTGGGAGAGAGCACTGGGTTCTATAGGTAAGATCCCCTGCAGAAGCAAATGGCAACCTAATCCAATACTTTTTTCTGGAAAATCCCATGGACAGCGGAGCCTGGTGGACTACAGTCCAGGAGGTCCCAAAAGTTTGAGACATACTTAGCAACTAAGCAGCCACAGCAAGTAGAAACTGGTAGTAAGAACAAATCAAATAATTGTGATGACATTGGGCCTTTTATTTGTGCTGTGATTAGCCTTTATTACAACTCACATTACTGAAGTTATTCTATATGTGTAATGTAAGACTGCCTATATTTCATAAATATTAAACTTCATAACCATATGTGAGGCCTCGTTCTTCTTGTTATTGACCCCATGGACTGCAGCACACCAGGCTTTCCTGTCCTTCATTATCTCCTGGAGTTTGCTCAAACTCATGTCCATCATGTCGGTGATAACATCCAACCATTTCATCCTCTGTCACCCCTTCTCCTCCGTCCCTCAATCTTTCCCAGCGTTAGAGTCTTTTACAATGAGTCAGCTCTTCGAATCAGGTGGCCAAAAATATTAGACCTTTGACTTTAGTACTTTGAATATTCAAGGTTGATTTCCTTTAGAATTGACTGGTTTCATTTCCTTTAATCCAAGGACTCTCAGGAGTACTTCCAGCATCCCTGTTCGAAAACATCAGTTCTTCAGTGTTCAGGCTTCATTATGGTACAAAACTCATATCCTTACATGAAACTGGAAAAACCATACCTTGGAATATATAGTCATTATCTGACAAAGTGATCACTCTGCTTTTTAGTACGCTATCTATTTTTTTCATAGCTTTTCTTCCAAAGAGAAAGCATCTTTTAACTCCATGGCTACAGTCATCATCTACACAGATTATGGAGCCCAAGAAAATAAAACATGTGAGGCCTATCAAATACCTAACTCAAACTTTTCATCAAGATAAATTTGGTTATAGAATTATATAGCCTTAAGATAACCACATTCTGACCTTTTTTAACCAATTACCATGTTTCTCTGTGATTGGCTTTCTTTGGGGTTGGTATTAAAAAAAAATTGAAATTTTATTCCAATCTGAAAGAAAGGCAATCCCAAAGAATGCTCAAACTACCGCACAAATGCACTCATCTCACACGCTAGTAAAGTAATGCTCAAAATTCTTCAAGCCAGGCTTCAGCAACACGTGAACCATGAACTTAAAGATGTTCAAACTGGTTTTAGAAAAGGCAGAGGAACCACAGATCAAATTGCAAATATCCACTGGATCATTGAAAAAGCAAGAGAGTTATACATAAACATCTATTTCTGCTTTATTGACTATGACAAAGCCTTCGACTGTGTGGATCACAATAAACTGAGGAAAATTCTGAAAGAGATGGGAATACCAAACCACCTGACCTGCCTCTTGAGAAACCTATATGCAGGCTAGGAAGCAACAGTTAGAACTGGACATGGAACAACAGACTGGTTCCAAATAGGAAAAGGAGTACGTTAAGGCTGTATATTGTCACCCTGCTTATTTAACTTATATGCAGAGCACATCAGGAGAAACGCTGGGCTGGAAGAAGCACAAGCTGGAATCAAGATTGCCAGGAGAAATATCAATAATCTCAGATATTCAGATGATACCACCCTTATGGTAGAAAGTGAAAAGGAAATAAAAAGCCTCCTAGTAAAAGTGAAAGAGGGGAGTGAAAAAGTTGGCCTAAAGCTCAACATTCAGAAAACTAAGATCATGGCATCTGGTCCCATCACTTCATGGGAAGTAGATGGGGAAACAGTGGAAACAGTGTCAGACTTTATCTCTTGAGATCCAAAATCACTGCAGATGGTGACTGCAGCCATGAAATTCAAAGACACTTACTCCTTGGAAGGAAAGTTATGACCAACCTAGATGGCATATTAAATGCAGAGACATTACTTTGCCAACAAAGGTCCATCTAGTCAAGGCTATGTTTTTTCCTGTGATCATTTTGGATGTGAGTGTTGGACAATAAAGAAAGCTGGTTGCTGAAGAATTGATGCTTTTGATCTCCGGTGTTGGTGAAGACTCTTGAGATTCCCTTGGACTGCAAGGAGATCCAACCAGTCCTTCCTAAAGGAGATCAGTCCTGGGTGTTCATTGGAAGGAGTGATGTTGAAGCTGAAACTCTAATACATTGGTCGGCTCTTGCGAAGAGTTGACTCATTGGAAAAGACCCTGATGCTTGGAGGATTTGGGGGGCAGGAGGAGAAGGGGTTGACAGAATGAGATGGCTGGATGGCATCACCGACTCGATGGACATGAGTTTGAGTAAACGCTGGGAGTTGGTGACAGACAAGGAGGCCTGGCATGCTGTGATTCATGGGGTGGCAAAGAGTCAGACATGACTGAGTGACTGAACTTAACTGAACTGAACCATGTTTCTTTAATGATTCTGATCTATATCTCAAAGTTGTATTCTTTATCACAGAACATGACTCAAATTTACACTGAATCTACTATGTTCACTAAGAAATCGTGTGCCTAGTGACACAGTAGAGGAATAAAATTAAAACAAAAATTAGGTGCTTAAATTTGAAATTGGAGAAAAAGAAGAGAACCACAAATAAATGCAACAATGTGCACTGAATAAAGTTGTGGGTGGTAGGAAAGAATGGCCATCTGGGTCTTTAAGAACAGTAGCCATATGGGGACACTTTATATTAAGACAGGGTACTCATTTGTCCATAAAGCTTCTACTTCCTGTGGACAGTGGGTATTCAGTTCAGTTCAGTTCAGTCACTTAGTCATGTCCAACTCTTTGCTATGCTTCCTGGAGACAGTGGGTATTAACAAATTAAAAATTAGAACTTACATTGTTATGAGAATTTTAGTGAAGAAGTTGACAGATTGGGTGTGGTAGGAAAAAGTCACTTTTCTCAGCAAAAGAAATTTTAACCTTGGGGCATATTCTACAGTAATCAAGGTAATTAAAAAGCAGGCAGCTGTCCCATCTTTGAAAAACAATTTCACAATTGCCTGTTTCTAAAGTTTACAGGCAGATCAAGACACGAACATCTGTATTTAATATTTCTTTAAAATCACGATTGTAACTGCTGTTTCCAAGGCCACCCACTTGAATGGCGGGAGACACAGTTTTGTTATGAAAGTGACTCTAGATGCAAATGTTAATTCCATGGCTTAGAGTCCCCAGTTGGCTTCCTGGAAGGAGTGTGAACTATCTTTTTTGGAGGAACTTTTCTCTCAGACAAAAGTAGAATTAAACAGTTAAGTGGTCAGGAGGCCATTAATATTTTCACACTAAGATCACCTTGGGTTGATTAGAACAGGTCTTTGTTGCTCCTCCATCACTTGGTCATTTGTATTGCTGTTGCTGGTATCCTATTTTGGATACCGTTGCCTTCAGAGAGCTCACTGTTTCTATAATGAAGGTCTGTGGGCTGAAACACTTCTGTCTTGCCACCAGATCTTAGACTCCATCCTTTTCCCTGTCCTCAGTTGATGCAGGGAGTGGGCTCTTTCACATAGAACCTTGAGGACCACATCTCACCAACCAGCATTCCTCAGAAAAGTTAAAATTCCTTTCTCCCTCTGTGTATCAAACTCCCTTCACTTAGACTTTGGATTACATTTCCATCTGTCCACTCCATTTTCAGGAACCCCGTTCCAATTGATCCATCAATAATCAAAACCACTGGTCACATGGGAAGTTAATGAAAGCTTCACCCGAAATTAAGAAAATCATTAAAATACTGGTTCACTCAGACTGTGTTAACAAACCAGGGTATCTGGGGTACTTGACGTTTTACATGTCATGTGCTCATGGGGAGAGTTTTAATGGAAACAATTTTCAGACTCTCAACACTCATATGAATTCTTTTCTAAATTTTTCCCTCTGAGAAAGCATTAGTATGTGAAGGCTTAAATACTGGTCTTCTTTCCTCCTCCCATTTCAGAATTGCCCTGGTCCGGTTTTATAAAGAAAGGCATGCATTTCACTATCTGGAATCTTATTACTGTGTGATGCCCCAGGGGGTACAGATTTCTGGGATGCCACGCAAAAAGACCAAATGAAATGCTCTTGTTACCTAAGCCTTCTTTGATCATGGCATCATGAGCTTACAGTAAGTCTTTATGTCTTTCTGTCTTTTATTTATTTCTGTTAAATGGATAGCAAAAAGAGTTAATATTTTAACTTTCTTATTTCATATATACTGTGGAACAGAAAGACAGGACTGGACAATATTGATTCAACAATCTTCTTTGGGTATGCACTTGCATGTGAACATTTACTCCAAATAGAAATGGTCTTGGAACTTTCCCGACTGTCTAGTGCTTAAGAATCCGTGCTTGGAATGAAGGGGGCCTGGGGTTCAATCCCGCTCACAGATCTAGATTCCACATTCCACAAGAGAGGTGGAAGATCTGGCTATGCTACAACTAAGACACAAGGCAACCAAGTAAATAAAAATGCTAAAAAAAGAAATGTTGGTATCTTTGCAACATAGTGACTTTAAGTATGAACCTTGGAGTCCTGTAGCCTTTGTACATACTCCCACTCCACCACTCACTAGCTCTGAATCTTTAAGCAAGCCTTATTTTACTTCTCTCCATAATTCCATTCAAACTGGTGTTCGCCTCATGGAGTTGCAAAATAATTAATGAAGGTAATGCAGGAAAAGCATTTCAGAGAAAGACCAGAAGAAGATAAACGCCTGACCAATATTTGTCACTTCACATTTTCTTAATGTGATGTTACAACAGGGGAGTCTCCTCAGGCAAAACCAGCCACCCAGCTCTGTAGTGAAGGGCTCAGCCTCATCCAAAGGGAAGTCTGGACTTTGTACTTGTTTCCTGGCAGCTCCTCTCTAAACCCTAGGGTTGTTTTCTCTGATAAAGTGTGACTAAAGGTGTCAAAGAGTGACACTGAGAAAAGTGCTTTTGTTTGTGTGAGGGCCTTGGGACAGCCTGATACGGATGCAAACTATCTGATTTAGAGTAAAAAGTTTGGGCCACCTGAACAATGTGATTCAGGATGGGGGTTTCGGTCATGCAGTATCAGCTGCACCTCTAGAGGGGTTTGAAGCTGAGATCAGCTGTATGGACAGTTAATCATGCCTACGAGGTGGAGCCCCAGTAAAGCCACTGGACACAGAGCCTGGAGTGAGCTCCCGTGTCTGCAAGTGCTCATTGTTGGCACATAGGTGCTGGGAACACAAAGCTGCCCATGACACCCTGGGAAGAGGAAACCAAAAGTTCCATGCTCACACTGTCTTTGACTCTTCCCTATATGCCTTTTTCCCTGGGTGGTTTTTATCTGTATCTTTCAAAACCCTGCAGTCCCCTGGGTATATACCAGGAGAAATCTACAATTCCTTAGTCCTTGGCTTCCTATCAGTACCACAGAGCATTCAGTAGCATGAGGCACTGGGTTACCTTAGACAAGTCAATCTCCTCATTGGGGACCATGGCCTAATGGTTGTGTTCTCCCAAAATTCGTATGTTGAAAAGCTAATCCCCAAAGTGACGATTTTAGATGGTGGGACCATTTGAAAATAATTAGGTCATGAGTGCAGCACCCACATGAATGGGATTAGGGCTCTTGTGAAAGTGGCCTGAAATATTTGCTCATCCCTTCTATTTAGGGATATGTCCTGGAAGAGGCCCTCACTCACTCAACCATGCTGGCACCCTGATCTTGGACTTTTAGCCTCCAGAACAGTGATAAATAACATGGTTTATAAACCACCTATTCTCTGGCATTTTGTAACAGCAGCCTGCATGCACTAAAACACTGGACATGATTAAATGGGAAAAAAGAAAATTCTCAATCATGTTTCCCCTTCTAAGATCATGAATTTGGAACAAATAACATGGGTATTCAATTCTCGTGGCACGAGGTAACATACTCCACAGAACTGTACATTTCTTTCCAATTGTAGTTCTTTGACATGCTCACCTGGGAAGATATTTCCTTGGATGTAATTAACATGTAAACAAATAGATTGTGGATTTTATGGGATCAGTTGAAGGTGTTAAGAGCAAAGACAGAGGTTTCCCAAAGTAAAAGCAATTCAGCCTGAAAACAAGACCATTCCTGGAACCCCAATCACCAGCCTGTCAGCCTAAAGATGAAGCAACTGGACCCTAAGGCCTGGGCTCTCATCAGAATCCTAACATAACTGCTCTTTGACTTAGAAAACTTATCTTTACTTCTCTACGCCTTGGTTTTCTCAATTAAACAAGGAAATTAGAGTAGAAAATCCTTTACATTTCCAAAGATTATGCAAATCTCAGTATCAAGCATGAACCCAAACTGAGGTTTTATTCTTTTTCTTGAAAAGAAAATTATCGATTAGTTATGCAGCTTCCGTGTTTGGATCTCTTCTACTTCTCATTATGTGCTCTATCTCACAATATATTTCTCTAACTTAGCTTTAAGAAAAATTCCTTGATAGAAATCATTACTTGATTGTTTTGGAATACTACATTTACCTTCGGTCTTTCTTTGAAAAGCAGGAGTTGCAGTTAAGCATACTCGTGAGAAAAACTGTTTCTAAATGTCAGTATGTCACCTTGAGGAATTTTGCTATGTGCAATTTCTCAGTCGTGTCCAACGCTTTATGACCCCATGGTCTGACGACCCCATGGACTGCAACCCACCAGGATCCTCTGTCCATGGGGATTCTCTAGGCAAGAATACTAGAGTGGTTTCACATGCCCTCTTCCAGGAATCTTCCTGACCAGGGGTGGAATCCAGGTTTCCTATAGTGCAGGCGGACTCTTAATGTCTGAGCCAAAAGCTCCCAATAAAATGAGTCTTCACGTATACAGAAGATGCATTATTTGTCTACTTTTGTTTCCTGCAACAGTGTTTTTTTTTTCCCCCAATTAATATGCTGGTCCCGTTTCTATTCACCTGAAAGCTATCTTAATACAAGTTTTTCCTCCAAGGAAAAAAAAATAACACAAAAGGAACTTTCATCTGTAATAGCGGTTAAGATTTTGTCCAGTTGTCAGTTTATCCAAAATACCAGAGGCTGAGTACTTTGCTTTTAATTGTAATATTTACCTCAAAAGGAACAAATAAGATGGTCTGTGAAAAATACCAGTTTCTGCCATGGTTGATATTCAGTAAATGGTAACTTCAGGGTGTTATGCCCGATGTCCAAATCCCCGAGCGGGAATAGAGAAGGCTTCCAACGCAATGCAACTCGCAAAAACGGAAGTTTATTACTGACTCGAGCCAGGGCTTCTGCCACAACCAACGCAGTGGTGCCGGGTCAGAGAGCCCCGAGTCCAAGCTGTTACACAAATTTATAGGGTGAGCACAGGCCATTGGTGGTTGGTTTAAGCGGATTGGTTACAAGTTTGCAAAGCAATTTCATTGGGTCAAAACTTTCGCACGCGCAGGACTTTCCCAGGGGTTTCCACCCCGTTCCTAATTTCCTAATTGGCAAACAGCGTTCAGTGTTAAGCGAAAGCTAATTGGTTTTATCCAGGTGGCCTGATAATCTTACCACCCAGAAGTAGGAAGGCCTACTCCTAATCTAAGCTGCCTGCCATGGCGTTAATTCTGCTTGCCTCACAAGGGTAGTTGGTGCAGCCTTTATAGATCCAAGGAAACTGAATTAAAGCAGTGGGAATTGATGTTGTTCAGATAAGTAACTATAAGACAGAGTGTGGTCAGTGAGATATAAATGGTGAGAATGAAATTAGGAAGCAATAAGGAGAAAGATGGTACTTTCATCTAGGAAAAGAAGGTAACACTTCAGTAAAGAGGTGAATTATTTTTGTACATTCAAAGAGAGATTAGGCGTTTGTGTACTATTTAAGAATATTTGATTTGTAGATACTCCTTGAAGTATTTTCATCAGAAAGTACAGCTAAGTAACTGAACTCCTCTAGTGAAGTTAAGACCCTATGGTCAAAAGGAGACTCAAGGGCAGGTTTAGGGCACTGTGTCTCAGTCAGTTCAGTTGCTCAGCCATGTCCAACTCTTTGCGACCACATGAACCGCAGCATGCCAGGCCTCCCTGTCTATCACCAACTCCCAGAGATTACTCAAGCTCATGCCCATCGAGTCGGTGATGCCATCCAGCCATCTCATGCTCTGTCATCCCCTTCATCTCCTGACCCCAATCCCTCCCAGCATCAGGGTCTTTTCCAATGAGTCAACTCTTTGCATGAGGTGGCCAAAGTATTGGAGTTTCAGCTTCAGCATCAGTCCTTCCAATGAACACCCAGGACTGATCTCCTTTAGGATGGACTGCTGGGATCTCCTTGCAGTCCAAGGGACTCTCAAGGGTCTTCTCCAACACCACAGTTCAAAAGCATCAATTTTTCGGTGCTCAGCTTTCTTCACAGTCTGACTCTCACCATCATACATGACCACTGGAAACCATAAACTTGACTAGATGGACCTTTTTTGGCAGAGTAATGTCTCTGATTTTTAATATGCTATGTAGGTTGGTGATAACTTTCCTTCCAAGGAGTAAGCGTCATATAATTTCATGGCTGCAATCGCCATCTGCAGTGATTCTGCAGCCCCCCAAAATAAAGTCTGACACTGTTTCCACTGTTTCCCCATTTATTTCCCATGAAGTGATGCGACCAATGCCATGATCTTAGTTTTCTGAATGTTGAGTTTTAAACCAACGTTTTCACACTCCTCTTTCACTTTTATCAAGAGGGTTTCTTAGTTCCTCTTCACTTTCTACCATAAGGGTAGTGTCATCTCCATATCTGAGTTTATTGATATTTCTCCCTGCAATCTTGATTCCACCTTGTGCTTCTTCCAGCCCAGCGTTTCGCATGACATACACTGCATATAAGTTAAATAAGCATGGTGACAATATACAGCCTTGATGTACTCCTTTTCTTATTTGGAACCAGTTGTTGGTCCATGTTCAGTTCTAACTGTTGCTTCCTTACCTGCATATAGGTTTCTCAAGAGGTAGGTCAGGTGGTCTGGTAATTTCGTCTCTTTCAGAATTTTCCCCAGTTTATAGTGATCGACACAGTCAAAGGCTTTGGCATAGTCAATAAAGCAGAAATAGATGTTTTTCTGGAACTCTTTTGCTTTTTTGATGATCCAGCAGATGTTGGCAATTTGATCTCTGGTCCTCTGCCTTTTCTAAAACCAGCTTGAACATCTGGATGTTCACAGTTCATATATTGATGAAGCCAGGCTTGGAGAATTTTGAGCATTACTTTACTAGCATGTGAGATGAGTGCAATTGAGTGGTAGTTTGAGCATTGTTTGGGATTGCCTTTCTTTGGGATTGGAATGAAAATTGACCATTTCCAGTCCTGTGGCCACTGCTGAGTTTTCCAAATTTGATGACATATTGCATGCAGCACTTTCACAACACTGTGTCTAGTTCTGTCCTATTCAGCCTTTTAGTCAGTGACACGATTATCACATTATCTTAGGACAGCAACCTGTGAGGGCTAGTGTATGTGTAATAAAAGGCTGAACATCCATTGCTTTCCATCTAATAGGGTAATAATTAAAAGCAAATGCATCTATAGTTCTGTGAAAGTGAAAGTTGCTCAGTCGTGTCTGACTCTTTGTTACCCCATGGACTATGCAGTCCATGGAATTCTCCAGCCCAGAATACTGGAGTGGGTAGCCTTTCCCTTCTCTAGGGAATCCTCCCAACCCAGGGATCAAACCTAGGCCTCCCACATTGCAAGCAGATTTTTTACCAGTTGAGACACAAGGGAAGCCCCCACAGTTCTAGTTCTGTAATTATGTCCAAAAATCATGTATGAGGTTTTGGTTTGGAAGAAAAGACCTCAAAGTTTTAGTTCACTGTATGCTGTGAGCATCAAAACTTCATTGACATTTTATTCTGCATGAATAGAAGTGTTTCACTGAACAAACACCTAACAAATCCTGTTGGATGCAAAGAATGGACTATAGTGAAGACATACATGTGGACTTTGTCAATTAGGACTTAAATTTTAATAGAAAAGCAGAAATGAGGTGAATTTAAAGTTAAATGTTGCACCGCAACTGGGGCATGTTTGAGAGGCAATAGCACAGGAATTCCATATGTCCACATAACAAGGAGACCTGAGCTGTGTCAGAGTTAGGAAGTGCTGTTTTGAGGAAGTGGTTTTTACTGAGATCTGAAAGATGTTGACGAGGTAATCAGGTAAGACAGAGAGGGTATTCCAGGGAGAACGCATTTATAAAGAGCTTTAGCCATGTATGATAATATAAATGAGAAGAACAAAAATGCCAAGATTGATCCTTCAACGAATATAATTTGGTAAAACTTGATATAACTTGATAAAACTTATGCTAACTGGACAGTGAATACAAGGTGGAATATGATCAGTTCTGTGAAAGAGATAAGATCAAGTTTTGCAAAGCACAGGAGATATTTCCATTTGCTGGGTAATTCGGTAAAGATTCACTTAAACCTAGGAAACCTGGTTTCTATTGCTATTTTTGCACTCAGTTTTATAAGGTTAGATAAGTGACTTAATCATTCCTGGATTTACTTATATATCCTTAATATGGGAGGATTGCCTAGATAATTTCCAAGGTTTCTTCCTTTTCTGAATATCCAGTGAATCCTACTGGTTATCATCTGGAATAAAGAAAAAGAAAAAAAACCCTTTTACATATCAAGTGTAATGTCTGAAATACCTACAAAATTATATAAAAAGCATTGAAATTTTTGCTATTTTTCTCTTTTCAGCTTTTCAAAAATATATTTTCCTGATAAAATGCAAGATATTTATGTGTTAGTATGCTGTAATGTTCTTTATCTTTCTGGGTTACTTCACTCTCTATAATGGGCTCCAGTTTCATCCATCTCATTAGAACGGATTCAAATGAATTCTCCTTAATGGCTGAGTAATATTCCATGGTGTATATGTACCACAGCTTTCTTATCCATTCATCTGCTGATGGACTTTAGAAAGATGGTAATGATAACCCTCCATGCAAAACAGAAAAAGAGACACAGATGTACAGAACAGACTTTTGGACTCTGTGGGAGAAGGAGAGGGTGGGATGTCTCGAGAGAACAGCATCAAAACATGTATATTATCTATGGTGAAGCAGATCACCAGCCCAGGTTGGATGCATGAGACAAGTGCTCAAGCCTGGTGCACTGGGAAGACCCAGAGGGATCGGGTAGAGAGGGAGGTGGGAGTGGGGTCGGGATGGGGAATACATGTAAATCCATGGCTGATTTGTGTCAATGTATGACTAAACCCACTACAATATTGTAAAGTAATTAGCCTCCAACTAATAAAAATAAACGAAAAAAAATGCAAGATATTTAAAGTATACAGGACAATTTAAATAGGTATAGATTATTTTGGATTTCCTCATTGATTTAATTAACATATCTATTAATATCTTCTCACATATTTACTTTTCAAGATCATTTTGGTGAGGACATTTAACTTTTCCTCCCTTACATGTGTGCTAAGTGACTTCAGTCATGTTCAACTCTTTGTGACCCCATGGACTATATAGCCTGCCAGACTCCTCTGTCCATGGGGATTCTCCAGGAAAGAATGTTAAGGTGGGTTGCCATGCCCTCCTCCAGGGGATCTCCCTGACGCAGGGATTCCACTCTTTTTTCCTTTATGTAATGTCCTTGTATTTCTTTGTCTATGGAAATTTTCTTTGCTCTCAAGTCGACTTTATTTAATATTAACATATGTTTTTATCCTTTTATTTTCCAAATAGCCATGCCATTATTGAGTTTCTTGGGCTTTCCTGGTGGCTCAGGCAGTAAGGAATCCACTTGCCTTGTGAAGACTTGGATTCAGTCCTTGGGTTGGGAAGATCCCCTGGCGGAAGACATGGGAATCTGGATTCTGGCCTGGAGAATTCCATGGACAGAGAACCCAGGGGGTTACAGTCCTTGGGGTCACAAAGAGTCAGACATAACTAAACCACTACCTGCTGTTGCTTCACATTTATTCCTTGGGAGGAACAGCCCTTCTCAGGCTGCCTTCTGATGCTAAGTTGGAGGTCAGGAATGCTGGGCCTGGGTTGTCTTCTCTTAGGTGCTACTCTGTTGCTCTTCCTTTCTTCAGGCCCTAAACTAGTTCCCCTTCTTCTTGCCAAATATGCAAGGTCTCCTTTAGTGGTCTCTTCTTTTGTCCAGAACAAACAAAGGAGTGGGCACAAAGAGATCAAGGCCATCTTGTCTGAACCAGAAGCCCAAGAAGTGTTTTATAACCTAGGGCAGAGATTTCATGGAGGGAAGTTGAGGAAGAAAGTGGAAAGGAGTCCAGAGTAGGCTGGAGATGAAAGTCATGGAGTCCGTTTCTTTAGAAGTCATCAGAAGCTGAGAAAGTATTTCTTCTAGGTGATATATATATATATACACCTCTGAGTGAGTACACTTTCAGTTTCAGCAAACTGTAAGTCTTCTGCATTTTTTCATTAATTCTCTTTACAAATGCATATATATAATGATATCCATATGACATTTTATTCATTCTTCTAGGCCATTGCTCCACTTTTATTATGACATGAGATTTAAACCCTGAAAAAAAGATATCTATTGTAGAGTTTGGATTATTTACTAGTAGATGAATTGATGGAATAACAAAAGAACTAAAGATGATTACTTAATTGAGCTCCCAAAATTTGACATATGCATATGAAGAGAGTTATTCACATATAATTTTATTCTTGGCTCCTTGTGGTATTCTGAGAATGTTGATTGAAGCTATATGTAAAAGAAATTACTTTATTATGATAGTTAAACAACTCATATCATTATGTCTGTACATTTAGAATCCATTAACCCAGTGGCCATAAAAATGAGTGGCCTCATCCCCTGGGGAAGAAAATGTTAGCAATTCCATGTCTATTTATTTTTATCTCACTGTCATTTAGTTTATATTTTGTGTATATTTTTAAAATGTCAGAAATATATTAGAATAGCAATGCATATAGAATGTTTTTACATCATAAAATTAAGTCACTGACAGTGTGTTGAAAAATGGAAAATAATTTGGAGGTTAGTTCTTCAGGAAACAGAAAATTATCAAAATTTGCTCCATAAAATGTTACTTAATTTGGGGTAATTTACCAAAAATTTTTTATGAAACCAGTTCAACTGAAGAGAGGCAGAATGTTCAGAACATCCATGTTTGCATGAGTTTGCATAGAGCCTCAGAGACAGAAACAGTTTTGAAGTTGGGTAGAAGACCAAGAGGCCTGACTGGACAGGGGAAAACTTGAATCTCAAATGCAAGAAAGCGTGTTTGCTCCCCTCATTGTGGTCTAAGTTGTTTTTCTTTAAATCACCTCCCTTTCTTCACCATTTTCCCCAAAACCCCATACTCTGCTTTACTATTTCTTTCCCATAGTACAGATCACCTGTTAATATACCATATAAAGTACTTGGATTCATGTTTATTGCAGATTATCTGTCTTCCCCCAGCTGGAAAACCTGTTCCATGAGGATAAGTGTCTGCCTTTGTTTATTGATGTAAACTAAGCACCTGTAAGAGTTTCTGAGTTAAGAAGAAATTAAGTCAATGATCAGTTGGTTAAATGACCAATAGCAGAGTACTGGGCAGGTCCATCTGTTTCAAACTTTCGTGATTTTGATTTGCTATTGTAAATAAGCTGTTACAGTTAATGGTACAAGATTAAGACAAGTTTCTGTTTCTTTTATGAGCATAAAAATAAACTACATTTGAAGATAAGGTTTTAGATGAAACATGCTAGCCAAAATGCACATTTGAAAAAAAAAAATAGTTTATTTGCTTTTTTTATCCGAAATAGACATATTCCTTTTCAAAAACTTTTACTTACATATGTGTGTGTACATATATATAAATAAATTTCCATCTAGTCAAAGCTATGGTTTTTCCAGTAGTCAGGATGGATGTGAGAGCTGGACCAAAGGAAACTGAGCACAGAGGAATTGATGCTTTTGAATTGCAGTGTTGGAGAAGACTCTTGAGAGTCCCTTGGACTGCAAGGAGATCAAACCAGTCAATACTAAAGGAAATCAACCCTGAATATTCATTGAAAAGATTGATAGTTAAGCTGAAGTTCCAATACTTTGGCCACCTGATGGAAATAATTGACTCATTGGAAAAGACCCTGATGCTGGGAAAGATTGATGGCAGGAGGTGAAGATGGATGAGATGGTTGGATGGTATCACCTTATCGATGGACATGAGTTTGAGCAAGTCCCAGGTGATGGTGGAGGACATGGGAGCCTGATGTGCTCTAGTCATTCCATGGGTCTCAAAGAGTTGGATATGACTGATTGAACTTAACTGAAGGTATGCATATGTGTTATGTATGTAACATAATGATTATATGATCAATATACCTAGGTCACATTGACAAATATGCTATTTTAGTTTCAGGTAACATTATACATAGATAATATTGACATATAATGTTATTTTGGTTTCAGGTATACAACGTAACTATTTGATATATATTTCAAAATGATCACCACAATAAGTCTAGTGAACATCCATCATTAGAAATAGTTACAATTATTTTATGTGATGAAATTTTAACTATCTCTTTGCAGAAGCACGGTGGCTGTGATGGACCAAGCAGAAGTGTGGCGGTGAGGAGCTACCCCTCACCAAGGTCAGGGGTAGCCACCGTGAGTGCCAGATTGCAAAGGCGCAGGGGCGGCCGAGCGGAGCTACCCCACGTCCGAGGTTAGGGGAAGTGGCTGCGCAGGGCAGAGGAGGGCCGAGAGGAGCTACTCCACGTTCGAAGTCAGGAGGGGCAGCTGTGAGGAGATACCCCCGGTCCAAGGTAAGGAGCAGTGGCTGCGCTTTGCTGGAG
Organism: Cervus canadensis; assembly: GCF_019320065.1. Lineage (NCBI taxonomy): Eukaryota > Metazoa > Chordata > Mammalia > Artiodactyla > Cervidae > Cervus > Cervus canadensis. The sequence goes on along the minus strand of NC_057413.1, from coordinate 17,321,049 downwards.
CAGCCGTGAAGAGATACCCCACGTCCAAGGTAAGAGAAACCCAAGTAAGACATAGGTGTTGCAAGAAGGCATCAAAGGGCAGACATACTGAAACCATAATCACAGAAAGCTAGCCAATCTGATCACAGAACCACAGTCTTATCTAACTCATGAAACTAAGCCATGCCGTGTGGGGCCACCCAAGACAGCCGGGTCATGGTGGAGAGGTCTGACTGAATGTGGTCCACTGAAGAAGTGAATGGCAAACCACTTCAGTATTCTTGCTTTGAGAACCCCATGAACAGTAAGAAAAGGCAAAATGATAGGTTACTGAAAGAGAAATTCCCCAGGGTGGTAGGAGCCCAATATGCTATTGGAGATCAGTGGAGAAATAACTCCAGAAAGAATGAAGGGATGGAGCAAAAGCAAAACCAATACCCAGCTGTGGATGCGACTGGTGATAGAAGCAAGGTCCTATGCTGTAAAGAGCAATATTGCATAGGAGCCTGGAATGTAAGGTCCATGAATCAAGGCAAATAGGAAGTGGTCAAACAGGTGATGGCAAGAGTGAATGTTGACATTCTAGGAATCAGGGAACTAAAATGGACTGGAATGGGTGAAGTTAACTCAGATGACCATTATATCTGCTACTGTGAGCAGGAATCCATTAGAAGAAATGCAGTAGCGATCATGGTCAACAAAAGAGTTTGAAATACAGTAATTGGATGCAATACAAAAGTGACAGAATGATCTCTGTTCGTTTCCAAGGCAAACCATTCAATATCACGGTAATCCAAGCCTATGCCCCAACCAATAACACTGAAGAAGCTGAAGTTGAACAGTTCTATGAAGACTTACAAGACCTTTTAGAACTAATACCCAAAAAGATGTCCTTTTCATTCTAGGGGACTGGAATGCAAAAGTAGGAAGTCAAAAATCACCTGGAGTGAGAGGCAAATTTGGCCTTGGAGTACAAATGAAGCAGGGCAAAGGCTAATAGAGTTTTGCCAAGAGAATGCACTGGTCATAGCAAACACCCTCTTCAAACAACACAAGAACAGACTCTACACATGGATATCACCAGATGGTCGAGACCGTAATCTGACTGATTATATTCTTTGCAGCCAAAGATGGAGAAGCTCTACACAGTCAGCAAAAACGAGACCAGGTGCTGACTGTGACTCATATCATGAACTCCTTATTGCCAAATTCAGAGTTAAACTGAAAAAAGTAGGGAAAACCACTAGACCATTCAGGTATGACCTAAATCAAATCCCTTATGACAATACAGTGGAAATGAGAAATAGATTTAAGGGACTAGATCTGATAGACAGAGTGCCTGATGAACTATGGATGGAGTTTCATGACATTGTACAGGAGACATGCTTGAAAAACATTCTCATGGAAAAGAAGTGCCAAAAGGCAAAATGGTTGTCTGAGGAGGCCTTACAAATAGCTGTGAAAAGAAGAGAAGTAAAAAGAAACGGAGAAGAGGAAAGATATTCCCATTTGAATGCAGAGTTCCAAAGAATAGCAAGGAGAGATAAGAAAGCCTTCCTCAGTGATCAATGCAAAGAAATCGAGGAAAGCAACAAAATGGTAAAGAATAGAGATCTCTTCAAGAAAATTGCAGATACCAAGGGAATATTTCGTGCAAAGATGGGATCGATAAAGGACAGAAATTGTATGGACCTAACAGAAGCAGAAGATATTAAGAAGAGGTGGCAAGAATACACAGAAGAACTGTACAAGGAAGATTTTCACGACCCAGGTAATCACAATGGTGTGATCACTCACCTAGAGCCAGACATCCTGAATGTGAACTCAAGTGGGCCTTAGAAGGCATCACTAGGAACAAAGCTAGTGGATGTGATGGAATTCCAGTTGAGCTCTTTCAAATCCTGAAAGATGATGCTGTGAAAGTGCTGCATGCAATATACCAGCAAATTTGGAAAACTCAGCATTGGCCACAGTACTGGAAAAGTTAAGTTTTCATTCCAATCCCAAAGAAAGGCAACCCCAAAAATTGCTCAAACTACCGCACTATTGCACTCATCTCACACGCTGGTAAAGTAATGCTCAAAATTCTGAAAGCCAGGCTTCAGCAATACATGAACCGCGAACTTCCAGATGTCCAAGCTGGTTTTGGAAAGGCAGAGGAACCAGAAATCAAATTGCCAACATCCGATGGATCATCAAAAAAGCAAGAGAGTTCCAGAAAAACATCTATTTCTGCTTTAATGACTATGCCAAAGACTTCGGCTGTGTGGATCACAATAAACTGAGGAGAATTCTGAAAGAGATGGGAATACCAGACCACCTGACCTGCCCCTTGAGAAACCTATATACAGGTCAGGAAGCAAACTGAGAACTGGAGATGGAACAACAGACTGTTACCAAATAGGAAAAGGAGTATGTCAAGGCTGTATACTATCACCCTGCTTATTTAACTTATATGCAGAGTACATTATGGGAAACAGATGGGGAAACAGTTCAAGCAGTGTCAGACTATATTTTTTTTGGTCTCCAAAATCACTGCAGATGGTGATTGCAGCCATGAAATTAAAAGATGCTTGCTCCTTGGAGGGAAAGTTATGACCAACATAGATAGCATATTAAAAAGCAGAGACATTATTTTGCCAACAAAGGTCTGTCTGGTCAAAGTTATGGTTTTTCCAGTGGTCATGTATGGATGTGAGAGTTGATCTGGAAGAAAGCTGAGTGCCGAAAAATTGATGCTTTTGAACTGTGGTGTTGGAGAAGACTCCTGAGAGTCGCTTGGACTACAAGGAGATCCAACCAGTTCATCCTAAAGGATATCAGTCCTGGGAGTTCATTGGAAGGACTTATGCTGAAGCTGAAACTCCAGTACTTTGGTCACCTCATGCAAAGAGTTGACTCATTGGAAAAGACCCTGAGGCTGGGAGGGATTGGGGGCAGGAGAAGAAGTGGACCACAGAGGATGAGATGGCTGGATGGCATCAGCAACTCGATGGGCAAAGTTTGAGTAAACTCTGGGAGTTTGTGATGGGCAGGGAGGCCTGGCGTGCTACAATTCATGAGGTCACAGAGTCAGACATCATGACTGAGTGACTGAACTGAACTGAACTGTCAGTGTTCAAATAGGCAATAAGTATATTCCCTTTTTGACTAAGTGCACTCATGTGAGATAAGTGGCTTTGAGTCTTAGAATCAAAAATCTCAAAACATTTGAGTTGAATCAAACTTCTCAGTGCTAACTCATATGGAGCTTTCTTGAAAAATCCATCCCTCATTAGGCCAACCTGGTTCCCATCACACATAGTATGGTGTGCAGGCAAAGATCTGTGTTTAAGGCTTACACTATTTTTTCCATTTGTCCATGCATTTCTTTCTCGACATCTTTCAGTGCTTCATCTGTCTCCTGTCTTCACTATCCAAACAAGTTATAATTATAGCAGAAGATGTCTAAGTAGCTAGACTTGCAATTGCTGCCCACTAGGCCTTTTGGAAGGACTGAAGCTAAAGCTGAAACTCCAATGCTTTGGCAATTTCATGTAAAGAGCTGACTCATTGGAAAAGACCCTGATGCTGGGAGGGATTGGGGGCAGGAGGAGAAGGGGATGACAGAGGATGAGATGGCTGGATGGCATCACCAACTTGATGGGAATGAGTTTGAGTAAACTCCGGGAGTTGGTGATGGATAGGGAGGCCTGGCGTGCTGCGATTCATGGGGTCGCAAAGAGTCGGACAGGACTGAACGACTGAACTGAATTGAACTGAAGGCTTTTTGGAAAGAGTCTAGGAAGGATTCTTTCCAGTATTAGTATTTTACTTTCAGGGCATTAGAAAGCTTTTCAGTTTGAAGAGTCCATCAATACAAGTATATCTCAGGAGTGAACACTGTTTAATTATTTATTTGATTAGTGATTAGCTGACCATCTGCTGAGAGTAAGGCAATGAAGGGTTAGTAAACAATGGAGGATTCAGGCAAAAGGAATGGAGAACTCTTGGAGAAAGTGGACACATGAATAAGGGGACCATTACCTCTATTTTGGTTAAGCTTTAGGTTTTGTTTAGGCTGACTCTGTAAAGAAATGTGTTGTTTCCAATTTATTTCCATTCATCATCTATGCTTTACAATCTATGTCTTATTTAAGTGTTAAAGTGACTAGTGACTACTGCTTGTTATCGCTGGGTAGTCCGTGATTTGGTTCTGGTATTCCACAGGGTCTAGCAGAGGTTCTGTAGAGTACTTATTTCTATCATTTGCTGCAGAACCTTACCATGTTTTGGTGATTTCTGGTACTAAGTTGATGAAACACAGGAAAATAAAAATCAGAGGCTTTGGATAAAACCTTAATTTATCTCCTCCCTTCTCTCTGACTTTTCAGTCATTTATTGATTCAACTAGTCCCATACTGTTGGATGCCTTTTCTGACTCATGTCTGCCTCATTCCTTGCATGTGATCATAGCCTATTTCTTTTCCTGTATCTCTCACATTGTTTGCGTCTTATCACCTGGCAGAGCCCTCTTTGATTTTTTCCTGTCATAATATTCCCAGCTCTTTCTGGTCTCTTTCTTTCTCTCTATCAGCCCCAACAGCCACAACTTCTCAATCCACATTAAAGTTTCTCTTTTCTAATTCTGGACATACTGCTCTCTTTGGCTAAATGTTCTTGGTTTCCTGTTGCTTTGTAGAATAAAGACAAACTCTCCGTTTTGGCATATATGATTCTCCCTAATGTGTAAAAATCCATACAACCATTTCTCCATTCTAACCCTACAATAATATATACAGCATATCATGCGAGCATAATCATGAGAGATACAGCATGTATGGTTACAAATGAACATTTCTTGTGTTTTTGTCAAACTTAATTATTCACTGATACCTTATAATTCTATATGTATTACTATCTCAGTTGCCTTGGTCTGGGATGTCGGAGATCCTTACTTCATAAGATGACCCTAAATGAATTGACAGATATACTGTTTTCCTATTTTTGTACAATATCCCATCAACCTTTCAAAACTCCATCAAAACTCCATCATTTTCGTCACTCCTACGGCACACTCAGATGGCTCCTAGCTTTACTTCAATCTACTGTAGCACTGTGTTGACATCACATCTTATTTTTCTTCATTCTACCATGTAATATAGCAATTTGTGCGTTTATATCACACCCTCTTTCTCCACAAATTGAAGGCCTGATTCTGCAAAATAGAGATTTTTTTAAACCTCAGTTTAAGTCCTCACTGTATCCATGACATGTGATTTACTAACCTATAAGGTCAGTGAACTTCAAAGGTTCTTCATTTGTTTGTTTCCATTCCGTAACCTGAGAATTCAGTCTTCTTGGTAGCATGACCAGAACCATGAACATTTGTTTAATTCTTTGATTCTCATAACTTGACACAAAATAATTGGCTGTGATTCTTAAGTAATCTCTTAATGGTCTTCTTCGTAATGCCAGCTTCTGCTATTTGTGACTAATCATAACAGGAGCTTCATTCTCTCAATTATAGGGGTGGATTTTCTTTTGATTTTCTATTAAATGAATATAAGAATTGTTAACATATTGCCGTTTTAGATTTTGACATCTCTAAAGAGTCTGTGTTTATTTTTAGAGAAGACCCATTTCTCAGCGCATGCATTAAAAAGCTGTAATTTCACAGAAACTTGCTATGGGGTAGATCATTATGACCATCTCAGAGCTGGATGGGATGATGTGGATTTAGCACCTTTTGCGCATTCGGCACGCCAGGATCTTGATGTAAATGTCAACTTCACGTGAATCCCTGCGCAGGCACTTGAACAGGTTATAAAATTCAGAATGACGCCTATCTTCATCGCTGGACGTCAGGGATGAGAGTCCTGACCAGGTAATGCGAGTCTCGAGCATCTTCTGCAAGACTGGAACAATAACCTGAATACCCAAAAGATAATGGCTTCGTATGAGTTTTATTAGTATTTGCTTATCTTTTTTGCTTCCAATTATCAAATGAAGATATGGGGAACACATACAAATATAAAACACTCTAGATATGGATTTTGGAGCCAGCCTACGAGAAAACTGTTAGGAATCTAAAATGTAAAATCATAACTTTAGTTTAGTTTTAACTTTCTCTTTTCTTCCTTCGCACTCTCATTCTTTGATTTGAGTAGAACAGAGAAAGAAGACAAGTGGAACTTCAATAGCAGATGTCCTGGGATACTTTGAAGAAAATGCTGAGCTTGAAAATTCTGTACTCTAGTACTCCTAATCTTGAAAATATGTCAACCATCTGTGCCCAGGAAGAGGCAAGCTTTTGGTGGAATTGGGTGCAATACAGGGAAGGCTTCACATATCACAAATTGCAGTGAAATTCTGATTCCTTTACAGTAGAATCTATCTCTATGAATGACTAGGCTCCTGCTTTATGTAGTAGCAGTCTAGCATATAGAAGACATGAAACTTTTTCTCACAAACTGAGATATTTCAAAACTCCTTACGCATTACAGAGGTCACCTCTTTCATTCATGAACAAAGCAAGAAAGCCCTCTGCAGGATGCTCACCTGTCTGAATTGACTCTCTATGAATGCCTGAAGTCTGTCTGACATTTCCTCACTCTCTGTGGCTCTTGTTAGGATCGTCTGTGAGACTTCTTTCAAACTCTGCAGCTCGTTGGTAAGATGATGCAGAGGTTTATTCCAGGTGTACAGTAAGAAGAGTATCAGCTTACTAAGGTCTTCATTCTAAGCAACCATAAGAAATGGTCTCATTAAAATAATCACAATTCAGTGGCTTTGGTAACATGTTATCTCTGCTCAGAGCAGCTGACCTAAAAAAAACTTTTAGTTATACGTATGTGTATGCAGAGATTTTTGAAAGAAGTAAAAGTTGCAAAAGTATAAATGTAAGCTATTAGTTCACACTTCAATGAATTATTAAAAATCTAGGTTATTTTAGAAACTAATTCTTCTCATGCATTCTAATTTATAACATGAAGGATTTTCTTTTTTCCTCTGAAATTCTACCACCACTCAGTGAGTTTTTTTATGTTTGTACATTTGTGTGAGAGAAATCTAAGTATTTTATGACAAGTCAGTATGTGCCTGCCGTACCTGACCCAAGAAAAAGGCATTCTACCTGTGCCCACATCATTGTCACCCAGTGATTCTTTCATATTAATGAATCAGATGAGTCATTCATATTGATTTTCGATTGGTAATTTGTTTTATGATATTACAACAAAGAGACAATGAAGAAGACATGACATTCCTAAACAGGCTTTCTTTCCTCAGTTGATCCCAACACCAGCCCCCATGCTGGTATCAGAAGAGTCTGTCTTGTTGACATGTGTCCGGGCAGAAAATGGCACAGCGTTGTCTTTAGTAACAGCATCGGTGGGATTCACAATGGAGGGTTTTCCCCCCTAGTTCACTACTACTAGTAGAATTGAGCATGAAAATACCGGGGGCTGAATATCTCTAGTTAATATGCTTGATTTCTTTACATCCATGAACTGTTTTAGTGGTAAAGAACATAGAACTGAGTAGGATTAAATATAGTAATGTGCTAGGAATAGTACTAAGCACATAAAGTGCTTAGTAAAATGTATGGCCACGTAGTAACTCTCAATAAACTTTAAATTCAAGGCTATTGAAAAATCCCTCGTCTTCTTCCTCATTGACATTTTTCCTTTACTTGATCATCCTCATTATTAATGAGCTTAACAGAGCAAAAGAATGCTGATATCACTAAGAAGGTTGTAGACAGAGAGGATAGAATTTTAAGGGGGGATGCATGTGAAAATATTTTAAAAAATAGAGGACGAGGGATAATGCAGGAAATCAGAAAGGAGAGATTATAATGGTCAACATTTAGAGCTGCCATAAATGATTGAGGCTTGATATGTAAACAGTTTTGTCCTCAGAACAGAGGCAATTGTTGCTGCCATGAAAAGCAAAGCAATGTTTTATAGGTCATTTGAGGGAGACTTGCAAATTAAGAATGAAAGGTGACAGAGGAATGATTGAGAATGATGAATGAAGAAGGCATCAGAGAAGAAGAAGCAGAATCAGTAGAGCCTAGAAAGGCAGATGCGCTGGCTCAGTGGTGCAGAATAGGACTCCCTGTGTGTCACTAGTAACAGGGAGTACTCAATCCTGGGGTGTGTTTCTTACATATTCTTGAATTTTGCAATCATATTTTACACATGGAAGTTCCCATTCATTTCCTGTTTTCTTTTTTTTTTTCATTTGTTTTTATTAGTTGGAGGCTAATATGGAATATTACTCAGCCATTACCTGTTTTCATACAGAATAATAGCTGCAATCCTGTGTCGAGTGCATGGGTTGAACTAAAGTTGTCTGCATGTACAATTTATAGATCTGTTCTTGTTTTTGCTACTACAGATCTTTAGTTATCCCTTGATTTCACTCATGCTTCATCAACTGCATAATATAATTTCTCTTCAATGGCTTACGGTTCCTCCACCTTTTTCTGCATGTACAGGTACCATGACCTCTAATAGTCTGAAGCCTGGTAACCTACGTATTGTCTCATTGATCTGGTGAAAAACCCAGGTGAAAGACTCACGTTCAACTGTTGGGCGTTTTCTCTTTCTTCAGGTGCATGGAGGGGATTGGTGTGGCAGCTGTTGGTGGCATTGATATGGTACTGTTTGCCCTGGGCATATTTTTCATCCTAAAAGTGATCAGGCAATTAGTTAGGGTTGTTGGGCATTCAGTAGATGAACCCATTACAAGAACATTTATATGTTTGATAGACATGTAATTTTTTTAACAAGGGAGCATCACAAAATTTGAAATTCATTCTTTTCCTACTTTTTCTAGACATTGTCTCTATAAAAGTGATTTTACATCTAACTTTTCTAAGTTTAAACTTTTCCCTTCTCTGTTTATTATTATCCCCCCCCTCCTTTTTTTTTTTTACTATTTAACCAAATATAGTGCATATGTGCCAATATTTGGTGCTTCCCAGGGACGGTAGTGATAAAGAACATTCCTGCTAATGCAGGAGATATTAATGTTAAATGAGCTCTTAGGGTGGAACACTCATCCAATAGGTTTAGTGTCTTCATGAAGCGAAACACCAGAGAATTTTCTCTTCTGTCTCTGTGTCTGTGTGTCCTTTCCTCTGTCTCTCTTCCCCACCCCCACCCTGTGTGAGGACACATGGAGAAGCCATCCTGGGAAGAAAGAGTTCTTACCAGAACCTCACCTTGCTGGTGCCCTGATCTGGGACTTCTAGCCCCCAGAGCTGTAAGGTAATAAATTTCTGGTGTTTATTCCACTGAGTCTATTGTATTCTCTTACGGCATTCCTGGCTGACAAATACAAATTCATTTATTTTAGACATTTTAAAAAAAGAAAATGAATGAAAGGAAATTGAAAAAATTATTTCACTTCTAAGGAATCTTTGAGATTTCACAAAACTGATCCTTTTTTTGATTTCACCATCTTATGAACTGATGACTTCCTTGACCTAGAGAGTATGTTATTGCAGCCTTCTTGTTTAAAGGATAGTATAGGCCAGTCACTTATATGAAGTTTCCTTTCGAGAGCCTGGCGGGCCACAGTCCATGGGGTCACAAGTGACGGACACGATTTAGCAACTAAACCACCACCACCACAGTACTTACAAACTCTTTGAACATTATTGCGGAAAGGTTATGGAAGTAGTGGGACAGCCAGGCAGCATCCATAAACAGGTCTGTAAGGGATCTCAGGGGGGTGTCAGGACCGCAGGAAGGGCATATGTTGCCTTGGCACAGGAGCAGATTTGACATGACCAGCAGCAGGAGCAGGCAGGACCCTGCTAAAATAAAAACATGAGCCATTCTGATGATCTAGTCACCTGAGGTTATCAAATCCATCCTGTGGAGGGAAGCCTTCTCTTTCCCTGTGGCTCTGAGCAGAAGTTGGTGCTCTAGTAGCTGGGATGGTGAAGAAGGAGCACCTTCTGCGTAAATATAGATGGATGACGATATTTGCACAGATAGATGGTCGGAGAAGTAGGTCACTCCCTGCATTTTTGTATTGCTCCCAGAAGTACTTCTGTGCTCTGCAAACATTTGGAACTTAATTCTGAGCCAGAGTGTTTAGGCCATTCTTTCAAAACAGTTTAATTTTGGGACTCTGCAGACTCTGAGCAGCGAGGCCCTCTACGAGTTTGTAATTTTTTCACTCTACATCACTAATCCTTGAATTTTAGACACTGAAATGACAAGAAGTGTACAGTTGATCTGTCTGGTTCGCTGCACTCTGAGATAAGAGTAAACATGTGACTGACTGATCCCTACTATTGAGTACAAAGAGAATACTATGACAAAAAGGATACTGTACCTTGGATCTGCTAACTCACCTTCATAACCGCATGCATGTCTTTGATACTTTCCCAAAAGCTTTAAAACATCTTAAATTTTGTGTTTCACAGTGACCCTGTGAGATAGCCTTCATCTTCACTATGATCATCAAGTTATGTTAATGAAGATGCAATGCCTTGGAGAGGGCAAGTAATTTTCCCCAGGTCCCATTATTAGCAGATGGAGGTGACTGGGCACCAAGCAGTCATCTGTTCACTTCCTGATGTCACATCACACATGCCTGTGGGCTCTCGGTCTGCATGTGTGTAACCAGGACCACATCAGGAGCTGAGATGACTCTGCTTGCAGAGAAAAATATTTTGTCTTTGACTGCAAAGCAGCAGTGACCCTAGAACATTGGTTTTATCCACTTGTTCTGCTCTGTCTATAAAACACTCACTGTTAAAATCTTTTGACAAGTATCAGTGTGGGAGCCTGGTTCTCCTTGCTTCTAGGCACCTTGACAACTCTTCTACTTTTATGCATCCTTAATATTCTCGTTACATTTGTTTCTTCGAGAAAATAGCAAATAAATCTCCAAATGGTAATACAAGAATATTACCTCTCAGCCCCCAGGATCCCATCACTGTCTCTGCAGACACGGTCTGGCCTTTCCTGACTTTGATGTTTTAGGGAGAAAATCCATCTATCTAGTCGGGAGCACATCCTGACCACCATGGGGCTGAGTTTTTGAATCATCGTCAAGAATCTCCTCTTTGATAGTAGAACCAGATCTTCATGTTTCCATGATGTATTGCAATATTTCAGAAATTATTCCTAGCCCTACCTTTGGCCAACAGAAGCATAAAATCATACACTCTTGCAAGCATGATTTTAATATTACTTTTCCTGTCTGTCCTTTGTACGTAAGCAGAATTTAAGACTGAAGTAAGCAAGAATTCAGTTTGGACAAGAGAACAGATAAAATAGATTTTATCCTCCTGAACGAGATCTGAATGAACATGATTCTTTTTCCAATTTACCACAAGAGTGATAATTTAATTAAGGATAAGATATCAGCATTTACTAGGTTTTCTCTGCTCTTAGTTTAAATAGGCCTAGTATCTAAGAATAAAATGGTTATTTAAAATTAGGTGATGAAAATCAAAGAAGTGGTTCTCAAAAAGGAGACATATAAGTTGGAGAAATTTTGGACTATCTCTCTTATCAACTAAAGGGCTTATTATGACAGGCTAGGAGAATAAGAGCTTATATAATATAGACATATTTGTGTGCATATTTTTCTGGGCATGTATATATGTGTTATGCATAATTATATGTTTAATTCCTTCATGGAACTTTGGAGCTTATAAAATTCGAATTTATAAGAGACAGTAAATATAGCAGAATATCCTAATTCCTAAGGTAATTGATCATGTATTAGTATATGACTAAGTATATGATTTTTTTTTTCTGTTAAAGAGTTATTTGTGTGTTTGCTTTGGTAGCACCTATATTAAAAAACTAGAATAATACTGAGAAGATTAGCATGGCCCCTGCCCAAGGATGACAGGCCAATTTGTGAAGCCTTCCATATTTTTCTGTAACAACTTCGACGGGTTGGATGGGAAGGAAGGCGGGAAGGAGGTTCAAGAGTGAGGGGACATAGGTAAAACTGTGGCTGATTCATGTTGATGTTTGGCCGAAAGCAGTACAGTATTGTAAAGCAATTACCCTTCAATTAAACATCAATAAATTTAAGTATAAAAATGTTTTTGGGGATCATATAACAGGTTCAGATGTACATTGTATGCCTAAAGAGAATCTGACTAGAAACTGATGGTGTCAGTTATCATTGGTTAGTGATTCATTAACTTTATAGTTGAATGAGATAAGTAAGCTAACAAACACTATTGTCTGTGACTCAGTGTCACAGCAAGCTGTAGTCCTGGTCTGCGTTCACTTTAGGCAGTATAGCGCCCAGACTTTGAAACTGAGGCCGTTCCCAGAGCGCACAGTCATGAATCCTGCCCAGGGTTTCTGTTCCTGATGCTGGAGGCTTCTGTGCGCTGGTCCACTAGGTCCGAAACTTTCTCTCCTGAGCATTCTCTGGTTCTATCATGTGCACAAGTCTTTCTATTTTGGTTTTTTAATTTGATTCTCTATTCTTTTGATCAGACTGCCAAGTCTCTTTACGATTGACTTTTCAGACCCTTTTGTGCTTTGATTTTTCTGATGCTCATTAGTGTATTTGCTTCCATGTCTACATTTCTGAGTAGTTTTCAGTATCTACGTATACCCTACCGTATTTGCTTAGTGTCTGGATTTTGGTGTTTAGCATCAGCATACTTTTATGAACTTCATTTTCCTTCTGGTGAAGTTTCTGGTATACAGCTTAAGCTGGTTGGCTCCCACCTGGCTTGTTTGTGTTGTCTCCAAAAAATTAGAGAACTTTGCTTTCTTTCTAGGCAATACTGCCCCTTCTTTTGATACCATTGTTAATTTTCTGTGATTTCACTGCCTCATAAGCTTTGTCTTTCTCAATCTACTGTAACTCGAGTACTAAGTGTCTCTATGCTGGTATTACTAGTTTATTTAATTTTGTTAATTTTAATTGGAGGCTAATTACTTCACAATATTGTAGTGGTTTTCCATACATTGACAGGAATCCGCCATGGGTGTAGATGTGTTCCCCTTCCTGACCCCCCTCCCACCTCCTCCCCATCTCATCCTTCTGGGTCATCCCAGTGCACCAGCCCCGAGCACCCTGGATCATGCATCGAACCTGGACTAGTGATTCATATCACATGTGATAATATACATGGTTCAGGGCCATTCTCTCAAGTCAGCCCACCCTCACCCTCTCCCACAGAATCCAAAAGACTGTTCCATACATCTTCATGTCTTTTTCTGTCTCACATACAGGGTTATCCTTAACATCTTTCTAAAGTCCATATATATACGTTAGTATACTGTATTGGTGTTTTCCTTTCTGGCTTACTTCACTCTGTATAATAGGTTCCATTTCATCCACCTCATTAGAACTGATTCAAATGTATTCTTTTTCATGGCTGAGTAATATTCCACTGTGTATATGTACCTCAGCTTTCTCATACTTTCATCTGCTGATGGGCATCTATGTTGCTTCCATGTGCTGGCTATTATAAACAGTGCTGTGATGAACATTGGGGTAGACGTGTCTTTCTATTATGGTTTCCTCAGTGTGTTTGCTCAGCAGTGGGATTGCTCAGTCATATGGCAGTTCTAGTTCCAGTGTTTTAAGGAATCTCCACCCTGTTCTCCATAGTGACTGTATTATTATTTCAAATAAATGTCAACGTAGTATACTAGAGAATTAAAGGGAATAAAATTACAATAGTATTAGTAATAATACATTCCCCCCAATTATAATCCAGGAATGTTCCCAGTTTTAAATGACACAATCCATGTATTATTGAGGTCCCCTACTCATTTGCCCTTACTAGTTGTTTCAATTTTGAAAAAGAATGTAGAAAACAATGGAGTGGAAAATTCTGAAAATCACCTTGGATTTTGTTGCCTCAAGGTTAAGTATGTAATTATTAGTTTTTTATAGTTAGTGGGGCTATTCTTAGCACATATAACTCATTGTAGGGTGATTGCTATTGAGTAAAGGATGCATACTGTGAAGTGCAATCACCAAACAGGAGACTGGAAATAAAGAAAGCAATGTCAGGAAGACACAGGCTTCTATTTTGGAAGGAATAACTAACAGTGTCTGTCATCTACAGTCTAATCTTCAGATTTTTCAAAAAACTTATTCTTCCTTACCCATTTAATAATTTGGGTTGTTTGATTTCTTCTACTATTGAGTTGCATGAGTCTCTTATATATACCTGGATATGAAGCCCTTATGAAATATGTGATTTGCAATTATTTTTTTTTCCATAGGTTGCCACTATATTTTATTGATGACTTCTTTTACTATGCAGAAGATTTTGAGTTTGATGTGGTCTCACTATTTATTTTTGCAGCTCTTGCCTTTGCTTTTGATGACTGACTTGTTTGAGCTACTTGTATTCCAGAATGCAGTCCTTTATCAGTTGTTTTATTTGCTATTATCTTCTCCCATTCTTACCAAAAGACACAAAGTGGCTGAATGGATACAAAAACAAGACCTGTATATATGCTGTCTGCCAGAGGCCCACTTCAGTCCTAGAGACTCATACAGAATGAAAGTGAGAGGATGGAAAAAGATATTCCATGCAAATGGAAATCCAAAGAAAACCAGATTGGCAATTTTCATATCAGAAAATATAGACCTTAAAATAAAATCTATTACAAGGGATAAAGAAGGACACTGCAAAATGATCAAGGGATCAGTCCAAGAAAAAGACAAAACAATTTTAAATATTTATGTACCCAACATAGGAGCACTTCCATATACAAGGTGAACGCTAACTGACATAAAATGGGAAATTGACAATAACACAATAATAGTAGGGCATGTTAACACCCCACCTCTACCAATCGGTAGATCATCAAAACAGAAAATAAATAAGGAAACATATGCCTAAAGGGATCTATTAGAGCAAACAGACCTAATAGATATCTTCAGCACATTCCATCCAAATGCAGAATACACTTTCTTCTCAGGTGAACGTGGAACATTTTTCTCATCTTGGGTCACAAATCAAACCTCAGTAAATTTAAGGAAATTGAAATTTTATCAAGCATTTTCTCTGAGCAGAACACTGTGAGACTAGATAATGACTACAGGAATAAAAAAAAAAAATTTAAAGACCAAAAACACATGGAGATTAAACAAAACATTTCTAAATAATGAACATGTTACTGAAGAAATAAAGGAAATTGAAACAGTCTTAGAAAGAAAGAACAATGAAAACATGATGATCTAAAACCTATACGATTCAACATAAGCAGTTCTAAGAGGGAAGTTTAAAGTAATACAAATCCTACCTCAAGAAACACATTGAAACGACCAGCTAACTTTACATATTTTTAATGCTTTTTAAATTTCTCTTATCAATGTCTTAGAGGTTTTGTATAACATCTTTCAACACCTTGCTTAAGTTTATTTCTAAGTATTTTATCTTTTTGTGATGCAATAGTAAGTGGGATTGTTTTCCTTATTCCTTATTATGGAGGAGAAGAGGACGACAGAGGATGTCATGGCTGGATGGTATCAACCAACTGGACAATGAGGAGGAATATCCGGATCCATACAGAACTCAGTAGGACAAAGGAAAAAATGGACAAGGAGGAAGGGGAAAGAAGCAGGAGAGCAAGTGGGACAAGCCTTCGCCTGGGGGTGAGAGAGCTGATGCGCAGGGGTGAGATCCCCGCTTCCATGGCCATCCGCTGGAATGGGGGAGTCATTTGAAGCTGTTGCGGAGTGAACTAACAAACCTGTGACCGTCTGAACGGAGTGAGAACCACATAGACAAGCCATGCTGCTGCCTTTCATACCTCGGACAGGGTTGTAAGTCCACTGGTGTCCACGGAAGCTGGGAGCTGGAGCCATGGGACTGTGGAATGATCCCAGGGTGAGGACTCCTGTTGACCGTGGGGAGTCAGCCAGATGGGATGGGATGGAGGAAATCTGCTGCATCGAATGCTTCTTAAGGAAAGCCACGAGGCCATAAAAGTAGGGTTCAACTGCCTGTGGAGTAGAGCTATCTCTTTCTGCATGGTGGTACCTGTAGGTTGAGCAATAGAGAAAGACATCAGTGAGGGTGTTCCTTGAGTGCCTGATGCACTAAGCAATGGAGAGTTTTGAATGTCTATATACCCTACCCTACCCTATTCTCTGTCTAAATTGTGGTTTTTAGAATCACAATATTTTTATGAACTTAAATTTCTTCTGGCAGAGTTTCTGGGTTTCAAATTAAGCTAATTCCTCACATCTGGCTCGTTCTTGGTGTTTCAAGAAACTTTGAGAACCTTCCTTCCTCTCAAGGCAATAGTGCCCTTTACATTTCTACCATTGCTGACTTCCCATACTTTCACTTCTTGCCTACTATATTCTATGTCTTTCTCTATTCACTGTCACTTTAGTGGTATGTGTCCCTATGTTGGTATTAACATTTATAATGAAGTATTACCCTGATGCATTAGAGAATCAATAGGACTACAGTTACAACACTAGTAATAAAGTACCTCCAAATTATAATCCATTAATGCTCCCATTTGAAACTGATTTTCTCTCTATATCATTGAGGTCTCTTAACTCATTTTCCTTACTTAGTGGCTCAATTTTGAAATGAAATATAGAAAACAATGGAGTGGTCGACTCTGGAGATTACCTTGCTTTTTATATGTCTCAGTAGGTATGCAAATATTAGTTTGTTTTTTTCCCAGTGTGGCTGTTCTTAGTACATATTATAGCTCAGTGTGGGGTGATTTCTATTGACTGAAGAATGTACACTTTGAACTGTAATTGTCAAACAAATGAGTGGAGATGAATAAAGTAATAACAACAAGGCACAGGCTTTTGTTGTTCTAGAGGGAAAACCTTGCTGTGTCTCTCATCTACAGTCTAATCTTCAGATTTATTGAAACTCTTAATTTTCTTAAGCTCCATTAAAATTTTGGATTATTTGGTGTTTTTTGCCCTTGAGTTGTATGTCTCATGTATTTTTGGATATTAAGCTCTTATCAAATATATGGGGGCAGGAGGAGAAGGGGAGACAAAGGATGAGATGGCTGGATGGCATCACCGACTCGATGGACATGATTTTGAGTAAACTCCGAGAGCTGGTGATGGACAGGTAGGCCTGGCATGCTGCGATTCATGGGGTCGCAAAGAGTCGGACACGACTGAGCAACTGAACTGAACTGAACTGAAATATATGATTTGGAAATACCTTCTGTCAATCTGTAAATTGCCATTTGATTTTGTTGACGTTCCTTTGTTTGCAGTTTGATGTGGTGTCACTTGTTTGTTTTTGCAGTGGTTGCCTTGTTGCCTTGGCTTTTGGTGTGAAACCCAAAAGCTCATTTAAAAGACAGAAGGCAGTAAGATTGCCTCAATGTTTTCTTCTAGGGGTTTAATCGCTTCAAGTTTTATGTTCATCTTTTTAATCCCTGTTTAGTTGATTTTTGTGTATGGTAAAAGACAGGGGCACAGTTTCATTTTTTTCATAGCATTATCCAGTTTTCCCAGTGCAATATTTGAAAAGCTTCTCCTTTTCCCACTTGATAGTCTTGGCTCCTTCTTCATAAGCTAACCAACAATATATGGGTGTGTGTTTCTTTCTTGCTTCTCTGTTCTGCTCTGTTGATCTATGTGCCTGCTTTCGTACCAGAAGCAAATCATTCTGTTTTGATTACTATAGCTTTCTAATACAATTTGAAATCAGCAACCCTAGTCTCGAACATTGTTGTTCTTTCCCAAGATCACTTTGACTCTTTGGTATTTTGTGATTTAATATAGCAGAATAGACCACGAAAAGATGGAAAAGGTACACAGAAGAACTATACAAAAATAAATAAATAAATAAATCTTAATGACCCAGATCATCACAATGGTGTATTTTCTCACTCAGAGCCAGATGTTCTGGAATGTGAAGTCAAGTGGGTCTTAAGAAGCACTGTTGCCCATAAAGCTAGTGGAGGTGATAGAATGCCAGCAAATCTATTTAAAATCCTAAAAGATGATGCTAGTAAAGTGCTCCACTCATTATGTCAGAAAATTTGGAAAAGCCAGTAGGGACCAAGGACAGGAAGAGGTCATTCCTCATCCCAGTTCCCAAGAAGGGCAGTACTAAAGAATGTTCAAGCCGCTGAACAGTTTTATTCATCTGCCATCCTAGTAAGGTTATGTTAAATTCCTCCAGGCTAGGCTTCCGCATTATGTGAATATAGAAATTCCAGATGTTCAAGCTCGGTTTAGCAAAGGCAGAGGACCCAGAGATCAAATTGCCAACATTTGCTGGAACATAGAAAAAGCAAGGGAATTCCAGAAAATCATCTGCTTCATTGACCTCACCAAACTATGTGGATCACAACAAAGTGGAAAACTCTTACGGAGATGGGAATACAAGACCAAACTTACCTGTCTTCTGAGAAACCTGTATGCAGTTCAAAAAGCAACAGTGAGAAACAGACAAGGAACAATAAACTGGCTCTAAATTGGTGAAGGAGTTCGTCAACGCTGTATATTGTCACCCTGCTGATTTAGCTTATATGCAGAGCATATGCGAAATGCTGGACGAGATGAGTCCTAAAGGCTGGAATCAAGATTGCTGGGAGAAATATCAACAACCCTAGATATATGAATGATACCACTCTAATGGCAGAAAGGGAAGAGGAGCTAAAGAGCCTCTTGATGGGGTGAAAAAGGAGAGTGAAAAAGCTGGCTTAAAACTCGATATCAAAAAAGTGAAGATCATGGCATCTGGTCCCATCACTTCCATGGCAAATAGAAGGGGAAAAGATGGAAGCAGTGACAGATTTCCTCTTCTTGGCCTCTAAAATCACTGTGGATTGTGACTGCAGCCATGAAATTAGAAGACGATTCCTTCTTGCCAGGAAAGCTATGAGAAACCTAGACAGTGTGTTAAAAGCAAAAACATCACTTTGCCGACAGAAGTCTGTACAGTCAAGGCTATACTCTTTCCAGTAGTCGTGTATGCATGTAAGAGCTGGACAGACAATAAAGAAGGAAGAGTACTGAAGAACTTATGTTTACGCACTGTGGTGCTGTAGAAGACTCTTGAGAGTCCCTTGGATAGCACGGAGATCAAACCAGTCAACTTTAAAGGAAATCAGCCCTGCATACTCTTTGGAAGGACTGATGCTGAAGCTGAAGCCACAATACTTTGGCCACCTAATGTGAAAAGCTGACTCACTGGAAAAGATCCTGATGCTGGGAAAGATTGAATGCAGAAGAAAAAGAGGCTGACAGAGGATGAGATGGTTGGCTGGCATCACCAATTCAAACGGCATCAACTTGGGCAAATTCTAGGAGATGGTAAGGGACAGGGAAGTCTGGCATACTGCAGTCCCTGGAGTCTTAAAGAGTCAGACATGACCTGGCAAGTGAACAGCAAGAACAACATTATTATACAAGTTGTAGAATTTTTTTTTTTTTTTCAATTTGGTGAAAAGTGCCATGGAATTTTGAAAGAGACTGCAGTGAATATGTAGATAGATTTGGGTAGTATGGATGTATTAACAATATTAATTCTTCCAGTCAATAAATATGAAATATGTTTCCTTTTGTGTCTTATAAGCATTTCTTTCATGCGTCTCTTGAATGTTTTCATACACAGATCTTTCAACACCTTGCTTAAATATATTTCTATGTATTTTTTTGATGCAATTGTAAATGGGATTATTTTTATTTCTGTAATTTGTTTTTGTATATGGCTAGGTAAATGAGTTTATATATTCAAATACAGTATACAAAATGCATGCTATTTTTTAAGGGAGACATTTCCCTCACCTCAATAAGACATACAGAATGCCCAAGAATTATATGACAAAATGCTCAACATCACTATCAGGGAAGTGCAAATCAAAAATACAACATATACCAGATCATTCCTATTTAAATGGCTTTCACCAAAAAGTAAGAAATAAGTGTGATTGAGGATGTGTAGAAAATGGGGGTCTTAATGTATTATTGGTAGGAATGTATATTGGTGCAACTTCCATGGAATACCTTCTGGAAGTTTCTCACGAAATTTCAAAAAGAACTGTTATGTGGCCATTAATTCCACTTCTGGATATATATTCACTTCTGAATATATATTGAAAGGAAATGAAATAATTATCTCAAAGAGAAATCTGTACTCCCATATTCATTGCATCTATATTCACAGTAGCCTAGAAACAAACTATTACGGGAACAATCTACGTATCTGTCAGCAGGTGAAGAGATTAAAACAATGTGATGTGATATATATATGTGAATTTTATTTGACCATTAAGGAAGAAAGAAATTCTTCCATATTTGGCAGCATGGATGAAATTGGAGGGCCTTATTCTAAGTGAAATAAGTTAGCGAAAGACGGATACTGTATGATGTCAATTGTAAAGAATTAGAAAAAAAAAAATGGAACTCAGAAACAGAGTAGGAAAGTGATTGCCAAGGTCTCAAGGGTGGGGGAAATAGGGACGGGTTTGTAAAAAGTTATACATTTTAACATATTAAAATTATAAGGTCTGAGGATCTAATGTATAGCATGATGGCTATAACTGATAAAATTGTGTTGTATAATTGATGCTGTCTAAGAGAGTGGAACTTGCCTGTGTTCTCTTCAAAAAGTAAAAAGTAAACATGTCAGATGATAGGTATGTTAACTTAATAGAAAGGGAAGATCTTTCTAATACATATGTATATGTGGGTCAGCATTATGGCAGAGGGGTAGGTGGAAATGGCAAGTATACTGGAGTGGGTTGCCATTTCCTCCTTCAGCAAAGCTTCCCGACTTAGGGATTGAACCATCGTCTGTGTCTCCCTCATTGCAGGCAGATTCTTTAGCAGCTGAGTCATCAGGGAAGTCCTAACAATACTACGATATGTCCTAGAAATTCTACTATTGGGCATATACCCAGAGAAAACCATAATTCAAACAGACACATGTACCCCAAAATTCATTGCAAAAGTGTTTACAATAGCCAGGACATGGAAGCAATCTAGATGTGCACTGAGAGAGGAATGGATAAAGAAGTTGTGGTGCATCTATACAAGGGAATTTTAATTTACCTTAAAGAGAACTGAATTTGGGTCACGAGCTGAGGTAGATGAACGTACAGTTGTTATGGAGAGTGAAGTAAGTCAGAAAGAGAAAACGAAATGTTGTATATTAATGAGTATATATGGAATCTAGAAAAATGGCACTGATTAACCTGTTTTCAGGGTAGGAAGAGAGAAACAGACAGAGAACAGGTTTGTGCATACAATGCGGGAAGGAGAGGGCAAGTTGAATTGAGAGTAGCAATGAAACACAGTACATTACCATCTGTAAAATGTTAACAGACAGCTGGTGGGCAGTGGCTGTATGCCACAGGAAGCTCACCCCGTCTGTGTGACCACCTGGAGAAGCGGGACGGGGTGCGAGTGGGGGACTCAAGGGGGAGGGGGTATATGTACACTTATGGCTGACTCACATCATTGTAAAGCAGAAACCAACACATTGGAAAGAAATTGTACTCCAGTTAAAAGTCAATTTAAAAAATAATATATACATCTGTCAAATTCTTATAGAATATATTTAAATATCTTACAGTTTTATTTGCCAATTCTGTCTCAAACAATACTCTGCTTGCTAGTCACTAATCATGGCATTTGATTTATATATGTTGGTGTCTACAAACGAAAATGAAGAACTTTGTACTGTCTACTGAGAAAGGCAAAATGGAGACTTTTTCGATGCTTAAATATTACTTAAGCAAAAGGATTAATAATTAAGTTGTTATCAGTGGATGAATAGCCCTCAGCCTCTGGCCTCACTTTTAACTGGACCCTGCTTCTCCTCTTTCTAGTGCTTTGGTAGGATCCTTATCTTTGAGGGCAAATTTAACAAGTCAGCTTCCATAGAAATGTTATAACTGGGTTCTTAGTCCCCAAAGGTGACAAAGTCCCTTATCACCTGATGCTTCTTGTGTGAAATGAAAGCCTCCCCCTGTATCATTTGTGTTTTTAAAGTAGATCCAAAAGGCTGAGGGTAGGTATCACTGTGGGAGAGGTTTTGTTTTCCAGGCTGGACTCTTCTTGTCAGGATTAGATTGGTGGTATATGAAATTTTTCAAGCTGCTTGAGCATCAGTGGCTGTCTTATGCTTGTATACATATACCCATCACACACACACACACACACACACACACACACACACACACACACACTCCCCACATAATAAATGACTGGCATGCAAAGAAAGTCTTGTTCCCATTTTCCAGTGACTGAAGATAAAAAATTTGGCCTTAACAGGCTGCCCTAATTCTCTTATCTTCAGAGTAATATATAAATGAAAAAACTGAAAATCCCACACAAAACCTTCAAATCAGAAGAGAATTTTAACATTCCTCCTGCATTTTCTTAAAATAAAAATATTCAAATAAAAATAAATACGTAGACATCAGTATATTCATATAGATATACATAAACAGTAGCTGAAAGATCTTCTAACAAGGATGTCATTAACTTTGGTGTGGATGGTCTGTAACAGTGTTTATGATGACCAGTCCCTGATATTTGACATTTTTCATGTGGCTGAAATATATTTTTTTCTGGACACTTCAGATGATACAGCCTTTATGGGGCTACATGCAAAAACTGAGAAACTTGCTCTTGTTTTCCTATCACCACCTCAGATTTTTGAACTTCTGGGGGTGTCTTATAAACAGAAGTCTCATCTGAACTGGCTTCTGTTAAAATGTCCATCTGTTGCATTTGAAAATGTATTTTTATTATTTGTTACCATAACAGCTGGAATTTTCACTACTTTTCCATTCTGTAGGAAGATTTCCATTTTTAAATCTGAGGGTTTGTGTTAAAGTTATAGGAACTTTGCATAACAGTCTTTAAAACTTAATGATTTGATTAAATTTTGGAACTAGAAAATAGGATCGGGGTGACCTGATTTCTCTCAGCCCTTTTGGTTACAGAGTGGGATCCACATCAGATGGTGACCATTCTGCTCCTTATACAATTCCTGGGAAGTCAGTCCACAGTCTCCTTTAATGATCCATCCACCCCAGGACTCAACAGCTCAGATTGTTGAAATTTCTTGTTATATATACCTTAAAGCTTGAAGTCATTCCATGTTTTGTTTTCCATTTTCTATGGAATTTGAAACCTCTCTAGTCTAACAATTCCTAATACACTTTGATGTGATTATTACATGATCTTGAACATAATATTCTAAAGGTAAGCCATCTTAAGCATTTAGCATTTCTCATGTCTTCCGTTGCACTCTATCTTTTGTATATTGGGGCATTAGAAAAATAATCATGATTGAGATTGTTTCAAAGCTTCATTATTTACAAAGCAATTTTTATATCCATGCTGGTCTTAGTCTCATTGTGATAAACAAGGAGATAAGGGTTTCATGCACTTAAGGAAGAAAGAAATCTGGGAAGAAAGGAAGGAAGATAAGGTGATGTGAAACGAAGGGTTGAATAGAGCAGGAAATGGATGTAAGAACAGGAAATAATGGGATGCTTACGTATTTCATTGGCCAAACTATGTAATATAGCTGCGTCTGCCAAGAACAGTTGCCCTTTTCTGATTCACTAATTTTTGAAGCAAAATCAAAGCCTCATATTTTTGCAGACTCTTGCCTGATTGAATCCCATCCTGACAAAGTTGGCACACAGATGCCCTTCACATAGGGTGTGTACAAAGACCTTGACAAGTGAAATGAGCCGATTTTCATTTTGGCCACCAATCGCTCTTTGGTCTGCCCCTCTTTCCCTCCAATTTTCTCTACTCTTCCTGCATGATCTTCCGGGTAGGATGTGGGAAATGGGTAGCTCAAACACACACATTAAAAGTTGTAGGGATAAAGTTGACTCCGTTACAAATTAAAGGTACACTGCTGGCTCAGCAGTAAAGAACCCAGCTGCCAACAGGAGACCCGGGTCGGTTTCCTGAGCGGTGAAGATCCCCCGGACCAGGAAACAGCAGCGACTCCAGTATTCATGCCAGGGAAACCCCACGGACAGAGGAGCCTGGTTGGTGACCGTCCATGAGGTTTCAAAAAGAATCAGGCACAAATCAGTGACTAAAGAACAAAATCAGGGAAGTCTTTCCCCCATCATTGCCTCTTTCTGGCCACTGCTGAATATGATTTAAAAACTGGAGATTTGGAGTTGTAATTGAAAATCAGAAATATATACTAATTTTCCAATTGAAGGTGGAATCTCTAAACTCAGTCCATGAATGCTTAAAATCTTAGAACTTCATTAAGTTGTGATGACTACAGTGAGACTGTCAAGGTTGAGAAATAGAAGCTCAGCCTTCTCTCCCCAGCAAAACAGCTGCCAGATGACGCTGTGCTCTGAGCTTGTTCTCTTGGCCTCTGTCCTGCTTGTCTCCTGCATGCGGAGCAGGAAAACTTAAAAATCTATTAGGATTTGGGGGGCTCAGATACCCAATGGCAAAAATTTTCCCCAATCCCAGAAAGAAAACAACCTTTTTTTTGGAAAATTTAAGGGAAGATTTATGGACGTTCAGGTTTATAAAACCATCTGTTGCTTCAGGTTTGCAGGCTGGATGCTTTGAGAGTTCAAAGTTTGGACTGACCACACCACTACTGCTACCACTCCCTCCTCGTTCTTTAATAGTTCAATTTAGTTTCTACATTGATACCTAAGAAGCTAGTCATTTAAACTTATTGGACAACTTGTAAAAATCAGTAGAACTTAGAAGAATGTATCTATTGCTCTTTAAAGGCATTTTTACTGTTTGTCCCTTGCTGCATTTAGGAGTCCAGTTGGTGACCTCTGAGTTTCCATTTAGCTTAGCTTCCTTATGGAAGCACTGCATAATTTGGGTTTTGTTTGAGCAATTGGTGACTTTTGACCCCTCTCAGTAACGTGTTTAGGCTGAGGAGGACTGAAAGAAGGTTCAAGATGGGATATTTCCAACCTCTTCCAAGCTAGAGTAGTCTTCCTCTCAGCATAGTAAACCCTTATATAGAAATGGTTTCCAGTCTCTATAGAGTGTTCTGGTGGAGCAACTCAGATCAAAGGCTTGCTATTTGAAAAATGCACATTCACATTGGAGAACAAAAAGAAAATGTTATGCAAGTCAATAATATCACTTCAAAGTATCTCAAGTGTATTCTCAATTTCAAATGAAAATGGAGAACATGAGAACAGGGTGTATAAGTTTTCTCTGCCTAATTCTGTTTGTAACTGAGATGAAATCTCAACTATCCCTTTACTGCTAGTGACGGGTCCCCAGGGACTCTGCGTATAGGGTAATCTGCTTATTAATTGCCTGTACCTGTGATAATCTTTTACACTTAGTTTACAAGGGTGACAAACTTTTATCTACCTCACTCTTTTTGAAAGCAGATTAGTTGCACTTTATTGAAAGAATAGCATTTTAGGGACGAATTTAAAATGAGAAACAGAGATAATGTGGATTAGCCTGTTAGATACCTTTATTCACAGGAAATCAGTTGTGTTTATAGGATTTGTTTCTGTTGTTGTTATAGTATTTTTTGAGTACCCATCTTATGGATGTCTGCCATTCTCCTAGGTACAGTGTAATTGTATCTTTAGATTACACAACATTTTAGGCATAAGGCTCTTTATTTTTATCTTTGCATGTTCAACATGCTTTATGATAACATTAGAAAAAGTCTTCTGTGTGCACCTATGCATGCAAACGTTTTAGCATATTATATCAGTACTTACTTGACATATGTACCTTGCATACATTATCTGATTTGCCAGAAACTAAATATTAACCATATTGTGATGAAAATGAAATCTCCTGACAACTCTTTCTTTCCCCATATTCTTTCCTGAAATGATGATGGTGAACTATAATATTGTGGAAGTCTATGTTCAGAATGTACAGCTCAAAACATGAGACTCAGAGATTGAATCTTGAGGTCTGATCAGTTCCTTAACTTTGCCTTAACGCATTAGACACTATGTCAGCAGTTGGGCAAGGCGATATTTTTCCTTCCACAATAGTAGCTCTTATTTTGCTTCTCAACCTCTGATACATCTACTTGTTTGCACCCTCTTTTCAACACAGTGCTAACATGTCAAAATTCATATGTAGACTGAGAGGAAAACTGAATGCTGAATCTTACATGATACTACAGAGTATTTGTTTGGAAAATGGGAAGACTTCTGATTGAGCAGATATGATACACAGATATTTGTTTAAACTGGTTCTGGATCTGACTCATCTGTGACTGAATCTTTCTTACCAGACCTGCATTTCATTTCTACTTAAAATCCGAAAAGTGCTTCAGAGATTTTGATCAGGTTTTTTTGACTTTACTTTTAGTTAATCCCCTTAGCAGAGAAGGCGATGGCAACTCACTCCCGTACTTTTGCCTGGAAAATCCCATGGGTAGAGCAACCTGGTGGGCTGCAGTCCATGGGGTCGCAAAGAGTCGGACAGGACTGAGCGACTTCACTTTCACTATTCACTTTCATGTATTGGAGAAGGAAATGGCAGCCCACTCCAGTGTTCTTGCCTGGAGAATCCCAGGGACGGCAGAGCCTGGTGGGCTACCATCTATAGGGATGCACAAAGTTGGACATGACTGAAGTGACTTAGCAGCAGCAGCAGCAATCCCCTTGTACTCAGTTTATAGACCAAGGGGAACTTCCCAACACTTTGCAGAATGAAATTGCAACCCCTAAAAGGGCTACTTCTTGTATTGCTCAGGGACTGAGTGGTGTAAGAAAGCAGGCTAACTGGAATGCAAAAGTAGGAAGTCAAGAGACACCTGGAGTAAAAGGCAAATTTGGCCTTGGAGTACAGAATGGAGCAGGGCAAAGGCTAATAGAGTTCTGACAAGAGAATACACTGGTCATAGCAAACACCCTCTTCCAACAATACAAGAGAAGACTCTACACATGGAAATCACCAGATGGTTGAGACTGAAATCAGATTGATTATGTTCTTTGAGGCCAAGGATGGAAAAGCTCTATACAGTCAGCAAAAACAAGCCCCGAAGCTGACTGTGGCTCAGATCATGAACTCCTTATGGCCAAATTCATTCTTAAATTGAAGAAAGTAGGGAAAAGCACTAGACCATTCAGGTATGACCTAAATCAAATCCCTTATGACAATACAGTGGAAGGGAGAAATAGATTTAAGGGACTAGATCTGATAGAGAGCCTCATGAACTATGGATGAAGGTACGTGACATTGTACAGGAGACAGGGATAAAGACCATCACCAAGAAAAAGTAACGCAAAAAAGCAAAATGGCTGTCTGAGGAGGCCTGAATGTGAAGCCAAGTGAGCCTTAGGAAGCATCACTATGAACAAAGCTAGTGGAGGTGATGGAATTCCAGTTGAGCTATTTCAAATCCTGAAAGATGACTCTGTGAAAGTGCTGCACTCAATATGCCAGCAAATTTGGAAAAGTCAGCAGTGGCCACAGGACTAGAAAAGGTCAGTTTTGATTCCAGGCCCAAAGAAGGGCAATGCCAAAGAATACTCAAACTACCACACAATTGCACTCATCTTACACTCTAGTAAAGTAATGCTTAAAATTCTCTAAGTCAGGCTTCAGCAGTACGTGAAAAGTGAACTTCCAGATGTTCAAGCTGGTTTTAGGAAAGGCAGAGGAACCAGAGATCAAATTGCCAACATCTGCTGGATCATTGAAAAAGCAAGAGAGTTCCAGAAAAACATCTATTTCTGCTTTATTGACTATGCCAAAGCCTTTGACTTATGGATCACAATAAACTACAGAAAATTCTGAAAGAGATAGGAATGCTAGACCACCTGAGCTACCTCTTGAGAAACCTGTATGCAGGTCAGGAAGCAACAGTTAGAACTGGACATGGAACAATAGACTGATTCCAAATGGGAAAAGGAATAGGTCAAGGCTGTATATTGTCACCCTGCTTATTTAGGTTATATGCAGAGTATATCATGAGAATCGCTGGGCTGGAAGAAGCACAAGCTGGAATCAAGATTGCCGAGAGAAAAATTAATAACCTCAGATATGGAGATGACACCATCCTTATGGCAAAAATGAAGAAGAACTAAAGAGCTTCTTGATGAAAATGAAAGAGGAGAGTGAAAAAGTTGGCCTAAGGCTCAACATTCAGAAAACTAAGATCATGGCATCTGGTCCCATCACCTCATGGCAAATAGATGGGGAAACACTAGAAACAGTGGCTGACTATATTTTCCTGGGCTCCAAGATTGCTGCAGATAGTGATTGCAGCCATGAAATTAAAAGACGCTTACTCCTTGGAAGGAAAGTTATGACCAACCTAGATAGCATATTAAAAAGCAGAAGCATTAGTTTTCCAACAAAGGTCCATCTAGTCAAGGCTATTGTTTTTCCTGTGGTTATGTATGAATGTGAGATATGGACTGTAAAGAAAGCTGAGTGCTGAAAAATTGATGCTTTGGACTGTGGTGTTGGCGAAGACTCTTGAGACTCCCTTGGACTGCAAGGAGATCCAGCCAGTTCATCCTAAAGGAGATCACTCCTGGCTGTTCATTGGAAGGACTGATGTTGAAGCTGAAACTCTAATACTTTGGCCACCTCATGCGAAGAGTTGACTCATTGGAATGGACCCTGATGCTGGGACGGATTGGGGGTAGGAGGAGAAGGGGATGACAGAGAATGAGATGGCTGGATGGCATCACCGACTCGATGGACATGGGTTTGAGTAAACACTGGGAGTTGGTGATAGACAAGGCATGCTGTGATTCATGGGGTCGCAAACAGTCGGACATGACTGAGTGACTGAACTTAACTGAACTGAACCATGTTTCTTTAATGATTCTGATCTATATCTCAAAGTTGTATTCTTTATCACAGAGCATGACTCAAATTTACACTGAATCTACTATGTTCACTAAGAAATCCTGTGGCTAGTGACACAATAGGGGAATAAAATTAAAACAAAAATTAGGTGCTTAAATTTGAAATTGGAGAAAAAGAAGAGAACCACAAATATATGTAAAAAATGTGCACTGAATAAAGTTGTGGGTGGTAGGAAAGAATGGCCATCTGGGTGTTTAAGAACAGTAGCCATATGGGGACACTTTATATTAAGACAGGGTACTCATTTGTCCATAAAGCTTCTGCTTCCTGTGGACAGTGGGTATTCAGTTCAGTTCAGTTCAGTTCAGTCACTTAGTCATGTCCGACTCTTTGCTACGCTTCCTGGGGACTGTGGGTAGTAAAAAATTAATATTAGAGCTTACATTGCTACAAGAATTTTAGTGAAGAAGATGACAGATTGGGTGTGGTAGGAAAAAAGTCACTTTTCTCAGCAAAAGAAATTTTAACCTTAGGGCATATTCTACAGTAATCAAGGTAATTAAAAAGCAGGCAGCTTTCCCATCTTTGAAAAACAATTTCACAATTACCTGTTTCTAAAGTTTTCAGGCAGTACAAGAGAAGAACATCTGTATTTAATATTTCTTTAAAATCACGATTGTAACTGCTGTTTCCAAGGCCACCCACTTGAATGGCGGGAGACAGTATTGTTATGAAAGTGACTCTAGATGCAAATGGTAATTCCATGGCTTAGAGTCCCCAGTTGGCTTCCTGGAGGGACTGTGAACTATCTTTTTTGGAGGAACTTTTCTCTCAGACAAAAGTAGAACTAAACAGTAAGTGGCCAGGAGCCGTTAATATTTTCACACTAAGAACACCTTGGGTTGATTAGAACAGGTCTGTGTTGCTCCTCCACCACTTGGTCATTTGTATTGCTGTTGCTGGTATCCTATTTTGGATACCATTGCCTTCAGAGAGCTCACTGTTTCTATAATGAAGGCTGAAACACTTCTGTCTTGCCAACAGATCTTAGACTCCATCCTTTTCCCTGTCCTCAGTTGATGCAGGGAGTGGGCTCTTTCACATTGAGCTTTGAGGACCACATCTCACCAACCAGCATTCCTCAGAAAAGTTAAAATTCCTTTCTCCCTCTGTGTATTGAACTCCCTTCACTTAGACTTCAGATTACATTTCTCATCTGTCCACTCCATTTTCAGGAACCCCATTCCAATTGATCCATCAATTATTAACACCACGGTCACATGGGAAGTTAATGAAAGCTTCACCCGAAATTAAGAAAATCATTAAAATACATGTTTACTCAGAATGTGGTAACATACCAGGGTATTCTGGGGTACTTGAAGTTTTACATGTCATATGCTCATGGGGAGAGTTTTAATGAAAACAATTTTCAGACTCTCAACATTCATATGAATTCTTTTCTAAATTTTTCTCTCTGAGAAAGCATTAGTATGTGAAGGCTTAAATACTAGTCTTCATTCCTCCTCCCATTTCAGAATTGCCCTGGTCCAGTTTTATAAAGAAAGGCATGCATTTCACTATCTGGAATCTTATTACTGTGTGATGCCCCAGGGGGTACAGATTTCTGGGATGCCAGGCAAAAAGACCATATGAAATGCTCTTGTCACCTAAGCCTTCTATGATCATGGCTTCATGAGCTTATGGTAAGTCTTCATGTCTTTCTGTCTTTTATTTATTTCTGTTAAATGGATAGCAAGAAGAGTTAATATTGTAACTTTCTTATTTCATATATACTGTGGAACAGAAAGATAGGACTGGACAATATTGATTCAACAATCTTTTCTGGATATGCACTTGCATGTGAACATTTACTCCTAATGGAAACGGTGTTGGAACTTTCCCGACTGTCCAGTGCTTAAGAATCTGTGCTCCCAATGAAGGGGGGCATGGGTTCAATCCCGCTCACAGATCTAGATTCCACATTCCACAAGAGAGGTGGAAGATCCGGCTGTGGTACAACTAAGGCACAAGGCAAGCAAGTAAATAAAAATGCTAAAAAAAGAAATGTGGGTAATTTTGCAACATAGTGACTTTAAGTATGAACCTTGGAGTCCTGTAGCCTTTGTACATACTCCCACTCCACCACTCACTAGCTCTGAATCTTTAAGCAAGCCTTATTTTACTTCTCTCCATAATTCTATTCAAGCTAGTGTCCACCTCATGGAGTTGCAAAAGAATTAATGAAGGTAATGCAGGAAAAGCATTTCAGAGAAAGACCAGAAGAAGATAAATGCCTGACCAATGTTTGTCACTTCACATTTTCTTAATGTGATGTTACAACAGGGGAGTCTCCTCAGGCAAAACCAGCCACCCAGCTCTGTAGTGAAGGGCTCAGCCTCATCCAAAGGGAAGTCTGGACTTTGTACTTGTTTCCTGGTAGCTCCTCTCTAAACCCTAGGGTTGTTTTCTCTGATAAAGTGTGACTAAAGGTGTCAAAGAGTGACACTGAGAAAAGTGATTTTGTTTGTGTGAGGGCCTTGGGACAGCCTGATACGGATGCAAACTATCTGATTTAGAGTAAAAAGTTTGGGCCACCTGAACAATGTGATTCAGGATGGGGGTTTCGGTCATGCAGTATCAGCTGCACCTCTAGAGGGGTTTGAAGCTGAGATCATCTGTATGGACAGTTAATCATGCCTACGAGGTGGAGCCCCAGTAAAACCACTGGACACAGAGCCTGGAGTGAGCTCCCGTGTCTGCAAGTGCTCATTGTTGGCACATAGGTGCTGGGAACACAAAGCTGCCCATGACACCCTGGGAAGAGGAAACCAAAAGTTCCATGCTCACACTGTCTTTGACTCTTCCCTATATGCCTTTTTCCCTGGGTGGTTTTTATCTGTATCTTTCAAAACCCTGCAGTCCCCTGGGTATATACCAGGAAAAATCTACAATTCCTTAGTCCTTGGCTACCTATCAGTACCACAGAGCATTCAGTAGCACGAGGCACTGGGTTACCTTAGACAAGTCAGTCTCCTTCTTGGGTACCATGGCCTAATGGTTGTGTTCTCCCAAAATTCCTATTTTGAAAACCTAATCCCAAAGGTGACGATTTTAGATGCTGGGACCATTTGAAAATAATTAGGTCATGAGTGCAGCACCCACATGAATGGGGTTAGGGCTCTTGTGAAAGAGGCCTGAAATACTTGCTCATCCCTTCTATTTAGGGATATGTCCTGGAAGAGGCCCTCACTCACTCAACCATGCTGGCACCCTGATCTTGGACTTCTAGCCTCCAGAACAGTCTAAAATAACGTGGTTTGTAAACCGCCTATTCTCTGGCATTTTGTAACAGCAGCCTGCATGCACTAAAACACTGGACATGATTAAATGGGAAAAAAAAAAAATTCTCAATCATGTTTTCCCTTCCAAGATCATGAATTTGGAACAGGTAGCATGGATATTCAATTCTTGTGGCACGAGGTAACATACTCCACAGAACTGTACATTTCTTTCCAATTGTAGTTCTTTGACGTGCTCACCTGGGAAGATATTTCCTTGGATGTAATTAACATGTAAACAAATAGATTGTGGATTTTATGGGATCAGTTGAAGGTGTTAAGAGCAAAGACAGAGGTTTCCCAAAGTAAAAGCAATTCAGCCTGAAAACAAGACCATTACTGGAACCCCAATCACCAGCCTGCCAGCCTAAAGATGAAGCAACTGGACCCTAAGGCCTGTCACTGGGCTCTCATCAGAATCCTAACATAAGTGCTCTTTGACTTAGAAAACTTATCTTCATTTCTCTACGCCTTGGTTTTCTCAACTAAACAAGGAAATTAGAGTAGAAAATCCTTTACATTTCCAAAGATTATGCAAATCTCAGTATCAAGCATGAACCCAAACTGAAGTTTTATTCTTTTTCTTGAAAAGAAAATTATCGATTAGCTATGCAGCTTCCATGTTTGGATCTCTTTTTCTTCTCATTATGTGCTCTATCTCACAATGTATTTCTCTAACTTAGCTTTAAGAAAAATTCCTTGATAGAAATAATTACTTGATTGTTGTGGAATGCTACATTTATCTTCGGTCTTGCTTTGGAAAAGCAGGAGTTGTAGTTAAGCATACTAGTGAGAGAAACTGTTTCTAAATGTCAGTATGTCACCTTGAGGAATTTTGCTATGTGTAATTTCTCAGTCGTGTCCAACGCTTTATGACACCATGGTCTGACGATCCAATGGCTGCAACCCACCAGGATCCTCTGTCCATGTGGATTCTCTAGGCAAGAATAATAGAGTGGTTTGACATGTCCTCTTCCAGGGATCTCCCTGACCAGGGATGGAATGCAGGTTTCCTATAGTGCAGGAGGACTCTTTACTGTCTGAGCCAACATCTCCCAATAAAATGAGTCTTCACGTATACAGAAGATGCATTATTTGTCTACTTTTGTTTCCTGCAACAGTGTTTTTTTCTTTTTTCCCATTTAATATACTGGTCCCATTTTTATTCACCTGAAAGCTATCTTAATACAAGTTTTTCCTCAAAGGGAAAAAAAAAGAGAGACACAAAAAGAACTTTTATCTGTAATAGCAGTTAAGATTTTGTCCAGTTGTCAGTATATCCAAAATACCAGAGGCTGAGTACTTTGCTTTTAATTGTAATATTTGCCTCAAAAGGAACAAATAAGCTGGTCTGTGAAAAATACAAGTTTCTGCCATGGTTGATATTCAGTAAATGGTAACTTCAGGGTAGTTAGTGCAGCCTTTATAGATCCAAGGAAACTGAATTAAAGCAGTAGGAGTTGGTGTTGTTCAGATAAGAAACAATAAGACAGAGTGTGGTAGTGAGATAAAAATGGTGAGAAAGAAATTAGGAAGCAATAAGGAGAAAGATGGTACTTTCATCTAGGAAAAGAAGGTAACACTTCAGTAAAGAGGTGATTCTTTTTGTACATTCAGAGAAAGATTAGGTGTTTGTGTACAATGCAAGAATATTTGATTTGTAGATACTCCTTGAAGTATTTTCATCTGTCATGATCAGAGAGTACAGCTAAGTAACTGAACTCCTCTAGTGAAGTTAAGACCCTATGGTCAAAAGGAGACTCAAGGGCAGGTTCAGGGCACTGTGTCTCAGTCAGTTCAGTCGCTGAGTCATGTCCGACTCTTTGCGACCACATGAACCGCAGCACGTCAGGCCTCCCTGTCTATCACCAACTCCCGGAGTTTACTCAAGCTCGTGCCCATCGAGTCAGTGATGCCAGCCAGCCATCTCATCCTCTGTCGTCCCCTTCTCCTGCCCCCAATCCCTCCCAGCCTCAGGGCTTTTTCTAATGAGTCAACTCTTCACATGAGGTGGCCAAAGTATTGGAGTTTCAGCTTCAGCATCAGTCCATCCAATGAACACCCAGGACTGACCTCCTTTAGGATGGACTGCTGGGATCTCCTTGCCATCCAAGGGACTCTCAAGAGTCTTCTCCAACACCACAGTTCAAAAGCATCAGTTTTTTGGTGCTCTGCTTTCTTCACAATCTGACTCTCACCACCATACATGACCACTGGAAACCATAAACTTGACTAAACGGACCTTTTTTGGCAAAGTAATGTCTCTGCTTTTTAATATGCTATGTAGGTTGGTCATATTTTCCTTCCAAGGAGTAAGCGTCTTTTAATTACATGGCTACGATCACCATCTGTAGTGATTCTGGAGGCCCCAGAAATATAGTCTGATACTGCTTCCACTGTTTTGCCATCTATTTCCCGTGAAGTGATGTGACCAGATGCCATGATCATAGTTTTCTGAATGTTGAGCTTTAGGCCAACTTTTTCACTCTCCCCTTTCACTTTTATCAAGACGATTTTTAGTTCCTCTTCAATTTCTGCCATAAGGGTGGTGTCATCTGCATATCTGAGGTTACTGATATTTCTCCCAGCAATCGTGATTCCAGCTTCTGCTTCTTCCAGCACAGCGTTTCTCATGACGTACTCTGCATATAAGTTAAATAAGCAGGGTGACAATATACAGCCTTGACATACTCCTTTTCCTATTTGGAACCAGTTGTTGGTCCATGTTCAGTTCTAACTGTTGCTTCCTTACCGGCATATAGGTTTCTCAAGAGGTAGGTCAGGTGGTCTGGTAATCCCATCTATTTCAGAATTTTCCTCAGTTTATAGTGATCCACACGGTCAATGGCTTTGGCATAGTAAAAAAGCAGAAATAGATGTTTTTCTGGAACTCTCTTGCTTTTTCAATGATCCAGCGGATGTTGGCAATTTGATCTCTGGTCTTCTGCCTTTTCTAAAACCAGCTTGAACATCTGGATATTCACAGTTCATATATTGATAAAGCCAGGTTTGGAGAATTTTGAGCATTACTTTACTAGCATGTGAGATGAGTGCAATTGTGTGGTAGTTTGAGCATTGTTTGGGATTGCCTTTCTTTGGGATTGGAATGAAAATTGAACTTTTCCAGTCCTGTGGCCACGGATGAGTTTTCCAAATTTGAAGACATATTGCATGCAGCACTTTCACAACACTGTCTAGTTCTGTCCTATTCAGCCTTTTAGTCAGTGACACGATTATCACATTATCTTAGGACAGGAAACTGTGAGGGCTAGTGTATGTGAAATAAAAGGCTGAATATCCATTGCTTTCCATCTAATAGGGTAAAAATTAAAAGCAAATGCATCCACAGTTCTGTGAAAGTGAAAATCACTCAGTCGTGTCTGACTCTTTGTTAACCCATGGACTATGCAGTCCACGGAATTCTCCAGGCCAGAATACTGGAGTGGGTAGCCTTTCCCTTCTCCAGGGAACCCTCCCAACCCAGGGATCAAACCTAGGCCTCCCACGTTGCAGGCAGATTTTTTTTACCAGCTGAGCCACAAGGGAAGCCCCCACAGTTCTAGTTCTGTAATTATGTCCAAAAATCATGTATGAGGTTTGGATGGGAAGAAAAGACCTCAATGGTCTTAATTCACTGTATGCTGTGAGCATCAAGACTTCATTGACATTTTGAGCATCTTTTCATGTGTTAGCCATCTGTATGTCTGTTCTGCATGAATAGAAGTGTTTCACTGAACAAACACCTAACAAATCCTGTTGGATGCAAAGAATGGACTATAGTGAAGAGCATACATGTGGACTTTGTAAATTAGGACTTAAATTTTAATAGAAAAGCAGAAATGAAGTGAATTTAATAGTTAATTGTTGCACCACAACTGGGACACATTCAAGAGGCAATAGCACAGGAATTCCATATGTCCACATGACAAGGAGACCTGAGCTGTGTCAGAGTCAGGAAATGCTGTTTTGAGGAAGTGGTTTTTACTGAGATCTGAAAGATGTTGAGGAGGTAATCAGGTAAGACAGAGAGGGTATTCCAGGGAGAACGCATTTATAAAGAGCTTTAGCCATGTGTGAGAATATAAATGAGAAGAACAAAAATACGAGGATTGAACCTTCAATGAATATAATTTACTTGGTAAAACTTATGCTAACTGGACAGTGAATACAAGGTGGAATATGATCAGTTCTGTGAAAGAGATAAGATCAAGAGTTGCAGAGCACAGGAGATATTTCCATTTGTTGGGTAATTCGGTAAAGATTAGCTTAAACCTAGGAAACCTGGTTTCTATTTCTACTTTTGCACTCAGTTTTGTAAGTTTTAATTAGTGACTTAATCATTCTTGGATTTACTTATATATCCTTAATAAGGGAGGATTGCCTAGATAATTTCCAAGGTTTCTTCTTTTTCTGAATATCCAGTGAATCCCACTGGTTATTATCTGGAATAAAAAAAAAAAAAAAAAGAAAAGAAACCCTTTTACATTTCAAGTGTAATGTCTGAAATACCTACAAAATTATATAAAAAGCATTGAAATTATTGCTATTTTTCTCTTTTCAGTATTTTTAAAATATATTTTGCTGATAAAGAGCCAGATATTTAAAGTATACAGGACAATTTAAATAGGTATACATTATTAATGGATTTCCTCATTGATTTAATTAAAATATCTATTAATATCTCCTCACATATTTACTTTTCAAGATCATTTTCGTGAGGACATTTAAGTTTTCCTCTCTTACATGCGTGCTAAGTGACCAGTCATGTCCAACTCTTTGTGACCCCATGGACTATATAGCCTGCCAGACTCCTCTGTTCACGGGGATTTTCCAGGAAAGAATGTTAAGGTGGGTTACCATGCCCTCCTCCGGGGGATATTCCTGACTCATGGATTCCACTCTTTTTTCCTTTATGTAATGTCCTTGTATTCCTTTGTCTATGGAAATTTTCTTTGCTCTCAAGTCGACTTTATCTAATATTAACATACGTTTTTATCCTTTTATTTTCCAAATAGCCATGCCATTATTGAGTTTCTTGGGCTTTCCTGGTGGCTCAGGCAGTAAGGAATCCACTTGCCTTGTGAAGACTTGGATTCAGTTCTTGGGTTGGGAAGATCCCCTGGCGGAAGACATGGGAATCTGGATTCTGGCCTGGAGAATTCCATGGACAGAGAACCCGTGAGTTACAGTCCATGGGGTCACAAAGAGTCAGACATAACTTGGCAACTAAACCACTACCTGCTGTTCCTTCACATTTATTCCTTGCGAGGAACAGCCCTTCTCAGGCTGCCTTCTGATGCTAAGTTGGAGGTCAGGAATGCTGGGCCTGGGTTGTCTTCTCTTAGGTGCTGCTCTGTTGCTCTTCCTTTCTTCAGGCCCTAAACTAGTTCCCCTTCTTCTTGCCAAATATGCAAGGTCTCCTTTAGTGGTCTCTTCTTTTGTCCAGAACAAACAGAGGTGTGGGCACAAAGAGATCAAGGCCATCTTGTCTGAACCAGAAGCCCAAGAAGTGTTTTATAACCTAGGGAAGAGATTTCATGTAGGGAAGTTGAGGAAGAAAAAGGAATGGAGTCCACAGTAGGCTGGAGATGAAAGTCATGGAGTCCGTTTCTTTAGAAGTCATCAGAAGCTGAGAAAGTATTTCTTCTAGGTGATGTATATATATATACAGCTCTGAGTGAGTACGTTTTCTGTTTCAGCAAACTGTAAGTCTTCTGTATTTTTTCATTAATTCTCTTTACAAATGCATATATATAATGATATCCATATGACATTTTATTCATTCTTCTAGGCCATTGCTCCACTTTTATTATGACATGAGATTTAAACCCTGAAGAAAAGATATTTATTGTAGAGTTTGGTTTATTTACCAGTAGATGAATTGATGGAATAACAAAAGAACTAAAGTTGATTACTTAATTGAGCTCCCAAAATTTGACATATGCATATGAAGAGAGTTATTCAAGTATAATTTTATTCTTGGCTCCTTGTGGTATTCTGAGAACGTTGATTGAAGCTATATGTAAAAGAAATTACTTTATTATGATAGTTAAACAACTCATATCATTGTGTCTGTACATTTAGAATCCATTAATCCAGTGTCCATAAAAATGAGTGGCCTCATCCCCTGGGGAAGAAAATGTTAGCAATTCCATGTCTATTTATTTTTATCTCACTGTCATTTAGTTTATATTTTGTGTATATTTTTAAAATGTCACAAATATATTAGAATAGCAATGCATATAGAATATTTTTACACAATAAAATTAGGTCACTGACAGTGTTTTGAAAAATGGAAAATAATTTGGAGGTTAGTTCTTCAGGAAACAGAAAATTATCAAAATTTGCTCCATAAAATGTTACTTAATTTGGGGTAGTTTACCAAAAATTTTTTATGAAACCAGTTCAACTGAAGAGAGGCAGAATGTTCAATACATCCATGTTTAAAGGATTTTCTCTAGACAGGAAACACAGAAACGGTGTATATACGTGAACCCAAAACAACAAAGTAAATGGCAACAGGACCATACCTATCAACAATTACCTCAAATGTAAATGGGTTGAATGCCCCACCCAACGAAAAGACAAAGACTGGCTGAATGGATATAAAAACAAGACCCCTATATATGCTGTCTATAAGAGACCCACCTCAAAACAAGGGACACATACAGACTAAAAGTGAAGGGCTGGAAAAAATATTTCACGCAAACAGAGGCCAAAAGAAAGCAGGAGTCGCAATACTCATATCATATAAAATAGACTTTCAAATAAAGGCTGTGAAAAGAGACAAAGAAGGACACTACATAATGATCAAAGGATCTATCCTGAAGAAGATATAACAATTATAAATATATATGCACCCAACATAGGAGCACCGCAATACGTAAGGCAAATGCTAACGAGTATGAAAGAGGAAATTAATAGTAACACATAAATAGTGGGAGACTTTAATACCCCACTCACAACTATGGATAGACCAACTAAACAGAAATTTAACAAGGAAACACAAACTTAAATGACACAATGGACCAGCTAGACCTAATTGACATCTATAGGACGTTTCACCCCAAAACAATCAACTTCACCTTTTTCTCAAGTGCACACGGAACCTTCTCCAGAATAGATCACATCCTGGGCCATAAATTTAGTCTTGGTAAATTCAAAAAAATTGAATTCATTCATCATCTTTTCTGACCACAGTGCAGTAAGATTAGATCTCAATTACAGGAAAAAATTATTAAAAATTCAAATATATGGAGGCTAAACAACACGCTTCTGAATAACCAACAAATCATAGAAGAAATAAAAAAAGGAATCAAAATATGCATAGAAATGAATGAAAATGAAAACACAACAACCCAAAACCTATGGGACACTGTAAAAGCAGTGCAAAGGGGAAGATTCATAGCATTACAGGCCTACCTCAAGAAACAAGAGAAAAGTCAAATAAATAACCTAACTCTACACCTAAGCAACTAGAGAAGGAAGAAATGAACAACCCCAGGGTTAGTAGAAGGAAAGAAATCTTAAAAATTAGGGCAGAAATAAATGCAAAAGAAACTAAAGAGACCATAGCAAAAAATCAACAAAGCTAAAAGCTGGTTTTTTGAAAAAAATAAACAAAATTGACAAACCATTAGCAAGACTCATTAAGAAACAAAGGGAGAAGAACCAAATTAACAAAATTAGAAATGAAAATGGAGAGATCATAACATACAACACTGAAATACAAAGGATCATAAGAGACTACCAGCAGCTCTATGCCAATAAAATGGAAAACTTGGAAGAAATGGACAAGTTCTTAGAAAAGTATAACTTTCCAAAACTGAACCAGGAAGAAATAGAAGATCTTAACAGATCCATCACAAGCAAGGAAATCGAAACTGTAATCAGAAATCTTCCAGCAAACAAAAGCCCAGGACCAGATGGCTTCACAGCTGAATTCTACAAAAAATTTAGAGAAGAGTTAACACCTATCTTACTCAAACTCTTCCAGAAAATTGCAGAAGGTAAACTTCCAAACTCATTCTATGAGGCCACCATCACCCTAATTCCAAAACCAGACAAAGATGCCACAAAAAAAGAAAACTACAGGCCAATATCACTGATGAACATAGGTGCAAAAATCCTTAAAAAAATTCTAGCAAACAGAATCCAACAACATATTAAAAAAATCATACACCATGACCATGTGTGCTTTATCCCAGGAATGCAAGGATTCTTTAATATCTGAAAATCAATCAATGTAATACACCACATTAACAAGTTGAAAGATAAAAACCGTATGATTATCTCAATAGATGCAGAGAAAGCCTTTGACAAAATTCAACATCCATTTATGATTAAAACTCTCCAGAAAGCAGGAATAGAAGGAACATACCTCAACATAATAAAAGCTATATATGACAAACCCACAGCAAGCATTACCCTCAATGGTGAAAAATTGAAAGCATTTCCCCTAAAATCAGGAACAAGACAAGGGTGCCCACTCTCAACACTACTATTCAGCATAGTTTTGGAAGTTTTGGCCACAGCAATCAGAGGAGAAAAAGAAGTAAAAGGAATCCAGATAGGAAAAGAAGAAGTGAAACTCTCACTGTTTGCAGATGACATAATCCTCTACATAGAAAACCCTAAAGACTCTACCAGAAAATTACTAGAGCTTATCAATG
The DNA here is from genome assembly GCF_019320065.1 of Cervus canadensis. NCBI lineage: Eukaryota > Metazoa > Chordata > Mammalia > Artiodactyla > Cervidae > Cervus > Cervus canadensis. Next base: position 17,280,326 of record NC_057413.1, on the reverse strand, counting down.
AATATAGTAAAGTTGCAGGATATACAATTAACACACAGAAATCCCTTGCATTCCTATACACTAACAATGAGAAAACAGAAAGAGAAATTAAGGAAACAATACCATTCACCATTGCAACAAAAAGAATAAAATACTTAGGAGTGTATCTACCTAAAGAAACAAAAGACCTATACATAGAAAACTATAAAACCCTGGTGAAAGAAATCAAAGAGTACATAAACAGATGGAGAAATATACCGTGTTCATGGATTGTAAGAATCAATACTGTCAAAATGGCTATACTACCCAAAGCAATCTATAGATTTAATGCAATCCCTATCAAGCTACCAACTGTATTTGTCACAGAACTAGAACAAATAATTTCACAATTTGTATGGAAATACAAAAAAACCTCGAATAGCCAAAGTAATCTTGAGAAAGAAGAAAGGAACTGGAGGAATCAACCTGCCTGACTTCAGACTCTACTACAAAGCCACAGTCATCAAGACAGTATGGTACTGACACAAAGACAGAAATATAGATCAGTGGAACAGAATAGAAAGCCCAGAGATAAATCCATGAACCTATGGACACCTTATCTTCAACAAAGGAGGCAAGGACGTACAATGGAAAAAAGACAACCTCTTTAACAAGTGGTGCTGGGAAAACTGGTCAACCACTTGTAAAAGAATGAAACTAGAACAGTTTCTAACATCATGCACAAAAATAAACTCAAAATGGATTAAAGATCTAAATGTAAGACCAGAAACTATAAAACTCCTAGAGGAGAACATAGGCAAAACACTCTCTGACATAAATCACAGCAGGATCCTTTGTGACCCACATCCCAGAATATTAGAAACAAAAGCAAAAATAAACAAATGGGACCTAATGAAACTTAAAAGCTTTTGCACAACAAAGGAAACTATAAGCAAGGTGAAAAGACAGCCCTCAGATTGGGAGAAGATAATAGCAAATGAAGCAGCAAAGGATTAATCTCAAAAATATACAAGCAACTCCTGCAGCTCAACTCCAGAAAAATAAATGACCCAATCAAAAAATGGGCCAAAGAACTAAACAGACATTTCTCCAAAGAAGACATACAGATGGCTTCAAACACATGAAAAGATGCTCAACATCACTCATTATCAGAGAAATGCAAATCAAATCCACTATGAGGTACCATTACATGCCAGTCAGGATGGCTGATATCCAAAAGTCTACAGGCAATAAATGCTGGGGAGGGTGTGGAGAAAAGGGAACCCTCTTACACTGTTGGTGGGAATGCAAACTAGTACAGCCTCTATGGAAAACAGTGTGGAGATTTCTTAAAAAACTGGAAATAGAACTGCCATATGACCCAGCAATCCCACTTCTGGGCATACACATTGAGGAAACCAGATCTGAAAGAGACACGTGCACCCCAATGTTCATCGCAGCACTGCTTATAATAGCCAGGACATGGAAGCAACCTAGATGCCCATCAGCAGATGAATGGATAAGGAAGCTGTGGTACATATACACCATGGAATATTACTCAGCCATTAAAAAGAATTCATTTGAATCAGTTCTAATGAGATGGATGAAACTGGAGCCCATTATACAGAGTGAAGTAAGCCAGAAAGATAAAGACATTACAGCATACTAACACATATATATGGAATTTAGAAAGATGGTAATGATAACCCTATATGCAAAACAGAAAAAGAGACACAGATGTACAGAACAGACTTTTGGACTCTGTGGGAGAAGGCGAGGGTGGGATGTTTCAAGAGAACAGCATCAAAACATGTATATTATCTAGGGTGAAACAGATCACCAGCCCAGGTGGGATGCATGAGACAAGTGCTTGGACTTGCTGCACTGGGAAGACCCAGAGGGATCGGGTAGAGAGGGAGGGGGGGGGGGAGTGAAATGGGGAATACATGTAAATCCATGGCTAATTCATGTCAATATATGACAAAACCCACTACAATATTGTAAAGTAATTAGCCTCCAACTAATAAAAATAAATGAGAGGAAAAAAAAAAAAATGAACATCCATGTTTGTGTGAGTTTGCATAGAGCCTCAGAGTCGGAAACATTTTTGAAGTTGACCGGACTGGACAGGGGCAAACTTGAATCGTGAATGCAAGGAAAAAAAAAGCATGTTTGATCCCCTTAGTGTGGTCTAAGTTTTTTTCTTTAAATCACCTCCTTTTCTTCACCATTATTCCTGAAATCCCATCCTCTGCTTTACTATTTCTTTTCCCATAGTACAGATCACCTCTTAATATACCATATAATGTACTCAGATTCATGTTTATTGCAGATTATCTGTCTTCCCCCAGCTGGAAAACCTGTTCCATGAGGATAAGTGTCTGCCTTTGTTTATTGATGTAAACTAAGCACCTGCAAGAGTTTCTGAGTCAAGGAGGAATTAAGTCAATGATCAGTTGGTTAAATTACCAATAGCAGAGTACTGGGCAGGCCCATCTGTTTCAAACTTTTGTGATTTTGATTTGCTATTGTAAATAAGCTTTTACAGTTAATGTTACAAGATTAAGACATGTTTCTGTTTCTTTTATGAGCATAAGAATAAACTACATTTGAAGATAAGGTTTTAGACGAAACATGATAGTAAAATGCACATTTGAAAAAAAAATTATATTAGTTTATTTGTTTTCTTTATCCAAAATAGACTTATATACCTTTTCAAAAACTTTTACTTACATATGTGTGTGTACATATATATAAATAAATTTCCATCTAGTCAAAGCTATGGTTTTTCCAGTAGTCAGGATGGATGTGAGAGCTGGACCAAAGGAAACTGAGCACAGAGGAATTGATGCTTTTGAATTGCAGTGTTGGAGAAGACTCTTGAGAGTCCCTTGGACTGCAAGGATATCAAACCGGTCAATACTAAAGGAAATCAGCCTAGAATATTCATTGAAAGGATTAATAGTTAAGCTGAAGTTCCAATACTTTGGCCACCTGATGGAAAGAATTGACTTATTGGAAAAGACCCTGATGCTGGGAAAGACTGATGGCAGGAGGTGAAGGAGATGGCAAAGGATGACATGGTTGGATGGTATCACCTTGTTGATGGACATGAGTTTGAGCATGTCCCAGGTGATGGTGGAGGACAGGGGAGCCTGACGTGCTGTAGTCAGTCCATGGGGTCTCAAAGAGTTGGATATGACTGATTGAACTTAACTGAAGGTATGCATATGTGTTATGTATGTAACATAATGATTATATGATCATTATACCTAGGTCACATTGACAAATATGCTATTTTAGTTTCAGGTAACATTATACATAGATAATACTGACATATAATGTTATTTTGGTTTCAGGTGTACAACGTAACTATTTGATATATATTGCAAAATGATCACCACAATACGTCTGGTGAACATCCATCATTAGAAATAGTTACAATTATTTTATTGTGATGTAAATTTTTAGTATCTCTTGGCAGAAGCGCGGTGGCTGCGATGGACCAAGCAGAAGCGCGCTGGCTAAGGACCACGCAGAAGTGTGGAGGTGAGGAGCTACACCTCGAAAAGGTCAAGGGCGGCAACCGTGGGTGCAAGGCGCAGGAGCAGCTAAGCGGAGCTACCCAATGTCCGAGGTTAGGGGCGGTGGCTGCGCAGGGCAGAGGAGGGCCGAGAGGAGCCACTCCAAGTTCAAGGTCAGGAGGGGCAGCTGTGAGGAGATACCCCTGGTCCAAGGTAAGGAGCAGTGGCTGCGCATTGCTGGAGCAGTCGTGAAGAGATACCCCACGTCCACGGTAAGAGAAACCCAAGTAAGACGTAGGTGTTGCGAGTGGGCATCAAAGGGGAGACATACTGAAGCCATAATCACAGAAATCTAGCCAATCTGATCACAGGACCACAGCCTTGTCTAACTCAATTAAACTAAGCCATGCTGTGTGGGACCACCCAAGACAGCCGGGTCATGATGAAGAGGTCTGACAGAATGTGGTCCACTGAAGAAGGGAATGGCAACCACCTCAGTATTCTTACTTTGAGAACCCCATGAACAGTATGAAAAGGCAAAATAATAGATTACTGAAAGAGGAATTCCCCAGGATGGTAGAAGCCCAATATGCTACTGGAGATTGGCGGAGAAAAAACTCCAGAAAGAATGAAGGGAAGGAACAACAGCAAAACCAATACCCAGCTGTGGATGTGACTGGTGATAGAAGCAAGATCTGATGCTGTAAAGGGCAATACTGCATAGGAACCTGTTAGATCCATGAATCAAGGCAAATTGGAAGTGGTCAAACAGGTGATGGCAGAGGTGAATGTTGACATTCTAGGAATCAGGGAACTAAAATGGACTGGAATGGGTGAAATTGACTCAGATGACCATTATATCTACTACTGTGGGCAGGAATCCCTTAGAAGAAATGCAGTAGCCCTCTTGGTCAACAAAAGTGTCTGAAATGCAGTACTTGGAGGCAATCTCTTAAACACCAGAATGATCTCTGTGCGTTTCCAAGGCAAACCATTCAATATCACTGTAATCCTAGCCTATGCCCCAACCAGTAACGCTGAAGAAGCTGAAGTGGAACAGTTCTATGAAGACCTACAAGACCTTTTAGAACTAATACCCAAAAAGATGTCCTTTTTATTCTAGGGGACTGGAATGCAAAAGTAGGAAGTCAAAAAACACCTGTAGTGACAGGAAAATTTGGCCTTCGAGTACAAATTAAGCAGGGCAAAGGCTAATCAAGTTTTTTCAAGAGAACGCGCTGGTCATAGCAAACACCCTCTTCCAACAATACAAGAGAAGACTCTACACATGGACATCACCAGATGGTCGAGTCCGAAATCAGATTGATTATATTCTTTGCAGCCAAACATGGAGAAGCTCTACACAGTCAGCAAAAACAAGATCAGGAGCTGACTGTGACTCAGATCATGAACTCTTTATTGTCAAATTCAGAATTAAACTGAAAAAAAGTAGGAAAAACCACTAGACCATTCAGGTATGACCTAAATCAAATCCCTTATGATTATACAGTGGAAGTGAGAAATAGATTTAAGGGACTAGATCTGATAGACAGAGTGCCTGATGAACTATGGATGGAGTTTCATGACATTGTACAGGAGACAGGGTTCATAATCATCCCCATGGAAAACAAATGCAAAAAGGCAAAATGGTTGTCTGAGGAGGCCTTACAAATATCTGTGAGAAGAAGAGAAGCAGAAAGCAAAGGAGAAAAGGAAAGATATTCCCATTTGGATGCAGAGTTCCAAAGAAAAGCAAGAAGAGATAAGAAAGCCTTCCTCAGTGATCAATGCAAAGAAATCGAGGAAAACAACAGAATGGTAAAGAATAGAGATCTCTTCAAGAAAATTGCAGATACCAAGGGAATATTTCATGCGAAGATAAGATCGATAAAGGACAGAAATTGTATGGACCTAAAAAAAGCAGAAGATATTAAGAAGAGGTGGCAAGAATACACAGAACTGTACAAAGAAGATTTTCACGACCCAGGTAATCACAATGGTGTGATCACTCACCTAGAGCCAGACATCCTGAATGTGAACTCAAGTGGGCCTTAGAAGGCATCACTAGGAACAAAGCTAGTGAATGTGATGGAATTCCACTTGAGCTCTTTCAAATCCTGAAAGATGATGCTGTGAAAGTGCTGCATGCAATATACCAGCAAATTTGGAAAACTCAGCAGTGGCCAAAGGACTGGAAAAGGTCAGTTTTCATTCCAATCCCAAAGAAAGGCAATCCCCAAAAAATGCTCAAACCACTGTACTATTGCACTCATCTCACACGCTGGTAAAGTAATGCTCAAAATTCTCCAAGCCAAGCTTCAGCAATACATGAACCGCGAACTTCCAGATGTCCAAGCTGGTTTTAGGAAAAGCAGAGGAACCAGAGATCAAATTGCCAACATCCGCTGGATCATCAAAAAAGCAAGAGAGTTCCAGAAAAACATCTATTTCTGCTTGATTGACTATGCCAAAGGCTTTGGCTGTGTAGATCACAATAAACAGAGGAAAATTCTGAAAGAGATGGGAATACCAGACCACCTGACCTGCCTCTTAAGAAACCTACATGTAGGTCAGGAAGCAACAGTGAGAACTGGACATGGAACAACAGACTGGTACCAAATAGGAAAACGAGTACATATGAATAGGAAAATAGGAAAAGTACGTCAAGGCTGTATATTATCACCCTGCTTATTTAACTTCTATGCAGAGTACATTATGGGAAATAGATGGGGAAACAGTGGAAGCAGTGTCAGACTATATTTTCTTAGGCTCCAAAATCACTGCAGATGGTGATTGTAGCCATGAAATTAAAAGATGCTTACTCCTTGGAAGGAAAGTTATGACCAACAGGGATAGCATATTAAAAAGCAGAGACATTATTTTGCCAACAAAGGTCCGTCTGGTCAAGGCTATGGTTTTTCCAGTGCTCATGTATGGATGTAAGAGTTGATCTGGAAGAAAGCTGAGTGCCAAAAAATTGATGCTTTTGAACTGTGGTGTTGGAGAAGACTCTTGAGAGTCCCTTGGACTGCAAGGATATCCAACCAGTTCATCCTAAAAGACAGCAGTCCTGGGTGTTCATTGGAAGGACTGATGCTGAAGCTGAAACTCCAGTACTTTGGTCACCTCATGCAAAGAGTTGACTCATTGGAAAAGACCCTGATGCTCATAGGGATTGGGGGCAGGAGAAGAAGGGGACGACACAGGATGAGTTGGCTGGATGGCATCAGCGACTCGATGGACAACGTTTGAATAAACTCTGGGAGTTTGTGATGGACAGGGAGGCCTGGTGTGCTGCAATTCATGAGGTCACAAAGAGTCAGACATGACTGAGTGCCAGAACTGAACTGAACTGTCAGTGTTCAAATAGGCAATAAGTATATTCCCTTTTAGACTAACTGCACTTAATTGAGACAAGTGGCTTTGAGTCTTAGAATCAAAAAATCATCTTGAAACATTTGAGTTGAATCAAACTTGTCAGTGCCAACTCATATGGGTCTTTCTTGAAAGATCCATCCCTCATTAGGCCAACCTGGCTCCCATCACACATAGTATGGTGTGCAGGCATAGATCCGTGTTTAAGGCCTACGCTATTTTTTCCACTTGTCCATGCATTTCTTTCTTGACATCTTTCAGTGCTTCATCTGCCTCCTGTCTTCTCTATCCAAACAGATAATAATTAGAGCAGAAGATGTCTAAGTAGCTAGACTTGAAATTGCTGCCCACTAGGCATTTTGGAAGGGCTGAAGCTAAAGCTGAACCTCCAATGCTTTGGCCATCTCACGCGAAGAGTTGACTCATTGGAAAAGACCCTGATGCTGGGAGGGATTGGGGGCAGGAGGAGAAGGGGATGACAGAGGATGAGATGGCTGGATGGCATCACTGACTCGATGGGCATGAGTTTGAGTAAACTCTGGGAGTTGGTGATGGAAAGGGAGGCCTGGCATGCTGTGATTCATGGGGTTGCAAAGAGTCAGATATGACTGAGCGACTAAACTGAATGGAACTGAAGGCATTTTGGAAAGAGGCTAGGAAGGATTCTTTCCAGTATTAGTATTTTACTTTCAGGGCATTAGAAAGCTTTTCAGTTTGAAGAGTCCATCAATACAAGTATATCTCAAGCATGAACACTGTTTAATTATTTATTTGATTAGTGATTAGCTGACCATCTGCTGAGAGTAAGGCAATGAAGGGTTAGTAACAATGGAGGATTCAGGCAAAAGGAATGAGGAACTCTTGGAGAAAGTGGACACATGAATAAAGAGACCATTACCTCTATTTTGGTTACGTTTTAGGTTTTGTTTAGGCTGACTCTGTAAAGAAATGTGTTGTTTCCAATTTATTTCCATTCATCATCTATGCTTTACAATCTATGTCTTATTTAAGTGTTAAAAATGACTAGTGACTACTGCTTGTTATCACTGGGTGGTTCGAGATTTGGTTCTGGTATTCCACAGGGTCTAGCAGAGGTTCTGTAGAGTACTTATTTCTATCATTTGCTGCAGAAGCTTAACATGTTTTGGTGATTTCTGGTACTAAGTTGATGAAATACAGGAAAATAGAGCTCACGCGCTTTTGGATAAATCCTTAATTTTTCTCCTCCCTTCTTTCTACTTTTCAGTCATTTATTGACTCAACCACTCCCATATTGTTGGATGCCTTTTTTGACTCTTATGTCTGCCTCATTCCTTGCATGTGATCATAGCCTATTTCTTTTCCTGTATCTCTCACATTGTTTGCGTCTTATCACCTGGCAGAGCCCTCTTTGATTTTTCATGTCATAATATTCCCAGCTTTTTCTGGTCTCTTTCTTTCCCTCTACCAGCCCCAACTGCCACAACTTCTCAATCCACATTAAAGTTTCTCTTTTCTAATTCTGGACATACTGCTCTCTTGGACTAAATGTTCTTGGTTTCCTGTTGCTTTGTAGAATAAAGACAAACTCTCTATTTTGGCATATATGATTCTCCCTAATGCATGAAAATCCATACAAGCATTTCTCCATTCTAACCCTACAATAATATATACAGCATATCATGCGAGCATAATCATGAGAGATACAGCATGTATGGTAAACAATGAACATTTCTTGTGTTTTTGTCAAACTTAATTATTCACTGATACCTTATAATGCTATACGTATTACTATCTCAGTTGCCTCGATCTAGGATGTCGGAGATCCTTACTTCATAAGATGATCCTAAATGAAATGAAGATATACTGTTTTCCTATTTTTGTGCATCAATATCCCATCAACCTTTCAAAACTCCATCATAAAGCCATACCATTTTTGTGACTCCTGTGACACCCTCAGATGGCTCCTAGCCTTACTTCAATCTACTGTAGCACCGTGTTGACATCACATCTTATTCTTCTTCATGCTATCATGTAACATAGCAATTTGTGTGTTTATATCACCCTCTCTCTCTCCACAACTTGAAGGCCTGCTTCTGGAAAATAGAGATTTTTTTAAACCTCAGTTTAAGTCCTCATTGTATCCATGACATGTGATTTACTAATCTATAAGGTCAGTGAACTTCAAAGGTTCTTCATTTGTTTGTTTCCATTCAGTAACCTGAGAATTCAGTATTTTTGGTAGCATGACCAGAACCATGAACAATTGTCTAATTCTTTGATTCTAATAACTTGACACAGAATAATTGGCTGTGATTCTTAAATAATCTCTTAATGGCCTTCTTCGTAATGCTAGCTTCTATTTGTGACTAAATTTAATAGGAGCTTCATTCTTTTAATTGTAGGCGTGGATTTTCTTTTGATTTTCTATTAAATGAATATAAGAAATGTTAACAAATTGCCCTTTTAGATTTTGACATCTCTAAAGAGTCTGTGTTTATTTTTTTAAGAGAAGACCATTTCACAGAGCATGCATTAAAAAGCTGTAAATTTCACAGGAGCTTGCTATGGGATAGATCATTATGACCATCTCAGAGCTGGATGGGATGGATGTGGATTTAGCACGTTTTGTGAATTCGGCATGCCAGGATCTTGGTGTAAAGGTCAACTTTACGTGAATCCCTGCTTAGGCACTTGAACAGTTTATAAAATTCAGAAAGCCGCCTCTCTTCATTGCGGGACGTCAGGGATGAGAATGACCAGACAATGCGAGTCTTGAGTATCTTCTGATAGGCTGGAACAATAATCTGAATACCCAAAAGATAATGACTTCTTAGTCATTGCGTTTTATTAGTACTTACTTATCTTTTTTGCTTCTAATTATCAAATTAAGATTTGGGGAACACATACAAGTATAAAACACTCTAGATATGGATTTTGGAGCCAGCCTATGAGAAAACTATTAGGAATCTAAAAAGTAGAAACATAATTCAAGATTAGCTTTAACTTTCTCTTTTCTTCCTTCCCACTCTCATCCTTTGATGTGAGGAGAACAGAGAAAGAAGACATGTGGACTTCAAGAGCAGATGTCCTGGGATACTTTGAGGAAAATGCTGAGCTTGCAAATTCTGTTCTGTAGTTCTCTGAATCTTGATAATATTTCAACCACCTGTGCCCAGGAAGAGGCAAGCTTTTGGTGGAATTGTGTGCAATACAGGGAAGGCTGCACATATCAAAAATTGCAGTGAAATTCTGATTCCTTTACAGTAGACTCTATCTCTATGAATGACTAGGCTCCTGCTTTATGTAGTAGCAGTCTAGCATATAGAAGACATGAATCTTTTTCTTACAAACTGAGATATTTCAAAACTCCTTATGCATTACAGAGGTCACCTCTTTTATTCATGAACAAAGCAAGAAAGCCCTCTGCAGGATGCTCACCTGTCTGAATTGACCTGCTATGAATGCTTGAAGTTTGTCTGACATTTTCTTATTCTCTATGGCGCTTGATAGGATAGCCTGTGAGACTTCTTTCCACCTCTGCAGCTCGTTGACTAGATGATCCAGAGGTTTATTCCAGCTGTACAGTAAGCTGAGTATCAACGTACTAAGGTCTTCATTCTAAGCAATAAGAAACGGTCTCATTAAAATAATCATAATTCAGTGGTATTGGTAACATATGATCTTTGCTCAGAGCAGCTGACTTAGAAAAAACTTCTGGTTATTCCTATGTGAATGCAGAGATTTTTGAAGGTAGTAAAAGTTGCAAAAGTATAAGTTATTAGTTCACACTTCACTGAATTATTAAAAATCTAGGTTATTTTAGAAACTAATTCTGATGTGTTCTAATTTATAACATGAAGAATTTTCTTTTTTCCTCTGAAATTCTACCACCACTCAGTGAGTTCTTTTATGTTTGTTTATTTGTGTGAGAGAAATCTAAGTATTTTTTGACAAGCCAGTATGTACCTGCATTACCTGACCCAGGAAAGAGGCATTCTACCTGTGCCCACATCATTGTCACCCAGTGGTTCTTTCGTATTAATGAATCAGATGAGTCATTCGTATTGATTTTTGATTGGTAATTTGTTTTATGATATTACAACAAAGAGACAATGAGGAAGATGTGACATTCCTAAACAGGCTTTCTTTCCTCAATTGATCCCAACACCAGCCCCCATGCTGGTATCAGAAGAGTCTGTCTTGTTGACCTGTGTCCGGGCAGAAAAAGGCACAGTGTTGTCTTTAGTAACAGCATCAGTGGGATTCACAATGGAGGGTTTTCCCCCTTGTTCACTACTACTAGTAGAATTGAGCATGAAAATCCTGGGGGCTGAATATCTCTAGTTAATATGCTTGATTTCTTTATATCCATGAACTGTTTTAGTGGTAAAGAACATAGAGCTGAATAGGATTAAATATAATAATGCACATAAAGTGCTTAGTAAAATGTATGGCCCTGTAGTAACTCTCAATAAACTATAAATTCAAGGTTATTGAAAAATCCCTCGTCTTCTTGCTCTTTGACCTTTTTCCTTTACTTGATCATCCTCATTATTAATGAGCTTAACAGAGCAAAAGAATGCTGATATCACTAAGAAGGTTGTAGAGAGAGAGGATAGAATTTTAAGGGGGGAATGCATGTGAAAATATTTTAAATAATGTTAGGACGAGGAATAATGCAGGAAATCAGAAAGGAGAGATTATAATGGTCAACATTTAGAGCTGCCATAAATGATTAAGGCTTGATATGTAAACAGTTTTGTCCTCAGAACAGAGGCAATTGTTGCAGCCATGAAAAGCAAAGCAATGTTTTATGGGCCATTGTGGGGGAGACTTGCAAATTAAGAATGAAAGGTGACAGAGGAATGATTGAAAATGATGAATGAGGGAGGTATCAGAGAAGTAGAAGCAGAATCAGGAGAACCTAGAAAGGCAGACGTGATGCTCGAGTGGTGCGGTATAGGACTCCCAAGTAGGCGTCACTAGTAACAGGGAGTACTCAAGACTGGGGTGTGTTTCTTACATATTCATGAATTTTGCAGTCTTATATTTTACACATGGAAGTTCCCATTCATTTCCTGTTTTCATACAGAATAATAGCTGCTATCCTGTGTCGAATGCATTGGTTGAACTAAAGTTGTGTGCATGGACAGTTTATACATCTGTTCTTGGTTTTGCTACTACAGATCTTTAGTTATCCCTTATGCTTCATCAACTGCATAATATAATTTCTCTTCAATGGCTTACAGTTCTTCCACCTTTTTCTGCATGTACAGGTACCATGACCTCTAATAGTCTGAAGCTTGGTAACCTACGTACTGTCTCATTGATCTGGTGAAAAACCCAGGTGAAAGACTCACGTTCATCTGTTGGGCTTCTTCTCTTTCTTCAGGAGCATGGAGGGGATCGGTGTGGCAGCTGTTGGTGACATTGATATGGTACTGTTTGCCCTGGGCATATTTTTCATCCTAAAAGTGATCAGGCATTAGTTAGGGTTGTTGGGCATTCAGTTCTTATAATGAACCCATTATAAGAACATATATATGCTTGATAGATGTGTAATTTTTTTAACAGTGGGGTTTCACAATATTTCAAATTCATTCTTTTCCTACTTTTTCTATACATTGTCTCTATAAAAATGATTTTATATCTAACTCTTCTAAGTTTAATATTTTCCCTTCTCTGTTTATTATTATCCTTTTTTTTAAAATGTTTGAACCAAATATAGTACATATGTACCAATAGTTGGTGCTTCCCAGAGACGGTAGTAATAAAGAACATTCCTGCTAATGCAGGCGATATTAATGTTAAATGAGCTCTTAGGATGGAACACTCATCCAATAGGTTTAGTGTCTCCATGAAGTGAAACACCAGAGAATTTTCTCTTCTGTCTCTGTGTCTGTGTGTCCTTTCCTCTGTCTCTCTTCCCCACCCACGACCCTCTGTGAGGATGCACGGAGAAGCCATCCTGGGAAGAAAAAATTCCTACCAGAACCTCACCTTGCTGGTGCCCTGATCTGGGACTTCAAGTCCCCAGAACTGTGAGGAAATAAATTTCTGGTGTTTATTCCACTGAGTCTATTGTATTCTCTTATGGCATTCCTGGCTGACAAATACAAATTCATTTATTTTGGAAATGTTCAAAAAAGAAAATGAATGAAAGGAAATTGAAAAAAATCATCGCACTTCTTAGGAATCTTTGAGATTTCACAAAACTCATCCTTTTTTCGATTTCACCATCTTATGAACTGATGACATCTTGTACCTGGAGAGTATGTTATTGCAGGCTTCTTGTTTAAAGGATAGTATAGGCCAGTCACTTATGTGAAATTTCCTTTCGAGAGCCTGGCGGGCTACAGTATATGGGGTCGTAAGTGTCGTACAAGATTTAGCTACTGAACCACCACAACCACAGTACTTACAAACTCTTTGAACATCATTGTGGAAAGGTTATGGAAGTTGTGGGTCAGCCAGGTAGCATCGATAAGCAGGTCTGTAAGAGAACTCAGGGGGGTGTCAGGACTGCAGGATGGGCATAAGTTGCCTTGGCACAGGACCAGATTTGACATGACCAGCAGCAGGAGCAGGCAGGAACCTCCTTAAATAAAAACATGAGCCATGCTGAGATGATCTAGTCACCTGAGGTTATCAAATCCGTCCTGTGGAGGGAAGCCTTCTCTTTCCCTGTTGGTCTGAGCAGGAGTTGGTGCTGTAGTAGTTGGGGTGGTGAAGAAGGAGCCGAAAGCAGTACAGTATTGTAAAGCAATTACCCTTCAATTAAACATCAATAAATTTAAGTATAAAAATGTTTTTGGGGATCATATAACAGGTTCAGATGTACACTCTGACTGGAAACTGATGGTGTCAGTTATCATTGATTAGTGATTCATTAACTTTATAGTTGAATGAGATAAGTAAACTGACAAACACTATTGTCTGTGACTCAGTGTCACAGCAAGCTATAGTCCTGGTCTGCGTTCACTTTAGGCGGTATAGCGCCCCAACTCTGAAACTGAGGCCATTCCCAGAGCACACAGTCATGAGTCCTGCCCAGGGTTTCTGTTCCTGATGCTGGAGGCTTCTGTTCACTGGTCCGCTAGGTCCAAAACTTTCTCTCCTGAGCATTCTCTGGTTCTATCATGTGCACAAGGCTTTCTATTTTTGGTTTTTTAATTTGACTCTCTTATTCTTTTGATCAGACTGCCAAGTCTCTTTACGATTGACTTTTCAGACCCTTTTGTGCTTTGATTTTTCTGATGCTCATTAGTGTATCTGCTTCCATGTCTACCTCTCTGAGTAGTTTTCAGTATCTACGTATACCCTACCATATTTCCTTACTGTCTGGATTTTGGTGTTTAGCATCAGCATACTTTTATGAACTTCATTTTCCTTCTGGTGAAGTTTCTGGTATACAGCTTAAGCTGGTTGGCTCCCACCTGGCTTGTTTGTGTTGTCTCCAAAAAATTAGAGAATTTGCTTTCTTTCTAGGCAATACTGACCCGTCTTTTGATGCCATTGCTAATCTGCCTCATAAGCTTTGTCTTTCTCAATCTACTGTAACTCGAGTACTAAGTGTCTCTATGTTGGTATTACTAGTTTATATCATTTTGTTAATTTTAATTGGAGGCTAATTACTTTACAATATTCTGGTGGTTTTGCCATACATTGACAGGAATCCGCCATGGGTGTAGATGTGTTCCCCTTCCTGACCCCCCTCCCACCTCCCTCCCCATCCCATCCCTCTAGCTTATCCCAGTGGACCAGCCCTGAGCACACTGTATCTGCATCAAAACTGGACTGGCCATTCATGTCATATGTGATAACATCTTTCTAAAATCCATATATATGCATTAGTATACTGTATTGGTGTTTTTCTTTCTGGCTTACTTCACTCAGTATAATAGGTTCCATTTCATCCACCTCATTAGAACTGATTCAAAAGTATTATTTTCCGTGGCTGAGTAATATCCCATTGTGTATATGTACCACAGCTTTCTTAGACATTTGTCTGCTGATGGACATCTACGTTGCTTCCATGTGCTGGCTATTATAAACAGTGCTGTGATGAATATTGGGGTGCACGTGTCTCATTCAGTTCTGGTTTTCTCGGTGTGTATGCATAGCAGTGGGATTGCTCAGTCATATGGCACTTCTATTTCCAGTGTTTTAAGGAATCTCCACCCTGTTCTCCATAGTGGCTGTATTATTATTTTAAATAAATATCAACCTAGTATACCAGAGAATTAAAGGGAATAAAATTACAATAGTATTAGTAATAATACATTCCCCCAACATTTTAATCCAGTAATGCTCCCAGTTTTAAATGACTTACTATCCATGTATTTTTGAGGTCCCCTACTCACTTGACTTTACTAGGTGTTTCAATTTTGAAACAGAAAGTAGAAAACAATGGAGTGGAAAATTCTGAAAATCACCTTGGATTTTTGATTTAAGACGGTAGGTGTTGCGAGTGAGCATCAAAGGGCAGACACACTGAAACCATAATCACAGAAAACTAGACAATCTGATCACACGATCCACACTCTTCTCTAACTTAATGAAACTAAGCCATGCAGTGTGGGGCCACTGAAGATGGATGGGTCATGGTGGAGAGGTCTGACAGAATGTGGTCCACTAGAGAAGGGAATGGCAAACCACCTCAGAATTCTTGCCTTGAAAACCTCATGAACAGTATGAAAAGGCAAAATGATAGGATACTGAAAGAGGCAGGTCAGAAGGTGCCCAATATGCTACTGGAGATCAGTGGAGAAATAACTCCAGAAAGAATGAAGGGATGGAGCAAAAGCAAAACCAGTACCCATTTGAGGATGGGACTAGTGATAGAAGCAAGGTCTGATGCTATAAAGAGCAATATTGCATAGGAACCTGGAATGTAAGGTCCATGAATCAAGGCAAATTGGAAGTGGTCAAACAGGAGATGGCAAAGGTGAATGTCGACATTCTAGGAATCAGTGAACTAAAATGGACTGGAATGGGTGAAGTTAACTCAGATGACCATTATATCTACTACTGTGGGCAGGAATCCCTTAGAAGAAATGCAGTAGCCGTCTTGGTCAACAAAAGAGTTCAAAATGCACTACTTGGTGGCAAACTCAAAAATGACAGTATGATCTCTTTTATTTCCAAGGCAAACCATTCAAAATCATGATAATCCAAGACTATTCCCCAACCAGTAACCCTGAAGAAGCTGAAGTTGAACAGTTCTATGAAGACCTACAATACCTTTTAGGACTAACACCCAAAAAAAGATGTCGTTTTCATTCTAGGGGACTGGAAAGCAAAAGTAGGAAGTCAAAAAACACCAGAGTAACAGACACATTTGGCCTTGAGTACAGAATAAAGCAGGGCAAAGGCTAATAGAGTTTTCCCTAAGAAAACACTGGTCATAGCAAACACCTTCTTCCAGCAACACAAGAGAAGACTCTACACATGGAAAACACCAGATGGTTGAAACTGAATTCAGATTGGTAATATTCTTTGCGGCCAAAGATGGAGAAGCTCTGTACAGTCAGCAAAAACAAGACCAAGAGCTGACTGTGACTCAGATAATTGTGAGGCTGTCATGGCTAACGCCATGACAGGCAGCCTAGATTAGGAGTAGGCCTGGTTTCCCGGGGTAACATAATTATCAGGCCTCCTGGAGCCAGCCAATCAACATATGCCTAGCCAGAAAAAAGGGAACCTATCAGGGGAAAGCTGAAAGCCCCACGTTGGGCCAACAAAAATTACCTTGCAACTGTGTAACCAAACCACTTGTGCCAACTACCTACTGTGTAACCAATCCGCTTGCGCCAACTACCTGCTGCTTTTTTTGACCTAATAAATACCTGAGAGAACTGGGGCTTGGGACCTTTTTGTCCTCACACACTTGGTGAGGGCGGGGGGGCCCTGGCTCGAGTCAGTAATAAATTCCTCTATTGCAAGTTGCATTGTTTCTAGGAGTCTTCTTTCCCAACCGGGGACTCGGACTACGGGCAGAACATTTGGGGGCTCGTCCGGGATCCCTTGACCAGGGAAGAATGCTCTTTGGAACAAAGGGGAAAAAGGAAGGTAATAGCACCGGTGCTCAGGCAGGTCTAGAAAAGCCCAGAGTAAATCCGGGGCCCTGCTGTGAAGCAGGAAGGTGTCAGGCGCAGGAAGACCAGAGTAAATCCGGGGCCCTGCTGTGAAGCAGGAAGGTGTCTGGCGCAAAAAGACCAGAGTAAATCCGAGGCCCTGGTAAAAGGCAGGAAGGTGTCTGGCGTGAGGGAAAGCTTTCCATGAGGGAACGGATTGGCCGTTCAGGCTGGCATGAGGCCGAGGCCAGCGAGCGCGCTGGAAGGCAGCCAGCTCCGCAGGAAGGCGACCTCCTCTCCTAAGCCCAAATCTGGGGAACAGTGGATGCCATTCGGTAAGGTGACCCTTGTTCCAGAGGATCTGTGTTGTCGGCCGATGTGTGTCTCTCTGTGTGTTTTTCTGTATAACTGCAGGCATTGTCTCCCGTCTCGTTGTTTCATTGTCTACTTCCTCATTTCTATTTCTGAGAGTTTCAGTGAACGGGCAGACAGTTGTCAGGGCAAC
Organism: Cervus canadensis; assembly: GCF_019320065.1. Taxonomy (NCBI): domain Eukaryota; kingdom Metazoa; phylum Chordata; class Mammalia; order Artiodactyla; family Cervidae; genus Cervus; species Cervus canadensis. The sequence goes on along the minus strand of NC_057413.1, from coordinate 17,262,906 downwards.
TGATAAGTCCCTACCAGGGCTACTCCCTGGCGGATTCTGAGGGCCTCCCAACAAGTCAGCCCCAGTAACGGGAGCCTGAGAGGGTGAAACTCTTTTCTTTTTTCTCGTATTCCAAACCGAGAATCTGGCCAAATAAAAACCCATCTGTGTGGGCACGGGACAGGCACTTAAGAGCTGATAGGGTGCCTGCCACTGGAAGACACCCATGAAAGGATAAGGGGGTCATGGAACGGGCTAGAAACACTTAGGGTGCCCGCCCCCAGCAAGAAATCTTCCGTGCAATGACTAAGGCACTCAAATAGCTCCACGAAGCATACCACAAGCCCAACCTCCTGGCCGCCACCACTCCTGATAGGATTTTTTGGAGGTAATTCTCGGTGACTTTCTTCTGACTCTTGCTATGTGGCAAGGAGAATCCACCCCACTCTCTCTCATGACTGATCATTTCTCGGATGTCAGGGCTAGAGCGTATGATCTGTTGCTACTGATTACAAAGAGTAAATTAATAACCTTTTGCTCTGCAGAGTGGCCCGCTTTCCAAGTTGGATGGCCTCCAGAGGGAACTTTTCAACCTTCTATTATTTGGGTGGAGAAAGAGAAAGTTATGGCTCCTGATCCCTGAGGCCACCCGAGCCAAGTCCCATATGTTATAGTCTGGCAAGATCTAGTAGAAAATCTGCCCAAATGGTTAAAACCTTTTGTTCACAAACTCCCTGATTCTTCTAATGTACAGGCCCTGGTTATGGAAACTCCCACTCCCCCAGAGGAAGCCAAGAAGAATAAGGGCCCAAAACCAGTCTTGCAGGAATCCTCGTACCGGAACCTGATTGACTTAGAAACGGAAATTAGGCCCCCGCCATATGCCCCTCCTCTGTTGCAGGTTCCCCCGTGGGGGAGAGGCCCCCCCCCCCCGATAAATCAGAAGAAATAAGAAAACCCCGACCCCGGAGAAAGAATAGAGAAAATAGGGGTGAACAGGATCATGGAGACCCAGATTACCTTCATCTACTGTACAGGCACTCCCCGTCCTAGTGGGACCAGCTAACCCGGACGGAGAGCGAACCTATCAGTACTGGCCCTTTTCCACGAGTGATCTGTATAATTAGAAAACCCCAAATCCTCCTTTTTTGGAGAAACCCCAAGGCCTCATTAACCTCTTAGATTCCATTTTGTTCACTCATAACCCCACCTGAGATGACTGTCAGCAGCTGTTGCAGGTGCTCTTCACCACGGAAGAACGGGAGCGAATCCTGGCAGAGGTGCAGAAATGGGTCCCGGGGGTCGACGGGAGACCAACCGCCCAGCCTCATCTCGTGGACGAGGGGTTTCCTCTGTTGCGGCCTAACTGGGATTTTGAGCGAGTGGAAGGTAGGGAGCGTCTCCGAGTGTACCGCCAGACTCTAATGGTTGGCCTGCAGGCCGCAGCTAGGAAGCCGACAAATTTGGCGAAGGTAAATTTAGTAAGGCAAGAGCCCACTGAGAGCCCGTCAGCCTTCCTAGAGAGGCTAATGGAAGCCTTTAGGCAATATACACCTATGGACCCCCAGGCTGAGGAATCACGTGCTACAGTTCTACTAGCGTTTGTGAATCAGGCAGCCCCAGATATTAAGAGGAAATTATAAAATATAGAGGGGTTAGGAGAACATACAAGACTTACTGAAAGCAGCTGAAAAGGTATTTAATAATAGGGAGACCCCAGAAGAATGGGAGAAACGACTTTGTTGGGAGGAAAAGGAACTAGCTGAGAAGATCAGGAAAGAAGATAGGGAACATAGGGCAAAGGAAAACCGGAAGAACCAGAGAGAGCTAGCCAAGATTCTTTTTGTGGGGATGAAGGCCGGAACAGAATTGAGGGAGCCTCGAGGCCCCCAGATGGAAGAAACAGAGAGACCAAAAAGGCAGGCCCTAAAGAAAGATCAGTGCTCTTACTGCAAAGAACGGGGGCACTGGAAAAATGAGTGCCCTAAGAGGGACCTGAAGAGAGGAACAACCCAGAGAGAGAGAATTTCCCCTGGAACTCGAGTTCTATATGCGGGGGAAGACAGTGACTAGGAGAGTCAAGACTCGGCACCCCTCCCCGAGTCCTGGGTAACCATACATGTGGAGGGGAAACCCGTTGGCTTCATGGTGGACACTGGCGCCCAACACTCTGTTTTAAATCAAAAACTGGGACCAATGTCTAAAAAAACCAGCTTGGTGCAGCGAGCCACGGGGACAAAAAGATATTGTTGGACCATGGAACAGAAAGTAAATCTGGAGACCCACCAGGTGTCCCATTCGTTTTTGGTGATACCAGAATGCCCAGCCCCTCTACTTGGATGGGACTTGTTGACTAAAGTTAATGCTCAGATCCATTTTGACCCTGGGGGAATGTCAGTCACGGATGAACTTGAACAGCCGATACATGTCTTGTCTCTAGCTTTAAGAGATGAATACAGACTTTTTGTGCCTAAGCCCTCAGAGGTTATAGCACCAGATATACAACTGTGGGTCCACAAATACCCATTGGCATGGGCAGAAACAGCAGGAATGGGACTGGCTAAACAGAGACATCCGGTCGTCATCGAACTAAAAGCCTAGGTGACTCCTGTGAGGGTGAGGCAATACCCTATGAGCCAGGAGGCTCGGCAGGGGATCACTCCCCACATTCGACGGCTCATTGATGCCAAAATTCTCAAGTGGTGCCAATCCCCTTGGAACACCCCCTTACTACCAGTGAAGAAGCCGGGGAGCACAGATTACACACCTGTCCAGGACGTACGAGAAGTCAACAAGCGGGTGAGTGACATACACCCCACTGTCCCCAACCCGTATACCCACCTGAGCAGTCTGCTGCCTGAGTACACTTGGTACACTGTGTTAGACTTGAAAGATGCTTTTTTCAGCCTACCCCTGGTGTCCCAGAGCCAGGAAATATTTGCCTTTGAGTGGACTGAGGGGAAAGGCCAACCAGTAGTACAACTAACTTGGACCCGCCTCCCACAAGGGTTAAAAAACTCCCTTACCTTGTTTAATGAGGCTTTGAGTAAAGACCTCTATGAATATCGGACTTGCCACCCAGAGGTCATCCTGCTGCAATATGTAGATGACCTTATGTTTGCTGGAACCACAGAGGAGGCATGCAGCCGTGCCACCGGTGACCACTTACAGACTCTAGGCACCTTGGGGTATCGTGCTAGCACAAAGAAGGAGCAAATATCCTGGCAAGAGGTCACCTATTTGGGCTATAAGATCAGGCAGGGGCAAAGGTGGCTAACTCAGGCCATGAAGGAAACAATATTGCAGATACCAGAGCCCAAGACCCCCCGCCAGGTAAGAGAGTTTTTGGGGACCGTTGGATATTGTAGGCTGTGGATCATGGGATTTGCTGAGAAGGCCGGGTCCTTGTATGAGGGAAGTAAAGAGACCCCAAACTGGACTTGGACTGAGCCAATGAAACAGGCTTTCCAGACACTCAGACGGGCCCTACTAGAAGCCCCAGCCCTTGCCCTGCCTAACCCAAATAAGCCATTCCAGCTGTTTGTAGATGAATAGCAAGGAATAGGAAAGGGGGTCTTGATGCAACAATGGGGACCATGGAGGTGGCTGGTAGCATACCTTTCAAAGCAATTAGACCCGGTGGCCTCTGGGTGGCCCCCTTGCCTCCGCATCATTGCAGCCACTGCCCTCCTTTTCTGCGACGCTGACAAGTTGACGTATGGACAGCAACTCTGGGTTTACGCCCCCCAAGCCATCGAAGGGGTTCTAAAGCAGCTGCCGGGTAAGTGGATCTCCAATGCCCGTTTGACACATTACCAGGCCCTGCTGCTTGATGCCCCACGGGTGTGTTTTCAGACCCCTTGCTTCCTGAATCCAGCCACGCTTCTACCTAACCCAGAGAAGGACCACCCTCTCCATGATTGCAGTGAGATACTGGCTGAGGCCCTGGCGGCTCGAAAAGACTTAACTGATGTGCCGCTAAACAACAGTGAGCTAGTATGGTTCACTGATGGGAGCAGCTATGTAAAAGATGGACAAAGGAAGGCAGGAGCTGATATAGTTGATGATTCAGGACAGACAATATGGGCTGAGACACTTCCCCCAAACACGTCTGCACAAAAAGCAGAGTTGATTGCCCTAATACAGGCTCTGGAACAAGCAAAAGGGAAGAGAGTCACCATTTTTACGGACAGCCAATATGCTTTTAGCACTGTCCATATTCAAGGTCCGATATACCAGGAAAGGGGATTTAGAACAGCAGAGGGAAAAGAAGTCAAGAATTTGCCCGAGATCCGCAGGCTCCTGAAAGCTGTTCAACTGCCCTGGGCAGTAGCAATTGTACATGTCCCCAGTCACCAGAAAGGAGAAGACCCTAGGGCACGGGGCAATTGGACTGCTGATGCGGCTGCTCGAGAAGCAGCCAGCCGGGACTACGCCGCCCCCATATTAGCCGTGGGACTTCCACCCCCTGGTATGGGGACTCTGCCGCCAGTCCCCGACTAGTCCCTCCCTGACCTCGTTTGGATCAACAAGGATACCACCCTCCAGAAGGATGACAAAAATAGATGGTACCAAGATCAAAACAACAACCTGATATTGCCTGCCATCCTGGGTCGTCACCTATGTGAACACCTGCACACAACTACACACTTGGGGGAGAAAAAGATCTTGACACTTCTCCAGACGGCCTGCCTGAGGTTTCCTCGACAAAATGCAACTGTACGAGAGATAATCCAGGCTTGCAAAGCGTGCCAGCTGATGAGGACAGGGAAAAGGCAGCACATTGGAATAAGGTACCGAGGGGAAGAGCCAGGGCAACACTGGGAGATAGATTTCACTGAGGTAAGACCAGGCAAGTACGGGTATCGCTATCTGTTGGTTCTGGTAGATACCTTCTCGGGATGGGTAGAAGCCTTCCCCACTAAGGGAGAGACAGCAACAGTGGTTGCTAAAAAGATCTTAGAGGCGATAGTGCCTAGGTACAGGCTGCCAGTGACTATGGGCTCTGATAATGGACCTGCCTTTGTGAGCCAGATTGTACAAGGGCTGGCCCAAGCTCTGGGGACAAAATGGAAGTTACATTGTGAATATAATCCCCAGAGCTCAGGACAGGTTGAAAGAATGAATGGGACCCTAAAAGAAACTTTGAAAAAGTTGGCAATAGAGACTGGCGGGAACTGGGTGACCCTCCTTCCCTTCGTGCTCTTCGAGTGCATAACACCCCTTATAAGCTGAAACTTACCCCTTTTGAGATTCTGTATGGAAGACCCCTTTCTGTGTGTCCTATATTCAAGAGAAAATGCCTACCACCCCCTACCTTGGGACAATTCCAGCAATCACTGATGGCATTAAGTAAGATGCATAGCCATGTTTGGAAATTAATTTGAGAGGTACACGAGGGAACAAGCAAGGGAACCATCCCCTCACATAATATTGGCCAAGGTGATTGGGTTTCGGTAAAAAGATACACATCTAAAGCATTAGAACCTAAATAGAAAGGCCCTTATGTTGTTCTCCTTACCACTCCTACTGCTGTTAAGGTCAACGGGATCGGGCCCTGGATTCACTGCAATCATGTGCAGCAAGCCACCCCGGAAGAACAGGAGAAGGCACAAGCAGAATGGGAAGCAAGACCTCACCCGTCAAACCCTTTGAAACTGAAACTCATACGACGAGAGCCCTCTTAACCCTCCTGCTGATAACAGTTTTCATTGGCCCAGGAGCAACCAGCCACAACCCCCATCAGCCAGCTAACCTGACTTGGGTGATCTACAATCCTGAGACTGGAGAAGTGCTTAATTCGAGCTCCAACGTGGCCCCCAAAGGGACATGATGGCCAATACTGACCTTTGATTTGTGCGTGCTGGTGGCTGACGGTAATGGGTTTGGTCCACACCAACTGACCAAGTTCTTTGCCCATGGCTCTTTCGGTCTGTTCACCCGGAACTGTTAGCAAAAAGACCCATAGTACTACGAACAGGTGCCTGTCTATGTCTGCCTGGAGGGAGGAAGGGATCAGAACCCAATTGAAAAATGTGGGGGAGTTGACTCTTTTTATTGTGCCGCTTGGGGTTGCGAAACCATGGGAACAGTCCATTGGCTCACTAACTCCGACAAGGACCTCATTCAGGTAAAATCATCCCCAAATTCCCAGAAATGTCCAACTAAGGGAGTATCATCCAAACCCAGCCAATGTTTCCCATCACAGATCAAATTCACAGACAAAGGAAAGAAATTTACCAGGTGGGATGTTGGTCGAGCTTGGGGCCTCCATCTTTACAAGACTGGCTATGACACAGGATTCCGGTTCGAGCTTAAATTAAAACTGGGACCACTCTATTTGGCACCCAAAGTAGCCTTAGGACCAAACGAGGGAACAACCCCAAAGCCTCCCTCCCAGAACCAAAGTCAGGCTAATAGATCGACTTCATGCACCGTGGGACCCACCAAGGTTAACATGTCCCCACCAAGAGACCCCCTTATGAAAATGATCTCCTCAGCTTATCTCACCCTAAATGCCTCTCATCCAGACTTAACAAATGGTTGATGGCTTTGCTATAATATTAGGCCTCCCTATTGTGAGGCGGTTGCCTTTTCTTCAAGATTCAATGTGACCTCTGATGTCTCGGCCTGCAGATGGCAGCAACAATCTGGGTCAGGCCGGTTGACAGTAGGCTCCATTACGGGCATAGGCACCTGTATAGGAACTATCCCTAAGACTTATCAACACCTATGTAATAATAATTCAGTCCCTAGGACTAGGCAGCCCAATTCTACTCACCAGTGGGTACTTCCGCCAGAAAACGGGTGGTGGGCTTGGTCCGCCGGAATAACCCCGTGTGTCCATAAGGCAGCACTTAATGCCTCCCAAGATTTCTGTGTCCTAGTCCACCTGATCCCCCGGCTAAACTATTACTCAAAGGAAGAGCTGCAACCAAGGTTACACCCATCGGGTCAATATAGGGTAAAACGAGAACCAGTCACTGCCCTGACTTTAGCAGCCCTATTGGGTGCTATAGGAACGGGAAGTGGGATTGCAGCCTTAACATTGCAAGATAAACAGTATAATCAACTAAGGGCTGCAATAGATGAAGATATTGAGCAATTCAAGAAGTCCATTTCACACCTCCAAGAATCCTTGAGCTCCTTGGCTGAAGTAGTGTTACAGAATAGGAGAGGTTTAGATTTGTTGTTTCTGCAACAAGGGGGATTATGTGCAGCACTGGGAGAAGAATGCTGTTTCTATACTGACCATTCAGGGGTGGTACAAAAATCTCTCCAGAAAGTAAGAGAAGGACTAGCCCAGTGGAAGAGAAAATGAGAAGCCCAACAAGGCTGGTTTGAATCTTGGTTTCAGCGCTCCCCCTGGTTGACCACTTTGATTTCCACCCTCCTGGGTCCACTCATAATATTAATATTGTTACTGACCTTTGATCCATGCATTTTAAACCGTCTGGTCTCATTTATTAGAGAGCGCCTAAATACCATCCAAATAATGGTATTGAGACAACAATATCAGTCAATTTCACAGGGTGAAGAGAAAGACTCCTCAATAAAAGTACAAAGACAGGGGGGAAATGTGAGGCTGTCATGGCTATCGCCATGACAGGCAGCCTAGATTAGGAGTAGGCCTGGTTTCCGAGGGTAACATAATTATCAGGCCTCCTGGAGCCAGCCAATCAACATATGCCTAGCCAGAAAAAAGGGAACCTATCAGGGGAAAGCTGAAAGCCCCACGTTGGACCAACAAAAATTACCTTGCAACTGTGTAACCAATCCGCTTGCGCCAACTACCTACTGTGTAACCAATCTGCTTGAGCCAACTACCTGCTGCTTTTTTTGACCTAATAAATACCCGAAAGAACTGGGGCTTGGGGTCTTTTTGTCCTCACACACTTGGTGAGGGCGGGGGGGCCCTGGCTCGAGTCAGTAATAAATTCCCCTATTGCAAGTTGCATTGTTTCTAGGAGTCTTCTTTCCCAACCGGGGACTCGGACTACGGGCAGAACAATAATGAACTCCTTATGGCCAAATTCAGACTTAAATTGAAGAAAGTATGGAAAATCACTAGACCATTCAGGTATGACCTAAATCAAATCCCTTATGACTATACAGTAGAAGTGAGATATAGATTTAAGGAACTAGATCTGATAGAGTGCTGATGAACTATGGACGGAGGTTCATGACATTGTAAAAGAGACAGGGATCAAGACCATCCTCATGGAAAAGAAATGCAAAAGGCAAAATGGTTGTTTGAGGAGACCTTACAAATAGCTGTGAAAAGAAGAGAAGTGAAAAGCAAAGGAGAAAGGGAAAGACATTCCCATTTCAATGCAGAGTTCCAAAGAAGAGCAAGAAGAGATAAGAAAGCCTTCTGTAGCGATCAATGCAAAGAAATAGAGGAAAACAGAATGGGAAAGACAAGAGATCACTTCAAGAAAATGAGAGATACCAAGGGAACATTTCATGCAAAGATGGGTTCGATAAAGCATAGAAATGGTATAGACCTAAAAGAAGCAGAAGATACAGAGAAGAGGTGGCAAGAATACAAAGAAGAACTGTACAAAAAAGAACTTCATGACCCAGATAATCACAATGGTGTGGTCATTCACGTAGATCCAGACATCCTGGAATGTGAAGTCAAGTGGGCCTTAGGAAGCATCACTAGGAACAAAGTTAGTGGATGTGATGGAATTCAAGTTGAGCTATTTCAAATCCTGAAAGATGATGCTGTGAAAGTACTGCACTCAATATGCCAGCAAATTTGGAAAAATCAGCAGTGGCCACAGGACCTGAAAAAAGTCAATTTTCATTCCAATTCCCAAGGAAAGGCAATCCCAAAGACTGCTCAAACTATGGCATAATTGCACTCATCTTACACGCTAGGAAAGTAATGCTCAAAATTCTGAAAGCCAGGCTTCAGCAATACATGAACCGTGAACTTCCAGATGTTCAAGCTGGTTTTAGACAAGGCAGAGGAACCAGAGATCAAATTGCCAACATCTGCTGGAACATCGAAAAAGCAAGAGAGTTCCAGAAAAACGTCTACTTCTGCTTTATTGACTATGCCAAACCTGTTGACTGTGTGGATCACAATAAACTGTGGAAAATTCTGAAAGAGATGGGAATACCAGACCACCTGACTTGCTTCCTGAGAAATCTGTATGCAGGTCAGGAAGCAACAGTTAGAATTGGACATGGACCAACAGACTGGTTCCAGATAGGAAAGGAGTACATCAAGGCTGTATATTGTCACCCTGCTCATTTAACTTATATGCAGAGTATATCATGAAAAACGCTGGGCTGGAGAAGCACAAGCTGGAATCAAGATTGCCAGGAGAAATATAAGTAACCTCTGATATGCAAATGACACCACCTTTGTGGCAGAAAGTGTAGAGGAACTAAAAAGCCTCTTGATGAAAGTGAAAGAGGAGAGTGAAAAAGTGGGCTTTAAGTTCAACATTCAGAAAACTAAGATCATGGTATCTGGTCCCATCACTTCATGGGAAGTAGATGGGGAAAACAGTGGAAACAGTGTCAGACTTTATTCCTGGGGCTCCAAAATCACTACAGATGCAGATTGCAGCCATGAAATTAAAAGATGCTTACTCCTTGGAAGGAAAGTTATTACCAAATTAGACAGCATTTTTAAAAGCAGAGACATTACTTTGCCAACGGCTATGGTTTTTCCAGTGGTCGTGTATGGATGTGAGAGTTGGATGGTAAAGAAAGCTGAGCCCTAAAAAATTTATGCTTTTGAACTGTGGTGTTGGCGACGACTCTTTAGAGTCCCTTGGACTGCAAGGAGATCCAACAAGACCATCCTAAAGGAGCTCAGTCCTGTGTGTTCATTGGAAGGACTGATGCTGAAGCTGAAACTCCAATACTTTGGCCACCTCATGCAAAAAGTTGACTCATTGAAAAAGACTCTGATGATGGGAGGGATTGGGGACAGGAGGAGAAGGGGACGACAGAGGATGAGATGGCTGGATGGCATCACCGACTGGATCAACATTAGTTTGAGTAAACTCCGTGAATTTGTGGTGGACAGGGAGGCCTGGCATGCTACGATTCATGGGGTCGCAAAGACTCAGACCCGAAAGAGTGATTGAACTGAACTGATCTGAGATTATAATATTTGAGAGTCATGATCTAATCATGAGATCTAATAATGAGATTGATCAAGCTCTGGATGTTGATTATGGACAGGGAAGCCTGTGTTGCCATAGTCCATTGGGTCAAAAGAGTCGGACACAACTGAATGACTGACTCAACTGAAGAGAATGGAACTTACCTGTGTTCTCTTCAAAAAGCAAAAGTTAAACATGTGTGATGATGGCAATGATACTTAAAAGAAAGGGAAACTCATTTCTAATACATTCACAAATGGCAGTGGACAAGATGACGGAGCGGTAGTTGGAAGTGGGGTACACCTCTCTCCACCAATGCATCAAGAATGTCTAAAGACGCAGCAGTTCTCTCAGAAGACCAGGTGAATACTGGCGGGTTGCCCTGACTACAGAGGAGGAATATCAGGAGCCGCACAGAATTCGGTAGGACAAAGGAGAGAAGGGACGAGGATGAAGGGGAAAGAAGGAGGAGAGCAAGTGGGACCAGCCTGCACCTGGGGCTGAGGGAGCTGAAGGGCAGGGGAGAGATCCTCCCATCCATGGCCATCCACTGGAATGGGGAAGTCATTTGAAGCTGTTGGGGGTGAACTAACTAACCTGTGACCGTCTGAACAGAGTGAGAACCACATAGACAAGCCATGCTGCTGCCTTTCATACCTTGGACAGGATTGTAAGTCCACTGATGTCCACGGAAGCTGGGAGCTGAGGCCATGGGGATTGCGGAATGATCCCAGGATGAGCACTAATGTTGACCGAGGGGAGTCAACCAGATGGGATGGGATGGAGGAAATCTGCTGCATCGAATGCTTCTTAAGGAAAGCCACGAGGCCATAAAAGTAGGGTTCAATTACCACTGGAGTAGAGCTATAGCTTTCTCCATGGTGGTACCTGTAGGTTGAGCAATAGAGTAAGACGTCAGTGAGGGTGGTCCTTGAGTGCCTGGTGCACTAAGCAATGGAGAATTTAAATGTCTATATACCCTACACTACCCTATTCTCTGTCTAAATTGTGGGTTTTAACATCGTAATATTTTTATGAACTTAAATTTCTTCTGGCAGAGTTTCTGGTTTACAAATTAAGCTAATTCCTCACATCTGGCTCATTCTTGGTGTTTCAAGAAACTCTGAGAACCTTCCTTCCTCTCAAGACAATAGTGCCCTTTACATTACTACCATTGCTGACTTCCCATGCTTTCACTTCTTGCCTACTATATTCTATGTCTTTCTCTATTCACTATCACTTTAGTGGTATGTGTCCCTATGTTGGTATTAATATTTATAATGAAGTATTACCCTGATGCATTAGAGAATCAATAGGACTACAGTTACAACACTAGTAATAAATAACCCCCAAATTATAATCCATTAATGCTCCCATTTGAAACTGATTTTCTCTCTATATATCATTGAGGTCTCTTAACTCATTTTCCTTACTTAGTGGCTCAATTTTGAAATGAAATATAGAAAACAATGGAGTGGTAAACTCTGGAAATTACCTTGCCTTTTATAGGTCTCATAGAGATATGCAAATAATAGTTTGTTTGTTTTCCCAGTGTGGCTGTTCTTAGTACATATTATAGCTCAGTGTGGGGTGAGTTCTATTGACTGAAGAATGTACACTTTGAACTGTAATTGTCAAACAAATGAGTGGAGATGAATAAAGTAATACCAAGAAGGCACAAGCTTTTGTTGTTCTAGAAGGAAAACCTTGCTGTGTCTCTCATCTGCAGTCTAATCTTCAGGTTTATTGAAGCTCTTAATTTTCTTAAGCGCCTTTAAAAATTTGGATTATTTGGTCTTTGTTGCCCTTGAGTTGTGTGTCTCATGTATTTTTGGATATTAAGCTCTTATCAAATATATGGGGGCAGGAGGAGAAGGGGACAACAGAGGATGAGATGGCTGGATGGCATCACTGACTCGATGGACATGAGTTTGAGTAAACTCCGAGAGCTGGTGATGGAAAGGGAGGCCTGGCATGCTGCGATTCATGGGGTCGCAAAGAGTCAGACACGACTGAGCAACTGAACGGAACTGAACTGAAATATGTGATTTGGAAATACCTTCTGTCAATCTGTAAATTGCCATTTGATTTTGTTGATGTTCCTTTGTTTGGAGTTTGATGTGGTGTCACTTGTTTGTTTTTGCAGTTGTTGCCTTGTTGCCTTGGCTTTTGGTGTGAAACCCAAAAACTCATTGCAAAGACAGAAGGCAAGAAGATTGCCTCAATGTTCTCTTCTAGGGGTTTAATCGCTTGAAGTCATGTTCAACTTTTTAATCCCTGTTTAGTTAATTTTTGTGTATGGTAAAAGACAGGGGCACAGTTTCATTTTCCATAGCATTATCCAGTTTTCCCAGTGCAATATTTGAAAAGGTTCACCTTTTCCCACTTGATAGTCTTGGCTCCTTTCTCATAAGCTAACTGACAATATATGGGTGTGTGTTTCTTTCTTGCTTCTCTGTTATGCTCTGTTGATCTATGTGTCTGCTTTTGTGCCAGAAGCAAATTATTCTGTTTTGATTACTATAGCTTTCTAATACAATTTGAAATCAGAAACTCTAGTCTCGAACCTTGTTTTTCTTTCCCAAGATCACTTTGATCTTTGGTATTTTGTGATTTAATACAGCAGAATAGATCAAGAAGAGATGGAAAAAGTACACGGAAGAACTATACAAAAAAAAAAAAATCTTAACGACCCAGATAATCAAAATGGTATATTTTCTCACTCAGAGCCAGATGTTCTGGAATGTGAAGTCAAGTGGGTCTGAAGAAGCACTGCTGCCCATAAAGCTAGTGGAGGTGATAGAATGCCATCAAAGCTACTTAAAATCCTAAAAGATGATGCTAGTAAAGTGCTCCGCTCAATATGTCAGAAAATTTGGAAAAGCCAGTAGGGACCAGAGGACAGGAAACGGTCCATCCTCATCCTAGTTCCCAAGAAGGGCAGTACTAAAGAATGTTCAAGCCACTGAACAGTTGTACTCATCTCCCATGCTAGTAAGGTTATGCTCAATTCCTCCAGGCTAGGCTTCAGTATTATGTGAACATAGAAATTCCAGATGTTCAAGCTCGGTTTAACAAAGGCAGAGGAACCAGAGATCAAATTGCCAACATTTGCTGGAACATAGAGTAAGCAAGGGATCCAGAAAAGCATCTGCTTCATTGACCTCACCAAAGTGTGTGGATCACAACAAAGTGGAAAACTCTTAAGGAGATGGGAATACCGGACCAAACTTACCTGTCTTCTGAGAAACCTGTATGCAGTTCAAAAAGTAACAGTTAGAAGCAGACAAGGAATAATAAATTGGTTCTAAATTGGTGTAGGAGTCTGTCAACGTGGTATATTGTCACCCTGCTGATTTAGCTTATATGCAGAGCATATGCGAAATGCTGGACGAGATGAGTCCTAAAGGCTGGAATCAGGATTGCTGGGAGAAATATCAACAACCTCAGATATGTGAATGATATCACTCCAATGGCAGAAAGGGAAGAGGAACTATAGAGCCTCTTGATGGGGTGAAAAAGGAGAGTGAAAAAGCTGGCTTAAAACTCGATATCAAAAAAGCTAAGATCGTGGCATCTGGTCCCATCACTTCCATGGCAAATTGAAGGGGAAAAGATGGAAGCAGTGACAGATTTCCTCTTCTTGGCCTCTAAAATCACCGTGGATTGTGACTGCAGCCATGAAATTAGAAGACGATTCCTTTTTGGCAGGAAAGCTATGACAAACCTAGACAGTGTGTTAAAAGCAAAAACATCACTTTGCCGACAGAAGTCTGTATAGTCAAGGCTATACTCTTTCCAGTAGTCATGTATGCATGTAAGAGCTGGACAGACAATAAAGAAGGAAGAGTACTGAAGAACTTATGTTTACAAACTGTGGTGCTATAGAAGACTCTTGAGAGTCCCTTGGATAGCAAGATCAAACCAGTCAACCTTAAAGGAAATCAGCCCTGAATACTCTTTGGAAGGACTGATGCTGAAGCTGAAGCTCCAATACTTTGGCCACCTAATGTGAATAGCTGACTCACTGGAAAAGACCCTGATGCTGGGGAAGATTGAAGGCAGAAGAAAAGAGGCTGGCAGAGGATGAGATGGTTGGCTGGCATCACCAATTCAAGGGACATCAACTTGGGCAAATTCTAAGAGAAGGTAAGGACCAGGGAAGTCTGGCATACTGCAGTCCCTGGAGTCACAAAGAGTCAGACATGACCTGGCAATTGAACAGCAACAACAACATTTTTATACATGTTGTAGAATTTTTTTTCTGTTTTGTGAAATTTGCCATGGAATTTTGAAAGAGACTGCAGTGAATATGTATATAGATTTGGGTAGTATGGATGTATTAACAATATTAATTCTTCCAGTCAATAAATATGAAATATGTTTCCTTTTGTGTCTTATAAACATTTCTTTCATGCGTCTCTTGAAGGTTTTCATACATAGATCTTTCAACACCATGCTTAAATTTATTTCTATGTATTTTTTTGATGCAATTGTAAATAGGATTATTTGTATTTCTGTAATTTGTTTTTGTGTATGGATAGGTAGCTGAGTTTTATATATTCAAATACAGTATACAAAATGCATGCTATTTTTTACAGAGCAGACAATTCGCCCCCCTCCCCAATAAGACATACAGAATGCCCAAGAATTATATGACAAGATGCTCAACATCAGTATTAGGGAAGTGCCAATCAAAAGTACAACATATACCAGATCATTCCTGTTTAAATGATTTTCACCAAAAAGTAAGAAATAAGTGTGATTGAGGATGTGTAGAAAATGGGGGTCTTAATGCATTATTTGTAGGAATGTATATTGGTGCAACTTCCATGGAAAATCTTCTGGAAGTTTCTCACAAAATTTTAAAAAGAACTGTTATGTGGCTATTAATTCCACTTCTGGATATATATTCACTTCTGAATATATATTGAAAGGAAATGAAATAATTATCTCAATGAGAAATCTATACTCACATATTCATTGCATCTATATTCACAGTAGCCTAGAAACAAACTATTACAGGAACAATCTAAGTATCTGTCAGCAGGTGAAGAGATTAAAACAAAGTGATGTGATATATATATATATATGTGAATTTTATTTGGCCATTACGGAAGAAAGAAATTCTTCCATATTTGGCAGCATGCATGAAATTGGAGGGCCTTATGCTAACTCTTGCCTGGAAAATCCATGGACGGAGGAGCCTGGTAGGCTGCAGTCCATGGGGTCGCGAAGAGTCGGACACGACTGAGCGACTTCAAGCTCACTTTTCACTTTCCTGCATTGGAGAAGGAAATGGAAACCCACTCCAGTGTTTTGCCTGCAGAATCCCAGGGACAGGACAGCCTGGTGGACTGCCATCTATGGGGTCGGACACAACCCCATACAGAGTCGGACACGACTGAACTGACTTAGCAGCAGCATGCTAAGTAAAGTTCGCGAAAGACGGATACTGTATGACCTCAATTGTAAGGAATTAAAAAAAAAAAAAAATGGAACTCAGAAACAGAGTAGGAAAGTGATTGCCAAGGTCTGGAGGGTGGGGGAAATAGGGACGGGTTTGTAAAAAGTTATGCATTTTAACATATTAAAATTATAAGGTCTGAGGATCTAATGTATAGCATGATGGTAATAACTGATAAAATTGTGTTGTATAATTGATTCTGTCTAAGAGAGTGGAACTTGCCTGTGTCCTCTTCAAAAAGCAAAGGTAAACATGTCAAAATATAGGTATGTTACTTAAGTTAATAGAAAGGGAAAGTCTTTTCTAATACATATGTAAATGAGGGTCAGCACTATGGCAGAGGGGTAGGTGGAAATGGCAAGTATACTGGAGTGGGTTGCATTTCCTCCTTCAGCAAAGCTTCTTGACTTAGAGATTGAACCATCGCCTGTGTCTCCTGCATCGCAGGCAGATTCTTTAGCTGCTGAGTCATCAGAGAAGTCCTAAGAAAACTACGATATGTCCTAGAAATTCTACTATTGGGCATATACCCTGAGAAAACCATAATTCAAACAGACACGTGTACCCCAAAATTCATTGCAACAGTGTTTACAATAGCCAGGACATGGAAGCAATCAAGATGCGCACTGAGAGAGGAATGGATAAAGAAGTTGTGGTGCATCTATACAAGGGAATTTTAGTTAACCATAAAGAGAAGTGAATTTGGGTCACTTGAGCTGAGGTGGATGAACCTACCGCCTATTGTGGAGAGTGAAGTAAGTCAGAAAGAGAAAACCAAATGTTGTATATTAATGAGAATATATGGAATCTAGAAAAATGGCACTGATTAACCTGTTTTCAGGGCAGGAAGAGAGACACAGACAGAGAACAGGTTTGTGGATATAATGCGGGAAGGAGAGGGCAAGTTGAATTGAGAGAGTAGTATCGAAACACAGTACATTACCATCTGTAAAATATTAACAGATAGCTGGTGGGCGATGGCTGTATGACACAGGAAGCTCACCACCTGCTGCGTGACCACCTGGAGAAGCGGGACGGGGTGCGAGTGGGGGACTCAAGAGGGAGGGGGTATATGTACACTTATGGCTGATTCACATCGCTGTAAAGCAGAAACCAACACACTGTAAAGAAATTATACTCCAGTTAAAAGTAAATTCAAAAAATAATATATACATCTATCAAATTCTCATGTTATATATTTAAATATCTTACAGTTTTATTTGCCAATTCTGTCTCAAACAATACTCTGCTTGCTAATCACTATTCATGACATTTGATTTATACATGTTGGTGTCTACAAAGAAAAACAAAGAACTTTCACTATCTACTGAGAAAGGCAAAATGGAGACTTTTTTGATGCTTAAATATCACTTAAGGAAAAGGATTAATAAGTAGTTATCAGTGGATGAATAGCCCTCAGCCTCTGGCCTCACTTTTAACTCGACCCTGCTTCTCCTCTTTCTAGTGCTTTGGTAGGTTCCTTATCTTTGAGGCCAAATTTATCAAGTCAGCTTCCATACAAATGTTATAACTGGGTGCTTAGTCCCCAGAGGTGACAAAGTCCCTTATCACTTGATGCTTCTTGTGTGAAATGAAAGCCTCCCCCTGTATCATTTGTGTTTTTAAAGTAGATCCAAAAACCTGAGGGTAGGCTGTGGGAGAGGTTTTGTTTTCCAGGCTGGACTCCTCTTGTCAGGATTAGATTGGTGGTGTATGAAATTTTTCAGGCTGCTTGAGCAGCCTTGGCTGTCTTATGCTTGTATACATATACCCATCACACACACATACACACACACAGACACTCCCCACATAATAAATGACTGGCATGCAAAGAAAGTCATGTTCCCATTTTCCAGTGACTGAAGATAAAAAATTTAGCCTTATCTTGCTGCCCTAATTCTCTTCTCTTCAGAGTAATATGTGAATGAAAAAAGTGAAAATCTCACACAAAACCTTCAAATCAGAAGAGAATTTTAACATTCCTCCTGCATTTTCTTAAAATAAAAGTATTCAAATAAATACAAATGCATAGACATCAATATATTCATATAGATATACATAAAGGGTAGCTGAAGGATCTTCTAACAAGGATGTCATTAACTTTGGTGTGGAAGTTCTGTGACAGTGTTTATGATGACCAGTCCCTGAAATGTTTGACATTTTTCATGTGGCTGAAATATATTTTTTTCTGGACACTTCAGATGATACAGCCTTTGTGGGGCTACATGCAAAAACTGAGAATCTTGCTCTTGTTTTCCTATCACCACCTCAGATTTTTGAACATCTGGGGATGTCTTATAAACAGAAGTCTCATCTGAACTGGCTTCTGTTAAAATGTCCATCTGTTGCATTTGAAAATAAAATTTTTATTATTTGTTACCATAACATTAGAACTTTCAACTACTTTTCCATTCTGTAGGAAGTTTTCCATTTTTAAATCTGAGTGTTTGTGTTAAAGTTATAGGAACTTTGCATAACAGTCTTTAAAACTTAATGCTTTCATTAAATTTTGGAACTAGAAAATAGGATCGGGGTGACCTGATTTCTCTCAGCCCTTTTGGTTACTGAGTGGAATCCACATCAGATGGTGACCATTCTGCTCCTTATACAATTCCTGGGAAGTCAGTCCACAGTCTCCTTTAAAGATCCATCCACCCCAGGACTCAACACCTCAGATTGTTGAAATTTCTTGTTATATATACCTTAAAGCTTGAAGTCATTCCATGTTTTGTTTTCCATTTTCTATGGAAATTGAAACCTCTCTAGTCTAACAATTCCTAATACACTTTGATGTGATTATTACATGATCTTGAACATAATTTTCTAAAGGTAAGCCATCTTAAGCATTTAGCATTTCTCATGTCTTCCTTTGCACTCTATCTTTTGTATATCGGGGCATATGAATAAATAATCATGATTGAGATTGTTTCAAAACTTCATTATTTACAAAGCAATTTTTATATCCATGCTGGTCTTAGTCTCATTGTGATAAACAAGGAGACAAGGGTTTCATGCACTTAGGGAAGAAAGAAATCTGGGAAGAAAGGAAGGAAGATAAGGTGATGTGTAATGAAGGGTTAAATAGAGCAGGAAATGGATGTAAGAACATGAAATAATGGGATGCTTACGTATTTCATTGGCCAAACTATGTAATATAGATGCATCTGCCAAGAACAGTTGCCCTTTTCTGATTCACTAATTAGTGAAGAAAAATCAAAGCCTCATATTTTTTGCACACTCTTGCCTGATTTAATCCCATCCTGACAAAGTTGGCACACACATGCTCCGCACACAGGTGTGTATACAGACCTTGACAAGTGAAATGAGCCGATTTGCATTTTGGCCACCAATCGCTCTTTGGTCTGCCCCTCTTTCCCTCCAATTTTCTCTACTCTTCCTGCATGTTCTTCCGGGTAGGATGTGGGAAATGGGTAGCTCAAACACACACACTAAAAGTTGTAGGGATATAGTTGACTCCGTTACAAATTAAAGGTACACTGCTGGCTCAGCAGTAAAGAACCCAGCTGCCAACAGGAGACCCGGGTCGGTTTCCTGAGCGGTGAAGATCACCCGGACCAGGAAACGGCAGCGACTCCAGTGTTCATGCCAGGGAAACCCCACGGACAGAGGAGCCTGGTTGGTGACCGTCCATGGGGTTGCAAAAAGAATCAGGCACAAATCAGTGACTAAAGAACAAAATCAGGGAAGTCTTTCCCCAATCATTTCCTCCTTCTGGCCAGTGCTGAATATGATTTAAAAACTGGAGATTTGGAGTTGTAATTGAAAATCAGAAATATATATTACTTTTCCAATTGAGGGAGGAATCTGTAAACTCAGTCCGTGAATGTTTAAAATCTTAGAACTTCATTAAGTTGTGATGACTACAGTGAGACAGTCAAGGTTGAGAAATAGAAGCTCAGCCTTCTCTCCCCAGCAAGACAGCTGCCAGATGACGCTGTGCTCTGAGCTTGTTCTCTTGGCCTCTGTCCTGCTTGTCACCTGCATGTGGAGCAGGAAAACTTAAAAAGCTATTAGGATTTGGGGGGCTCAGATACCCAATGGCAAAAATTTTCCCCAATCCCAGAAAGAAAACAACCTTTTTTTTTTTTTTTTTGGAAAATTTAAGGGAAGATTTATGGACGTTCAGGTTTATAAAACCATCTGTTGCTTCAGGTTTGCAGGCTGGATGCTTTGAGAGTTCAAAGTTTGGACTGACCACACCACTACTGCTACCACTCCCTCCTCGTTCTTTAAAAGTTCAATTTAGTTTCTACATTGGTTCCTAAGAGGCTAGTCGTTTAAACTTACTGGACAACTTGTAAAAATCAGTAGAACTTAGAAGAATGTATCTGTTGCTTTTAAAGGGCATTTTTACTGTTTGTCCCTTGCTGCATTTAGGAGTCCAGTTGGTGACCTCTGAGTTTCCACTTAGCTTAGCTTCCTGATTGAAGCACTGCAAAATTTGGGTTTTGTTTGCGCAATTGGTGACTTTTGACCCCTCAGTAAGGTGTTTCAGCTGAGGAGGACTGAAAGAAGATTCAAGATGAGATATTTCCAACCTCGTCCAAGCTAGAGTAGTCTTCCTCTCAGCATAGCAAACCCTTATATAGAAATGGTTTCCAGTCTCTATAGAGTGTTCTGGTGGAGCAACTCAGATCAAAGGCTTGCTATTTGAAAAATGCACATTCACATTGGAGAACAAAAAGAAAATGTTATGCAAGTCAATAATATCACTTCAAAGAATCTCAAGTGTATTCTCAATTTCAAAAGATAATGGAGAACATGAGAACAGGGCGTATAAGTTTTCTCTGCCTAATTCTGTTTGTAACTGAGATGAAATCTCGACTATCCCTTTACTGCTAGTGACGGGTCCCCAAGGACTCTGGGTGTAGGGCAATCTGCTTATTATTTGCCTGTACCTGTGATAATCTTGCACACCTAGTTTACAAGGGTGACAAACTTTTATCTACCTCACTCTTTTTGAATGCAGATTAGTTACACTTTATTAAAAGAATAGCATTTTAGGGAAGAATTTATGATGAGAAACAGAGATAATGTGGATTAGCCCCTTAGATACCTTTATTCCCAGGAAATCTGTTGTGTTCATAGGATCTGTTTCTGTTGTTGTTATAGTATTTGCTGAGTACACATCTTATGGGTGACTGGCATCCTCCTAGGTACAGTGTAATTGTATCTTTAGATTACACAACATTTTAGGCATAGGGCTCTTTATTTTTTTCTTTGCATGTTCAACATACTTTATGATAACATTAGAAAGAGTCTTCTGTGTGCATCTATGCATGCAAAAGTTTTAGAATATTATATTGGTACTTACTTGACATATGTACCTTGCATACATTATCTGATTTGCCAGAAACTAAATATTAACCATATTGTGATGAAAATGAACTCTCCTGACAACTCTTTCTTTCCCCATATTCTTTCCTGAAATGATGATGGTGAACTATAATATTGTGGAACTCTATGTTCAGAATGTCAAAACATGAGACTCAGAGATTTAATCTTGAGGTCTGATCTGTTCCTTAACTTTGCCTTAGCCCATCAGACATTATGTCAGCAGTTAGGCAAGGCGATATTTTTCCTTCCACAACAGTAGCTCTTATTTTGCTTCTCAACCTCTGATACATCTACTTGTTTGCACCCTCTTTTCAACACAGTGCTAACATGTCAAAATTCATATGTAGACTGAGAGGAAAACTGAATGCTGGATCTTACATGATACTACAGAATCATTTGTTTGGAAAACGGGGAGACTCCTGATTGAAAAGATATGATACACAGATATTTGTCTAAACTGGTTCTGGATCTGACTCATCTGTGACTGAATCTTTGTTACCAGACCTGAGTTTCATTTCTACTTAAACTCTGAAAGTGCTTCAGAGATTTTGATCAGGTTCTTTTGAATTTACTTTTAGTTAATCCCCTTAGCAGAGAAGGCAGTGGCAACTCACTCCAGTACTCCTGCCTGGAAAATCCCACAGGGAGAGGAGCCTGGTGGGCTGCAGTCCATGGGGTTGCAAAAAGTCGGACAGGACTGAGCAACTTCACTTTCACTTTTCACTTTCATGCATTGGAGAAGGAAATGACAGCCCACTCTAGTCTTCTTGCCTGGAGAATCCCAGGGACAGTGGAGCCTGGTGGGCTGCCATCTATATGGATGCACAGAGTTGGACACGACTGAAAGGAGTTAGCAGCAGCAGCAGCAATCCCCTTGGACTCAGTTAATAAACCTAGGGGAACCTCCCAACACTTTGCAGAATGAAATTGCAACCCCTAAAAGGGCTACTTCTTGTATTGCTCAGGGACTGAGTGGTGTAAGAAAGCAGGCTAACTTGGGCTCTTTTCTTGCCTACTGTTTTGTAGTCAGTAGAAAAGTAAAAGGTGCTGAGCACCTAACCTAAAAAAGATGTCCTTTTCATTATAGGTGACTGGAATGCAAAAATAGGAAGTCAAGAGACACCTGGAGTAACAGGCAAATTTGGCCTTGGAGTACAGAATGAAGCAGGGCAAAGGCTAATAGAGTTCTGCCAAGAGAACACACTGGTCATAGCAAACACCCTCTTCCAACAACACAAGAGAAGAATCTACACATGGACATCACCAGATGGTTGAGACTGAAATCAGATTGATTATGTTCTTTGAGGCCAAGGATGGAAAAGCTCTATACAGTCAGCAAAAACAAGCCCTGAAGCTCACTGTGGCTCAGATCATGAACTCCTTATGGCCAAATTCATTCTTAAATTGAAGAAAGTAGGGAAAAGTACTAGACCATTCAGGTATGACCTAAATCAAATCCCTTATGACAATACAGTGGAAGTGAGAAATAGATTTAAGGGACTAGATCTGATAGACAGAGAGCCTCATGAACTATGAATGAAGGTACATGACATTGTACAGGAGACAGGGATAAAGACCATCACCAAGAAAAAGAAACACAAAAAAGCAAAATGGCTGTCTGAGGAGGCCTGAATGTGAAGCCAAGTGAGCCTTAGGAAGCATCACTATGAACAAAGCTAGTGGAGGTGATGGAATTCCAGTTGAGCTATTTCAAATCCTAAAAGATGACGCTGTGAAAGTGCTGCACTAAATATGCCAGCAAATTTGGAAAAGTCAGCAGTGGCCACAGGACTAGAAAAGGTCAGTTCTGATTTCAGTCCCAAAGAAAGGTAATGCCAAAGAATGCTCAAACTACCACACAATTGCACTCATCTCACACTCTAGTAAAGTAATGCTTAAAATTCTCTAAGTCAGGCTTCAGCAGTACGTGAAAAGTGAACTTCCAGATGTTCAAGCTGGTTTTAGGGAAGGCAGAGGAACCAGAGATCAAATTGCCAACATCTGCTGGATCATTGAAAAAGCAAGAGAGTTCCAGAAAAACATCTATTTCTGCTTTATTGACTATGCCAAAGCCTTTGACTTATGGATCACAATAAACTACAGAAAATTCTGAAAGAGATGGGAATGCTAGACCACCTGAGCTACCTCTTGAGAAACCTGTATGCAGGTCAGGAAGCAACAGTTAGAACTGGACATGGAACAATAGACTGATTCCAAATGGGAAAAGGAATAGGTCAAGGCTGTATATTGTCACCCTGCTTATTTAGGTTATATGCAGAGTATATCATGAGAATCGCTGGGCTGGAAGAAGCACAAGCTGGAATCAAGATTGCCGAGAGAAAAATTAATAACCTCAGATATAGAGATGACACCATCCTTATGGCAAAAAGTGAAGAAGAACTAAAGAGCCTCTTGATGAAAATGAAAGAGGAGAGTGAAAAAGTTGGCCTAAGGCTCAACATTCAGAAAACTAAGATCATGGCATCTGGTCCCATCACCTCATGGCAAATAGATGGGGAAACACTAGAAACAGTGGCTGACTATATTTTCCTGGGCTCCAAGATTGCTGCAGATGGTGACTGCAGCCATGAAATTAAAAGACGCTTACTCCTTGGAAGGAAAGTTATGACCAACCTAGATAGCATATTAAAAAGCAGAAGCATTAGTTTTCCAACAAAGGTCCATCTAGTCAAGGCTATGATTTTTCCAGTGGTCATATATGGATGTGAGAGTTGGGCAATAAAGAAAGCTGAGTGCTGAAGAATTGATGCTTTTGAACTGTGGTGTTGGAGAAATCTCCTGAGAGTCCCTTGGACTGCGGGGAGATCCAACCAGTCCATCCTAAAGGAGATCAATCCTGGGTGTTCATTAGAAGGACTGGTGTTGAAGCTGAAACTCCAATACTTTGACCATCTCATGTGAAGAGCTGACTCATTTGAAAAGACCATGATGCGGGAAAGGTGAAGGCAGGAGGAGAAGGGGCGACCGAGGATGAGATGGTTGGATGGCATCTTCCCACTGTCCTGGGTCTCTCCTAGATCTGGCCCTTGCCTGGGTTTCAGCTTCACTCCTGCCTGTCCTCTCCTCTCTCCAGTCCAGCTACACCAGATCTGATCAGTTCCCTGAACATACCATGATCCTGGACTACCTTCCTTGCTTTGCTTTGCCTAGAATGTTTTTTCCTTAGTTTGTTCAGCTTCCTCCCATGTATCTTTTAGATTTTTAGCTTCTGCACCAGTTCCTTGGACAGTGACTCCTAACCCTTTTGACTAGGAGCCAAGTTCCCTTGCTCTCTGCTCCCACAGTGTGAGTCCTTCCTGTTTCCATAGCTTATCATGTTTCTGATTACTTGTTCAAATACCCATCTTTTCCACTAGAATAAATCCTAATGAAATCAGTGACCTCACCTGTCACATTTATCAAAGGATTTCCTTTCTGTAATGTAGAATCTGGTGCTGGGGAGGTATTCAGTAAACCGTTGTCAAATACATAAAGATTTTAACGAAAACAGAGAACTGGAGAGGTTGAATCTCCTGCCCTGATTCATACAAGTTATACCTCTGGCCACACCTGGATTAGAACCCACGTGTGTTTATCAAGAGTGTCCAGCTTTCCCTCCATTTGACTGCTACCTTCAGGAAGGGCTGGTGTGACTGGAAAGGTTCATTGATACTTTTGCTGTTTTCTGCCCTTGGAACAGTATTTTGGATCCAGTTTTCTATAATGGACAATTTTAAGATCTTTGTGATAATACAACATATACTTTAAAAGAGTATTTTGAAAATTATAGGTTCCTGCTTAGTGATATTTCTACATGTTTCTTAAAGTTGTATAATCCAGAAAGTTCATGTGAAAAATATCAGTAACTACTTTTAATTTTCATCTTGATTTTTTTGTTAAAATTTAAAGTAAGTATTTTTTGCTTTGTTTTTATTTATTTATTTATTTTATCATCATCTAAGGGCTTCCCTGTTGGCCCGGATGTTAAAGAATCCACTTGCAATGAAGGAGACCTGAGTTCGATCCCTGGATTGGGAAGATATCTTGCAGGAGGGCATGGCAACTCAGTTCCGTATTCTTGCCTGGAGAATTCCATGGATGGAGGAGCCTGATGGGCTACAGGCCGTGAAGTCACAAGGAGTCACACAAGACTGAGTGAATAAGAGACACATACCACTACCAAATACTTATTCACTATAAGGGTGCGTAGGGTGTGGAGGTACCCCAAGTTTATACATCAGGATTATGCAGATACTTTTAATGTATTGGTGTTGGACTAACCATAAAGAAATCTTGCTATTTCTGATAATATGAATGAATCTTGAGCTCATTCAGTTCAGTTCAGTTCAGTCATTCAGTCGTGTCCGACTCTTTGCAACCACATGAATCGCAGCATGCCAGGCCTATCTGTCCGTCACCAACTCCTGGAGTTTACTCAAACTCATGCCCATTGAGTCGGTGATGCCATCCAGCCATCTCATCCTCTGTCGTCCCCTTCTTCTCCCGCCCCCAATCCCTCCCAGCATCAGGGTCTTTTCCAGTGAATCAGCACTTTGCATGAGGGAGCCGAAGTATTGGAGTTTCAGCTTCAGCATCAGTCCTTCCAATGAACACCCAAGACTGAGCTCCTTTAGGATGGACTGGTTGGATCTCATTGAGGTCCAAGGGACTCTCAGGAGTCTTTGCCAACACCACAGTTCAAAAGCATCAATTTTCTGGTGCTCAGCTTTCTTCACAGTCCAAATCTCACATCCATGCATAACCACTGGAAAAACCATAGCCTTGACTAGACAGACATTTGTTAGCAAAGTAATGTCTCTGCTTTTTACTATGCTATTTAGTTTGGTCATAACTTTCCTTCCAACGAGTAAGGGTCTTTTAATTTCATGGCTGCAGTCACCATCTGCAGTGATTTAGGAGCCCCAGAAAATATAGTCTGACACTGCTTCCAATGTTTCCCCACCTATTTCCCATGAAGTGATGGGACCAAATGCCATGATCTTAGTTTTCTGAATGTTCAGCTTTAAGCCAACTTTTTCACTCTCTTCTTTCACTTTTATCAAGAGGCTTTTTAGTTCCTCTTCACTTTCTCACATAAGGGTGGAGTCATCTGCATATCACAGGTTATTGATATTTCCTGAGCTCATTATGCTATATGAAATAAGTCTAAGAAAGTCAAATGCTGTATGATCACACTTAAATGTGGAATCAAACAGCAACCACGAGGGACAAAACATAAATACAAAGAACAGATTGGTGGTTTGGGTGGGCAGCCAACATCGGTGAAGTGGGTTAAAAGGTACAAATGTACAGTTATATATAAATCCTAGGGGTATAAAACAGAGCATGATGACTCTAGTTAATAATAGTGTATCGCTCACTTGAAAGTTGCAAAGAGAGTAGATCTTAAAACTTCTCACCACTAGAAAGAAATCATAACGATGTGTGATGATGGATATTAACTAGATTTACTTTGGTGATTATTTTCCATCTGAACCACCAGGGAAGCCCCTATTTGCAGTATATACAAATAGCAAGTCATTGTGTTGTACATCTAAAACTTGTATGATGCTGTATGTCAATTATATTAATATCTCAATCTAAAAAATACACCATGAAAAAACAGGAGAGAGAGACTTTGATCATATGCATTTCTATGTTTCTTATGGTCTTATTTCACCTATATTAATTGTCCTAAGAATCTATGCCCACGTAGCCCTGAGGAACATGATGACTTGAGAAATTTTACTGACAAGAAGAGAGAAAAGAAAGAGTCTAAGTTTTAATATTCATGCAACAGGCATTTGACCTTAGAAAGAAGAAAATAAGACTCCCCAGATTTTACTGATAAATCCTCTGCCCTTTGTCCCAGTGGTGAAAAGTGAAAGTGAAAGCTGCTCAGTCATCTCTGACTCTTTTTGACTCCATGGGCTGTATTCTCCAGGCCAGAATACTGGAGTGAGTAGCTGTTCCCTTCTCCAGGGAATCTTCCCCACCCAGGGATCTAACCCAGGACCCCACATTGCTGGCGGATACTTTACCAGCTGAGCCACAAGAGAATATGCCAAGCAATGAGGAAATGCTTAGTTTTCCACTCTTATTTAGTCAGGGTAAAGCAATCTAGGAATACGCTTGTGTATTCTGTGATGTGTTTCCTTACTTATATTATTTATTAATTTTTTTGCATTTTAATATATGTGGTATAATATGAGATGTGGTTACCTTATAGATGTGCACAAATCCATGTAGTAATATGGTAATATGTTGCATTTTTACCAAAGAAGATAATTATTTCCGAATTCTGCCTTTCATACAAAGTAAAATTCCTATGTCTCACTGTAAGAAATAATTTCTGAAGGATATTGAAGACATATATATCTATATAGTTGGTTGTGAGTGATGTTAAAAATGGAGTTTGTAAATATCCGTTATCTCATCTATGTTGTATTTGACTATCATTCTAAATTGGACAATATCCTTATACATTATTTGTGAAATGAATGAGCTATATTTAAAGATGCAACTACTTTACAAGTGATGCACTTGTAGCCCTATTTTATTATGTGTTTTCTGATATGAGCAAAATATAAATAGAGATGTAGTGTTCTGAGGTGATTTAAATTTACGAGGGATAAAGGAAATGGGATTTTTGATTGATAGGAATACATTAAATATATTGGTTTTACTCCTGAATTTTCTTTATTTATAGACTTCCTAATATGGCTTCAACTACATAAAAGGGAACCATTAAATGAGTTAGAGTTAGAAATTCATTTCAAAATTGAATGATTTAATTATGTTTTATTAGTGTCTCATCCTTTTTTTTGATCCATGTTGGATAGCATCTTGGATAGATTTGCATTGTATTTTTATAAACAGTGGTATGTATTCATTTCTTAAAATAATTTTTTCCACATCAACTGAAATGGCCAAGGAAAGAAATAGTAAGTAATTGTGAAGCATTCAAATCCACGAAATTTAGTCACTGCATTGTTTTTTTTTTAATTTAAAATCCAAAATATTATACAGTTTCTCCAATAAAAATTATATTTGCTTTACTCCAGTTCTATTTTTGTATAATCGTAATGGTTTTTGCCAAAGAATGGCAACTGTTCCATGTTCCACCTCTCAGGCCAGGTACAAATGATGCTTGCTATTGCACTGGACATTGGGACTCAGGTCCAGGGGGGCAGGTAGCAAAATGGTGTCAAGCAAACAGACAGGGAACAATTAAAGAGTAAATTACACGAATTATGCCACTATCAACCGTTTGTTCACCACGAGGGGTGAGTAGGGTGTGGAGTTAACCAACATTGTCCTCAGGATTATGAAAGCACTTTTAATGTATTAGTTATGGACTTACCATGAAGAAATCTTGCTCTCTGTGATAGCATGGATGAACCTTGAGGGCATTATGCTATGCGAAGTAAGTCAGATAAAGACAAATGCTACATGAGCTCCCTTAAATGAGGAATCTAAAACCAATAACCACAAAGAACAAAATATAAATCCAGAGAACAGTTTGTTGCTTTCCAGAGGCAGGGTTTGGGTGGGGGAACCTGAATGGGTGAAGTGGATACAGATTTCCCGTTATAAACAAGTCACGGGGATATAATACAGAGTGTGGTGACTATGGTTAATAATGGTGTACTGTATACTTGAAAGTTGCTAAGAGAGTTGATCTCAAAGTACTCACCACAAGAAAAATTTGAAGCAGTGTGTGATGATGGATCACACTGGTAAATCAACACTAGAATTACTGTGGTCATAGTTTTGCCATATATACAAATATCAAACCATTGTGCTGCATATCTAAAATGTGTATGGTGTTATATGTCAATTAAAAACTAACCACCATCTTGGGGAAAAAGTAGAGTTAGACTTTGACCGTGTGTTTTTCTATGGTCCTTCATATTCCTATTTCTCCTTTATTAACTGTCAGAAGAATCTAGGAGGACATAGCCCTGAATAACTTGATGACTTTTGAAATTGTCCTGACATAGGAGGGGAAAGAAAGAGAGTCTAGGTTGTAATACTTACTCGACAGGCATTTGACCCTGGATAACAGAAAATAAGATTCCCCAGACTTTCCTGATAAACGCTCTGCCTTTTGCCACACTGGGGATCAAGAGTAAAAAGATACTTTGAATGTTAGTATAGAAACTCAATAGTTTTCAAGGATCCCTTTCTCTTAAGAATCTGTATTTATAGTTGAGTTTTTGAAATTATTCACATTTGCAAAATATTTAACTGATTTTGAGTTTACTACTTTACTCCTTTACATTTATAAAAATTTAATACTATCCTGAAACATAGCCTAATGCATTTTGGCATGAGAAATAAACATACTAACTCATAAATAACCAACTTATAAATAAATAATGTATTTTAGAATTAGTTCAAAATACATTTATTAAATATTATGAAGGGTAATTGTTTGAATTTAGTTTTGCTGACCCAAATTTTTCATGAGGAAGAGGTAAATATGTGAATAAATAATTAGTCTGGTTTATTCATTTCTTTGGTGAATGTCAATAAAACTTAACATAGTCACCCAAAAGAGAGAAGAGCTGATTTGTCCGGAAAAGTTACAAGAATTTTTAAAAAGGAAGTGAAATAGGATCTGGAGGAGCTCCCCAGGAGTAGATGGGGATGGGACTCCAGGTTGGAGAAGAGCTTATAAAAAGAAAGACATTTAAAATCCAAAGAGCACCACAGGTGTGGGGAAAGATGATGAATTCTATCGACTCTCTCCTATCTTTGTGGTGGGGGACAGGGCGGTGGGCAGACAGAAACAGCAAAAGATCCCTGCCTGTGACTCACATGTCTCACTTGCTCCCTGCAGTTGTGTCTTTCCTATGAGTGGACTTCTGGGCAGACACATGGACACCTGAGCCTAGGAGCGAACCCTCCACTCCTGTCTGTCCTGGAGACACGCCTCCTCACATGTCCTTGGGAGAGAGCACTGGGTTCTATAGGTAAGATCCCCTGCAGAAGCAAATGGCAACCTAATCCAATACTTTTTTCTGGAAAATCCCATGGACAGCGGAGCCTGGTGGACTACAGTCCAGGAGGTCCCAAAAGTTTGAGACATACTTAGCAACTAAGCAGCCACAGCAAGTAGAAACTGGTAGTAAGAACAAATCAAATAATTGTGATGACATTGGGCCTTTTATTTGTGCTGTGATTAGCCTTTATTACAACTCACATTACTGAAGTTATTCTATATGTGTAATGTAAGACTGCCTATATTTCATAAATATTAAACTTCATAACCATATGTGAGGCCTCGTTCTTCTTGTTATTGACCCCATGGACTGCAGCACACCAGGCTTTCCTGTCCTTCATTATCTCCTGGAGTTTGCTCAAACTCATGTCCATCATGTCGGTGATAACATCCAACCATTTCATCCTCTGTCACCCCTTCTCCTCCGTCCCTCAATCTTTCCCAGCGTTAGAGTCTTTTACAATGAGTCAGCTCTTCGAATCAGGTGGCCAAAAATATTAGACCTTTGACTTTAGTACTTTGAATATTCAAGGTTGATTTCCTTTAGAATTGACTGGTTTCATTTCCTTTAATCCAAGGACTCTCAGGAGTACTTCCAGCATCCCTGTTCGAAAACATCAGTTCTTCAGTGTTCAGGCTTCATTATGGTACAAAACTCATATCCTTACATGAAACTGGAAAAACCATACCTTGGAATATATAGTCATTATCTGACAAAGTGATCACTCTGCTTTTTAGTACGCTATCTATTTTTTTCATAGCTTTTCTTCCAAAGAGAAAGCATCTTTTAACTCCATGGCTACAGTCATCATCTACACAGATTATGGAGCCCAAGAAAATAAAACATGTGAGGCCTATCAAATACCTAACTCAAACTTTTCATCAAGATAAATTTGGTTATAGAATTATATAGCCTTAAGATAACCACATTCTGACCTTTTTTAACCAATTACCATGTTTCTCTGTGATTGGCTTTCTTTGGGGTTGGTATTAAAAAAAAATTGAAATTTTATTCCAATCTGAAAGAAAGGCAATCCCAAAGAATGCTCAAACTACCGCACAAATGCACTCATCTCACACGCTAGTAAAGTAATGCTCAAAATTCTTCAAGCCAGGCTTCAGCAACACGTGAACCATGAACTTAAAGATGTTCAAACTGGTTTTAGAAAAGGCAGAGGAACCACAGATCAAATTGCAAATATCCACTGGATCATTGAAAAAGCAAGAGAGTTATACATAAACATCTATTTCTGCTTTATTGACTATGACAAAGCCTTCGACTGTGTGGATCACAATAAACTGAGGAAAATTCTGAAAGAGATGGGAATACCAAACCACCTGACCTGCCTCTTGAGAAACCTATATGCAGGCTAGGAAGCAACAGTTAGAACTGGACATGGAACAACAGACTGGTTCCAAATAGGAAAAGGAGTACGTTAAGGCTGTATATTGTCACCCTGCTTATTTAACTTATATGCAGAGCACATCAGGAGAAACGCTGGGCTGGAAGAAGCACAAGCTGGAATCAAGATTGCCAGGAGAAATATCAATAATCTCAGATATTCAGATGATACCACCCTTATGGTAGAAAGTGAAAAGGAAATAAAAAGCCTCCTAGTAAAAGTGAAAGAGGGGAGTGAAAAAGTTGGCCTAAAGCTCAACATTCAGAAAACTAAGATCATGGCATCTGGTCCCATCACTTCATGGGAAGTAGATGGGGAAACAGTGGAAACAGTGTCAGACTTTATCTCTTGAGATCCAAAATCACTGCAGATGGTGACTGCAGCCATGAAATTCAAAGACACTTACTCCTTGGAAGGAAAGTTATGACCAACCTAGATGGCATATTAAATGCAGAGACATTACTTTGCCAACAAAGGTCCATCTAGTCAAGGCTATGTTTTTTCCTGTGATCATTTTGGATGTGAGTGTTGGACAATAAAGAAAGCTGGTTGCTGAAGAATTGATGCTTTTGATCTCCGGTGTTGGTGAAGACTCTTGAGATTCCCTTGGACTGCAAGGAGATCCAACCAGTCCTTCCTAAAGGAGATCAGTCCTGGGTGTTCATTGGAAGGAGTGATGTTGAAGCTGAAACTCTAATACATTGGTCGGCTCTTGCGAAGAGTTGACTCATTGGAAAAGACCCTGATGCTTGGAGGATTTGGGGGGCAGGAGGAGAAGGGGTTGACAGAATGAGATGGCTGGATGGCATCACCGACTCGATGGACATGAGTTTGAGTAAACGCTGGGAGTTGGTGACAGACAAGGAGGCCTGGCATGCTGTGATTCATGGGGTGGCAAAGAGTCAGACATGACTGAGTGACTGAACTTAACTGAACTGAACCATGTTTCTTTAATGATTCTGATCTATATCTCAAAGTTGTATTCTTTATCACAGAACATGACTCAAATTTACACTGAATCTACTATGTTCACTAAGAAATCGTGTGCCTAGTGACACAGTAGAGGAATAAAATTAAAACAAAAATTAGGTGCTTAAATTTGAAATTGGAGAAAAAGAAGAGAACCACAAATAAATGCAACAATGTGCACTGAATAAAGTTGTGGGTGGTAGGAAAGAATGGCCATCTGGGTCTTTAAGAACAGTAGCCATATGGGGACACTTTATATTAAGACAGGGTACTCATTTGTCCATAAAGCTTCTACTTCCTGTGGACAGTGGGTATTCAGTTCAGTTCAGTTCAGTCACTTAGTCATGTCCAACTCTTTGCTATGCTTCCTGGAGACAGTGGGTATTAACAAATTAAAAATTAGAACTTACATTGTTATGAGAATTTTAGTGAAGAAGTTGACAGATTGGGTGTGGTAGGAAAAAGTCACTTTTCTCAGCAAAAGAAATTTTAACCTTGGGGCATATTCTACAGTAATCAAGGTAATTAAAAAGCAGGCAGCTGTCCCATCTTTGAAAAACAATTTCACAATTGCCTGTTTCTAAAGTTTACAGGCAGATCAAGACACGAACATCTGTATTTAATATTTCTTTAAAATCACGATTGTAACTGCTGTTTCCAAGGCCACCCACTTGAATGGCGGGAGACACAGTTTTGTTATGAAAGTGACTCTAGATGCAAATGTTAATTCCATGGCTTAGAGTCCCCAGTTGGCTTCCTGGAAGGAGTGTGAACTATCTTTTTTGGAGGAACTTTTCTCTCAGACAAAAGTAGAATTAAACAGTTAAGTGGTCAGGAGGCCATTAATATTTTCACACTAAGATCACCTTGGGTTGATTAGAACAGGTCTTTGTTGCTCCTCCATCACTTGGTCATTTGTATTGCTGTTGCTGGTATCCTATTTTGGATACCGTTGCCTTCAGAGAGCTCACTGTTTCTATAATGAAGGTCTGTGGGCTGAAACACTTCTGTCTTGCCACCAGATCTTAGACTCCATCCTTTTCCCTGTCCTCAGTTGATGCAGGGAGTGGGCTCTTTCACATAGAACCTTGAGGACCACATCTCACCAACCAGCATTCCTCAGAAAAGTTAAAATTCCTTTCTCCCTCTGTGTATCAAACTCCCTTCACTTAGACTTTGGATTACATTTCCATCTGTCCACTCCATTTTCAGGAACCCCGTTCCAATTGATCCATCAATTATCAAAACCACTGGTCACATGGGAAGTTAATGAAAGCTTCACCCGAAATTAAGAAAATCATTAAAATACTGGTTCACTCAGACTGTGTTAACAAACCAGGGTATCTGGGGTACTTGACGTTTTACATGTCATGTGCTCATGGGGAGAGTTTTAATGGAAACAATTTTCAGACTCTCAACACTCATATGAATTCTTTTCTAAATTTTTCCCTCTGAGAAAGCATTAGTATGTGAAGGCTTAAATACTGGTCTTCTTTCCTCCTCCCATTTCAGAATTGCCCTGGTCCGGTTTTATAAAGAAAGGCATGCATTTCACTATCTGGAATCTTATTACTGTGTGATGCCCCAGGGGGTACAGATTTCTGGGATGCCACGCAAAAAGACCAAATGAAATGCTCTTGTTACCTAAGCCTTCTTTGATCATGGCATCATGAGCTTACAGTAAGTCTTTATGTCTTTCTGTCTTTTATTTATTTCTGTTAAATGGATAGCAAAAAGAGTTAATATTTTAACTTTCTTATTTCATATATACTGTGGAACAGAAAGACAGGACTGGACAATATTGATTCAACAATCTTCTTTGGGTATGCACTTGCATGTGAACATTTACTCCAAATAGAAATGGTCTTGGAACTTTCCCGACTGTCTAGTGCTTAAGAATCCGTGCTTGGAATGAAGGGGGCCTGGGGTTCAATCCCGCTCACAGATCTAGATTCCACATTCCACAAGAGAGGTGGAAGATCTGGCTATGCTACAACTAAGACACAAGGCAACCAAGTAAATAAAAATGCTAAAAAAAGAAATGTTGGTATCTTTGCAACATAGTGACTTTAAGTATGAACCTTGGAGTCCTGTAGCCTTTGTACATACTCCCACTCCACCACTCACTAGCTCTGAATCTTTAAGCAAGCCTTATTTTACTTCTCTCCATAATTCCATTCAAGCTAGTGTCCACCTCATGGAGTTGCAAAAGAATTAATGAAGGTAATGCAGGAAAAGCATTTCAGAGAAAGACCAGAAGAAGATAAATGCCTGACCAATGTTTGTCACTTCACATTTTCTTAATGTGATGTTACAACAGGGGAGTCTCCTCAGGCAAAACCAGCCACCCAGCTCTGTAGTGAAGGGCTCAGCCTCATCCAAAGGGAAGTCTGGACTTTGTACTTGTTTCCTGGTAGCTCCTCTCTAAACCCTAGGGTTGTTTTCTCTGATAAAGTGTGACTAAAGGTGTCAAAGATTGACACTAAGAAAAGTGCTTTTATTTTTGTGAGGGTCTTGGGACAGCCTGATACGGATACAAACTATCTGATTTAGAGTAAAAATTTTGGGCCACCTGAACAATGTGATTCAGGATGGGGGTTTTGGTCATGCAGTATCAGCTGCACCTCTAGAGGGGTTTGAAGCTGAGATCAGCTGTATGAACAGTTAATCAGCCTACGAGGTGGAGCCCCAGTAAAACCACTGGACACAGAGCCTGGAGTGAGCTCCCGTGTCTGCAAGTGCTCACTGCTGGCACATCGGTGCTGGGAACACAAAGCTGCCCATGACACCCTGGGAAGAGGAAACCAAAAGTTCCATGCTCACACTGTCTTTGACTCTGCCCTATATGCTTTTTTCCCTGGGCAGTTTTTATCTGTATCTTTCAAAACTCTGCAGTCACCTGGGTATATACCAGGAAAAATCTACAATTCCTTAGTCCTTGGCTTCCTATCAGTACCACAGAGCATTCAGTAGCATGAGGCACAGGGTTACCTTAGACAAGTCAGTCTCCTTCTTGGGTACCATGGCCTAATGGTTGTGTTCTCCCAAAATTCCTATGTTGAAAACCTAATCCCCAAAGTGACGATTTTAGATGGTGGGACCATTTGAAAATAATTAGGTCATGAGTACAGCACCCGCATGAATGGGATTAGGGCTCTTGTGAAAGAGGCCTGAAATACTTGCTCATCCCTTCTATTTAGGGATATGTCCTGGAAGAGGCCCTCACTCACTCATTCATGCTGGCACCCTGATCTTGGACTTCTAGCCTCCAGAACAGTGATAAATAACGTGGTTTATAAACCACCCCGCCTCTGGCATTTTGTAACAGCAGCCTGCATGCACTAAAACACTGGACATGATTAAATGGGAAAAGAAAACTCTCAGTCATGTTTTCCCTTCCAAGATCATGAATTTGGAACAGGTAGCATGGATATTCAGTTCTTGTGGCACGAGGTAACATACTCCACAGAACTGTACATTTCTTTCCAATTGTAGTTCTTTGATGTGCTCACCTGGGAAGATATTTCCTTGGATGTAATTAACATGTAAACAAATAGATTGTGGATTTTATGGGATCAGTTGAAGGTGTTAAGAGCAAAGACAGAGGTTTCCCAAAGTAAACGCAATTCAGCCTGAAAACAAGACCATTACTGGAACCCTAATCGCCATCCGTCAGCCTAAAGATGAAGCAACTGGACCCTAAGGCCTGTCACTGGGCTCTCATCAGAATCCTAACATAACTGCTCTTTGACTCAGAAAACTTAACTTCACTTCTCTACGCCTTGGTTTTCTCAACTAAACAAGGAATTTAGAGTAGAAAATCCTTTACATTTCCAAAGATTATGCAAATCTCAGTATAAAGCATGATCCCAAACTGAGGTTTTATTCTTTTTCTTGAAAAGAAAATTATCGATTTGTTATGCAGCTTCCATATTTGGCTCTCTTCTTCTTCTCATTATGTGCTCTATCTCACAATGTATTTCTCTAACTTAGCTTTAAGAAAAATTCCTTGATAGAAATAATTACTTGATTGTTGTGGAATGCTACATTTATCTTCGGTCTTGCTTTGGAAAAGCAGGAGTTGTAGTTAAGCATACTATTGAGAGAAACTGTTTCTAAATGTCAGTATGTCACCTTGAGGAATTTTGCTATGTGTAATTTCTCAGTCGTGTCCAACGCTTTATGACACCATGGTCTGACGATCCAATGGCTGCAACCCCCCAGGATCCTCTGTCCATGTGGATTCTCTAGGCAAGAATACTAGAGTGGTTTGATATGTCTTCTTCCAGGGATCTCCCTGACCAGGGATGGAATGCAGGTTTCCTATAGTGCAGGAGGACTCTTTACTGTCTGAGCCAACATCTCCCAATAAAATGAGTCTTCACGTATACAGAAGATGCACTATTTGTCTACTTTTGTTTCCTGCAACAGTGTTTTTTTCTTTTTTTCCAGTTAATATACTGGTCCAGGTTTTATTCACCTGAAAGCTCTCTTAATACAAGTTTTTCCTCAAAGGGGGGAAAAAAAAGAGACACAAAAAGAACTTTTATCTGTAATAGCAGTTAAGATTTGTCCAGTTGTCAGTATATCCAAAATACCAGAAGCTGAGTACTTTGTTTTTAATTGTTATATTTACCTCAAAAGGAACAAATAAGCTGGTCTGTGAAAAATACAAGTTTCTGCCATGGTTGATATTCAGTAAATGGTAACTTCAGGGTAGTTAGTGCAGCCTTTATAGATCCAAGGAAACTGAATTAAAGCAGTGGGAATTGGTGTTGTTCAGATAAGTGACTATAAGACAGAGTGTGGTCAGTGAGATAAAAATGGTGAGAATGAAACTAGGAAGCAATAAGGAGAAAGATGGTACTTTCATCTAGGAAAAGAAGGTAACACTTCAGTAAAGAGGTGTATTTTTTTGTACATTCAGAGAGAGATTAGGTGTTTGTGAACAATGCAAGAATATTTGATTTGTAGATACTCCTTGAAGTATTTTCATCTGTCATGATCAGAGAGTACAGCTAAGTAACTGAACTCCTCTAGTGAAGTTAAGACCCTATGGTCAAAAGGAGACTCAAGGGCAGGTCCAGGGCACTGTGTTTCAGTCAGTTCAGTCGCTGAGTCGTGTCCGACTCTTTGCGACCACATGAACCGCAGCACGTCAGGCCTCCCTGTCTATCACCAACTCCCGGAGTTTACTCAAGCTCGTGCCCATCGAGTCAGTGATGCCAGCCAGCCATCTCATCCTCTGTCGTCCCCTTCTCCTGCCCACAATCCCTCCCAGCCTCAGGGCCTTTTCTAATGAGATAACTCTTCACATGAGGTGGCCAAAGTATTGGAGTTTCAGCTTCAGCATCAGTCCATCCAATGAACACCCAGGACTGACCTCCTTTAGGATGGACTGCTGGGATCTCCTTGCCATCCAAGGGACTCTCAAGAGTCTTCTCCAACACCACAGTTCAAAAGCATCAGTTTTTTGGTGCTCTGCTTTCTTCACAATCTGACTCTCACCACCATACATGACCACTGGAAACCATAAACTTGACTAGACGGACCTTTTTTGGCAAAGTAATGTCTCTGCTTTTTAATATGCTATGTAGGTTGGTCATATTTTCCTTCCAAGGAGTAAGCGTCTTTTAATTACATGGCTACGATCACCATCTGTAGTGATTCTGGAGGCCCCAGAAATATAGTCTGATACTGCTTCCACTGTTTTGCCATCTATTTCCCGTGAAGTGATGTGACCAGATGCCATGATCATAGTTTTCTGAATGTTGAGCTTTAGGCCAACTTTTTCACTCTCCCCTTTCACTTTTATCAAGACGATTTTTAGTTCCTCTTCAATTTCTGCCATAAGGGTGGTGTCATCTGCATATCTGAGGTTACTGATATTTCTCCCAGCAATCGTGATTCCAGCTTCTGCTTCTTCCAGCACAGCGTTTCTCATGACGTACTCTGCATATAAGTTAAATAAGCATGGTGACAATATACAGCCTTGACATACTCCTTTTCCTATTTGGAACCAGTTGTTGGTCCATGTTCAGTTCTAACTGTTGCTTCCTTACCGGCATATAGGTTTCTCAAGAGGTAGGTCAGGTGGTCTGGTAATCCCATCTATTTCAGAATTTTCCTCAGTTTATAGTGATCCACACGGTCAATGGCTTTGGCATAGTAAAAAAGCAGAAATAGATGTTTTTCTGGAACTCTCTTGCTTTTTCAATGATCCAGCGGATGTTGGCAATTTGATCTCTGGTCTTCTGCCTTTTCTAAAACCAGCTTGAACATCTGGATATTCACAGTTCATATATTGATAAAGCCAGGTTTGGAGAATTTTGAGCATTACTTTACTAGCATGTGAGATGAGTGCAATTGTGTGGTAGTTTGAGCATTGTTTGGGATTGCCTTTCTTTGGGATTGGAATGAAAATTGAACTTTTCCAGTCCTGTGGCCACGGATGAGTTTTCCAAATTTGAAGACATATTGCATGCAGCACTTTCACAACACTGTCTAGTTCTGTCCTATTCAGCCTTTTAGTCAGTGACACGATTATCACATTATCTTAGGACAGGAAACTGTGAGGGCTAGTGTATGTGAAATAAAAGGCTGAATATCCATTGCTTTCCATCTAATAGGGTAAAAATTAAAAGCAAATGCATCCACAGTTCTGTGAAAGTGAAAATCACTCAGTCGTGTCTGACTCTTTGTTAACCCATGGACTATGTAGTCCATGGAATTCTCCAGGCCAGAATACTGGAGTGGGTAGCCTTTCCCTTCTCCAGGGAACCCTCCCAACCCAGGGATCAAACCTAGGCCTCCCAAATTGCAGGCAGATTTTTTTACCAGCTGAGCCACAAGGGAAGCCCCCACAGTTCTAGTTCTGTAATTATTTCCAAAAATCATGTATGAGGTTTGGATGGGAAGAAAAGACCTCAATGGTCTTAATTCACTATATGCTGTGAGCATCAAGACTTCATTGACATTTTGAGCATCTTTTCATGTGTTAGCCATCTGTATGTCTGTTCTGCATGAATAGAAGTGT
The DNA here is from genome assembly GCF_019320065.1 of Cervus canadensis. Lineage (NCBI taxonomy): Eukaryota > Metazoa > Chordata > Mammalia > Artiodactyla > Cervidae > Cervus > Cervus canadensis. The sequence continues at coordinate 17,223,557 of NC_057413.1, read as the reverse complement.
TTCACTGAACAAACACCTAACAAATCCTGTTGGATGCAAAGAATGGACTATAGTGAAGAGCATACATGTGGACTTTGTAAATTAGGACTTAAATTTTAATAGAAAAGCAGAAATGAAGTGAATTTAATAGTTAAATGTTGTACCACAACTGGGGCATGTTTGAGAGGCAATAGCACAGGAATTCCATATGTCCACATGACAAGGAGACCTGAGCTGTGTCAGAGTCAGGAAATGTTGTTTTGAGGAAGTGGTTTTTACTGAGATCTGAAAGATGTTGAGGAGGTAATCAGGTAAGACAGTGAGGGTATTCCAGGGAGAACGCATTTATAAAGAGCTTTAGCCATGTGTGAGAATATAAATGAGAAGAACAAAAATACGAGGATTGAACCTTCAATGAATATAATTTACTTGGTAAAACTTATGCTAACTGGACAGTGAATACAAGGTGGAATATGATCAGTTCTGTGAAAGAGAGAAGATTAAGTTTTGCAGAGCACAGGAGATATTTCCATTTGCTGTGTAATTCGTTAAAGATTCACTTAAACCTAAGAAACCTGGTTTCTATTTCTACTTTTGCACTCAGTTTTGTAAGTTTAAATAAGTGACTTAGTCATTCTTGGATTTACTTATATATCCTTAATAAGGGAGGATTGCCTAGATAATTTCCAAGGTTTCTTCTTTTTCTGAATATCCAGTGAATCCCACTGGTTATTATCTGGAATAAAAAAAAAGAAAAGAAAGCCTTTTACATTTCAAGTGTAATGTCTGAAATACCTACAAAATTATATAAAAAGCATTGAAATTATTGCTATTTTTCTCTTTTCAGTATTTTTAAGATATATTTTGCTGATAAAGAGCCAGATATTTAAAGTATACAGGACAATTTAAATAGGTATACATTATTAATGGATTTCCTCATTGATTTAATTAACATATCTATTAATATCTCCTCACATATTTACTTTTCAAGATCATTTTGGTGAGAACATTCAAGTTTTCCTCTCTTACATGCGTGCTAAGTGACCAGTCATGTCCAACTCTTTGTGACCCCATGGACTATATAGCCTGCCAGACTCCTCTGTTCATGGGGATTTTCCAGGAAAGAATGTTAAGGTGGGTTACCATGCCCTCCTCCAGGGGATCTTCCTGACCCAGGGATTCCACTCTTTTTTCCTTTATGTAATGTCCTTGTATTCCTTTGTCTATGGAAATTTTCTTTGCTCTCAAGTCGACTTTATCTAATATTAACATACGTTTTTATCCTTTTATTTTCCAAATAGCCATGCCATTATTGAGTTTCTTGGGCTTTCCTGGTGGCTCAGGCAGTAAGGAATCCACTTGCCTTGTGAAGACTTGGATTCAGTTCTTGGGTTGGGAAGATCCCCTGGCGGAAGACATGGGAATCTGGATTCTGGCCTGGAGAATTCCATGGACAGAGAACCCAGTGGGTTACAGTCCATGGGGTCACAAAGAGTCAGACATAACTTGGCAACTAAATCACTACCTGCTGTTCCTTCACATTTATTCTTTGGGAGGAACAGCCCTTCTCAGGCTGCCTTCTGATGCTAGGTTGGAGGTCAGGAATGCTGGGCCTGGGTTGTCTTCTCTTAGGTGCTGCTCTGTTGCTCTTCCTTTCTTCAGGCCCTAAACTAGTTCCCCTTCTTCTTGCCAAATATGCAAGGTCTCCTTTAGTGGTCTCTTCTTTTTTCCAGAACAAACAGATGTGTGGGCACAAAGAGATCAAGGCCATCTTGTCTGAACCAGAAGCCTAAGAAGTGTTTTATAACCTAGGGCAGAGATTTCATGTAGGGAAGTTGAGGAAGAAAAAGGAAAGGAGTCCAGAGTAGGCTGGAGATGAAAGTCATGGAGTCCCTTTCTTTAGAAGTCATCAGAAGCTGAGAAAGTATTTCTTCTAGGTGATGTATATATATATACAGCTCTGAGTGAGTAAACTTTCTGTTTCAGCAAACTGTAAATCTTCTGTATTTTTTCATTAATTCTCTTTACAAATGCATATATATAATGATATCCATATGACATTTTATTCATTCTTCTAGGCCATTGCTCCACTTATATTATGACACAAGATTTAAACCCTGAAAAAAGATATCTATTGTAGAGTTTGGATTATTTACCAGTAGATGAATTGATGGAATAACAAAAGAACTAAAGTTGATTACTTAATTGAGCTCCCAAAATTTGACGTATGCATATGAAGACAGTTATTCACATATAATTTTATTCTTGGCTCCTTGTGGTATTCTGAGAACGTTGATTGAAGCTATATGTAAAAGAAATTACTTTATTATGATAGTTAAACAACTCATATCATTGTGTCTGTACATTTAGAATCCATTAATCCAGTGTCCATAAAAATGAGTGGCCTCATCCCCTGGGGAAGAAAATGTTAGCAATTCCATGTCTATTTATTTTTATCTCACTGTCATTTAGTTTATATTTTGGGTATATTTTTAAAATGTCACAAATATATTAGAATAGCAATGCATATAGAATATTTTTTTTAATGGTCCAAATTATACAGTAAAATTTTAATAATTCAGACATATATTTACAAAATTTTAATTTGTTTATTTAATTATAATGACAATATTATTTGAATTTAGTTAGTACTTCCCACATTCCAAACATGTTCTGATCATTCTAATTTCTTTCTCACAAGTTTACTCTGAAATCATATGAGTACATATAGAATATTTTTACATAATAAAATTAGGTCACTGACAGTGTTTTGAAAAATGGAAAATAATTTGGAGGTTAGTTCTTCAGGAAACAGAAAATTATCAAAATTTGCTCCATAAAAT